>NC_059492.1:5746680-6384921 GCF_018139145.2 Gymnogyps californianus | reverse complement strand
CAGTCCGCAGGCAGAGCTGATGACTTTACACGCGTGCCCTCCTTTATTAACTACCTGCGGCAAGTATGAGCTTAAACCCAGCTGCTTCTCTCCCTGTGTCTCCCTGAGTGCTCCTGCAGTGCAGATTAAGGAGAAAGGCACAGCTTGTTTTTGGCCACCCAGCCAGGATGCTGTGTTTGCACCAACATTGAGGGACCCGAGAGGACTGCAGCAGGTCACAGGGAGAATGCACAGGGAGAATGCAATTTCTGGAGTTAAAAAGAAAAGTTAAACATTTCAACTATAGAGCAAGAGTCATAAAATACCAGATGGAAGCAAGGGATCAAAGGGGCTGTACTGCAGACAGCTGTTACCAGCAAGCACAATGGCAGAAGTTACTCAGTAACTTTAGTCTGGGTAAGGAGGGACTTGTAACTTCACTGAAAGCCCAGCAGCCCTCCTAATACAGTCCTGCTTGAAGATATCTAGGAAGCACCAACGTGTTGTCAGAGCAGCTCAGCTTCATTCTTTCAGATACCCCTCGGAAACCCACCTGCCACACTGACAACACAGCACATCCCTCCACACGTCCCCAGGACTGAACTCCTTGGCTTACAGCTGAGAGAGATGGCATTTGAAAGCAAAGCATCTTATCGTTGCAGAAGTGTTGCAACCCCGAGGACAGCACCGGCCAGGAGACATGAGACTCCAGCCGGGTGGCAACGGCTGCGGATTTGAGGTGGCGGCAGGCAATCACCCCCGGACTTCAGTCTCGGCACCTGCCGGTGTTCCCGTTGCCTTCAGTCTTGCAGCAAACTCTGGTCTGCCACGAGGCAGCTCTTCCAGCCTCACTCACCACTCGATTACCTGGCGGCAAGAGCCCAAACCAGCCTCTTGCCCCATCCATGGAGAGGACAGCAGGTCTATTTATAGAATGACTGATTGCATCTACCTTTGTACCCCCCCCTTTCCCATTACATCATGTCTAGGGCTTGATTTCAATCACAGACCTATTTTCACATTTAGCCCTAGCTATTTTTAGGGCTAAGTAAGTAAATGGCTTATAAATAGCTTCTTGATTCATAACAGTTTATATTGCTATTACATGCCCTGCTTCTCTCCTCTGAAACTTTTGTACCTCCCTGGTGTCAACATGTCACATTGCAGTTTGCCCTTAAGTGTTTTATAACAAGGGAAGTCCAGTTCAAGTGAAAGGGATAGAGAAGAACCAGGCTTCTGCAAACTGCCTCAGCAAACAGTCTAACACGCACTTAGACATGCATATTAGGGGTACTGTGTGACAACTTAATTTCACACTGGTCATGATTAGACCTGGTAGGAAAATTGATTTCTCTCACTCCATTGCCCACATTCCAGTTCAGAATAAACCGCCAAAACGTTTCACAAGAGCAGATTTTTAGAGAGAAATTAATTTCAATTGACGCAGCTTTTTTTTTTTTCCTTTATCTAATCAAAAGCACCCTCCTAATTAAAACAGTATGTAAACAGGAGAGTGAAAACACAACTGCTGTCCTCTCTTTATGCTTCCCACCTGGATAGATTTACAACACTGCTCAGCCCAGCAGAGGACGTTCTGCTCAATAAAGGGGTGTGGAATAATCTCCTGCAGGGTTATGACCTGAGAGCAGCATGAAACAGGGGTGGGGGAAGGAAGGAGCTGCGTAATTACTGCTGGGCAGCCCTCACAAATATTAATCAAAATCACAAACCCTTTGCACAAGAAGATGTTATGAGGATCGGCTGGGAGCCAGCACGCTTGACACTGGCTTGCACTGCACAGGTTCCCATCTGGGAAACAGGGACAACCACCCTTCCCTACCGACACTGCAGGGAAAGCTGCCCTGGCAGACGCATGGCACTCGGGCTGGACCACGTTTAGCCAACAGCTCCCTCAAATCAAGCACTGAAGCTGAGCGTCTCCCATTACATATATCCCAAACACCCAGCTGCAGCACCAAGTTTCTAACCCCAGTAACAAGAGTTCAGTGATCACATTGCTTATTTGTAAGTCAACCTTCCTTAAAGAAATCCAGCCTGACCCCCAAAACAGGGTGAGAAGAGATCCGCCTCCCCTAACCCCAAGGCCTTCAGGGGACTTCAAAAGCTTTAAACACTGAAAAATACAACAAGAAGCAGCCAGGGCAGGAAAAGAAACTTATTAATAACGGTGACAGTAATAAACCTGCAGCATGATTTTGCTGCTCTGTGCCATGCGTTTGTTTTGAGTTATTCTTATTTGTTTTCTGAGGGTTTTTCAGGTATTCAATAAACAGAACATGAAAGCAGTGACAGGTTCATCAGGTGCCTTGTACCAGCAGGGAAATCCTGGTCTGTCAATGAAATGCTCAAACAGTCCCACCGCGAGAATATTCTGTGCAAACTCTCCAGCACAGGCTGTTTCCACCTTTCGGTGTGCTTTTCATCCCATCGCTAGCAGAGGGGATGCCTTGGGGGCCACCCCAGCTGGGTATGCTTTGAGGCAGGCTGAGCTCTCCCCACCCGCAATGCTCTGCTGGACCAGGATCCTGCAGCAGAGCGAAGGGCAGCGCGGGTCCCTGACGCTCTGACAAGGCTCAGGACCCCTCAAGCTGCCCCATGGCTTCATCAAATCAGAGTGACATCTTTTCACAAGTCATGCTCAACGTGTGACAGTGGAGAAAAAAAAAAAGTCAGGGCCACAAAGTCTCTAGCAACGTTTTTGGGACTGCATGAAGTACACAGACAACTGCTATTATATCTCATCTAAGCTCCCTGTCCCAGAAAAAAGGTTATCAACAACTTCCCAGGTGACAACTTTATTTGTGTATTTATTCTTAAATATAGAGGGGGGCAAGTGACATTTTATTTGACAACCTTCTTAAGCTGAAAGGGTTGCTCTACAGTTTGGAACTTACTGTAGATGTTTGCTTGTCAGTGAAGGCTACAAACCTATTTTAATTAAAAGTGGAGCTAGGGACTGACAGCTGAACTGAGCTGCTTTAAAAAGAAGTGCTGAGAAGAGCCTGGAATGGGTTTTAAGTTTCTATAATAGCCTCATGTTTTATATCAAAGGGAAATAGGAACATCCTTCAATTGCATTTTACACAGTTACCAAAGGACAATGGACTAAAAGCCAGAAGGTTTAGAATAACTCCACTTTGTATTAACTCTCCTTCAGGATGTTTGTTTTATCAGTGAGATGCCTAAGGCTCCTTACACTCTTGTCATGTCTTCAAGAAGCACAAATTCTCTTCCTCCTCCCCAACTTTCAGAACCACAGTGCAGGGAGGGGGAGAAGAAACTCGTTTTGATTTAATACACTGAAACTAAATTTGGCATTTTGAGGAACAGCTGCTCTTTTCAGTGGACGACGAGTTAAAAATGAAGCCCTGGGCTTCCCTGCACAGCATCCTAAGCGGAAAGGGAGGAATGTCATCTAGTGCTCTCGTTGTTGCACAATCCACTGACAACAAGCAGAGCCAGCAGCCCAGCAGCAGAACCCGGGCTGTGGACCACAGCTGACTCTGTGCCTGTCACAGTTTGGCCACAGCTGCTTCTACAAAAGCATCCCGTAACAGCTCGCCAAGTACAATCTAATTGAAACATAAAAACACACTTTAGATTTTTTTTATAGCATATACAAATATTGTTTCTCCTACTGGAACATTTGAACATTCAGAATGAGAGTGTGGATCAATAATTCTTCTATTAGATAATTGAAACATGCCTCTTGATTTACACTAATGCACTTGTTAAGCAATAAGTAATCGGGCTGTGGGCAGGTCTGCATTGCTGAAGCACGGATTTGATTAATGGTTTGCAAGGCGGTGAGGGGCAGACTGGTCCAGCTCAGCTCTGCTATGTTCAGATGGCTTCACCTACCCGATAGCTGCCTGTGCAGCAGGAGCCTTGCGATCAGGGCTCCTCAGGGCAATAAGCCATTGAGCAAGCACTGGTATGGCTCTTGGTTTTAAAGGGTCATTCCCTCTACTTAAATTAAATGCATCTCTTTAGATGTCTGCCAATGACAAAGGAACCCGAAGGAGGGCCCTTCTGGCAGCCGTTGTGCTGATTCCCCTTTCACAGCATCTGCTGCCATGCAACTCTGCCTACAGACGAGGGGCAGGTCCCATGTTCAGCAGTGACACCTTGGCTCTGCAGTCTGATAATCCCTGCCTGACAGCTCGAGGTCCTCACCCAAAACCCAGCGCAGAAAGGCAAGCCCTGCGCACAGCGGGGAGGCAGGAAGGACAGCCTTGGGAAGACGTTTTACTGACACAAACAGCGTGTGCTGCCAAGTCCCAGCACTAAGCCAAACAATTTGGTTCATCAAAGATAAATACTTTGGCATTGATTTGAGGTAAATTAGGCTGTGAATGCCAGGTTCACTCAGTCTCCATGCTACTGCGTGTGTCTCCAACTTTGCATCGGTGGGGGCACTGCAGCACCAACGCTGCTCCAGGTGTAGCAGCTTAGCCCTAGCTCAGTTCTTGTTCAAGGAAGAGATCTTGGTGCAGTTCTCATTGACCAATACATCATTCCTGGCTCAAACTTTATTGAAAAGTTCAGTTCGATTGTACTTTCTTGAAACGTAAGCCCTAATCAATGCATGAGAAGTCAGCCAGCCTTCAGCCTGGTTCTGTTCCAGCACAAGCACGATTAATTCCCATCGGATGGGAAGCAGCAGGATCTGTCTTGCGCTCATTAGCGTGTTACTCAGCTCCTCAAGGGGCAAACACCTCAGGTGCCATTTTTGGTCAGAACTGCCTGATAAGTCATCCCAAGTTCCTCAGGTGAAGTCATGAACGTAGGACTTGCTCACTAGAAGAGGTGGTTGGAAACCTGATGCTCTAAGGAGTGCCCAATTTGCCCACAACAGGAAACAAAACCTGCCAGATAGGTTCACCGCAACAGAGCTGGCTGGATGAGTCACTTCCAACGAGCAAGAGACCTTCAACGACTGTGCCCAAGAGGCACTGGTGACTGCATCTACATAAACAAGGTCGCTAAGATCAGCTCCAAAGAACCATTTGAGCTGTATGGTCTCACTCAAGCCTTCCCTTTTCCTTGTTTACCCAGCAGCTTGCCTGTAATCAAATTGGACAACGGAGTAAATCCCTTCAATTACATGTGTTAGAGCAGAGGACTGGTGACCCGCAGAGCACAGCTCATCCCTCCACCCGAGAGCACAGCCTCCATCTCCTCCGGAGGAACGCACGCCAATCACACCTAATGCCGCCACGCACGCCGATGTAACAAGCACAGGCCAGCAGCTGGGGGAGAAAGGGAGGACCATGACATTATTTTACTGCCCTCTGACTAATGATGTGCTAACAGGCTCAAGCATTAAGGTGAAGCTGCCAAGCAGTCATGGGAACCATAATTAATCCCTTGCTTATTAAAGCCTGTGGCATCTTAAAGAAATGCTGACAGCATTCCATAAGCAGCACTGGTGCATGAGTCATGCCCCCAGCCCCTCATCGCAGCTTACCCCATGGAGAAGGCATTGAAGAGCCTGACTTGCAAGACGTGGTCTTTTAATAAAAACAACATGGGTTTGAGACACATAGCACAGATGTCAAGTAACACCAGCTGAGGGTCCATCCATTCTACCTGAGGAAAAGAATTAAAATACGCATCCCTCAGATTATTTGGCCCAGGTTAGTTTAAAGGCTTTTCAGTACTTCATATTCTCCTTCCCTCCTTTTCTTTCTAAAAGAGGAAAGGAAGGGGATTCATCTTTTTGCTTTCTAGCCAGCTTTGCAGAACCCCAGCGCTCCCACCCAGCAGGGACCTCAGCCATGCTGGAGCAGCAGGAGGTCTCAGAGCACCCAGGGGCTATTTTCAGAGCAGCACAGATATCCTCTCACTCATCTGCCTGTTCATCGGCCCTTGAAGAAGCACCCGTGTGCTCTCAACTTGGCATAAAAAGGTGCAGGAAAACACCCCAAGCAAAGCTGGACAAATAGAGCCAGGGGAGAGCCTGAGCAAGCCACACAGCAAGCCCAGCTTGCAGCCATCAGCATGGCACAGGCAGCCTCCCTACACCCACAAGCATGCAAAGCCCACCCCAGCACCCATAGCAGGGACTGCTTCTTCCCAAAGTGAGCAACAGCCCCATCTCACCTCCAGGCATTTCTCTGTCTTTTCAACAAATTCGAAGTGCTGGGTTTTTTTGTTCGTTTGTTTTTTACCCTGCTGAAGCCATATTAAGTCCTTCATACCATTTCCAGAGTACACGGAACAGGAACCTTACCTCCAGCCTGCCCAGCTCCACAGCTCTCCCCCATGGACGGGCTGCCCACCCATCCCAAGGTACCACAGCATCAGCCCCTCCCTTAAGGAACCCAGACCTTCCCAGCACAGGAGGAACTGAGCAATTGCACCAGCTTAGACAGTTTTCAGCTGATGCCAAAGCCCAGCTGGACACATTTATTTCAGTCTAGTTCAACTGATTTAGAATAGTCTTAAGCCTAATTGTGCAAAAAAAATCTAAAAAGAGAAATTTTGCTTGTGCTTCAGTGACCAACTACTGTGAGTAGACAGGGCCAGGGGATCTCTTTACATTATTTGGTTCACAGCAACTGCAAGTAAATGCATCAACATTTTCTCAAGAGTAGATCAGAAGTCAGGACAAGTCCACACAGCCACAGAAATAGGTGGGAAGATCCCAGCTGACCATGCAGGCTTTATGTCTCAGCAAGGAATGAGGGAAGTTATCATGAAAATTAAAAATTGAGAGAGCTGGAAGAGCTACACTTTGCTTCACTAGGGCACAGATCCTTGAATTAAATACACATATTTTAATGTAGAAATCTGCATAGATAAGTAAGCTACTCTGGGCAGTAGCCAAGCAACTAGTGACAGGAACCGTTCCACCAAGAATCACTGGGAGTGTTGCATGGTCAGCCACAGCCTTCCTGGGAGCATCGTTCTGTGTGAGCGAGTGCTCTGCCAGCAGGGAGAGACGGTTGCAGGAGAGGGTAGAAGACAGCAGAGTCCTTCCCCCTTAATGAAGGTGCATCAATATTAATTGTTGCTAATCTCAGTTGGGACATGCAAGTGGATCAGCTGAACTGGAACACATTGACATGTTGTTTTGAAATGATCCAGCATGGATGCACCCTCTGACAGGGTGGCACCAAACCAGTAATGACACTGTAGTGGCAAACGCACCCTCTGCACAGGCCACCTGGGACGGCAGCCACCCACAACTGGGACTGATCCGGCAGGCATAGAGGGATCAAACGAAGCCAATGGGCTGTGCTGTACTGGGCTTGGAAGCAGCCCTTGTGCCACAGGTTCCTCCCATTCCTGTTTTTTTTTTTTTAAACCAGCTGCCCTCAGGAGGTCCTTGGCTCATTAAAATGCCTCCCCAGTGAGTGCAAACCCGCCATGATTAACACCTTCCTGCTGGCAGCCTCCCCTGGGAGCAGGGGCCCCTCCTGCCCCTCCAGGACAGGCAGCGGTTGTCCTTTGGGGCCTTTAAACGCGGCCAGTTCTCTTAGCCTTTGTCCCTGGTGATGGCATGGGCAAACTTCCTCTTGCCCATCTTCTGCACAGATCCAAAGCCTCTGGAATCTCAGGGCCAGTCTCTCGCAGAGCTTGAAAGGAGGCAGATTGTACTTCAGCTGCTCAAAGCTTGCAGAAGGCTAAATGAACTTGTTGCATCTCACCTTAATGGCTCCTGCAGAGCTTTGCAAGGATGCGGAACAGCTGGAAATGGAGAACATGCTGCTGCTGCTGCTCTGCTTCACATCTCTGTGCTCTGGAGAGTCACAGAGAGAACAAGAGAAGCTACAAAAGTGGCTTTGCGCCAGGCACAGGGCTCCAGCGCCTGCTCTACTCTCCCTGAGCACCAGCCCACCTGGATGAGTTTACAAAAATACCCCCAGGCATCCAACTTGCAGACAGAATTTGGTCTCAATTTTTTCTGGACATCCCATCTGTGTCCCTTCCCCTTTACTTTGCTGGATAAGCTTCTGAAGTGATACTTACAGGAGTTATTCATAAAATGAACAAGGGGTTTAAGAGTATAACATGAAATTGCTCTTATCTACTGCACACAATGATAAATCAGGCAGCTGTGCTGCTGACTCTCTGGGAAAATCTACCACCAGAAAGTGTCCACTAAGTTTCCTAATGCATTCAGGGAAAGCTGCTGGGAGGGAGGGAGACAAGATGGGGGTCAGGAAGAGCTGCCTGATTTCAAACATGTTCCAGAGCAACTGTTCTCAGCTTATTTGCTAATCTCTTGTGACCTATCATTGAACCAAATCTTGCTTCCTGGACAGAGAAGCAAGAAATAGAGAAGAGAAGAAAAAAAGAAAAGGGCAATACTTCAACAATAAATAGGACATCAATTAAACAAGAGAGCATTCACCTACACAAACAGCTCAAGGAAGAGCCATCGATTCTTCCACCTGACAGTCTGGACTCGGGTTAGCACATGCCTGGTTTACTGTGATCCCCAGGGAGATAAAGTGTCTGAAATCCTCAGCAAGAAAAGAACAGGTTTCCCGATGTGGTCACAGTGTGTCTCCTTTTAATCAAATTTTTTTTTTTATTTAGATAAAGAGAAAACAACTGTCACTGTGGCTTGAAAATGTATTTGATGAGAAAAATCTAAGGGATGACTACAGCAGTTAGCAGACCAGATCCCAGGTCTCTATCCCTGCCTCATCTTGTCTGGCTGAGAGAAGCTAGCACAGATTACCTGGAAATTTAGCAACTCTCCAGGATTTCAGAGCACTCAGTACTTACAGGAGGAGTGTTATTCCCCTAATTTTTACTAAAAGAGATAAATCATGACTTTCTTAAAAGGAGGTGACTTGCCCAAGATCAAACAGAGGATCTGTCCCCTCAGCCTTAGTCCTTTCCTCTGCTTTACGGTTCAACTCATCCAGTGCTCTGGCAGGCTGCTGCTGAGCAGCTTTTGCCAGCTTTGCCAGTTTGTATTACCCAGAGATGGGTGCTGGGTGTGCCAAGCAGGAACGGCTCCCTGCTCCAGAGCTCCCTCTCCTACCTGCTCCAGCTAAGCAAAAATCCATCCATCTTTGAGCATGGGCTTTCAGAGCTTTTGCAGGAGAGACTGACATGGTTTAAATGAAGAGTAAGTGCCTGGCTGCAGACAGACCCTTGCTGGAACAGGCTGTAGCGACTGATGCCAGGCTCTGATCCGAGCTATTGCATGACCTTCATTCTGGACCATAAAGCACTTTGGGGCAAGGCTGTTTCTCTCTACATGTCTACAGCAACGACCGCAGCACGTGTCATCTGATTCCCAGTATGCTACTATATGAATAGCAAATCAACAAGATAGATGCATAGTTAGTATGCATGAATTTAAATTGTATTCCTGGGCTAGTTCCAAAACACAGGTGGTGATTTCTGGACACTGGATACATTATCTACAGAAAAGCAAAAATTATAGTGATCAAGAAAAGAGGAGCATTATCATCCTTCCATCATTCCCCCTCTGAAAAAACTCAACAGGTCAGCTGCTTCTAAGCCCGCCCTGATCAATCACCACAAATGCTAAAAGCATTTAGAAGACGTCCTCCTTTGAGCCATTTATCAAGTGGAATCTGGCAGTTTTTAGTCCTTTTATTAGTTCTGCTTGTGAGAGAAATTCACTTGAAGCCAACGCTTAATGCAGTGAGAAAGCAGTACATATTTCTATGGCAGAGATACCCATTATTCAGCTGTGCGCAGAGATGTGAAGGAGATTTAACAAGGCCATGGGCTAGAAGAGAGAGGGTGCCCCGTGCCTCAACCTGCTGTCCTGTATGCATGTTCCTTTACATTTGCACTTCAGCCTTAGCCTGAAATGTATTGGAAGTGGAAAAAAAAAAGGCATGGTTGTGTGGTGAAAGGAAGCACAGAGCAAGCCCAGCACACCTGCCTGCAAGCTGGACCTGCTGATTCATCCAACAGGCGGGAGCAAACCTGGATGGAGAGAGATGATGCAGGGGCACTGCCTAATGATCACACAATGGGGTAGTGCCAGCAAAGAGACGGCATCTCATTACGCTGAATGCTGCACACAAGGATGGAAGAGTCTTGGGCATCTCACTGACTTTTTAGCTGGGTACGAGTCCAGGCAGACCACCTGCCCCTCTGATGTGGCTGTTCTCACAGAGCATTGCATACAGCCCCCATCCCCCTAATGCAGGATCAGCTGTACCTAAACCACCTCTAATATGCTTTAAGCCTGGAGAACTAAGGCACAAAGGGATTAAGAGAACTGCCTAGAGATCACACAGAGAAGTGCATGTTAAATTTGGGAATTGAACTTTATCTCCTAAAAACCTTTCCAGATCAGTGCTTAGTGGCTTGCGTCAAGCCTTTGGCGGTTGCACAGCAGCTACCTCAGGGGCTAGTGCTTTCTACTCCCATGCATTTATACAGTGCCTGGCACAGAGAAGTACCAGTGCCACTGCAAAACTAGCACTTTTTATAACCCCCAAAATTAGTATCATTGGACAAACAGTGGGAGAGGAGGAATACAAATCGGACACAACCCGCCTAGGACCATTCTCCTCTGCTCCCTCCCTCCTTGCAGCACTCTCCTCATTTTCCAGCAAGGGCAGTCTTCTTTTTCTCTCTCTCACTTGTCAGGATCAGATGACATTTGAGTTGTGCTGATGAGACCTACCAGGGCAAGACACATGTTCGTGGTTGCTTTGGGCAACCAATTGCCAAGGCCTTTAACCGCTCTCTTTTGATTTTCTTATGAAGTCAACCTCTCTGCTTCCCTGGCAATTTGAGTCATGCTACCCAGTGCTCTGCCTCCCAGGGCTTTGTGTACAAGTGCGGGCTGCTCTCACCTTAGTTGGTCTCTCTTCCTTGAAGGAAAGGGGCTGATGTTTTTTTTCTGGGGGAACTGGTAAGTACTTCACAGAGATACCAGGTAAGGGATGGCTATGGGTGGCGTTACTTTGGGGAGGACCACTCTGCAGGGGGCTGTCCTGCTGCACGGTGAATCTCTTCAGAAGATGGCCATCCTCAGCTGGCTCTGTCCCATCAGTTCCATTTCCAGCTGTGGAGCTCTCCTGAGTAACGCCAGCTAAGGATCTGGCCCACACTATCTATTTCTGACCTAATGTATGTGAGAACATTGTCGAGATGAGCTTCATGTGCAGAAGCTGTGACTTCCGATGCCACTCTTGCAAAGCACTGCTTGCCCAGGTAGCACTTTCTCTGGTGATTCACTGGCTGGGTGCCATGGGGCTGAGCGAGCATGGCTAAGGACACTGCACAGGAGCAAGGCTGCAAAAATCAGCTCCTTGGCTCCGGTCCAGCAAAGCACTTGAACAGTGCTTAACATCAAACACCGTCCGAGCTGCCATCAATCACAAAATTCAGTCCTTCAGTGAGCCACTTTCTCATACGTCCCACATTGGTGGACAAGGGTGTCACAGTGGCGTTTCTGTGACATGGGGATTCACAGCCACAAACGCTTTGGGCCTAGTTTTATTCTGCTTTGCACATTCCCCAACAATTTATATCAGTGCATAAATCAGAAATAAACTCTCAAGAAGAAATTCTCATTTAACTTTCACGGAAGTGTTTCATATTCATTTTGCAGCAGTATAAATGACAACACAAGATGTAAGATGGAGGAAGTTTTATGAGTGTCCTTAGCAGAGAGATCCTAGATCATTTAATCAAACGGATCTAGACACATTGTCTTTGCTGGAAGCGTGACCAGGTGACATCTGTGTTGAAGAAAGGTCACACAGCTTGTGATCCAAGAGAGGCAAACATTCCAATAAAAAAGATAAACTTACAACATTTGGGAATGGTAAGCAGGCAGATCTAGCAGGCAGGCACACACAACGTACGGGGCAGTCAGCATCTTGCAGTGATGAGAGAGTTGTCAGCATCCGACAGGTTTTGAAAGGGACACCCCTCTAAACGGCTCACAGGACACCGCAGGTTCCCAGCTCAATCCCTCTCCCAGGGCTGGCTCTGAAACCCAGCACTGACCACCTCCTGCCATCCATTTCTCAGCTCACCTCTTTCCCAGAACTGAGAACAGAGCACAGTTAACCCCTTGCTGTGGCCACAAAACATTTTCCTTATGTCCTTCCAGCTCTAATATTCCCAGAAAATGCAAAGAAATATAATGATAAAATAATATCTGCTCTTGGACATTGCTATGTTAACACCGACGTGTGCCACTGATTGAGGCCAGCTTGTTTTTCCCAATATAAAGCACTTCTAGCCTGCGAATGATTCTGAACTGTAGTTGTTCTAATTAGTAAGAAACATTTAGGTTAATTATAACAGCGTGCTGGTTACTCCAATTATTATTATTAATTGTATTCGATTACACATTTGCAACTATTAAATACAGTATCTCCAGAGTACCTGTATAGACCTTTAACTCAGCAGAAAACAATGAAAAGTATTTAACACAGAGAAATGGCCAGATAATGCAAGGCTAAAATCCCTGCTAGCCCCATGCATCATTTATCTCCTCTCTGTGTGCACCCGGCTGATCCAGCGCACAAGAGACACAAAGGACTCGTTTTCCTTCATCCTCGTTTCTCTCTGGACCAAAGTCCTCTTTCCTCAGTTGTCCGGTACACGCGTGGCTGCTCGACTCCCCCTGTTCACCATTATCACAGGCACGTGGTCAACATCTCAGGAGTGCAGGACAGGTGATTATCTCTATCAGAGCTGCCCAGAGAAGGAAATGCTGCATTGTGGAGGCTTCTGGCATTCTGCAGCGTGGCTTCATCCCAATTAGGAATGAAAAATCAAACTTTCAAAATTGTCTGAGAAAAATAAAACCCAGGGATACCCTGTTTGGGGAAGGCTCCAGTGCTAGCTTTCCCATGGCTGCAAGGGCTCTTACATTCACTCCCATAGAGCCAGGAATTTATACAACTTAAAAAAAAAATTCACTTTGAAGAATGTTTCTGTTTCCTACAATGTTAAATTGCTAATGGGAAAGGAAATGTATTCATGGTTCAATGTATAAAAGTATCCTTGGAGGAATGCAGATTGTATTTTCCCTCTGCAAACACTTGATCATACCAATAAAACAGCAGCCCCACCTTTTCCACCAGCTCAATAAATCACAGAGAATGGAAACAACAGGTTTATAGTTGTCATGATGATAGTTACTGAAGGATTTTATGGTGTACTGGAGAGATGGGGGTGCTTGTTTATAGGCACGAGGTGCCTTCTGAAGGACTGTGGGACTCTGTAAAACTCAACTTGCTGCTTAACTTCTGGTTTAAAAAGGAAATTATTCTCCTGATTCAGCCTCCACCTCAGTCGTGATTGCATTCACTGATGCTCCAGCCTTTCCAGGCAGTCCTGTTCCGCGAGAAGCTGAGCCAATGGCTCTTGGAATGAGCAGAGAGCTTCTGTAGGTCACGGCAGCCACAGTTTTGCAGTCCTCATGCAAATAATTGCAGTAGTATTGCATGGCCTTGTGCTAGTAAAGCACCCGCAAACCTGAGTCACATAACTGTAAGGCTCTGATCTCTGCTTCTGTATTTGTTACTGTTAATTATTACTATTGATCAGGATTTGAGCTTACAGCAAAGATCAAGGCCATGTTATGCAAGTCCTGGATCATATTCAGAGTAGAAGGCAGCTTTTGCCCAGAAGCGCTTTCTATCCACCATGTACTGTTCCCGGGAGAGCTGGACAGTCATCTACCACGTGCTGTATATCCCCAGGACCATCTGAGACATGAATAACCCTTTGGAAGGAGATTACCTCTTACCAGGCAGGTACAGGGGGAGCTGGCAGTGACCACCCCCCTCACTTTTGCATCGCCTTATGTATGCTGCAACATTATGTACTACAGTTTACTTTCAGCTTTAAAACCTCCAAGGAGATGCTGTCTGCTGCCCTGTATTACAAATAAGGCCAGGAAGCGTTGGGCCAGAATGCATGGCAGTAATTTTGAGTGATGACTTTAAGGTCTACATGCTCCTTTGAAAGCCTGTTCACTCGCAGACCGATGCTGACACAACCACCGGAGTCTGTGTTCATGGGACAGCAATGAGCGAGAGCGGAGCTGGGGCAGCAACGAAGGGATGTTTCATGGGTGTATCTCTTGGGCTAACACTATTCCCTCTGCCATTTTTCATCTCCATCCTTCTGGGTGTAGGAGCTCTGTATTCCTCTACCATAACATCTTTTTTCCCTTCTCCATAGGATTGATGACAAATTAGCATTTCACCCCTGGAATGACTCTGTACAGTGAAATATCCGTATTTTAACACTTGGACATGACTTCCATTTTATTGGAAATCTCCTATGCTGTTTTATGGGCAGCTCTGCAGACTAAGTGACAATAAAGCAAGAGGAGGAGGAGTGTTTTGAGAGGTGCTGAGCAGTTCTGACTTCTGCCAACTCAGCGCTTCACAAGAAAGCACTCAGCATCTGGCAGGATTGAGCTTTTGCATATTTTTTTTAAACTCTCACCGTGCTTTTTTACTGTATAAATTAAGTTTATGCACCAGAGCAAGTGTGCAATGCTGCTTAGGACAGAGAGAGCTAATGAGCTGAGTGTTGTACTGCCAGAGCAACTTCCCTGTCCACCTCACCTCTCCTTCCTGCTTTGCGTTTTAATACTTGATTTTTTCTAAAAATAGCCACACTTCTTAGCCCTTTTAATATGGTCTTCATAAAAAAAAGTTCTTAAAGATCTTTGAAAGCTTTGCTTTGGATTTAATAAGCTGGACAAAACGGTCATCCCAGCAACTAGGCTGAAGAGCACCCTGGGAACAGAAACACCCAGGTCCTGGTGCAGGACAGATCTGATGGCACTGGACTGAATACAAACATGCCCGACTGCCTAGAGGATAATACCAAACATGGCTGCTTCAGTAAAATAATAAAGATAATAAATCAGGTGCCTATTTAGCACCTTTTTCACAGTAGCTGTTCTCCATCTTTCATCAGAAAGGAAAGAAATAGGGGAGGGAAAAAAAAAAAGTGACAGATCGAAGTTGAACTGAGACATAGGAACAGTGAAAAAGCATTTCAAATCAAGACTTATGAGGAGCGCTCTGGCTGGTTTCCCCCAGATTCATTAATAACAGCTTTGCATTAGAAAGGTGTTGCTGCAAACGAAATTTGGTTTCAAGCACTACAACTGCTTCTTACAGGATTTCCCCCCAGTAGCCAGGTGCGGGCAGTTGGGTTCTCTGACTAGTTTTGCACTGGTGTGATGTCCCAGGCGTGTTCCTGACCTGCCTGAGCCAGCATGGAGAATCGGCACGGTACCTGAACCAAAACCCTGGGCCGTGGGCTATGGCTGAGCTCAGTTTAATGGCACTACACCTATTTGCAGTATCCGCGTATTGTTGCAAGACACAAATCTGGAGATGGGGCGCTGAGAAGGCGTATGAGTGACTCAGACTCATGGAAACAAATGCCTCAGAATGAAGACTGTGAAAAGATTAATCTCTTTAACTTATCAGGAAGAAATTCAAAAGATAATTTGATTATAGTGCACAAGCACTTTCACAGGAAGAAACTATCAGATACTGAGGGCTCTTTAATCTAGCAGAGATGAGCATAGAGAGAATCTCTTAGTGGAAATTAAAGGCAGCCAAATTTGAATTCAAAATAATGCTTGCCTTCTTTTAAATGGAGTAATGAATCATTGGTACAACCTGGGAATGGTAGACTCTCCATCAGCTAGTGCCTCCCAGCCTAGACCTGGCTCTCTTTGAAAGACACTTTTTTTTTTTAGGGAAAAACAATCTTCACAGCTTTGCCTATGAAAGAAATCAGATACGGGATCTCCAGTCCACTGCCAACAGCAGGATGGATTACCTTAACCTATGCATTAGGGTGCTTTGGACCCACCTGGCTGTATCTGGAGCAGATGAGGAGACATTCATACATTTCTTTCTGTTTGCAGAGCTGTGGGAAACTAATCGCAGCTGGGGAGCAAAGACAAGCAGTCTTCAGGCTGGGATGAGGGGGCACCACCTTCAGCTAGTGCTGCTCGCCCCAGAAGATGAGAGCTAATGGAAAGGACCTCCAGCAGCCACCCCACTCAGCACACAAGTGGTTATTATTTTGATGCATTGTTCAAGAAGTCCTACTAATGATGTTCATACTTGATAAGATGTTGCTCAGGAATGGAGGCAGCTTTAGAACAGATTATTGCTCTCCACAGCAGATTAGCAACTAGAGTTTGGATGTTCACTGACAGGAATGTCTTTGCATCCTTTATATACTCCTGGGTGGCTTCCCCCCGAATCCAGATATCACATCATTTGTTTAACTTACTGAATAAAGTAATTAATACTAGGGAGTTCTGACTGCTTGGCAGAATATACTGTTACAGCTAACAAATTTTATGTCTTTAGGCTTCACAGCAGAATTTGATTTAATTTGTCCCAAGGTTAAGAAAGACAGGGAGGAAATTTGATGGCTCCAGATCACAAATTCACTGCAATTTATCATCTTCACCATGTGGCATGGACAGACACCACTTCCAAGTTAAGACGGTAGAAGTTTACCCAATCATCTTTGCTTTAAACTTGCATTCATCCATTATCAGACACTGTATGTCCAAAATATGCCATGTCTCCCTGCCACTGGCAAGGGGAGCAAATGCTGCATGCAGTTATCCCCAGAACTGGCATGTCTTCCCCACCTTTTGGATGAAGGTCCCCAAAATTTTGGGATTAACTAGTTAAGACGTACACAATCCCAAGGAAAGGTAGGGAAGCATCTTAACCAGCTTTTTCCCCTAAAAGTTCTGTTTAAACTGCATTTTAAAAAGTTAGGAAATTCAACAAAACGTTTTGAATTGGTTTTTTTTTTTCTTTTGCTGCAAGAGAAGAAAGGGAACACATAGCACAGTGGCTGTTTCTTAATCATATCCAGGTTGCTGGATAACACATTTCTGTGGTCAGATTTCCTTCCTTAAATAACAAAACCAATGGAATAATTTCTCTACTTTGTTATAAGCTGATGTTTACAACGGAGAAAATACAGTTATACAGAGGAGCTTCCCCCCTGATTCCCAGTGTCACAGCCTTGCAGAGAGCTACACATTCGGTCTCACCACAGAATTATCTTCAGGACTCAAACAATGCACTTCCCTCAGCAGTGGATTTGGGAGCAATGAGGCTTTTAGAGTCTCAAAGACTAGCACAGCAGTAGCCTAGCCGAGATCTTACAGAGCAAAGAGAAGGAACCAAGAGTTTTCCGCTTTGTGAGCCATATGCCTGACCAATAGGTCACGCTCAATTTCCAAAGCAGGGGCTACAGCATTACAACAACAGCTTCCAAGAGGACATAGACGAGGCTATAGCTTGTGAACAGCATTATGTAGCAATTATGTACCAAAAGAGCTCCCAGATGTGCAGTGAATGTGGTAACAAAATGTCCCAGTTTATGGCATTTTCTCCCTCTCTCTCCTGTCATTGTCCTTTAGGAAGTGAACATGAAGAATAAAGCTCTATTTTTAGAAACAAGTCTAGGTCCTAAAAAGAGAGCAAATTAATTGCAGAGATTTCCCAGGCATAAGGAAATTGCATGCTACAGGCCAACTCAAGCACTCCTGCTGGGACAGACCCACTCCCCGACTCTCAGTGGAGCTGGGGCTGTCTCCATCAGAGCAGTACCGAGGTGAAATCCAGGAAAGTCAACAAGATGGGAAGGCAGACCTTCCACAGGTTTACCCTCCCCTCTCCCTGCAACCATAGGACTGAGAACTGAATTTGACTCTTCCTTATCTATGTGACAAATGCTTAAATTAGCCTAGTCGTATTGTCTATGATTCACAGAATACCTTGAAGGGTACAAACCACTTACGAGATCTTCCTAAAGGTTAATTCCATTTTGAGGGCTGATTTCTGCATCGGGTTTCCACTGTGGTTTCCCCAAATGGCTCCGTACACGAATCTCTGGATCAGAGGCATGTGTCATTATTCCAGGTCAGCAAGAAGCTGGGCAAGAAAACAAGAAGAAAGCATTATTACATGTATGACAAAGTCATATGAAGTTCTCTAAAAAGTTGGAAGAACTTGGCTTACAGAGATCACGGATTCCAATGCAAAATCTAGACTAATATCACTAGTCTTTAAAACCATATCTTCTAAGATACGGGGCTTGACTCTTGACTCTCTGCTCTCTCTCCTGGACAATTTGTCTGGGACTCACTTCGATCTTGCCTGGATGCCCTCAGCAAGGTACCAAAGCACCATGATTAAGTCACCATTAGTGGTCTCCCAACCAGGTCACTCCAGATTTTGCAAGAAAAAAATGTTTCATCAGGAATAGTAGCTCTGTAATTCATAAGCTGTGCTGGAGCCAGCAAGGGCAAGTGTCCAGGATTCTGACTCTAATTATTTATGCTGTCCTGCTCAGGCAGTTCCTAACACGATTTACTTTAAAGACGACAAAAAATTATTATTGCTGATCACTTAAAATAACTGGCTTTGTAAGTACCTGACAGTTTAAATCTAAGAGCATACAAGGGAGAGTCCAGAAATACAAGCCTTTTGGTCGAGTGGTTACTTTGGGACACAGTGGGCCATTTACTGTGGTTTCCTCACTAACGCCTGCGGGTCAGGCTCTCCTGCAGGAACCTCCGTGCCACCTCCTCTACACGCGGGAACCTGCCACAAACCCTTGCCTAATGTTTCCCCATCACAGTCTGAGGCCAACGCTGACGGCGGCTGTGCATGCTGATCCCCATCACGTATTACACAAACTGGCTCACTGCTTCTTAGTCTTTTTATCTTACTTAGTTCTTGTCTCTCATAATATTTAGAGGCTCTTTGGAATACAAATAGTTTTGATTTGTATGTACAACCACCTAGAACAAGGAGGGCTTGGGTCCTCAGTCCAAATAATAAATAATAGTTAATATAGTCCAGGCATGACTAGCCAGTTTCTACCTAAAAATGTCAATAAAGCAGGGCCATATTGATGCAAAGAGACATAAAATGTGAACTCCTTCAATACATGCACTTATTTGTCTCAGTTTGTGAGGCTAGGAAGGAAAGAGCTGTTAGCAGTGAATAGTATTTTATTAGCATCATAAACCCCAAGAGCAAAGTTTGTGTCACAGAGAACTGCACATGCATTTGAAGGCTTAATTTATGTTCCTGACTCCTCTTTTCCCCCCTGCCTTCTCTTTTTTCAAACAGGGACATAATATAATTTAAAATAAAGAGTAAAAGACTCTGAAGACACCTTTGGGTGAAAGGGATGTTCATGCAAAAGGTAAACCTACATCCTACTGAAATCCCATCAATTAGAAAGAGTTCAGTGGTATTAGCATACTAATCTATACTGCAGAGGTACATGGAAGCTTCAGAAAAAATACAGTTTCACATACACCAGGTTCTGAGCAAACAGCATCCTGAAATGCCAGCAACCTTGAAAGGCAAAGCCCAGAAGGAAGAGACAGATGGGGGTGAAGTGACTTGCTGAGGAACTCCAACAAATTAGGAGTGGAAAACTAGTGAGAATAGAAAAGAAAGCATGGCTTCTGTTGGCTTTCCATGAATTCGAGCTTTAGCAATAAAGAAGCAGATCTTCAGCTGGTGCAAAGCCGCGCTTGACAGGAGACGCACACTGACCTACACCAGCTCCTGCCACAGCTGGCTTGCAGCACTGCAAAGACTCATCTCCACCAAAAACAATCCAGCATTAGGGGTCAAAACTCTTCCAGCTACTGGTCATTCTCCTGCACCTCTAAGTGTTTTCCTTTCACTTGGCCCTTTTGGAGATGGGTCAGGTTTCTGGTGATGCTAGGAAATAGATACTGCAATACAATTGCAATCAACCATTGTTAATCAGCAAATTACAGCTTTCCATACATTACAAAGCTTTTAACTACCAGCTGCTTATTCTGGTATATTTATGCATTAACAATTCTGCAGAGCAAGTTCTATGCCTATTACAGAGCTGTTAAGTCTCTGTAAATACGGCTTTAATGACCAACAAGCATTTATTTAAGATTCTGTAGGCTGCCTGTTACGGTGAAGTGAAATTAGACATGTAGGTGAGTGCTGGAGGCACAGCACTAGAAGTTTTATGACAAAAGAAATAGGCTGCACAAGTAGCTGTGAAAAAGCTGTTCTGCAGGGTACAGGATAAAACTGAGCAGCATGGTGCAAGTTTTTCCGCAGACTGTGACTTGCTACCTATTGAGCAGTAAAAGTATTTGTGGCTCTGAACAGTGAGGTGAGGCAAATCTCATATGTCACAGCATAAACACAAAGGCTTTGGGAGTTCAGGAAGGAATAGTCTTTGTTGGTAAAAATATTCCCATGCTCTTTGCTAGAGCAAGGCCCGTGTACCCATATACAACTTCAGTTCTGCATCAGTGTCGAGTAAGGAAGGAAGGTGTGGGACGAGATTTGGGGAGCAGACCCAGCACAGTGCAACTATCTTTGTCTTTGGGGTTTTCTAAGCACAGCCAAACGATGACTGTCTACAGGGGCAAAACCACCCTGAAGGACAGGCTGAAGTCCCTATTAAGGCTTTATGATATTCTTAATTACTTGCTTTGTGCTGGTGCCTAAGGAATCCCCTGCCCTTTCCATCATGCTCTTGAATTCCATGTGCCATGCTGTTTGCTGTACAGGCGCAAGACAAAAGACAGTTGCTGCCACAGGGATTTTACTTTTTAGGGCAGCACAGCAAAGAACAATTTTAAAACGTGATTTGCAGACCACCACAGTCGGCTTCACAAAGGTTAATGGCATATATCTTCAAGGCATAGTGAGTCGAATCATTTGCATGGCCACCAAACTGGGCTGAAACAAAACTAGTGGGTTCACCAGTTCCTGTCTCTCCTTCTGAAGGAGAAAATAGCAATTTACTTGTCTTGGAAGGGTTGCAGGAAAGGAAATGAAAAAGGATTATTCCACTTTTCTTCCACCTTGAAACTGCAAATATTGCTCTGTATAAATACCACGCTGTAGAAAAGTATCGTCTCTTTCCTTCCCCCCCTCTTTGCAATTTCAACTTTTTTAGTTTTTCCTCTCTTTTATTTCACAGCTTTTAACCTTGCCCAATTGTCCCTCTTAAATAATAATTAACTCCCTTGTTCAGCCAGGGAAGTGTTTTAAAGCTCTAGCAATTTTATTTTCTATATGATGCCACAGGAGACGATGGGAGGAAAAAATCAAATCAGAAGGTTTCTCAAGAGTTGCCCCTCTAGAAAAACCATTAGCTGCCTCTCCCTGGTGAAAGGCGAATGCTGCTGCCAGATCCATAAAGCAATCCTACAGTAACCAGCAGTGTTTACACAATAATTAACTGAAAGAGAGGAGAAAGAAGAAAATAAACAAGTAGGCAAGGCTGTTAGGCTGCACTCTCCAAGAACGCTTTCTCCCAACAGACCCACGTCTTGAGTCATGAAAATACGCGGTGCTTCAGCGCAACAAAACAACGACCGCCACTGGGTGACCCAGAAAAAAGGACGAGTAATGAAGTTGTCTCCCTTGCACTTCGGGGCTGAATACAACGCAGACTGCTTTGCAGCCTCAAAAGCAGGACATGGGTGGAAAAACCCAAGAGCAACGTACAACCGATAAGTGAGAGAGTACTTATTTTAATTATAAACTGGACCAAATAAATTAGAAATTTAATTACAACGCCATTCACTGACAAGAAATTCAAAACACTCAGGCTATTAGTTGCACAAATTAACTGTAGGAGATAACAGGATTTGTGGGGAGCAATCCTGTACCCTAGTTGTAATGAAAACATTAAGGTCTGAATTGAGGCAGAGCACATTGGGTACAGCCTGAGATATTCTTACGCTCATTGAGCTTGTGAGAAACAGAGAAGTAGCAAAACATTCTTTCACAGCATTTTTCTCATTAAAAACTGCTCATTAAAATACCTGGATTTTGGAAAAGGCAGACCTGCTCTATTGTAAAAGTATTTCTATGGTTTACAATTAGTACTGACAGAAAACAAAACAGCCTCACCTTAAATAGCCAAGGGATTGCAGCTTGTTTTAGGCACTCCTGTCCCCAGGGAAGCTAGATTCTGCCCAGCTACATGGACGTAAGTGCCTTGGCTATAAAAGGATGTCTCAGGTTTGGCATAACTGAAACTAAGAGCAACATGTAAGCTCCTGAGTTCCCCCGGTTCACAGCTCGCTGCCTCGGGAAGATAACCCCATGAGCCACAGATTATTAAATCACATTCCTTCATGCTTCTCCTAAAGGGTCGATATCCTGAGTCTCTCTCATCTTCCTGACCTAACCTAATATGAATAATGCACGAGCTACCGGTGGGTCAGTTGCTTACTGGACTGTGGCCAGCCAAAGGGCACTCTCAGCAGATCAAAAGCCAATGAAGTTCATTTCAATATTTATTTTTAATCCTCCATTCTGAAATTATAAATATTTAATGCTATGCCCTTACCAGGAAAGCAAAGCAAAGCAAAACCAGAGGAGAGACTGGACCAACTCTTTCGTGCTAATTTGTGCCCAGGCATACGCTGCTCCTTATGCCCATTAATATTCTTCAACGAACACAGCTTATTTATTTGAGTCCTCCGAGAGCCTGCAAGGACAGAGGTCAGAGCCAAGGAGCACAAAACAGACACGAAGGCAGGTTTCGTTCCTGAAGGCTTTTCACCAAGGTTAAATTTTCTGGCCCTACGCAAATACTCAGTAGTAACATCATGGCTCCAACAATGCCCAATTACCCTGACACCTCTCCGTCTCAGACCTGGCCTTCCCCAGACCCTGTGATCCCAACCCGCAGGACGACGTATCCCCTTGATGTGCCCATCAAGTGCTGGAGGCTTCCCAGCAGCTCCGTCCTGTTAGAGCCCTACCAAAGACTTTGGTGCTTTTATATGTATTTACCGCGGCAAAGAAAAGCCTCTCAGCCTTTCTTTGCTGATAATCCCCAATCTCTTGTGCATTTTCCACACACCCGAAGATGAGAGATGGAAACAAAGCCGAACGTGGATACACGTGGATGCAGCACTGTAGGGCTGCACAGCCCTGTAGGTTTTGTTGGCAATCAAATCCTGCCTACCTGGGAAGAAGCGAGGAGAGCAATGGATTAAAGAGATGTAAATGAATTGAAGATGTAGGAGATTGGACTGAAAGGTAACTCACAGTTTTCCCAAAACCCACCTGCTGGCTTCCCTAATCATGATTTAAAGACACACACCCAATTCCTAACGAACAGCAGGAGGAACAAAGGCTTTTTGATGGGGATTCTGTTTTCCAGGGAGAACCATTTAATAAGTTTCACTCAGGAAGTCTCTGTTCCCAATAAAGACTTAACAAAGTTAATTAGACTAAACAGTAATTATCGTGTCTCTTCATTGTTCAATTATCTTGCTGAACTGGTGTTTCCTGATTAATTTTCTGATTAAAATGTATTAAACTGAAAAGCACTTGCAAACATGAGATGACAGGTTCTCTCCCACGCAGCAGGATTTCCGGAGGTCAGGAAGGCAGGGATGGCTGACACCCGCCTCGCAAACCACGCTAGCTCCGCACACAGCGCAGCGAGGAACCCGATTCAACGCGCTCTTCACAACCACACTTGCCACATGCTCCTCCAGTTTACGATCCACCAACACATTATTGATACCTTCCTCCTTTACACACCTCCTGCTTATCTCTTCCAGGCCCTCCTACTCCTCCGCCATTTTACCTTTCCCTTAGGTTTCTCACGCACAAACAAGGTACAGTGGTTGAACGAGTTACTGTGAATGAGCTGAGCTCTGGAGCAGTTGCAGCTCTGCTGTGGAGCTATGCATGGCTTCTTGGCAGCAGCTGCAAAGCAGTCCCACGCAGCCGGGTCTGCAGCACAGGATGGAGGTCTCGTAGCCATGAAAGCCTGTTTCAAAGTCCAGTTCCTCCTTTCCACCAGAGCCCAGAGTTTGGGCTCCCTAAGCGCTGCCTCCCATGCGTTGCTGCCTCAGACTGCTGCCTTCTGTCTGCAAAATGCCATGGAGACACCACACTCTCCCACCTCCCACTCATGACAGCAGACAGCACAGAGAAGTAATCCCCACAGCTTAGCTCACAACATGGTATCTATCAAGCCAAGTTAACATCTTTGGGTCAGAGACTGCATCCCCGCTCCTTCAAGCATTGTTCTGCACTTCTCTGAAGGAGCTCAGCTCACACCTACTGTGTTTAGCATCCCAGTCTGCCCAAACTGTCCTAACCAAGGCCACATCCTGCATCCCTCAGTCAAATTCTCCTGATGGGACCAACGTACTTCCATGGATGACCTTAAAAATAATTCCAACCTACCGCAGTTTGCTATCTAACAGCGGAAGACATCTTCACAACTGGCACTTATGAGCCACAATAGCATTGCTTTCCAGAGGGACTGCTTTAGTATTCACTCTTAGCAACCCAGTAATCACTGGCATTTTGATCAGCCCCTAATACTATTTGCATATCTTTTATAAGACAAATCAGAAAAGGGGATTAATTTTTCTTTCTTCACTTTAATATCACCTGTGGCTAGTAGGAAACAAACAAATTCATTGCCTCCTTTCCCAAATCCTTGTGATTAGGTTATTAGAGCCCAAGACTTATTATAAATTATTGAAAGGACACAGCTGAGCCCAAATCCCACAGTGGGCTCTTTTGTCTTCCATAATGCCGGCAATTCTTGATTAACTCCCATCTAGCACGAGGCAGGAAGGATGAGAGACATCTTAGAAGCTCCACTGTGACTAACACCAGAGGAGTTCGGCTCTGAATGAAGTATGCAGTTCAATGCACGGTTGCGCATGGGAATCGGTGGGCTCCCTGCAGCCAGTCCAGGAGGCACAAAAGGAGGTTTCTTCCCTTTCTGCTTGCCCTTTCGAAAATTCAACACAAGGCTCGAGCTGCTGCTGGGACCGACCCAGCCGTCTGCGGGCAGACTCAGCACAGCACCGCTGACGGAGGATGCACAGGGCTGTCTGTGGTCTCCTCGTTTTGAGTCTCCGTGCTGAAAGGCAGAGAACTGGCTTTCACTTTTGGATATTCATTCTTAGTCCTAAGAAAGGCATATATGTGTATACAGAATAACAGCACTAGCGTTTCAGGTTTTCTCCTGCATGACGCCTTGTTTTGGTCTATTTTAAGTCACACTGATAAAGACTAAAGCTGAGATTCTGATAAGGAGTTAACTTTGTTTACGATGTACTAAGCCTCTGAAAAGAGCTGCAGCTCAGCTAAGAATAAGTATCTATGTAAGCTAACAGCTTACACCTCCAGATAAAACACAGACAGAAAAAGCATTTACAATAGCTTCATCAAACACAGTTATGCTGAAATTGTTTTTACAAACATCTGACATTTACCACCGGTTTAGATTCATTCCAAAGGCCAAGACAAAAAAATTGAAGTCTAATAACCCAAGTAGTTTTGGTTTTCTTTTTTTAATAATCATATAATCATAAGTAATGAATCAAAGTGCTCCCTGGCTCCTAAGCTATGATTTGGCAAACAACTACAATTATAAAACCCAAACCTAATGACTGCATTTTAACATAGCCCCGTGCTTAGTAGCTTACAGTAACATTTATCCTGCATCAGGCTGAAAGGAGATGTCCACAGGGAGTTAGCAGTGAAATGTTTGATTTCAAAAGCCTGCAGCAAGTTGATTCATGTCTATTTAATTTTTCCAGGCAGTTTCACTGGAATGCTGTATATAAATCAAACACAAGGCTAGCAGCAGAGACGTACCAAGTTGTGGAAATACTGCATGATTTTAATTAAACTACATGCACAAATCAGGCAGTAGCGAAGGTGGAAGAGGAGAGAGAATCCTATCACCCTGGATAAGCCAATATTTTTGTGCAGAAAAACAAATAACCATTTACTGTGAAAAGTCTGATTTCAAAAGCAGCATTTTGTCATTGTGCTGATACTCATAATCAATTTAAATCTGGAAGAAACCATGCTTGAGCACAGAAAACAAGGCAGCCTGGAACGGAAGTTAATTAAGACTGTATCAGCCTTGCTTGTCCTTTACTGACTATCCCACTTTATGGGCTCTGTCAGGCAGAGTTCACTCTCTGACAATCGTGCTTGAAAGACAGTACCGGTAACCAGCATTCTGCTGATGGTTCCAAGGCCATCTTCTGCACTGTCCTGCGCAGCCATCAGCCTTCACTAGAGGGGAAACTGAAGACCCCTGTTCAGAACACTGATCCACCCATGGCCACCTTCTTTGTCTGCAGGGAGTCACATTGGTGGCATTCAACAGCACGGCTGGACACAGCTGTGAAGCAGACAGGCTAGCAAAGGGGAAGATAATATGGAAGCCATACAGTGGGCCTTCTGTTAAAGGGCAGGACTTCTGGAAGAAAGCCCCAGTAAAACTATTTTTGTTCTTTGTGGCCATAGGACTTGCACCTGAAGATTCAGTGGCAGGACTGAAGCTTTAGTGATTTCCATACAGAAGGAGGATGACCCAGTAACTGGAGGACTCTGGAAAATCCAGGAGTGTTGCTCCACCTCAAGTTCCTCATTGAAGAAGCTATTAAGCAGTCTACATTTACTTTCCCCTCTCCCCACATCCTGCAAAGTGGAAAAACAACTATGCCTAATAACCAATAGGCAGTGCAAGGATAAACACACAAGATATCAGGGTCTATAATGGGGTCTATAAATACCTCAGATAGATAGGCATCTCCTTCTCTATCTAAAGACCAGGGAAATACAGAAGTTGTCTGCTTTGAAAAACGAAGTAACATACCAAATAGCATTCAACAATTAAATCATTGCCTTGAATTGATAAGTTGTGCTTGTGCTTACAATAAGTCCGCACTAAAATAGGTTACAATAATTCCTTCATATTTCCATCTAAGTATTGCAGCAACCGCTGACGTCGGAGATGAAATGTGTCAGGCACTGCCAGAGGCAATGGGTAGGAAAGCCTCTGTCTCGCAATCTACAGCCTCAACAGACAAGACAGAACAAGTGTAAAGTAATACTGAGGCCATGAGAGCAGAAGCGGTGTGTCACCACGTAGGTCATTGCTGTAGCTCACTCCCAGGGCTTCCCCAGTGACTCACGCTGCCTCCTTCGGAGACCTGCACTGGGCACGTCGGGTTCTGATCCACCCAACACTCCAGGCAGGGAACCGCAGCCATTCAGCACATCCACTCAAAGACATCTCTTATGCAACAGGGGCCCATTAGCTCTGATTAAAGCCACAATATCCCAGATCCCGTGAGGTTCTGTGGCGTTGAAGCTGTAATGAATTTTGCAGGGTTTTTCTCCTCCTTTTCCCCACCTCAATCACTCTCAACTACAGGGCATGAATAATACAGTAATGTGTTGCCTGGTGATTGCTGTTGTGTTTTCCTTCACAAATGCAGTCAGGGAAGGAAGCAGACTAGAAGCTGCCTGAAGGAATGGGTTGTTTAAAGAAGACTACCAAGGGGCTGAGGTTCTGCAAAGGCAAGATGCTCCAGAGGCTGATTGCAGCCTGTCCTAGGAATGCGTTTGTGAGGGGCCCTCAGAGCCCACGAGCCCTGTCCCGCAGCAGAGCATTCTTTACAATCCCAGTGCACATCTCCCCATGTACTGTGGCACTGGAAGGGAACAGAGGGCTTGGCTGAACCTGGTGTGTGTAACTAATACTGCTGTGCAAGATGCTTCACCATCTTTTACAGCAAAAACAAATAGGACTGTAAAAAAAGGAAGAGGCTCTCAATAAAAAAACCCATGCTATTTGGAGATAGAGGTTTTTTTCCCCTACTCTAAGTGAAGCAAGCCCATCCCCTAGAATGCTTCTAGTTGGTAATATGGAGTGGAGTCAAGGTTATCCTTCCAGGATAGGTTTGTTCCCATCAGAAAGAAAAGCTCTTCCAGCTTTTACTTCTCTACAGCACTAGGATACAGGTAGGCATTTTTAAAAGAATGCAAAAGAAGCTCCCATCCCCGCTTTGAAAGCCTCTTTGAGTCCGCTCCCGTGGATGCACGCAGGCCCAGAAAGCGCGCATGAAGGTATTCAAAGACACACTCCATTCAGAACCCAATGCAGCGTGGGTTTCTGGAGTGGCTGATCACCACCCTCAAATTCTCTTCTCGGGCCAATTACATGCTGCTCTGCAAGCAGCAACTCCAGTACAGCTACTCCAGACTTACAGCGAAGGCAATAAGCAAGAAATTGGACTTGGGTTCTATTCCTCGTGCTTTCCGAAGCGAGTCATGCTGCGAACTATCTTGAATGAAAAGGTCTCAGTTTCTGACCTGCATTTGGGCTATACCCAGACACTTGTCTAATTGCCTAGATTGCAAACTGCACTTTGGGAGGCTGTCTCTCCCTTTGCACAATGCAAAGAACAATCTCAGCTGTAGCCTTTAGATAATGCAGCAATACCGAAAAACAGCAGAACTAAATACTCTCAGAAGGTATTTACTCCTCCAGTCTAATGATGCTGCTTTGTACAAGCATGATGTACTTAAATATAGATACCGGGACACTGTACTGTTGTGCTTTGGTGAGGAAGAGAAAAACAGGACAAGTTGCAATATTCCAGGTCCAACCCAATCCCAACCAGAGGAGCCGTTAAGAACTGGTATATTTCAATAAGAAACAAAGCCTCAAGGAATAAATGTTCTTGGTGTATTTAATGATGCACCAGCCTCCGGTATATGTAAAGAGCAAGGCAATTAATAAGGTATATTTAGCATGCTAAGCTGAGGTGTGCAGCTCCCACAGCAGCTGAAATACAGCAATTTAAATAACATTTATCTTAAAGATCAGCCTGGCTGTGACTACAGCTGGTAAGTGCTGTCTGCTGCTCTACAAACATGCTGCTTTTCTCACCGGGGGGGCACTTGCTTGCTGCTGTGTTGGTCCCACAGAGAGCCGCAGCTCTGGGCTGTGATGGTGGGTGCAGCACAGAGAGGAGGATTGGGATGCTGTTGAACCAGCCCAGGTGCCTTAGGAGAGACTACTGAGACCTCATGGACTGCTCCCTGGATTGTGCAGCCTGAAAACATGAAGGGAGCAGATGGTGCTTTCCCCCCACTGCTCAGTCTCCATCCAGATTCAAAACCAAGAAAAGGAAAAAAGTAGAACTGAGGTTCTCCAAGCTGTAGGATGCCATGGATGCAAAGCTTTTCATGGTCTCATAAAACAACTTGTTAAACTTTGTGGAACAGAAAGCCTACCAAGAACACAGACTTGCAAAGCTGTATCGTAATTCAGATGTTCAATGCTAGATACCTGAATAAAGAATAAAAAAACCCAAAGCCCTTTAAACAGCTGCGAAACTCTCTGCTTAAATCCTTGTATTGCCATACTAGTTGTGTCATGGCATCCCAGCAAACATTAGCCACTCTGTGCAGCAGACTGCTCTGTAATGCAAAGCCCTGCCTTCCAGTACAGAGTACAACCTTTCCAAGCATAAATAGATTTAAATGGTTTTGAATATTTGTACAGAGAACAAGAATAGCTGGAGTGATAATTAGTAACAATAAAAGTTTGGGACAGGATAGCAGACTTGATATTTCAGTGTTGAAAAGATGCTCTAATTACAAAGGCTTAAAGCAAGACCTCCTTGAGTGAGTTATTCTGCTATCCCTGACTCCCATACCCCCTGCAAGTATCCGAGTCAGGGTCAGGAGGAACACCGAATTAGATGAGCATGCTTCTCCCTGCAAAGTCCCACTGTTTACCTCTGAAGCCATGATACCAATTGGCCCACAGAGACAGAAAACACCCTGACCACTGCTCTGAGTCAGTGCAGAAATACCACATCCATAACGTTTTCTAGCGTGCACTGCCACAGAGGGTGCGCAGAGGCATTTACCTCCTCAGCAACTTGAACTGAAACCCTTCAAATGCTGTTTATAAAAGAGTTATTTTTTAACTTTTATTAATTCAATATTATTAGTTTTTATGAGAACCACTAAAAAACTCAGTAGTTGGGACTACAGCTGTCTTTGAACAGATGAAATGTTTTTCCTGCCTTTGGACTCACTCGCTGACTATTCCCCGCCTGTGGCCACCCAGTTTTGCCCCAAGGTGCCTGGCATTCAAGTCTCAAGGATAAAAGAAGCTGGTTAAAAATGAAATTAATATCCTGCATAGAAGGCTGTATTGCAAACTGAATCAAAGCAGAAAATAAAGACCTGAGCTAAGCAAAATCTGTATGCACGTGATTAGTTAAACTTCAAAGACTTAACGTTAAGGTTTTGGAAGCAAAACATTTGGGAATCATGCAGAGAGCCTGACTCCGAAGCCTGACAAAGGTTTGGAAAATACGCCTTGCATGGGGTTGTTTTATTATAATTTTAAAAGCATCAGTTTACTGCAGGACCTTAGGTGTAACTGAGGGGTGACCTGTCCTTGAGTTAGCCCCAAAAACAAAGGAGAGGGACCTACTCTTGATGGAGAAGGTGAAAGTCCCCCAATGCTCTTTTTTTTTTTTTTCCTGTTGGCACTTACACAGCCCAGCGCCTGCAGCAGGCAGGGACTGCATTTGGTGAGCCTGGCACCCAGTGACACACTCCACAACACAATCCCCAGCGACCCAAAGGAAGCCATGGTCCCACCGTCCCCGCTCTGCCAAGTGCAAGTGGATTTCTTTCTAAGAAACTTCTGGTAACAAACGTTTGTTGCTCTCAGGCTTCATAGGCGGTTGATAACAGGGAGCTACAGACCCAGCCAAGTCCATGCATGGCTTTCACAGCAAGCCAACACTCACAAATACTTCCCCTCTGCCTGGAAATATTTTTTCCAACTCTCCTCTGCACTAATAAACAGTCATTTTTCTCATGATAAAATCAGTCCTGCAGCACTGGCTATGGCAGCTCACTGCTGACCTTAGCCCTCTGTTCCCCAAGATCTAACAAAACTATTAGAGGTCCTTAGAAATTGTAACAAAACATCTGTTTCCTTTATAGCAGCTGCCACCTGGAGAATACAGCCAAAGCTCTCCTGACCTGAATGCTACCTGTCTGTGGGAACTGCAGCATTTCTAATAGCAGCCACAAGGATACTTGGCACTTCCACAGCTTCTGAAGTGCTTGGCAAACACCACAGTGGCTCCAGAGCCCCAGCACGTAAAGATGTTCTTTTTGGAGGAAGGCATACCATGGTGTGGGGATGGTTTTCCCATGGTCTACAGGCAAGAGGGAAGAAGGTCTGGGAAGAGCCTGCAAATGCTCCAGCCCCTGTGCTGCAGCTTTCCTCCACCACCGTGGAGGACAGGCATGCTGCTGGGCCATGCTGACCCAGGACTGCAGGCAGTACCACCTTGAGGGCTGGATGATGGCGGGCAGCCCTCCCGAGCTCTGCCATCTATGTGGCAACTCACCAGATGGCTTCATCTAGCTGTACCCCTTACTCCTCCTGTCCCTTAAACCCTCGGAGCTGGGACCGCACGCCCCAGCAGGATGCGGCCCTCTCCCAGGAGGGGAGGCACCGAGGCCCACGTGCACGTTCCTGCCCACAGGCATCCAGTTGAGGAGTTCAGTCACCCTCGGCCACAGCTGTAGTCAGAGAGACAGACAGACAGTGAGTCAGGGCTGAATCACACCTGGGAGGTCTTCATTCACTGACTCAGGCAACAGCCGAGTCCAGCTCACTCCCTACGTGCAGGATCTCCGTTAAGTACTGACGAAGAGCTGGGATGAGCCCAGGCCTCAAGCGACCGCTCCGACACGCTTTGCCTCCCAGCCCCAGCTGACTGCTGCAGTCACCAGCTCTGCTGCTGCAGGGCACTGATGGCTGCCCTTCCATCGCAGATAATTTGGTCTCTGGTGAATAACTGATCAGCAGCAACGAGAGAAAGGAGACCATCGGATTATAGGAATTAAAGCTTTAGAAAGGGGTAAGATAAGAAAACAGAAAAAATAGAAAAGATACCCACCATTCTGAAGCAAACAAAAGACACTATAGATTAAACAAACACTGCATCCCAAAAACTTTTCTTTACAGTGCTCAGACAGATAGACAGCCGAAAACTGACACATTTTACTGCCTTCTCCTGCTCTTGTAATAGAGCAGACAAATCTGCGAGGTATAGGGTTATTGGCGGGGAGCAGATCTGATAACAGCTTGGGTCTGGAAGATCACTCTCTGCAGAATTTAGGGTTTGATGTAGGTGAGAATTCACATGATCGAAGAGGCATTTGAGAGGAAGCTGTTGTGGGAAGCCTGTGAGGCATGGTCACCTCCCCCTTGCTCATTCAGCATGAGGCTGTAGCAATGGCTTTGTCACCCTCGCAGCCAAGAAGGAGCTGGCAGAACGGCCACAGATGAACAGGCTTGAAGGACTATAGCAAAGTATCCTTGAGACTGGACTTTGCAGGGCTGGTAGCCTGGCACAAACCTGGCAGAGCAGGAGTTGCAGTAAAGAGAGAGGAATGTCAGCCCAGCTGCACAGGGGAATGCATGCTCAGTCCTTCCTTGTGTTGGCTTTCTAATTTTTCACGAGCATTGAATTTACTCATTTTACTTTCTATATTGATATCCATTAACAATTGCACTTGAAATGGCTGAAAAAAAAATATTATACAGCAAAGCCAAGGAAGCCTCTTGGAGATAGTCCGGATGGCAGAGCCGAGTTAAAATGTAAATGCAGAGTGACTCTTCCAGGGTTAGGCCAGACATAAATCCATGATAGCTCTATTAAAGTTGCTCCCAGTTCACACCACAGATGAGGAGACTTGCTTCAGTTCTGGGACTGATCCCGAATTTCCCCCACCTGAACAGAAAACAGGCCCCTCGAGATCAAAGTCCTCCAAAGTCTCTGCACGCTGTCTCTCCACATCGTGCGCACGGCTCTCCCCTCCTTTTCATTTTTGTTTCAAATGAAAGAAAACACCACTGTCAATTTGACAGCCAATAATGCCATTAAACCCAGCTGCCACTCGATCACATAAATCGGCCTGAACGCCAGTCAGGACCACACAAACACCTTTAACTGCAATTAGAGGGGTGGTGGCAGGGGAAATGCTGGAGTTGTAAATATTCATCTTTCCTCCAGAGCCTCCTTTGCTAAAGGTCATTTGAGATTAGATAAACAGGCTGTCATTGACACCAAATGATCCCGTCTGCATTTTGAGGGCATTGTAAGACACAGGTTTAATGGACCCAGACGATACAGGTGATTCACCAGTGCAGTCAGTCTCTCCATAATGAATTCCTTTCTAACTCCCAGCCTCTTCCCTCCAGGAATCCCCCTAACACCTTTAATTTAAAAGTGTCATAATCTATTCCCCTTCTGCTACCTCTTAAAGTTTGATTTCCTCCTTGGTGCTTTGCAGTCATGACATTTTCACTGCACTAGCTGCTGCTTTTGTTTGGCTCACTTTCGGATGAGGAGCCGCAGGCCTCCATTTCTGCTCTGTTCTTCCCTCCTGTCAAGGTACTTACATGGATTGCTTTTGAATTTTCTGCCTTTTCCCTAACTCGGACACAGAAACTGCTGCTAGAGACTGGCACATTCCCGTCTATCCCAAGCATCACTGGAGTTTATGGTCTCGCCATACAACAGGAAATTAAGTAATAATAAAAAATACACACCAAAAATACTCAGCTATAACAAAAATCGATCCTGCCCTATGGGATATTTTAGTGCCTAATTACGGTACCCAGACTTCACAGCACTGGCTTCAGTGACTGGCACATAGTCTTTAAACGAACCAGTGGAGACTTAACCCTTACAGGCACCAGGGTCCATGAATCCTGGTCTCACCACTGACTTCCAACCCAGTTTCCACACCATGCTAAGCAGCCCTTCCTTCTGCAAAGGTGTTTCCCATCCCACAGGAACTTCCAAGATCAGGAATATAAAATGTTTTCTTTGGTCTTTCTTTTGACAGGGTCAGGGAGAGGATGACAGAAGAGTCGTGAATGCAGTGCAACTGGAAATGTTTAAACATGATTTAGAAAGAGAAATGGATGGTCTTCAGGTCATGGAGGACAACTTGGGACTAATGCTGAATTTTAGCCCTTACATTGTTAGTCTTTCCATTCAGGTCAACCACTGCTGAGTCAAATAGCAGCTCTTTTTTGGCACAGTCCACTTTTCCTTCCTCGCATCTTTAATGACAATGTATGCACAGGACTCTTGTAAAACATGAACTTTGGCTCTCCAGCCTTCCTCTCCAACACACAAGCAGCGCACCAGAACTGCAGCTCTCCATCCATGTCCCAGCAGGGGCCCAGGGCTCTTGTTCTGCTCAGATAATGCAAGGTGCCTACTTCAGCTCTATACCTAAATGTGGCATGTGTCTTCAGGAGATTATTTGAAGTGGTTATTTTTATGCCTAGAACCTTCAAAGGCAGAGTTATTAAGTGTATTTAAAAGGAAGAACTGGTCCAGATAAAGCTGGGATGTAATTAGTTACAAGCTACTGTACTTTGATGACAAAGCAGCATTTAGCATGTGGACTGTTCAGCAGCAGGCTCTGTAGGGTGTGCTAATTACTGATAGCAGTCACAGCGAGGGGAAGCCTGACACTTCTCTGATAAAGCAGAGCCTTCTATAACTCGACGGCTTGGGTTTAACTCTTGGTGTTTAACTCTCAGCCAAAGCCTGGACTTTGGCACACAGCTCTTTACAATTAACTGTGTATCTGAAAGCACAGAGAGAGGGGAAAACTTTTCAAGTAGGTAGAGGGAGGCCAGCTTACACCCTGGGATCCTGGCTGGTAGCAACAGCACGGTGGGGAAAAGCAATTCATTTTGTTTGCCCAAGGAACCTGCTGTCTTTCTTGATGTAGCTTCTTTCTGGCTCAGAGCATTCACCTAGCTAAGCACTGCAAGGGCTGGAGATCCATCACCAACCTGTGAAGTTACATCAGATTTGACTCAGCCTCACTGATGTCAGGAGGTGACTTTCAGAGACCTGAAATGGGTTTGGCTCTGGCCCTAAATAAAACTATGTTCCTTGGCCCAAGAGAAGACAGATAATGAATTGTAGATGGAGGAAAAAAGAGAAAAGGGCTGGATCTGTGAGGCAGAGAGACAGGCTGCTGGCAGGAGGCACAGAAGATTTTGGGGGCAAGGGGAGGATTCAAAAGCAAGTCATCGAGGTCAGCTGTAGAAGTGGTTTGACAAAGACTGCAGAAGTGCTGAGCAGCTGGGGGACACTGAGATGTCTGGAGAGGGAGACAGCATGAGCTGAGAGCCACAAAACCAAAGGCAGTAATGATGCTGAGGTGTCTCAGCACTGCTCCTCGACCTCTTCGAAACACTGCAAAGGAGCACAGCAACAGCAAAACAAGCGTAAGTGTCTGTCACCATGTGAACTGCTAGCCTGCTACTGACAGATGGGCAGCTCATAGCAAATGAGCCCTCACCATCCTCTGCGCCTTCTCAACACAGCATCCATGTCACAGAGCCAGTGCCGCCACCAGCCACCACCCCTCCCTGCCGCAGGCTCCATCCTGCACTGGTCCTGCCTCACTGATCTGCAAGTAAGGCTGCACTGGCCAGAGCCCCCAAAAGGAGATGCGAGGTGACCTGGAGAGGGAAGAGAAGAGCACAACCTCCTGAAGCTCTTTCCACTTACAGAAAGGCCATGCAAACATCACGTAATCATGTAAAACAGATCCACCACTCACCTTAAAACACACAGATGTGTATTAAATGGGAGGACAACTATGCCAGGTAGACAAAGGAGCATTTTAATGGACTAAGAAATAAAAATCCCCCAAACTCCACCAAAACAAAAAAATTAAGCCACCCCTGTCAGGCTTGATGGGATTGCAGTGAGTTCCCAGGCAGGGCAAATGGCATCCCAAGCTCAGATCTCTGCCCTCCAGGCTAATGACTGCAGGGTGATAAAACAAAACTATATTTCTATTCTGATGCTGGGGTGATTTTTACCATTTATCAAAGTGATGGGCTTTCATTACATTTTTGATAGTTTTGAGTTTGTTTGGTCCCCCTGGGAGGACCTGAGGGTCTAAGGCATATCTTATTACTCAGTTTTATGTCTTCAGAGCGCTCCTTCTTGCTCTCTTTCTCTCTCTACAAGTTGCTTTCTCTTAAATCCAACTTCCAATACCAGCAGGTAGCATCTGGACAGACTGCTTTGCAAACAGTGACATGCAAGCCTTTCATCCAAGAGACATTTAAGGCCAAAACCACGAGCTGAAAGAACACAGGATTGATCCATGGACCCCAGTATCACTGTACTGGTTTAGACTAAGCAAGGAACTGTCTCTCCAGGGAGTAGATGAACACTTTACATGCCCATATGCAGGCAGGAAAAATAAAAAAAACATGACAATTCTTTCTTCATCACATCCACCTCAAATACCTCAAATCGCACCTTTGCAACACAAAGGTAGGGTAACACTATTTACACACAGTGCACCTTAGGAACAGAAGCGCAAGAGTAGAGCTCAGAGACCATTAGGGCTAAAATGGGAACTTTCTCACCGCGCACCAGAATATGAAATTTCACCCGAGGCTCATTTTTCATATGAGTACTTGCGTGGACCAAAGTCTGATGTTTGTGTGTTACTTACTCCATCAATTGCACATTTCTAGGAAGATAAATTGTCCGTAATGTCTTTTTGACTTCCTTAAATCCAATTACCTTCTTCCAGACTCTGTTCCTAAAAAATTTGTATTGTTGCTATCACTGATGAATGTACAATTAAGTCACTGACCTAAAGCTGTGACAATAGATCTCTCGACACCGGGAGCCTGTCAGACAGGGCAGGAGCCGGTAATTTCTCTTGCCACACTAGTGACATGGTACCGGAACAACCAATCTCAGCAGCGGTGGGTAGAAGAGGAAAATGGAAACCATTTCCATATTTATTGACAAATTTAATTTACAATCTGAATTTCCACTTTGGAGAGAATATATATTTTCTCTCTAAATGTATCAGTCTTTAGCAGTCAGCCCAGCAATAATGATTTCTGTGCTTGCAGACACTTTTATACTGGGTACAGCAAATTTATATGTAACACTTTCGAAAGAAAATGGTATTAAAATCCACCATTTAGGAGTGAGCTGTAAATTAACTGTTACTGAGCATACAGGGGGTAAAAGCAAATTTTGTGTGCATGCGTATGGCTTTTCTGTTGGTGTTCGGTTAAGCGCCTGTCCAGCTGAGCCCTGTATCCTCACCTGGAGTCTGACAAGCATTTGACTCGCTCTCCTTGTGTTGAAGTTGGTGAGAAAAAAATAGAGAAGAATGTTCCAGCAGGTTTCACCTGACAATATTAAAGCACTTGACAAATAACAATTAATTCCAAGACAAAAGCCCCTTGTGAAAGGGGGAGAATTACTGCTTCCCTCTCACAACTGCTCAAGGGTTGGAGCCCAGAGGCAATTATCAGCAAGAATGGAAGGTCCTGCAGGAACAAAATACAGGGAGAAAGAAGCAGCCTGTGAAAATACAATCCCACCAGTCACGTTAAACCACACGCTGTTCTACACGACTCTGCCGTACCATCACATTACATCCTCATGATGCATCCTGGAAGAACAAAGCAGCGCACTTCTGAACCACCCTACAACCGTCCCAGCACGCCCAGGCACAACACTGCAAGCAAACCGTCATCGCCAGTAAGACATTTTAAATGACCCACGGGCAGAAATTCTCTTAACACCGCAAGTCAAAATACTTGTGAGTGACCTTGTGAACATACCACTGCCTGGTGTAAGCTATCCTACGCCAACAAAACTACAGGAGCGCAAGTTTGTGATCAGGACATGACAGATGGGGGGGGGGGGGGGAAGTGGGAGAAGGGGCTGCCAGAGAAGTTCTGTTTCTGCCTTTTTCCCTATGAAAACAGTACTCAATCTCACGATGTGATGCTTTTTTCAGAAACCGTTTCTTCTCCACGTACTTTTGGACTCGTGCAGTAGAAAGGCTCTCACCCCTGTGTTTACAAAGGAAAACATGGGAACAGAACCCCCCAAGGCAAACAAAAAAAGAAAACAAAGAATGCCTTCTGTTCATTTTAACTGTCTTGATGTATGCTGGCTTCATGATTGCAGGTCTGGTCTGTTATGTTTTCATTTTTTTAACAGTTGGATTGCAATGCCAACAAGGACACAGAATAAGTGAGGTTTGTTTTTTCTTAATATCATAGATGGGTCTTCAGCTGTATAAACTGGCACTGTTCCTCTGAAGTCGTCAGAGCCAAATTACGCTTACTCAGGGTCTGGCCCTGTGACAAAGATATCTTTTTAATTTCCATCTTACTTCAGGAAGAGCCTTAAAAATGCCCCTTTCTACCCACATGCTGCAGTCCCAGCAGAACATTTACAGCTTCGCTTGCAGCCCTGGCTAATAGCCATCACATTTCTAGAAGATGAGTACAGTACTTCAGGTTGTAACAGTAACTGGAAAAGCTGGGGCTATAAAGGGCGAAGCCAAGCCAGTCTGGAAGCACAGCCCACTGCACCCTTCTTGACACTGCAGGAGGACTAGAAGACCGTACCCGTGCTTGTCTCCAAGCTTTGCACTCTGATGGGGCTGGAGGGACCTACCCACATGCTCAATCTATTATTTCCCTTAACTGAAAGACACATTGTATATATTTTAGCAAGAAAACAATTATCAAGTAACCCTAGAACCTACTACTTGTTTTGTATCAGTATTCATTTAGTCATCTGTTTGATGACTGGCCATGCAGCAAATCTAAACTAAGGGAAAACTTAAACCTACCAGGAGCTTAATGACAGACTCCAGCGGAACAGATGTATATGAATAGCAAATTAGACCACTGAAAGCTTCCTATAAAAGTAATGACAAGAGGCTTTGCTGCAGCAGAATATACTAGCAGAGATGGAAAGGCTGCTAGTTACATGGCTGAGGCCCTCATCTCCATTTGGTGGGCACTGCTCTGCTGTATCTGAGGCAGCAAGATCTAACAAGCGATCAGTTCCAAAATCTGGTGAAATAGTTAAAAGAAACCACTGTTGGAGAGGAGGGTGCACAGCATGGGAAGCAGGGAGCATCCAGGGACCCATCAGCCAGTTACTCCCCTTACACTTGTCAACGGCCTTTCCTTTCGAAGCAGGGCTCGCCGGGCAGAAGGCAACACATCCCAGCTGAGTTCAGCCTTGCTCTTTCCTGAGCCGAGACATAAAAGTGGCCTCTCTGCTGACTGGAAGTGTTGTACTTACTTGTTTCAGTGCAAAAATGGCTTTCCCTACAATTGATACACATTGATAAAAATTGACTTTGGTGGTTTTTGTTGTGAAAAAAATCCTGAAACAAGCATATTAATCATATGCCCCTTTTTGAACGAGAAGTTTCTTCTTTCCCACCTCACTCCCATTAAAAAGAGAAGTTATTTGGTAATTTTATATCTCCACAGAGGCTCTATCACTGGCAAAAGAACTGTGCTCTAGTAAGAGGAAGGAGACCACACCAAGCTCTTGGTCTGAGGAGGGATGGAGGGAGACACAAATTCCATAAAGAGGAAAGGGAGAACGCACTTCAGGTGAGCAAAGAGGTGCAAGCAGCCTCCAGCTTGTAGAATATACTCAGCCTGCAATAGCTACAAGATAAGCTATCCAGAGTGTCAGAAGGCAACTTTAAATGTATTTCAGTGCACTCATGGGAAATGCACTGTGGGTAATCACACTGTCTAGAGGAGATGAAATTGGTAGGAGCAGGTATTTCCAAATCTGTGCCTCTTCAGCTCATTGCTAAAGGCATTGACTGCATGAAACCAAGTAGATGAATTTTAACAGCCTCCCTAAATCCACACACACTATGTCTATCTCTGAGCACCGCCTATGGAAAGTACAAACCTTCCTGGGAGATGAACTAGCCAATATACTGTACCTTGGTCTAGACAAGCTAATATTTCCCCTCGGAGGATATGGTTTAGAAAGGCATGAACCAAAATGGCAGGACTAAAGTGTTGCTGCCTGGTAGACTATCACAGTTAAATGATTTGATCTCCACAAAGGCAGCAAATCAAAGCACAAAATACCAGAAATAGCTTCTGAAAGCCCTCCCTCAAGTCTTTTTGTGCTGCAATGTGTCTCAGAAAGGATAAGACTCTTCCCTTTTCTTCTGGTGCATTGCTTGTAGAGTAAGTGCTCACATCGATTCGTACCATCACAATTTCCTTTGTGTGTAACCGTTCACAAGCATGTGCAAAGCCTCAAAGCCCTGGTACATCCACAGAGCACAGCTTGATATTCAAACCCACAGACCTTATATATGTTTTTTTAATAAAGATATGTATGTATGCACATATGTATATGGTTCAGAGGTGCAAAAACAGACACGCACCTTCTTTTGCCCTGTACCTCTCGGGCAGCAGTGCAAATTTATCGCACAAGTCAGATGTTATCACACCACACTGCCACTAGCCAGCACCACTGAGGGCACCGGGGCAGCCTGCCATATGAGCAGGGGATTTTTTTTTTTTTTCCTCCGTCACCTTCTCAAACCAAGCCTTCAGAAACTGTGAATGTTGACAGTCTGGAAAGTGAGTAAGCACAGGAAGAAAAGAAAGTGAGTAGTTGCTTCATCCTTAAATATGACATCAGAGGCTTTATTTGCAGCCACAGTAATTTCAGCCCCATGTGTCCCAAACGCACACAATGCGACAGCATCAATACACCGTCTCACAGCCTGAGCATCTCCATAGCAAAGGCAGAGGAACAGGACAGATGTTTGTACGTCCTTCCGTTCCCTCTGTGCTTAATTCACACATTAAGGGAGCTGATGGAGCAGGCTTACATCTCCCTTCTTGTGCTGGAAATGAGAGAGGAAAAAAAAAGAGACTTGTCAGTCTGGCAACACAGCTCTTAAAGAGATGAGCTGTCAGGATGGGAAATGTCACCACGTGCTAGGCTGCCTTTACCAAGCCGTGACACAGGGGAGAAGAGGAGTCTCTGCTCTCTGATCTGCTGTCATAAATCTGGAGCGACTCTTCCAAAACCACAGCAGCGCAGGGCATGGCCAGCCCCGGCAATTTCAGCACAAATCCCCATTGACTTGCAGAGCAGCTAAGAGTTTTTTCCCTTAGTGCCCAGGGATTAGGGAACGAGGAGAGTCTATGGGTACTTCTGCTTTTGCTACAAAAAAAACCCCCAACCTTCTCGGCCCCAGTGGATGAAAACAAGGGCTACAGACATCATCCTCCATCGCTTCTTTGTTTCCTCAGTCATTTACAACCCAGAAAAAAAAAAAAAGTCTAAAGTCTTTACTGAAAGTCTAAAATGAAGCATTAAGGCCAGTCTGGTACCCCCTCAGTTCAACCTCGCAGGTCTCCGCTAACAGCCCAAACCTATTGAGCATCAGTGGCTGACAACGCTGCAACTCGAGGAGCTGAAACCAGAGCTGGGGAGGGAGATACGCCGCAGGGAAAGGCTGAGCAGCAGCATCATACCTTCATCACACCTTCAGCCAGAGCGGGGCAAGCACCAACATGTGCCAAACAGGCAGCAACAGGCCTGGGATGCCCAGTTCACCTCCTATTTCCCCCTCCACACGTCCTCACCCAGTTACAGCTCAGCCATGTGAGGCCCCTTGCTCCAGCCGGGCCAGGAGCTGTCTGTACCCCCAGCCCCAGGACACCATCGGGATGTGCACACCTGAGTTATACTGGGCCATACCTCCAAAAGCCAGGGTGTGTATTCTTGAGCACCATCTGCTGGCTTTTTTTCTATTAACAAGCAAATGATACATAGAAGACACCCTTGCACCAGCCAGCCCACTCTGAGGAGGGAGGAACATGCGTGCCCATCTGTACCAGAACCATGCAGGTATTTTCCTGTGAAAAACAATGGGATTTGTTAAATAAGATATTTTACATGGACAAATGTTGCTGCTCATCTGTATTTTTCAGTATGGGATACTCCCAAGTGAAAAGAAAATGCTAATTCTGAATTGTATTTTTACTTTGCTGCTGCTTGGGAAATATAAAATGAAATATTTTGATTATCTGGAAAGCCAATAAAGGGAGAGATTTGTTTTTTCTTTTTTTGGCAGAAACTGTTTGCTGAATCTGACCCAAATTCACAAACAGCTTTGCCTCCTCCCACTCAGAAACTGCACTTCTCGGTGAGTAAACTCTTTGTTACACAAATTACCCAGGTCTGCTGGTGACACTGCAGAAACACATGTTCCAGGCGAGAGTTCAGCCTGCCGGCTCTTGCTAGGCAAAACAAAGGTTTTCATTTGGGATTAATTCTCTTGGAGCTAAAGAGGGGAGGAAGGAAACACTTTTAGTCATTGCTTGTTAGGCATCAGGAGGTCTGTCTGCAGCTAAGCGTGTAGGTTTGTACTTGGTCTCCTTCCCTGAGGATTACTGACTGTGGCTAAGCCAACGCATCATACAAAAACATATTCTTTTCCCTCAGTCCTTCTTAGTGGATGAATCAAAACAAAAATCCAGAATACAGATGTTGAATCTGAAGAGAAGGTTCAATTTACATTTCAGCGCATCTCCTGAATGCTGTCACAGAGTGAACCTGTGTACAATATCGCAATCTCCAGTTGGGAGATTTAAACGGGAAGTAAAACTTTGCAACTCTCAGGATACTCAAGCACAGAAACAAATCACCGAGGGACAGCCCAGAGGTTGAGAATCATGCAGGTAACAAAGTCTACCCACTTCTCTCTTGGGCAATATAGTATGAACCGTCTTCTCTTCAAGCATGCCCATATTTTATTTACCATTTCACCCTTACATAGGGAGGTCCTACATTTTCCACAACAGGAGATTTTTAAGAATAGGTTAGACAAGGAACCATCCAAAATGACCTATGATCTCTGGAGCTTCACTGGTTTACATTAACTGAAGGTCCAATTCTGAATCTCCATTCTCCACTACTCTGCACAGTGTCCATTATACCCAGTCACAGAAACTAGAATAGCAACGTTTTCACACACTTAGATGTCAGTGACCACAGGAGACCCTATGGAGTAGAAAATCAGGTCAAGAGCCAGGACTCTGGATAAATAAAGTCACTCCATAGGAGGACACTTCAAAAGAAAACCCAGTGTGCTGTCACTGCAGGGACCAACCGTTCTATACATGGTACCCATTCCTTCTTCCCTTTATACATTAGTAGGAAACACTGCCCAAAGAGAAGTCTTGCCTTTAATCTGAGGTGAAACTGAGATCTTCACATATCACAGGAGACTTCACATGCAATAAGGATGAATAAGGTTTAAGAAAAAAGTAGATGGACCTAAACAGATGGATTCTATATTGGCATTAAAAGTCACACCTCGTTTTTCATCCAGTCCTACCTACTTCTGATGAAATTCGTTAAATGCAAGTTGTTCCTACGCTACCCCCATTAGCAAATTTTCCTTTGCAACAAGACTGTAGATAGCAATCAGTAACCTCTCTGCTCAATTTTTCCTTCACAGACCTTCTTTTTAGAATGAATAAAGAAGAGCTAATAGGAACAGGAGAAAAATGGGTTGATATATTTCGCCATTAAACTGGAGCTAGGCTTCGGGTTATCATAAAAGATGTTACCCAGTGAAAAGCACATCTCACTACTACACATTTACAGCCCCGTTGATGACGTATATCAAATCCACTAAGTTTAAAAGTCAAAACAAGATTACCCTGTCCTAATAAATATTGATCACCTTACAAGTCCTTGTTTTAAAGTCCTTAATTAAACACAATACCCAACTTTGCCTGTCTCCCAGTAGATGAGAATCAACTTTATCATTAATGCAGTCCAGCAAAAAGAAAAGTGTGCAGTCCTCATATACCATAAATTGACCCCACTGGGCTGTCGCCCTGTTAGCTGCACTACAGAGGATCTAACAAGCTCACAAGAGATCAAGACCCTGCTGTGCCAGGCACAGAGCAGAGGCACAATGCCATAGAGCTGCACTTACTCCAACAAGAAGTCAATAAGCAACCAGAGATGGAAGAAAACACCAAAGGCTATTAAAGAAGGCAGTTGCAGCACCAGACCTTTGAGTACCCGATCAGGGTACTCGCCACTACACAGATTAATCCTTGATAGCTAGCTTGATCAGCTCCCCAAGGACAGAGGAAGAAAGGCAGGCAGCGAGGGAGACTTTTCCAAAACCCCACTTGCCGCTGCTCGCCACTCCTTCATTGCTAGAAACAGGTTTGTGCACTTGCTTCACCCACATTTGTATCTCTTCAGCCTTTTGGCTGAGTTGAAGGAATCTCAGCACTTCGGCACTATTTGACAGTATATATTACAGGTGTTGTCATGGCAATGATTTATGCAGAATTAGTCACTGCAGCACTTCTACAATAGACTGAAGAACAATAGGAAAAACTGCACATTTCGAAGTTCCTGTGATACAGAGGTTGAGGGTTGGGGAAGAGAGATTAGATTCCTTTCACCCCTCTGATTCCAGCAGTGACATTTAAACAGCTCAGGGAAAAGTCGGTGCCTAATCACAAGTGTTATTAATAGCAACCTGACAATAACCCAAATTTCATATTAAACTGTGCTAGCAGTTGCAATTGCATATTCACTACTGGCCCATTTCTGAATTAATCGGGGATTGAGTAACAACTGGAGCAGAGAAGAAATTATTACATTTGCATTGTTACATAATGAGGAAAGAATCAGAGTTTATTGACAGCGAGGTGCTTTATCCCATGGGCCCCACTGCTGTCAAAAGTGCTGCTGACGGTTACAAGCCATGGATCCATGCTAGGTTACTAAGCTTTAGCAAAAGAAAAAAAAAAAATCACCCAAAACCATAAGGAAAAGGTTCAAAAAATGAGCACTCAGAAGTTAGGAAACTCCAGTGCTGAAACCGAACCATCTGAATTCCCACTTTGTTATTACTTATTAGAATATCATTTTTAATTGAAGGATCATGTATTGGTTCATATATCTAAGTTTTGGCAAAGGCATGAGGAAGTTCAAGCAGGGCTGTCACTCACCTTTAATAACAAATAGAGCTTCTGCTTCTCACTGTAATAAAGGGAGTCATTCCTCTCTCTCATGCACTGACATACCTCCATCCCCACCAAGGCTCTCTGAATTACAGAGCAATTATCCTCATTGTTCCCATCTCTTCAGAATCAGTTCTGAGATTTACAACTGTCAGGGTCAGACCAGAAGTAAGCTTGACTAAAGAGATGAAAAGGTTATTTAGAGCCAAGTTTGAAAATCTGCATCTCAGTCTTTCTGCTCTGTTCTCAGGGACTTAAGGTTGTCTTGCCCTCTTAATATCTGGAGCCTCAAATGCAATTTTCCCATTTTCCTTACAGGTTTTGAACGGAACCTCGTGGCCCTGTCAACAGGGGTACTTTCAAGCTCACTTTACTATTAACAACCACTTTGGCCAAAAGGGAGAGTAAGCCCAAGAGGTCCAACTGTCATTTTCCAGCCCACAGTCATCAACACTGCTATGTATCACCATCACTTCACAAGGCCACACAGTGCAATTACTTCCATGCCCTTCCTTCTTCATTTCGTGTGCTGGCTGGCAGTAAATCTTTACTAACTTCTTAATAGTTTTTAAGATATGCATTGTCACATGGTTTTACCACCAAACTCAGCAGTTAAGCCCAGTGAAAGCATCAGATGCACAGAATGTATCTGTCCAAATTATATCAGTTTGTATGGATGTCTTTAGAGGATAACGGATCCATACTGCCCGCTAGTGCTTCAGTAAAAGTAAAAGGTATTTTCCTCTGGTTGCTTTTAACTTGTTTCCCCTGGATCTTTCTGAAATAAGAGTGCAATTGTTAGCATGACGAACCAGGCGGGGAGTGGCCAGGCTTTGCCAATTTAAAGCTCTGAGCAGGGGAAAGCGAACATCAGAGTCTGTCCTTATTCTCCTTTATTCTTTAAGCCTTCTGTACCATTTCACATTTACAGGAGTGCTTCATGGCCTCCCAATTTAACTCCTGACAGGAGAAAAAAAAAAAATAGAGACAGCAGAGCAGCTGCTGGGACTTTAGGGATCTTGATGTTTCATGGTAAACATGACAAGCATTGAAGATGGGTGGGAATGTCCTTTCTCTGGAAAGTCCCCAGCTCCAGGCATTTCACGCTTGCAAGAAGAAAAAGCCCCAAAGGATTTTGGAAGAAATATTTTGATATGTGGCACATGGAGATGTAAGCTTGGAAGAATTCAAACCAGCATTGAGCATCCCTGCATTCTCACAGGCTTCTCAGATCTGGTCACTTAGTTCAACATTACTATCTAACACATCTCTAGAGCACATAAATACTTCAGCTGCACTGAACACTGCTGTGCTGGAGCTGTACAATAATCAGCAGTAAGAACCCTATACAGCACGAAGGAATTCACATTAGAGCTGGATGGAGAATGACTATTGCATTTAGCAGAGAAAATGTTTTTACTTCTGTGTGAAATGGAGCGGGCACTGCCATCCCAAGGAGCACCATATGGGACACCAGAGCTGGGAGCCAGAACTCGCACGCTTCCAGGCTTTTAGCAAGTTGAGTTGCTGGGCAGGCGCTCCAGCTCTAAAGCAGATCTAGGTAGGATAAAACTGCCAAGCAGACTGCATTCAATAGCTGCCTTGATTCCTCCAGAATCAAAATCACACTGTTTCTGCAAACAAATTTGACAAATTGGCAAATTCTGAGGGAAAACAGAACAGCATCACTTTGTAGAAAAGTTACTGCTAAGCTCTATTCACAGTCTAGAATCCATCTCCCATAATGAACTGAACATATCAGCACCACTTAAACTCCAAAGTCAAATTAGCAACCAAAACCACTGCAAAAATAGCAGGCCAGATTTTATTCAGTGGACGATTTGTGCCAGCTGAGATCTAACTCCCTATATTTTGCATTTTTTATGCATTTTATTTTGCCTTTCTATCCCCCCAGCTTTCCTGCCAGCACCTGACTGCAAGCAGCGAGGACTGGGTAGTCAGAACTGCCAAGCCTGACCCATGGCAAACCCGTCTGGATGATCCTGGCAGCGGATTTGATGGGCCACACTAATTGCAGCTAATTGTTAGACTGGATGTTCCCAGGTTTTCCCCCTGACTAGCTGTTTAACATCTTGCATTTGCACTGGATGGATTTTAATTTGTAAAGTAGTTACTTATGGAATCCTTTGCTTACCTGCAGCTGTCATGCTTGCAGTCACCTGCCTCAGAATTTGTCCTCTTCCACTCAGAGGGAATGGCCTTTTTGCAGGAAACTAGTCCCATTTCTGCCAAACAAGTTGAAATTTTAGCCTTCTGGACTACAAATTCCTTTCTCAGCCTTATTCTGCCCCTGTGGTGAGCATGGAAACCTCCAACTCTGCTCCACAGCTTAGCGGCCATCGTTTTCCCCACCTGCAGCAACGGAGCCCCTCTCCAGACAACCAGGAAAGGCCTTTTGCTCCGAAGTGGATAAAGCAGCTGCTGCCCAGCAGGCTGGAATATTGATGCCCCGGCACCACCCGATTGCTTGGCTAGGCAAAGAGTGCTCTGAGCTCCCTCTGTGCAAAGCTTTTCTCTTCCACGGCTGCTATGGAAGAGGCTGGACGTGACTCCAAGGTCTCCAATACGCTCACTTAGCCAACTTAACTGCTATCAGCTAGATTGTGTGCATAGCTGTGGATGCATTGCTAACCAACAGCTAGTCTCAGGAGGCAATGCTGCAGAGATTTCCCTGCATTCCACCTCCACACCCAGCACATACCAGCTTTTTGCTTGTCTGTGTCGACTGCAAACCCTGACAGCCACTGGACTGCCTGATGGTACGTACCAGTACAGCTCCGTGCACCAGTACAGTCTTTACTCTGCCCCTCCTGCACTGCACTGCCAGCTCTTTGCTGCAGAAAGAGGGAAGCAGATGTTTGCTCTTGCATATTCAGACCTAAAATCTGGGATAGCCCTGTCTTGTATGGCTGTATAGTTCCTCTTGTAATCTGCTCCAAAGTATTTCCTGTTATGCTCAATTAACAGCTTTGCTCTTCTTCCTTCCTGCTGCATGACTACTCATCCAAAACACTGGTAACGTTTAATTTATTGGAGTGGATGCTTCCAGACCTGCAGTTCAAGGACTTGTGTCAAGGTACTCAACTTTTTAACTGATACAGTTTTGCTCATACAAATATCTTGGCTGGGTGAATGAAGGATAAGCATCCAAGAAGAAGAGGGTTCCCCAAATATTTGCCTAGCTCTGAGGAACATAATTACTCCAAAGGTAAAACGCAGGCCTGGGCTATGGATGTATGACTGCTTTTCTAATAATATTGCTCTGAATTACCTCAGCACTCCTTCCCACTTCCCCTTTCCAAGAAAAATATTCTCCTTCTGCAGCTATACCCCGTGAAACACACCCTTTTCCCCTCCACACACACTTATTGACACAAAACAGCAATCAGTTGATTAGCTTCAACCACAGCCCTTCATGTTTCTCAGGAGGAAATATAGGACAGACTTGATACCACAGCCCAGTCCCTGACCTTCGCAAAGCTAGATCAGGCTGAAGAGCTGGCTCTGCAACCCCGAGCACACCAACTGCTGCAAAGCAGGGACGCAAACACCATCTGACAAACACAGCTGCACTCAGCTGCAGAAAGGAACGAACTTCAGCCTCAGCCTCTTCTGTAACTGTCTCCTTCCTAGCAATGACCACTGCAACCAGCTGTGTAGACATTTGTTCATCTACACAAACAACAAGTAGCCGAGCAGTAGGGAAGCAGCCATTGGAAAGCAGAAGAAAGGCAGGCTTGGCTGATTGCTGGCTGGCAGGGTTTTATCTTGTGCCTGGAAACCTGCAGTCCTGGACATGCCTGAGCACACAAACGCAGCCGCAGCTGCAAGCAGCACAGTTGGGTGGGAAGATTTAACATGCACAAATAAGGAGCTATATTTTTTTTTTCTGGGCAGCTTTGAGAGAAGGCTTGTGGCAGTATCTCAATGTGATAATTGGGATGAAAGAGGCAAAAGGAACTTAGTACAGAAACAGGATAAACTCGAATCCCTTAATACAGGGACCAAGGAGCTTCTGTTCCCCTCGTTCTCTCATTTTGACATTGTCATGTCTGCATTACGTGACAAAGCAACAGCTTCAAAAAACTGGCAGGCAAAAGAGAGCCCTCACATGCAGTAATTTCCTGATGAAAACACTGTGTCTCTGGATCACTGATTAATCAGAGCCAAAGGCTGAAGAGACAAATGTCAAAGGCCAGAAATGGCAAAAGGTTCTCTCCAGAGCTTACAAGAGCTGCAGTCATGGGTACCTGCCTTTAGACGTGAGCAGCTCTGACCCAGATGACACAGAGCAGCGCTGGTGATGTCATATACCCTGCTTGCAGAAGAGCTTATTCAATAAAGCCTCGCCTTGCACTAACACAACTACATGATGGCTGGTTTAGAGCTGGTTCACAGCATCCAACTCACTGCATAAGAGGGATCATGACTGTGACACAAGGGTCACTCCTCTGTCTCAGAGTGAGAAGGACAGCTGTTGGCATGAAAAAGTAGAGCTACTTGCAGGGGAAAAATGTATTTACCTTTCATTCTTCAAGAAATATGTCTAATGTAATCTATGTAGGAGATTCAAAATTACACAAGCAGTAAAGAGGTAATTACATTCATACTAATGTCTTCAACTGGTCTGGCAACACATGTTGGCATAAGACCAGAAAGTTACAGCAGCAAGGTGATTAGGGACAGGTAACAGCTAAAAATATAGTGAGATTAATTAATAATTGATGGTGTAGGTAGAACACTGCAGAAAGTATAATTAATGCTGAACAAACTTGATATAACTCTGTCTTGTTAAAGGCTAATAAAATGTTTCACTGCTCTCCAGGATCTGTGTTTTAAAAACTCATGGGATCAGACTATCCACTAATGTAAATCTGCATAGCCCTGCCAACTTCAGCAGAGAGATGCTGGTTTGTCACCTCAGGAAGTCACGCTGTAATATTTCCTGACCACATTTCACATGTAAGCCTGTATGTGTGTTTGCACACAGATAGGCACACACACTCATATTGTACGTATAATATGTAGCCCTCTGTTCTCAGAGTACGGTTTTATCCAGACAGTCTTTTGCAAACCTTATGAACTGTAACATACTGCAGAAATACATATATTAAAGTTATGAAACTTACTACTTAATGACTGGAGTCGCCGGCAAGTGACTCAAGTTGGCCAAAAATAGCCACCGTAACGAGTTATAGAATCTGAGCCCTGATTCCCCAGATGAGTAAGTAGCAACTCACTGACTGTAATTACTGGATACTGAATAGTCAAGAACCTGTGTTCACAGCCGCCTGTAGCATGATTTCCAAAGCTCACAAGAACTGATAGGCAAAAAAATACTCCATTTGTCTGTGAACTTTTCAGTGCCGGGGATCCTCTTATCCCCGTGACACTTGCAGGGTTGGTAATGCCGGCTAATATCCCCACTGCAACAAATAATACCTGAACAGCAGTAAAATCTAAGTCCCAAGAATCAACAACATCCCATTTAGATCAAAGAGGCTGAGCTGTTTTCCTCAGCTCACACAATGGAAAAGACCATCTATGACTAACATTTAATATGAAGCACTTATTCAAATACTAGACTACCATAAAAACATCCAAGAGCTACCATGATCAAGAAAATAGCTGTGAAGCATTCACCTTTACGTGTCCTACACAGGTGCAATGCACAGGGATTGTCTTTAGAGAAGGTGACACAGAAGAATCACAAGCAGAGAGAACCAGGCCACCACCCTGAACATCAATACAAGGAGCCCTCCCCTCTTGGTATTAATCCGGAGACTGACTGATTGCCTGCGCCTGCCCTGGCTCCTGCCTATGCCACCGCTCAGGCATTACAACTGCCATGATCATTTCCCGTCTCCGAGTCTTGTTGAAAACTATTCCAGACCCCAGGTCTGGGCTTTTAAGACACTTCAAAGAAAGAGCCTGATAGGGCTATGAACAGGCTTTAGAAAATTAAACTAATTAAGGTCAACAGAAGCCCAGCTTAGTTCTGAACTCTCCCTCCCTTGACTTTAAAGGGAGCCCAGAGACACCAGCTGACTTACTGCTCAGCTACACGGGCTGTCTGAAGCTGGGTGCAATGAATATCCCGTTATTTAGTGCAGTAGCTCAAGACGACTGGCACGCAGGACTCCTTAGTCCTACCAGTGACTTTGCTCTGCCCTTGAAGGGGACCAATACATACCTCACAAGGCCAGTGTAAGGACTAATTATGTAGTATTTGCAAAGTGCTTTGAACATGAAAAACTTGAGCTCTCTGTGCCTCTGTTTACACATCTGTTAAGTAAGTATCTAATACCTACCCTAGAGGGTTGACAGTAAGCTTATTTATTTTTTGTTTGCAAAGCACTCAGAGATCCTAGATGAAAAATGCTGCAGAAGCATTGAGTGTTATTGTTATTAGACAGGCACGCACTAAAAACTTCTTGGCCAGCTCTAGATTCCAGGAATAAAGTGAGAAAAATTGAGCGCCAGCTCTCCATCCAAGGCTGGCTTCTTTTGGCTCTGTTTCATCAGGCAGTCAATGAAGGAACAACTGATGAACCAGATTTGTTTTAACCAAGGTGGGGGAGAAGGATTCGAGCCAGCGCCAATGTGAGGGGTTACTTGTACGACTGTAGCACCCAGGCTGATTAAACTGGCACCCACACATGCGTTTTGGAGGACTCCTAGCACAACACTGGCCTTCCACGGAACAGCACGGAAAAAACTTTTTCAAACAACATTTGCAGTTACTTCCTGGGAACAGTGCAGCCTATGAACCACAAGGCTTTACTTTAATCACGATAAACTAATGGATGTTTGAAGGTGTTTGCTTTCATCATGGGGCACTGCCATGTGCCTTCAAGCTCCCAAGGCAATCGGTGATAAAGCTAACTGCAGGAGGGCAATGGCTGCCTCTTGTTCTTTCTCAGAAGTGAAATGCATCTTCTTTCTGGAGACATCTCGTCCCACCAAATTCTCCTCTGCTCGGCATAATGAGGGCATCACTCTTTGCAGGTAGTTTTTGAAGTAGCTAATTATGCTGTGCTGTGGGAAGCTGCTGCACATTCCTCATGTTCTGGGTGATCCAAGAGAGTTTAACTAGGAATAATGGGACAAAACTGTGCACAGAATATATTAAGCTGAGCATCAGGCAAACCTCCTAGCAGGGATGCATACGCATTAGGTGGTGCCTGATGAGAAACAGGAAAGGGATCATTTTAAACTGGACAGGACACAGCAGCAGTAAGGAACAATACCCCATGGGTGTAATAGCTCTTATTAATCTCTTACGGGACCTAATATTGGGACATATCTTTCACTGAAGAGAGAGAAGAGAAAACTGAAAGAAATAAGGAGACGTTCTTGTTTACACAACTAAAAATGTGCGTGCAGTGCACCTAGTTGCTAGGAGTAAGAGGCAAACTCTTGAAATCATGAAACGACAGCGTGGAATGGAAGAGCTTTAACCAGGCTTGGAAATAGAAGACAATAAACACACCATGTGTTAACTGAACTAGGGCAGAGGACCAAGAAATAGCCTTTGCCTCATCTTACTCCAGAAGCCCCAGAGGCAGAGAAGGAGCAGGCACATGGAAGAACTCACCTGAACTCTCCAGCTCCTACTCCAGGGAGAGGAACCTCAGTGCGAGGTCAAAGGAGGGCTCCTTTTCACAATATTGGAAGGTCTTGTAACCCAGGGCTTGGAAAAGGCACTAGGAGCTCTTCAGTTAAACTCAGAGAAAGTGAGATACACTTTCTTTCAAGTTATAACAAGAGTAGATAGCAAAGTACGCAGAAGAGTTCAGGAGTTTGTGTCCACGTTTTATGTTGCACCCCTCTCCCAATGCAGACGCACTTGCAGAACAAGGCCAGTGAGAAAGGAACATCTATCTAAACATTGACATCTTTTCCACATTCTCCAGATTGTGTGGACAGAATTCCTTTTTTTTTCCCTGAACTTTTTTTTTTTCTTCAGGTCATATCACTTCTTTTTATTCCTGGCTAAACACTAAAAAGTGTCAGGAATGCATCAGTGTTTTAACTGCTAATAAAGAGAAAGCAGAAAATATATTCTAGCATATATGCTCTTTTTTCTTCCCTCCACTAATACTCTTGACAGTCTCTTACAACCTCTTAACGCTTAACAGAGCAAAGTCATGCCTCAGACAGCTGACCTGTGCTTGTTTTTTGCAGCTCACTGTGATCTGTACTTGAATGCAAATGTTTTTCAAGTCAGCCCTTCCAAGTCTCAAAATAATGTAGTTCTCTAGGGGAGCCTACCAGATGCACTCAGATGGATTTTAGGATGAGATTCCAGCAGGGCTGGGTCTAATCAGCAAATCAGGACTTTGCTTCCTAAGGCTTTTTGTTTGTCTGTTTGTTTAACATGAAAGACAGAGCAGCCCTATTTGAATAACGCAGGATTAGGAAGGATAAACCTGACCAGCACATTTTAACACTCTCAGAGCCATAAACCAGTATCAAGAATCTTAGTGAGCTCCAGGCAAGTACTGCACCATCAAAGCCTAGGGATCCCTGCTCACAGGCTGAGGATGCAACAGGAAGACAGACAGAGATGACCTGCCCTCCTGCATCCCTGGGAGGCCCAAGAAGTGGGGAACCTTGGGTTCAATGCTGTACACAGCTAAACAAAAAGCTGTACCACAAAGAAATCCCATCATTCAGGGTGTCCCTCCTCTGAGCTGCCTGACAGTGTGAGGCTTATGTATTCCCCAGGACTTTAAATATCTAATCTCTTCATCATACATGATGGTTCACAAATGAAAGACAGACATAATAGAGCAGGATCACATCAGCTTTGCTTCCTTTTGAGGCCAAGCTAAAAACATGAGGGCACGAACAGACTGAACCACACTTTGTGCAGTAGGTCACTTTCCCAAATCAGGACCTACAAGATTCCCTAACGAATAACCACAGCAGGAATAAAAATACAGCCACATATTGAATCGCAGTACCTTGCAACACATGACCACCTCTACCTGCTTGATCTGAGCTTCACCTATCACTCCCCACTCCAGGGAGGAAGAAGGGTAAGAGTCTGTGAGTGAACAGAATAGGTTATTTTCATGTTGTATGCGTTTCAGGCTTTGCCTGAGGCACTCAAAGATAGTCTGCAAAACTGTCTGGAATCCCTTGGTGTTTGTTAGCAGCTGTCGGTCGCAGCAAGTGGCAGTGATAATGAAGAGTCTAAGTGGAAGAGTGAATTTAAAAAAAAAACTGGCAAGAAGGTTCCTAGCAATAGAGCTAGCTCCACACAACTGCAGGCAGCACTGGGTTTTGAATCCTCATCCTCCAGGGTTGTGGTCCCAGCAAAGACAAGAGCTACATCCAGCTCCTTGCCCCTAGCAGCCCCCAGCTTTGCAAGAAGGTAGAAGTGTCAGTTTTTGGCAAAGGAAGGATAACGTATGAGCACATGTAGGTGCCTGCCCTCAACCCTACTGCCTGCAGCCTCTTGCCCCAGCTGGACTCAGCAGGGAGAGGTCCCCTCAGACTAAAAACTGCTACAAAAGCAACATGACTTATCTCTATAGAGAAAGAGCCATGTTTAAGAGGGCAAAAAACCATCCAAGACAGTGACATTGCTCTTTCCCTATTAAATCTGACCACTCTGTGATCTGTATGGTATTTCTTCTCACAACGTTCTCAAAGGAAGGAAAAGACAATAGGAAACTGATACTCAGAAAGTCTTGTATCACTTGGAGTGATATTCAGGCAGCCTAAATCCCACCCACACACTCATGCCATGTTTTCTGTCAGCTGACTCCAGTTTTCACAAGTACCTTCCCCAAAGGAATCTGAACCTGGACCTCTGGCTTTGGCTCAGGTCCCACAGGCAGTCTGGACCAGGGCACGGCACGCTAACCACTAGACTGTCCTTCCCCACAAGCCTCTAAGCGCATTTTCAAGATACCGCTTTGGATGAACTTCATTGGACAGAATCATAAATTCTGTCTAAATAAGAATTAATGATACTAATAATGAAGAGAACCCACAAATCTTCAGTGAAACCAATGAGTATTTTAGGAGACAAATGACTCTATTACTGAGGCTATCGGAGAAGCCCTGAACCATAGCCACAGCAAGTACAAAGCAATGGTGCTCCCTGAAGCTAAGGGAACAGTGGCAGTTTGCTTCCTCAAAAGACCTAGCGCCTTTTGAGTTTTTCAAAAAAGCCTTCAGTGGCTGTACATGGTCTTTGCTTGTCCTCAAGCCATTATAAATGACAATAAGTAATCACCACTATCACAGACAAGGCAACCAAAAGGTTATATGATTTGCTTCATGTTGTACAATCAACAGTAGATTAAAAAAAACAAAAACAAAAACTGAACAACAAACCAGAATCCAAATCTACCTTGCAAGGCAGTGCTAGGGCCAGGTGCCCTAACCTACACCCTCCAGTCTTCACCATGCAGGGACCAGGACCATCAGACAGCAACAGCTTTTATTCCAGCAACACAACATCTGGCTGCAGCTGCATCTCCATCACGGTATGCACTGCAGCTCCAAAAGTTTCCTCTGAAGTGGTGGGAAGGCAGAGGAAAGGAGAGAGCAGGAGAAATCACCATCCCTTTCTCCTCATTGCCCTTTCTCTGAACAAGCTCACTAGAGTGACACGTGAGACACAAAAGTAATTTCTACCATTACAAATAAAATCTTCCCAATCTGCAATGTCCCATAACTTAATATATCAAAGGCCTCACCTGCTTGCTTGCAATTTTCCATGGAAATGGGGCTCTGGATCCAACCTCCCAGCTCTGTTCCCTTGTGCACAGAATTATGCAAAATGGCCTCTTCAAGATAGAGATATCTGCCACTTTTGGCTACTCTGTGAAGTGAATCCCTTGATTGTACAATAATTGACGGGCAGGCTGAGAGACAGGTGATTGGCAGAGTAATTGAAGCAATGTCCCTTCAGTGACGAAGGGATCATGTAGCATCTGTATTACCCTGAAGGTCTCTGCTATCCAATCTTCTCTCCCTTGCTGTCTGGATACAGCTCTTCAGTGCCCAAACAATCCAAATACGAAGACAAGTGAAGAGCAAAACCCTAATGCCTCATCACACAGCAGGAGTGCAAGTAGCTCTCCCAGCATGGCAGACCTGGGCAGGGCTGCAGTGTGATATAAACATACGTATGTTCAGTGGATCTCTCAAAAATAATCTATTGAACAGACATTTATACATCTAGACCAGAGATAAAACATGTACATGTTTGTGCATACACATATACACAGCATACACAGTTACGCAGAGCTCAGCATCATGATGAAACAGAGCTGTGCATTCCTATGACACATGAACAGATGGCTTTGAATCCAGTGCAGGATCCGACTCTCCCTAGGAGAAGAGACAGCCCTTGTTTCTAACACTGAAATCTCCAGTCTGAGAATCCCCAAAAGCGTTCTCACCCCAGACCATATACGCTTTGCGGGAGCCCCCAGGCTCACGCTGTATGTTGTGTCGGATTCAGGGGCACTAAGGGGCTTTCGAGTGCAGCCACCCGCCAAGCCAGCAGGAGAAGACAAAGGCCACGTCCCTTCCCCAGCAGAGGTTTTGAAGCCTTCCTCTATCTACCCCTGCTGGAGGGAGTGCTGCAGGACTGAGGGTTTCTGTTACACTATTAAAAATATAAATGAAAATAGCCCCTGAGCTCATCCATTTTCAGACTAACTAATTTGTCCCCAGGGACTGACTGGAGGGGATGGGGGGAGGGAACCAGCACTCTCTCTTCTGTTATAAAAATAACAAAAAGTGATGAATGACCCTCACTGCTCAGGATGGGAAGAAGCAGCTTTTTTCAGCCTGAGATAAATTACTCCTGTCATAGCAGGTAGCATAGCGATTTACCCACGATATACCCAGGCCAGCTCCTCGGCAACCTGGCTTTACCAGCCTCGCTTATCTCATCTCCAAAGGTTTCGTCTTGTTTAAAATCAAAATGAGACCAATTGCGGAACAAGAGGCGAGGCTGCATCTGCTCACAGCGGCAGGCAGGCAGGCCAGCCGGGGATACGAGGAGATGCATTTACATCACCCTGTGCTTTCTGTTAAGAGTGGACATAAGGAGCTCGTAACGGAACCTATTTGCAGCGCACAAAGACAACGGGCTCCATCACTCCTACCAAACCTATATGCACCTCCATATATTGCTAAGCGCCATCTATTGGCATTTCTTCCTATTAGCTTTCTGCTAACCCATACACAGACAAGAAGCATTCTCTTTACAGGCAATAACTAGAAAATTGCGACTCAGATGGAAAAGCTAACAGCACACAGGAGACACACAAGCCCAGCACTCAGTGCCGGGTTTGTAAAGGGCTGGCTGGGGCTTTTTTTCTTTCTGATTGTATGTGGAGCACCCGTTATCTGCCAGGCATCTAACCCCACATACAAGCTAATAGATTCATTTATTCAGGACAGGGAATTGATAGATTTAGTTTGATTTTCTTTTCATAAGCCTTCCTCCCTGAGCTACATTTCTCTTTTCATTAATGTGCAGATGGAGGAATAAACTTTTAACTCCGAGGATCAGACCTGTCAAACAGAATCTCCTCTGCTCCCCAGGCAGGGAAGGTAGCTGGGGTGGAGGGGGGCTCCCAGCTGAGGAACCAGGCTCGGCAGGTAATTTTAGGAAAATTGCTGCAGCCAATCATGAGCATGCCGAGTATCATTTCCTTAGTTCTCCAGCCACTTCTTCCATGGGAGGTTTAGTTGTGCTTTTAACTTGTTGATTTGCAGTGTCTAACAGAGCATGCTGCAAAATCCCTCTTAGGAAAAGAAATGCACCCTGGGGGAGCGAGAGGACAGACACAAATAGAGCGGGGGAGAACGGTACGAAAGAAATAGAGATTCAGACAAATATATATGGGAGAAGGGAAAGCCTAGCCTTATGGGAAGAGAAATTGCAAGAAAATTTAACTAAAGAAGTGAACACATCTCTTGTGATACGGTTAATGACACCCCAAAAGAGATTCATCTGGACCCCTGAGTCCGCCCCTCAGTCACACCTTTGTGATTGTGCTTGCTGGGCTTGGGTGAGCTTTCCTTGGGGCTTATATATGTGAACAACAAAAAGCACAAGTCTATATTCTTCCATTTTGCATAAAAGCATAGATAGAGTTTTCCCATACTTATGCATGCACACAGCCTCTGTTCATACATACATTCATACAGCTTTTCTTCCATTCCACACAAAGTTGTTTTCTTTGCATGCACATGTACAGATGTGTGTTATGGTGACATACACACAACACACATGTACGTTACGTCTCTAGATCTCCCTTACCCGCAAATACACTTTACAGATGAGGCATACATCTAAGGGAGATCTGTTCACGCACATGAAGTCATTCTTATCCCCTCTCTATCCATCTTCCACCATGACTCATCATGGAGGTGAAAGATCCCTAGCAGAAAAAACACTCAACTCGCCCTTATGAAACCAGCTCTTTCCCCTTGTTCCACTTCTTTGTTCCAGTTTAACTACTTTAAGGCCAGATGATGAACATGGTGCAAGCAGAGGCCAGCCAAGCCCTGATCAATAGTATTTGACAATAAAGTAACCAGCCCTTTTTCACTCTTCAATTTAACTTTGGGCCTTCCCATCACTGTGCTATAAAGGGAAAGGATTCAAAACACTCTCCTGAAGGGTACAGACTGGATAGCAGCTGGCATTGTAGTCTTGCAAATGAGAGCAGCACTGGGTTTATCCACACAAATAAGAAATATCCCTAGAGAGTTTGGAGTTCAGTTCTGAGTCACAGCCATAAATCTAGGCAACTAATGCAAGGCTGAAGCAAACTATTAAGAAAATAATAATTTTTGGGCTGGAGACTATTCCCATGCAGGAGCTGCGGGACCCAAGGGGAGAGAACAACAGAACCCCACAGACACATCAAGGAGCTAGTGGAAGGATGAGCATGTGATTTTACATCAATTTTCTAGTCAAGACAAATCCTTCTTACCAGAGTGAAACGCAATGTCCCAAGCATGACAGCGAAGGTGTTAATTCCTGTGTAAATAGAGTGTGAAATGCCACAACATCAGATGGGGTTTCTACTCACTTTGCTAATTATGTTCTCTGCCAGTTTGCTCTTTAATGTCATATTTCACATTGGTGCAAACTGCATCAGTAGGACAGAGCTCTGCTTCAGAAAGCAATGCAGAATTTTTAGACTTAAGTGGAAAATTTGCCAGAGGCTGTATTGTCCGGGGGGGGGAATGGACAAGAACATATGCTATACCACCATTACTATAGTTATTTTTCATAGTCATAAGTCATAAATCCTACTTGGGGCTTATAGAGATGGACAAACAGCAGAAAGCAAAGAACAAGTTTATTGTATCAACCAGCCATTAAGTAACCCTCAATGGATGGAGTACACTGACATTTTACTGACAAAACCTTTCAGTATTTCCCCCATGCTAATTTTTTTTTGAGTAAATTTGACTTTTTAGCTGGCCCTACTTTATGAGCACACCACTGCAGCTGCTTCATGTTGGAGTTAGCTCACATGCAAGGATGTGAGCAAGACAGTCACTACAGATTGTGTAGGTGTCCGTAAGCTTGCTTACCAAACACTGGTGGCCCCAACAGCCCCAGCTAATAACCCAAATGCCCACTTATTTTCCCTGTGTAGGCTTTGCAAGCCTCACCAAGCTGTGTGGGTTTGATGCCAGTTTTAGCAGTACCTGGAAAGGGCAGTTTTGAAAATAGCTCAGATCCTACTGCAACACGCTGAAGTTACTTGCATGAAGTGTTATATGCAGGAGTGGTAGGCATGAATTAATTCCTTAATTTCCCACACTAACTTTTCCCTCTGAGCAAGACCATGGCTACAGCAATCACAGGAACCAAGAGAGATGTAACAATCCTATCTCAGCCTTTCGTGGCCCATTTACTATCTCCTTCTCAGCCACCACAATGAGCCTTGTCTGGAACTTTCAAAACAGAGTAGTGCTTCTGACCTTCCCATGGTCTTCCAGGGTTAATAAGTCAAGAGGTTTGTGTGCAAGGAGTAAATATGCTCATTTAGTGTGACACGCTGCCTATCACAGACCAGAGACCTTCCTCCATACTAATGCCTGCTTGAACAAGAGCAGTCTCTTAGAAAATTATCTGAACTTGATAGAAAAAGTCTGCGTTCACACAGAGTCCATTACAGTCCTTGGTCAGTTGTTCTAGTAGTTCATTATCCTCAGAAGCAAAAATATGTACCTTCTTGGTTTGAATTTCTCTCAGCTGAGCTCCTTACCCCTGGACTTACCCTTGTTTTATCCCAGGAAAGAAGAAAGAAAATTAGCTTTATTGACTTACAGCAAGTTACTCTTCATTTATTCCAGGTATACGCGAAGAGAATCAGCCCACTGGAGCTACTGCTGATTTACAATAGGTAAGTAGGTACACAATTACTTCTGGTGATTTACAACCGAGTTACCTGTTATTTATTCTAGGTATTTAAGGGTATATCCACATGGGGGCCCTAAGGAAAATTAAACCAAATTAATTTTAAAGTAGATTAGTTCAACTGTGTTAGACCATGACACAAACCCTCCTCTTCAGAATTAAAGAGGCCTTAATTCATTTTAGTTCATCTTCACTCCTTCCCCAGCGAGAAGAAACTCAGCCCAAGCGGTGGTACTAGGGAATTACAATGACCGAGTAGGAGGCAAATTAGCTCTGCTCATTTGAAAAGTGATCATTGCTGCTTTACACCAGGAAGAAGAGAATAAGTCCCACTGACCTCAGTGGTGCAAAACCTCTGACTTGCACTAGAGAGTATGCTCAGGACAGGTTGAAAGAGCACAGAAAGTAATCACAATCTTTATTAATTGCTATCAGCTCATTCCCAGCACCCCTTGCCAGCCCTTCTGCTCCACCAGCCTGCTCCAAAGTGAACGTGGCTATCACACTTTAATGTTTCTGTTTAAAGTTCTCTGGTTTAGCTGCTTGATCTCTCCCTCCCAGAGCTTCAGTTTTTATCAGAGGGAGTGCAAGGCTGAGGAAGTGCCAGGGTCCTGCAGAGCAACCCCGCAATAACCATTTCAGTGTAGTCCACACAGCAGAGACAGAGGATGCTGACTGGAGGCTCTGGGAGAGGAGGCTATGAGCCTCCTACGCCCACATTGGCTTCTAGCCACAGAACAGTCCACAAATCTAGTGGCCCTAGGAAAGGATGCGATGCCTCAGGAAGACCCCTTGCAGAAGGGACTAGGTGAGCTACAAGGGCTCTTCAGCAACACCTGATTTGAGAATAAGCCTGTCTGATGTACCCAGATTTCCTCATGGAGACCCATTCTCCATATGAAAGGCCAACCCCCCATCCCCTTGCAGGAAAGGCAGTGCCAGCCTAGAGATGAATTGAAGTGAGAGATGAGACATCTAAGAGGAGAGCCTTCAGTTTCCAGCTGGGAGTCAGAAGCAGCAGAGAACTGGATCATGGAAAAACTCCATTCTTTTCCATCTTTCACTCTCACACACACCCTCTTATTCCCTTAATCCTTCTTGCTCCATGTCTTCCTCTCTCCTTCCTTTTCACTCTCATACAATGCTTTTCTTCTGTTTCAAGCTCTCTGCCTCCTCAGCTCACACATGTTCTTCCTTGTGCAAGAGAGCAAAATCTCTTCCTTTCTCCTTCACTTACTCTGCTTTTCTCTTACATCCCATCTTTTCTCTGTGACCTTTTTCCTCTCACTGGTGCTCCCCCAAGCATGCCTGGGAAGACAGCTAGCAGTGTGAAAAGTTGGAGGAGGTACTAACAAACAGTTTTCAAGCAAAAATACCTAGGCCAGTTCCCAGCCGTAGAATCAACCTGCCTAGATGAAACAAAGGGAGACAGAGAAGTGCACACAAACACATCCCCAATAAAACCACGGTTACTGCCAAACAGGGAGGTAACCTTTTCCAGAAGAAAGAGCAAAGCATTCAGCTGCCATTAGCTATATGCATTTAAAGCATTTATTAACTTCTCTATCAATCATCAGGCTGGAACGTGAATTTTGGAAGGAACTGGCTATTTACAGATGACAATAAGCTTTCTCACGGCCTTTTCTTCCCTTTCTTTAATGAACCTCACAGATGAAGTGGCTGGGTTTCCTAAACCAATTATGTTTGCAAGCATGTAAGCAGCGTGCCTGACTGGGGCTACTGATGATGACCCTCGTGTGTGCTACAAGAAAAGACATCAGAGCTCCTCATCAGAGCTGATCAGTTATGGCTTTATAGCAGCCTCATTAATGACTCGTGGGTTTCACAGACTCACTGTAATTGTTCAATCATTTCAAAGTTATGAATTCCAAATGATCAGTATTAATTAAAATTTCCTTTTTGATTTCAGGGCAAGAATCCATCTGGGAGCTTGGCAGGTCTGATGAGGGAACTGACATGCCAGTGCAAGGGCAGACTACCTGCGGCTTTGCAAAAGGCCAGCATCCAGGGATGCTTGACACAGCTGTTTGCATCGGACTGGAGTTTGGCACATACTCCTACTGTCCACCTGGGACAGTACTCAAAAAAAAAAAAAAAAAAGAGAGGTTTAAAGACTGCAAGAGGGTGGGGTGGTTTGGTTTTTTCTTTTTGCTTTTACCATAACCTGCAAGTGTACATTGCTCACACAAAGTCGAGTAAAGCAAAGCTCTCAGATGTGTGTGATTCTAAGGACACAGCAGTGTGATCACTGCTATAGATAAAAATCAAATAAGGTATTTTTCCAAATCTAACAGACTATGCTAAGTTTGATGATACACATTAATTTTTTTGCTTCCAGTTTCTGGCGTAACATTATTTTATGAGAAACTCATCCTTCAAAAGAACAGAACAAAAATTCAGCTTCCCATCCTTGGGCCTTTGAAGAAAGTCTTGTAAAGTGACTCTAGTGTAAATGTTCAAAATTCTGTAGTTAAAAGAGGAGAGGTCACTGTTGGAGGCAGGATCACCTGCATTTTAAAGGGTGCTGTCTCGCTGGGACAAACTTTAAATCTAGGGACTAGTCCACTCACACCGCATATGAGATCTGAATTTAAATTCAATTCAAGCACTTGGGGTTCAAGGAACTTGTCAACTTCATATCAACTCTAGACTGCAGTTCAGGACACTGGGATACAAAGCGTAACCATGCAGTACAGGCATACCCTCTATCTGCGCAGCAACTACACAAGGCATCCAGCTCTTCCAGATGCTTCCAGCAGTACAAATAACAACACAACTCCACTGCCTTCAAACACAAGAGGTCTGGCTGAAACACAGCCTCTGAAGTCAAAACCTGGTGTTTCTGAGGTGCTTGCCTTGTGACAACTGGAGGCCAAGTGGACTAAAGGAGAGTGTCAATGTTGCAAAGACCATGAAAAAAATAGGGGGAAAATTTAACAATACGCAGGTCCTGGTCTGCACTGCTGAACAGGGATGAATTTCACCTTCAGTGAATTACAGCACAGCTGAACTGTGCTTTTTTTTTTTTTTTTTAATATACAACCTAATTGCAATCTAAATGCAGTAGAGCCCAGCAGAAACAGAACAGCCCGGCAGTATCTCTTTGCATTAGCTGCTGGGTTATGAGCAAGAGAGACATTTATTGCCCCATACATTCCCGGGATAATCACTTAACTGACTCAGCCCATGCACCATACTTCCTAGATAATGGGCTAAAGCATCGCTTATTAGCCCAGCTGTACCTGGTGAGCAGCTTTGAAACTGCAGAGGCAAGTAGTACATGGAGTCCTAGGTGTTGCAGCCTGCTCAGCACAGGCCACCCAGAGGAGGAGTAAAAACTCCTTAAACAGAAAGAATGTAAGGTTTCTTTTTTCAAAGACACAAATGAGATTGGCAAGGCCCAATTCCTGCTAGATTTTAATGAGTCTTAAGTACTTAAGCTGCTCAGGAAATCCCTACTGACAATAAATGCACCATGGGTTTCATATGTACCCAGTGGCATGGACATTTGGAAACCAGAAAAAGCAGCAGGCTGCTCTGGCTGAATAAATACTCTTTTTCTCTGCCACCCCACCACAGTCTGCATGCCTCCAAAGATCCTGTTGGCTTGTTGAGTGCAACAGAAAGTTTGTGAGTCCCCACCAAAACTCTTGGATTTACCTTCTGCTCTATTGCCAGCTCACCAGAGATCTGGATGAACTATTTTCACCACTCTAACACAATTTTCCCATGAGGATAACAGTCTAGGCTCTGGAATCACAATTCCACAGCACAGTACTATCTATTATTGGTGGCTGCAGATCATTGTCAATCTTTAAGTAGCTGATAACCTAAATACTGTTAGTTTCCAAGGGAAGAAAACACAGGCCTAATCCTTAGCTGAATTAGTACAGCTTGGATGAAATTATGTCTTAGCCAGGTCCCAGAGAACATCATAGACAGTCATCAGCAAGTAGAAACAAAACAATCAATGGTGGACACAACTAAGGCGGTCAAACAGGCATCAACGTGAGTGTACTGCATCTGGAAACATTCGCCACAGATATTGCGTTAGGCACTACCTAAGTGCACAGCAAAATCTAGCCCTTGCTTTGAGGATCTCAGTCTATATAGAAATAAAAGGCAAAAGGAGAAAAGACAAAACAATTCACCTAACATCATACAAGAGTTGGACAGAAATACAAGAGACCACATATCTTCCCTGTTAGTCTAGGCTCCTTTGATCGCAGTAAAAACAACACATTGAAAACACAACACACACCAACATGACACAGTATTTACATTGTGTAGAAACTGCTGGTATAGAGGATTATATTCTTCCCCTCATCCTAAGAGCATTTGGCATCCTCCTCCAGGATACTCTCCTCCGATGTCCAGAAAGCCTGTCCCATATTCACTAATTCTGGAAGCCAATCATCCCACCGTCCCAGGCTCCACTCGTCACACCCTGGGTGAAGGTCTTCCTTGTCTCAGTTTGGTGTCTTTCACGGGGGTGAAGAGGATGCTCTTTGTCTGGCATTAGGAGGAATCCATTCAGCCACACTCAGACATAATTAATCCAGGTGAATATCAAGAGAAAAGGCAGACATAATTATACAGCCATGCTTGAGAGTTAACCCTGTGTTAATTGATTACACAAAGCTTCCTCTGTGAAGAGTGTGGCTGCAGAGTTCGCTACCACCTCCACCTTTTATAGAGCTGCTGTTGCAATTCCTTTCACCTTAAGAGGGGATTATGACAAGGCTTGTCTTTGGAACAAGTCTTGTTAAGAAATAAATGGGAGGAGATTAATCTCAAAAGTCTAATGAATATTATCAGGATGATTCCCTAGTGAGGCTCAACAGAAGAGCTGGACACACTTTTACTGTTATCACTATTAGAAAGGCAGTAGTGCTCGGAGACCCCAGATTCTGCAGTGCTGGAAGCTACGCAGCCTGGGACCAAAGGGCAGTCCCTGCCCTCAGTTGCCTTTTGTGGTACAGAGCCTGAAGTCACGATCCCAGCTTACCGCTGGCTGCAGGTAGCGCTGAGCACCAGCACTGAATCAGCCTCGTGAGCGATCTGTGCACGTAGGTGGAGCTGGCGGAGCACAGAAGGTCTCGGGTTGCTGGATCGATAGCTCAGAGCACAAGGCTGGACTCAAGTTGTATTGGAGATGGAACAAACCATGCTGCCACCTGCTTAACAGAAAGGCTGAGGATTTCCAAGGGATTCAAAATGTGTTTCTTGTGGGGAAGATACATGATGGGCAGACGTCATTTGGACTCATGCCCCCAGTTGTCCCAAGCAAAGTCACATGAAGTCACAGGCACATGATGCAGGGGCTCACATAAGGTGGGTCTGGTCCAGCCTGCACCTCTGAAAGGTCTGTCCAAGCAGAAAACCGTGCACTGAGAGGGCAATCCCAGGGCTTGGGCAACCCTCCCATGCTATGTAAGCCCTCCAAATGAGGCTTATATTCAGAGTAGCTGGTCTTTATTTTCTTTTGATTTCTAGGAGAAGGCAGGCAGCCGTAGAGCAAAACAAGCATATCATTTTTCTCCCAAGTTTGCTGCAGTAACGAGCTCTCAATGAGAGGCAGTGTTTGCCGCAATTTCACCTGGCAGTTCTCGGTCTTGGCTCTACCCACCCCCCTAGGGCTATCTCCCAGGCCCATTACTGTCCTGGCAAATCTGATGGCTCTTCAATGAGGAAAGCTCTGTTCTGCCACCAGAATTGTTTATTTTCTCCAGAAGCTGTGTGATAAATCAACCTGACACATCCTAGCTGCCATGAAGCCTCCTCAGCTGTAAGAAGTATTGTGCAAGGTTTTGTCTGCACTGCTTGGTACATTCTCAACATTTAACTTCTATTTGCAATAGTGATTTGAGCAAGCTGAGATTGATGAAGGTGACAACACTAACATCCCCCACCTTCTCCCCGTTCGCTTAAAGCTGGGAAATCCATCCTGTCTGTGCTATTACAGCCCTTGACAGTACTTCCAGGATCACACCAGAAGCATACCCAATGCGAGATGTGTGTTTTAATTCTGAAATTCTAATTACAATTCTCAGAGCACAGCCACCCCAGTGCCCCCAGGGAACTCTGGGTGACATTCCCAGCTGACACAGGTCAGTGCAAGACTGCAGGGAAGCTGCTCTGACTGGCACCTGAGAGATCCAGACCACTAAGTCTCAGGTTCTTTGTTCCCACTTCAGACAAGAGCTACAAGGAGACCGCTTGTGTCCCGTGCGAAGATAAACATCAGAGAATTTATAAAGAGGATCACACCAGAACATAAAGGCTGTCCAAGCTTTGCATGCTGCAAACACCACGAGTTACAGCTAGAAATGCTTATATACTTTATTTCTTGTTGGATTTTCTTCCTTTAGAACATAGGAGAGCAAGATAAGTTAAACCAGCAACCTGAATTTAAGCCACCCTAAATATGTCCCAAGAACACAAAGAGCCTAAATCCATGTTTCAGGGCCCCAGATGCTATTCTGATGCAAATACTCATAATAACCAAAAAGTTGTTGTATCATCATCCCTTGCTCAGAGATGCCAAGCTCTCAGCAGACTTATTCCAACAGACACTTGGACAAATTTTAAAATCTGCGATAGGCACAAGATAGAAGCGTGTCCTAGTATAGGTGTTAGTACCTACATGGTTCCACCTGTGATTTTAAAAAAGTACATATTTTCTCAGTAAATCAGCAGCTCTGAGTTCGCACAATCCCTTAATCCCTGGGTGGAAGATCCCCATTATCTGTCCAGTACAAGGCACGTTATTAACGGATTATGTTTGCAGCAGGTAAAGGTCATTTTTAATGCTTTTAATGATTTAAAAATGGATTTTCCTTTCAGATTTACAATTTTCAAGAAGCTTGGCTGTGAAAACCCTACCCAATAAGTAGTATGCATTAAAAGGTAGAGATTCAACTTGTTCAGTTCTCCAAAACAGAGCTCAGAAGGGATGAATTGTAATGTATGGATGTGCAGTGGAGATTTAGAAGCCAGTCCAGGCAGAAAATACAGGCCAGATTTTTCGAAGAACCTCCAAAATTAAACACTTACCTTTAAAGAGCCAGTTTATACACATTTGCTGTCCTCTGAGTACGTAACAACTGGCTTTGGATGGACAAATACCATCTTTGGCTGCACAAATATCACAGGGCATCATTTATTTGGTCTCTTCTGCATAAATTTGGCTGGAAAGTACACAAACATCTTCCCGCCCAGCTTTGTGATTCGATTACATGATGTTTGTTCATGCTGTGGACAGGAAAATACTTCTTAAACCTCCCTACAAGTAGATATCCTCCAAGCCTGACCCACACACAAAGTTAACTGATAGGGTCTCTTTTGAAGTGTGGTTTCATTCTGCCAACACAAGAATTTACGCTGAGTAAAGCAATCCGGGAATTCTTCCCCAGCTCCTTCCTATTTTCACCTTCTCCGTTCTCCTCTATTTCAGGACTGCTGCATGGCACAGCCTTCTCTCAGCAACCCAGAATAGGAGCAGGACAGGAAAAATGACAGGAACCTGTTAAGGTTGAAAAGATCTGCTACTGCCACTGCTGCTTCTGAACTTGTCACCTCAAGAGGTGACACTCTGCAGGTCCAGTGTAATCAGTGAAAGAAGCCTGGGAGACAAGAGCTCCACGAGGCAGTGCTGGAATGCCTTACGACAGGTCTGGTCAGACAACTCCTGGGGACTGAACAGGGCTGGCTGGCCATGGGTCCCTTCACCCTTCAGGACAAAACACATCACAGCAGCACACTGTGGAACATCAGATGCCCCAGGTCTGATCTGAACTCCCTGGGAGTCAACAGGTAGCTCCTGTGCTGACCTCGGAGGAATCTGGCCCTTCCTTCCCAGGAGCTGCCCCTAGCTGGTGACTGCTCTGGCTTCAAAGATTCCCTCAAGAGCAGAAATGACAAACAGCAGCTTTTCATCAACAGTCACTGAGATGAAATGACTCATTATCAAGTATGATCCTTTTCAGGTTCTCACACGAGCCGTTAAATTGGAAGCACTGAAGCACTTTGCTTTGTATGGTATTTGATTTCTTTCTTTAATATTATTATTTAAAGTTTAAGCCCAGCTACAAGGTAGTTCTAAATAAAAGGAGAAGAGAGACAATCGCAGCTTTATTATCAGGCTCCACACAGCTCCCCCAAATTGCATTTGTGCTTTCAAGTGTCCCCACTCTTTTTTCCTGTATTGTATAGCATCCCTGCCTCTCCAACATGGTAACAGGAACTGCATCGTTGATGAGGAACCCTTCTGCTCCTCATTAATGCTGGGAAGTCAGAGAGGCATTAGATGTGCACCCAGAGTGACCCAGCTCTTGATGACAAGGAACAACCACATACTTTTTTAGACTTCTAACATTGCACCTCAGTTTGTCTCCTATCACACCCACACAGCAAAAAGATCTCAGCAGGGACTTTATGCCTTCTAAGATCTAGCATTTCCCTCTTCCCAAAGAGTCTAAGCTTGATAGGCCGGAACATCACAGCCCGTCGTGGTGTGCACACCTCAAAGTCTTGCAAGAAAATCACATTCTGTCCTGAGACCTCAGCTAAGGTCAGAGCAAGCTCAGCTTCCCAGGATGCAGAGACTGTTAAAAATATTGCTTATCCATATGGTTGCATGCACAGACCTTTATGCAAGTACAAATACTTGTCATTTTAGGAAGTCACACTAATGCAACACACTGCCTGAGAAAAAAAAACCTCAGGGAAGTAACAGGTGTCTCCATTAAACCGAAAATAAAGTGTCAGTTCCTCAGTGGGACAGTGCTCTCGTTCTCCCCATAGCTTTACCTTCTGGTTAGATCGCAGTAGCCACAGCACTGCACTGTCTTCTGACTCGGTGGAGAAAACAGCAGGTTGCAGCAGTCCCTAGCTATTGTGCAAGGTCTTGTCTGTCCTAGAGAATCAACTTGTCTTACCTGACCAAAGGCAAAACTCTTTGGCCAGAAGCCAGTCTCCAATGCAAAGCCAGAATAATCCATTGGAAGGCATGGAAATATGCCGGAGCAGCTGACATCAGCATCTGGCCCAGGCCACTCAGCAGTTATTAGGCACACTGTGATTTTATGTATGTGGCATTTTATTTCAGCAATCACATTAGCCGTGTGCTCAGATGTTTCACTTGCAAGCCTTCGTTTCCAGAAGCACAGCATCTTGGGATATGTTACAGGCTTGATACAAGAGCAGTTGGAGGATCTTTCACTCCAAAACAAATGCAAGCTGTTTAGGGCTCCTCAGCAGATGATGCTCAAAGTTGTCTGTGTTGCCTAGCATCTTTCTTTGCAAATCACCTATTGCAAGGACATGCGTGTGCAAACATGCATGTACACATCACATACAAACATTTGCCCACAGAGCACAGAGTGGATGTTCTAAGAGCTTGTCAAGATCTGAGGATTTTTGTAACCATGTAGGTGTAGTGGTGTAAGCAGCTAGCACATGACAGCTGTCATTGTGATCAACACCAAGAACAGGAGACAGACCTTCACAGCCAGAGGCATGAGTCGGTACTGATCGTGCACAGCCACGTGCATAAAACCAGATTCAGAGGAGATCAGGCCAGAAAGCTGCTGAGGCAAGCTATGCTGGTGTTAAAACATGCACTGCATTGGCATGGGATTTTCTACAGCTTCTACACTGGAAGTTTGCACTAGCACAGTGAACGGAGGAGGTGAAATTCAGGGTCTGGCCTGAAGCCCACAGTGGGCCAAAGTGAAACATCCCGGCAGCAGAGAGCTGTTACACAGGCTGCCCTGTGAGTCCATTACAAAATGAGCTCCAGGTTTTTTGATCTTGCACCCAGCTCTTTGTAAGACTCTGATGCTGATCTTAACTACACGAAGTTTACATCAAGAGAGCAGTGGAGTTCCACTGATTCCTACCCAATCTCTCATAGCTTGAGCAGGTATTCTGAGCATGATGTATGTTTTCTGTGTTTCTATATGCATTAATGAGTTGGACAAAAAGCTGAAGGCTGGCACTATGATCAGTCCAAGCAAGAGCTGGTAACACTGCAGGTAAAGGCCTAGATCCTCATCTGGCATGAGCTAATGTGCCTTAAACTTGTGGCTGACTCTAATCTTAATGCCTGGGGACCTGGCCAAGCACAGTACTAGAGAACCAAGTTTTGCAGAACTCAAGACAGTTTAGTTTAGATTGCATTTTGCCCAAGCTCACACCAAGACATACTCAGATCACGAGAGAAACATGCCATTGCTAAGTTGTAAGATTTTCTTATCCCCCAGAAAAGAAGCTTCCTGATTTAGTGGTCTTTAAAGGAAAGAGAAAGTAACCTTGGAGTGGCAGGGAATGAATTAGAATACCAGCATCCACAGCCTGAGCACAGGATCATTAGTCATTGTTTTTCCCTCTGATTTTCCCCAAGCTATTTTGTTTGTATGTATCAAAACATGACTGATTACACTCTGGAAAAGCAAAGATTCTGTTCAACTTTCCCAACACAAATTACAATTAATAGCCAGAGTTTTACTTAAGGCAGCTGTTTCTAAAGATTCTTTCAAATATTATTTGAATGGCCCACTATAAAGAAGTGTCTGACCCTGCAGGGATGTTGTCTGCCCTTGGCTCCTGTGGATGGCAGGCAGGAATCCGAAGTATTCAGCTCCTTACAGAATAAGCCCAGAAAAACATCAGTTGACTTGGTCAGGCAGCATGGTAACTTCCCTTCTGCTGCTTGACTGATTCACTTTGTCCCAGGCCTGCAACACCGTATGCTGCTGCACTCCACAGGTGCCTTCTCAGGGTTTTGCCAGCGTATTTTATACCAGCACTGGAGTACTTCCTAATGCACTTGCATTTCAGCTGATCCCTCTCTTACCTCAGAGCAACACGGACAAATCGGCCCAGGATCAGGCCCATAACACCTGTGTGGGTGCTTAACACAATCACTGCATTACCAATAAGTTTAGTCATTAATTCAAAATACTTTCATAATAGCGTTGATAAGTGCATTGGGATAGGGAACTTCAAAACATCATGGAGAAGTCACATCGCACTAGTCACTTATCGTTTTCTATTATTCCTAACGAAATAATCTGGTACTGGATGTAGCTGTATGCCTTTTAAGTGGAAAGTGTTTTAAAGCAAGTAAACCTTTCCATTTGTAATTTTTCAAACAGTACATAATATCATAATGCATCAAGTCTGCACAACTGTTCTATGGACTATTATGCACCTTAAACTACCCCTAAGATGAGGCATAATTTAAACAAAAAGAGCTTTTAAAAATAAAATCATTTTGCATCTAGACAGCATCTTCTTGTTCTCCCTGTGCTTCACAAACTCAAATAACTTCCTATAATATTCCTTTTGATTGCAAAGTAAATGAAGAACAGTCTTTAATGACCACCAGACACTGAAGCACTGGGACTGTCTGACAAATGCAGCACAGCCAGACAGGAAAAGATTCTTGGAAGTTCTTCATTCCCACTTAGTGACATCCACCTGCCACAGGGCAGTCACACAGAGACCTGGACATCTGAAAACCTGGACAAGGCTCTCCAGTGAAGCTGGTCCCAGCATGGGCTGAACAGAAGTTCTACGTCCATGGTGTCTGTAACTAGAAATTCAGCCACAGGATGCAGAAGAAAGAAGAAAGGCCACTAGTAATGCTGCTCAGAACCATTATCTGTTGCTAATGAATGTGTCAGGGTGGTAGGTTTCTCAAACAGGTCCTAAAGGACATTTGTGAATAATGCATGGTGGCTTCTGTCTGTCCTAGCCAGATAGCTCAGGGCATTACGCATAGCAATTATTAAGCAGTTTGCTGCAACAATTTAAGTTATAATGGTAAATAAACATTAGCAATGTTACAGGCCAGATCAGAGAGTCACAGTTATTTACCCCTAACTGCAGATTTCAGCCTTGTAAGTTTATTTACAATGTCAACTGTGTCCCGAAATAAATGAAAGCCAGTCATTTCTGTAGGCACCTTCTCCATCCTGAATCCATTACTCGAGTCAGACAGCAGGAGTCAAAAATCATCACATTTCCTGGCAACTGAAAAGTTACATAACAAATTTGTTTATCCCCAACTCCTATATTTGGCAAACAACCATTGCTTTGTAGATGCCAGGCAGAAAGGTTAGAGGATAAAGAGAGAGGCACCCTTGTGCAGTGAGTGACAGACAACATTACCACAACACTGAGAACAGGACTGAATCATATTGCCTCTGATAATAAGGCTTTCCCCTGCTTTTGGATGTGTCACTGTACATACTTTATTTCTTTACTTTGAAGCTGTAAGATAGGGCTTCTCTGGGTGGACAAGAGTCTGACTCCTTCGGCAAGGCTGCCGAGAACACCACACTGGACACTACAATCACAGACCCACAAGGCAGCTTTCTCATGTTTCGTTTTCAGAACCTGAGGATTTTCGGCTGGCTGGGCACAGCTGTGGACTCACTGCCTGTTTTCACCCGACCCCATTACTCTTTTTTTCCAGATTGCTGTTGCTGCAGAGCATAAGAGGAAGAAATCAAGCCATTTGGCTTCTGGTTTCTCAGCAGCCCCCTCCTGACGCTGGCATAGGAACAGGCCTCTCCAGTTAGGTTTACTAAATATAAGAATCTCCTCTGTAGAAAAGGAGATCTCCCATTTCCAATTGTGACTTCCTGAAACATTTTGATAGCCCTTTTCACCAAGAATCACAGCTACCCCTCAAGTTAGAGTGTCAGATCTGGCTGTAGAAGGCCTCATGGTGAGACAAAGGACATTAAATACAGGTGAACAGCCTCCTTCTGTGAACAGGACAGCCTGAAGAGAGGCAGGAGTCAGACAGGTGGTCACTGCTGGTCAGCAAAAGACTTTGTGACACACAGAAATAAAGGGGAAAACAGGAGGAGTCTTGACAATATTGCACTTGGAGATGCAAAGTACTCCCAGCAGTCCTTCCCTCATCCCATCCATGCCATATGGAGAGAAATAAAGCAGGATGCATCTCCATTCATCCAAGGAAGGCAGACACAGGCACAGTGCAAAGAGAGGTTTCTCAAAATGATCCCTTCTGTTTGTAGAGCAGCCTTAAAGAGATTTTTCTAACCCAGGGATGGTGAACAAATCTGTATTTGTATGTTGCAGAGCCAAAGAATCAACCCTAGACACTATCTGTAACAAGCGCTGCCAAACAACATTCAAAGCCTATCAGTTCCTGCAGCCAAGATGTGCTGGCTGGGTCCACCATGTCATAACCAGGCCCATCTGAATTGGCTTGAATAACCCTCTTGATAGACAAGAGCAGGAGAAGGAAAAGGAGAAACTGCCCCATAGTTTGGCCCGAAACAGCAATGGATCTACAGCCTTATTATGCAAAACGCAAGCAGAGAAAAATTAAAGTCAAAAGGGGAAGAAAATTGTTTTTGTTTGTGCCAGCATCATTCAATAGAAGCAGCTTTTTCCTTCCCTGCAGCAGTCATTTTGTTGTTGAGCTGTGTTTTGTCTCTTCCCCTGACACCCCCCCCCCCCCAACCCCTCCCATTTTGCTTTGGATAAACACTTAGAAAAGAAGGTTCAGCCAGCAACCTTCAGCACAGTCCATCACCTCCCATTCACACATCTTATTGCTCACTGGGGCAGTTCATGGACCACCTGATGAGAATGAAGCCTTGCTCTGCTGTGCACTGGACAAAAGTCTTCTTTCCCCAGGCTTTGTTCCCTACTGGTTTTCAGGGGAAGACACTCTGTGGGACTGGAGAGTTTGTTGTGCTGTTGATGTTTAAAGGACAATGAACACAGGAAACTGAAGGGGAATACCCTTTGCTGCTGAGTTACATTTAACCGCTCAACTAACAGTCCATGTTGTCTTTCCAGAGCTGGATCTGATCTACTCAGGATAGTCTTTCAGAGGTTCAGAAAGAAGGAAGAAAACCCCTGCTTTCCTCAGCAGCAACTTTCCCTAATTGCTTAAACACTCACCTGAATCACTCTTCTTTTGCATCTCCAAACCATCCACATAGTCTGGATGCTTACAAGAGATTTTATCAGCACCATACCACATTCCAGCTACCTGAACAGAACATTAGCCTGCATGAGAAATCCTTTAGAGTATTTTAGGTTAGTGAAGACCAGAATTAACTGAATTGTAGAGATCTATATTTACATTAGATATAGATGGACTAGGTCCATAACCTGTGCAGATCTAGCAAACATATCCCACCCGTGAAATTAGCTTTGTACTCCCAGTGGGAGACTTTTTAGATCCTATGCTACATTTTGGCTAGCATTTTCCTGCTTAGTATTTCCCTGCCCGCCAGGCAAAGCTGTTAAGGACCAGGCACCCAAAGGACTGTCAACAAGGACTACCATCAGTATTAAGTAGGTGAGAACTGAAATATCTTTTCCCTATACCTCAGATTTTGTCGACATCTTCTTTGCAAGACTTTTGCAAGTTTCTTTTCCCATTTATCATTTGAACTTTACAGACCCTCCAGCCCTGTTTCCCCTACATTTTACTTTGAAATAAACAATACCGAGCAATAATGCAACACCTCAAACTCAATGTTTCATGACCGACCATCACATGGCATGTGTATATTCGGGGGCAGTATGAGATACTCATACAATGCCATTGCTTTGCTGACAGGTATTTTAAATTGGTTTTATGCTTAGGCAGATGCAAGTTAGGCAGAAATCAGTCCTCCATCTTATGCTGGTGAAACTGAACGAGATGCTTCACAAGAAGATTTACTATGAGTTTTTCTTTCCTATAAAAAGATATGCTAGCTATTTGTTGTGTAGTCTTCCTTTCTTTTCTCACCTGGTAATAGATGGACAAACTGCAGAGAGTAACTCTATTGTTACTTTGCTTGACACAAACTGACTTAAGCCAGAGCTATTTTTAGAGCACGTTCTAATAAGTACTGGTTTCCGCAGCATCAGCTCACTTGCTGTTTCACTAATTATATCAGTTTAGTCCTCTGGTTCAGAAAACCTTATCCAGTCTATGTAGCATTAATACTTTTCCTCATGGCCCAACACCAGTAGTCCCCGCGGTTTCAGGAATTTATTAACAACCCAGTATTGCCTTTTCGCTCCTCTCCTGCTTGCTGCTCTCTCATCTTTATGGCCACTTTCATCCCATTTCTCTGCCAGCTGTGATCCTGTCCCCAGATGAAAAACTGAAGAAAACTTGCTGCCCATAAGACTGTTGTGATTCCCCATTAGATATCTTTGAACATTACTTCCATCTTCACACACTTAACGCCCACCATAAGTAAAGCTTAATGACTTGCTGCGGTTGCATTAATAAACTTCCTGGGTTGGTGTGTGTCAAGTTTTCAGAATAATGCATGGGATTGGCATAGGAGGTATAATCCTAGCACAGCATGTGATTAACAACTGTTATCACTGCTATGAAAACAGGAAACAGTGAGTAATTATCGAGCTAATAGAGACACTGGGTGTCTCAGCAGGAGAAGATAAAGTGCTACACTGGCACTCTGAAAGTAGAAGCCTATCTAAAAGCAGCACGTGGCTGGAGCCCTGCAGCCAGCGGGGAGCACGCAGAGGCAGGGCTAACATGGGGGTCTGCCCGGACCCCCGGCAGAGACCCACTTCTTTGCAACAGCTGACCCTCTGACTAATGCCTGTTCACACAGCTAAGCTTCAGCTCACTAGTGATAGTTAGTGGTGTGCCCACTGATAGCTCAGTAACGTCAGTGGAGTCTCATTCTCAGCCTAAAGCTCATCTACAGTCTTAATTGTGCTTAGCATTTTCTGGCTGATCCTCCACAGCCCCAGCCTTTGCTTTCTCCATCCTGCAGAGTCATTCTAGCCTTTCACATCCTGCTTGGGGCCATTATTCCAAACTCTTCTGTTCCAGCCAATTTCAATGAAGATTTAGTGATTTATATTAGTTAAAGTCTGGCCCCAAGACTCAGACCACTGTTGATCACAAATCCCTTCCTGGGATCAGCTATGTCTACACAAGCGTGCAGACACTTTTACTGATGAGCCCCTGAGCCATGCTCCCTGAGTGGTGCAGGTAAGGCTGCAGTTTAGGAAATGGCATCCCTGGGCACGAGGGGCTCATTTACAGGGCTGCACCGTGAAACCTTCCATACACTTTTGGTCATTCTATGATTATATGACTTAATTGCCTAAAAATGGCGATAGGTTGAAGCACAAGGAAGAAGGGAAAACCAGAATACAATATGTACAAACACACACACACGAAAAGAGAGCCTCTGGGTTGGGGAATCTATAATTGATATGTCAGTATGACCCTTTCTCTAAGAATGAATGTTCAGTGACCTTAATGTCACTTAAAAATGTATGTGTTCTGTCACTGATTCAATGTTCAAAAGCTTGAAATCTTGTTTTCCTTTTGTGTTTAAGTCCTAAGAGAGGAAGTACAGATTGAGCTACTCCATACCCTGACCATGGTACATAATTTATCAAAAATAATGACTCCTTTTTCCTTACAACTGCTTTGAAGGTTCTCTATATCATGTCACAATGAACACAAAAAGAGACCATTTTTAAAAACAACATTGATGAGATTCACACCAAGATGCAAAAATCATAAAGCCTAAATCAAACTGAAATTATCTCATTATGAAACTTTGTTGTCACTAGTGGTGGGGATGCAGTTTTGGTTGGGTTTTGTTTGGTTTTTTTGGGGGTGGGGTGTTGAGGGCTGTGGTTTATTTTGCATGTGATTTGGATTAGTTACTGCCTTGGTCAGGTTCATTTATTTTCTTGGGGTTTTTTTGTATGTCAGCCTCTAAGAGGCACTTTGATTATTGTTTGTTTTGGAAGGGAGGGGTAAAGCTGGATGATTGCATTTGCATTTCTTGCACTGCAAGGAAGTGTCTCATTGCAAAGACAAAAACCTCGATCTGCATCTCCTGGATTCATACCAGCATAACAAAAAATCACATCCTACCCAGATTTTTCAAAGGTAATAAAGATGCCTGCCAAACATCTTGAGATCAGACCGTGCTATTCCCTGCAAAACCGACAGCTAAAAATATTCCAGCAGCAAAATTCTAGTTTTCACTGTAAAGCAGAAAGAAAAATATTCACTCTCCTCTTGTGCTTTTTTGAAAATAAAAACATCAAAAGAGAGATCTCCCAGAATCTAGGCGTTTGCTCCATTTTAAATTTTGACATAAAACTTTCCTGGCCCCTACCTCTGCCTCCTGTGATGAGCTGGTGTAGGATGCAATGTGGCACGACTCTCAGGAAATGAACAGTTGTCTGTCTTCTCCAGGAGATTATTTTAAGCATATTCATTACAAATGAAGTACTGAATCTTCTTTCATTAAAGAAATCAGACACTAAACAGATCAAGAAAGAGAGCTAAGGAAAGCGATATACTGTAAATATCTTAAACCAGCTATCTAAAGCAGATTAAGGTTACATGCTGTTTTTAAAGGTGCAGATCAAGCCAGTAAAACTAATTTACTAAACTATCAACAGCATGCACCAGGCAACATAAGCATTGCTGCAATCTGTTTTCTGCCCTCCCAGGTGAAAGCTCTGAGGGTCTTTGGTGTTGTAACATCAGCTCATTTAAGGATGTAGACACAGCCGAGGGGGAGACCAGAAACAAACATTCTCCAGTAGGTTACAAGAGCTTGCAGTGAAATTCAAGTACCATAAATTACAAGACCATCCTCCATCATAGGGAGCCCTATAATGGGCAAAAATCCCAAGGAAATTGCTCATTGAAAGCTGGATATAAAGCCTTGGGTTTTTTGGTCTGTCATGTTCACACCTTAAAATGTGTTTATCACTAAGTGAATTTTTTTGCTCATTTTAAGTTTTCTAATTTTTCCCCTTAAGAAAAACCAGTTATTTCCAGTAGGACTTTTCAAAAGAAATTAAAAGAACACTTAAGTTAGTTCAAAGTTACAAGTATCTTAGACTTTTTCCCCAGAATTGTGCTAGGAGACAGGGCATGCCAATGGATGGACAAACAGCTTGGGTGGGGGGTACAGGCTTCTGAACTCCACCACGCTCACTGAGTGGCTTTGGGCAAGTTTCAGTTAATTCCTTTGCTCCATGTTCTGCATCCTTGGAAGGGATTCATGTGGCCTCTTTTTTTAGAGCATTTGAAATCTTTATATGAGAAGAATCATATAACAGTATTGCATTATGATGGGTCAATTCTTCATCCCTCAGACTACTATTAACAGTGAAAGTAGAGAGCATGGCAAACAAGGTGTTGGTTTTCCCTTTGAGAATTGTTTCTGAAGCTGCTATCGCTTGAGGTGTCTCTTTTCACCATTTCAGCCTTTTTAATGCTTGACCTGACCACCCTTCTTTCTACTACTGCCATTATACTAATAAAGAACAAAAAGGCTTATGCAATCAAGGTATCTTTTACCTTCTCCTGAACTTGTAGGACAATTAAATGACAGCAAAAACAAACAAGGAGAAGCTGCTCTCCTCACTTGTGTGGTTTCCTGCACCTTGGTTCCCATTAGATCAGCATGCCCAGGCTTTCCCTTTCTCAGACAGAAGCCACCTGCTTTCCTTGCACTCACAAAACACACAACCTATTCAATAAACTCAACTCAGCCTGAAGATGCCAGCTGTATATTAACCACACTCAGTGTACGGTATCTCTAACACCACCGTAGATTTGCTTTCCCTTAATCGGCCACTTTATCACCCAGCTTGAACAGTGCTATTCAAAATGCACTGATTGCATTACTGGACTTGTAATACACAACTGGACAATTTAAACCTGTTCTCTTTGATGTGTAAATGCTATACCTCCTGAACTTTGTAGAATGCACAGAGAGTATGAAATGTTGCTCTCCGATTGTACAATAATGATACAAACCATCCTATTTTTACATTTATTTCAAACAGCTGCTGAATTGTAGAGGCAACAATATTTATGAAAGCAACCCAAGGAGATGAAATAATTCTATCATCTGTCTTGAAGAGCAGATTTTTTTCGTGTTTTTTTTCCCCTCAAATATCTAGACAGTTCCTGCAGCCTGCAAAGTATTCTGTTGTTTCTGTCAAGTTTTGGACAAACCTCTTGATTACACCCTCCCTGCCACCAAAAGCAATTCTCCCTCCTTTCTATTTTTTCCCTCTTTTATGGCATTTGCTGAAGGAAAGGCATGTTATCAGTAATAGGGATTGCACATGATGGAATCTGATTGATAGGCTGTAATAAACGATATTATAATTCAACCATTGGCTCCGATAAGGTAATCTGATATATCAGAAGTGCAAGAAAAAAAAGAGGAAATGTCTGCAGAAAATGATTGTAGCTTTTGGCTATATTGCCGTTTTCTTCCACACATCTAGCATAGAGATTGTGGCAGTGAACTGAGGTACAAAGCTTACAGTCAAAGGATATACACATCAATCATATATTTTGAGGAAGCTAAAGCGGTATTTTTAACAGGTCCATCACCAATAAAGTATATCATGAATGGAGGCTGGGGTGCTTCTAAAGCTTGGTAAGGGACAGCGATGCTCTCCAGCATCAGGATGGCAGACGTTGGCTCAGGCTGTGGGGGTTGTCAAGGCTACAGGGGATGGGGCTGTGCCAGGGTCACCCACTTTGAACTGCAGCCCCAAAAGGAGCGTCCCCTGACCAGCAAGCCGACTGTCAAAGGGTCCTCTTCCAGCAGGGTGATAAGAATAATCAACTGCTTTCACTGAAATTCTCACGTTTCTCAGAAATATTCAAAAAACAGAGATGACTTTTCAGTAGTGAAGTAATTTCTTAATGGAAACTGGAGGTAATTAGCACAGCAAGACCCTTTCTATCCTGTAGACAGTACAGTGATAACAGAACCTCCATTTTGGACTTCAGGGAAAGCAAGGTCAGCTCAGCTCTTTGCTAAGTCATGCATTATCATTCTGCAATTCCTCTTCAGGTGAAATAAATACAAAGCGCTCTCACTATCATATCCTGCTGGAAGTTATAAAAATAAACCTTCCCCATACTCCACGGTGACTGAAGGCAGCAGTGGCACATAACACTCAATTTTTGCAAAATGATGTTAGCTTAGAATATATTAGCGAATATTAACACAAAAAATACACCTAATTTGAGGAAGGAAAGAACACACTATTCCCCTTGTCATGCAGAATGGTAAAGATGCTTTCTCCCTCCTTCCTACATCTCTACCATTTCCCCTTGGCTTGTTGTCCCTTCTCTTTAGTCACATTTGCATGGTTCATTCTTCCCTCAAGCATAAGTGCTCTTTTACTCTAGATGTCCTAAGTATGGTATGTGAACACCTTGGCATCCACAAATACAGAACAAGGCTCTGCTCCAAAGTCTACAGTCTGAACAAATACCCAGCAGAGCAGAAGATCTGTTCTTGCCCCTCTGAGGGTGGGAGCAGCGTTAAAGAGACTAACCTCAAAGTCTTGTTCAAGTCCGTGCTCACTCGGAAATTTCATTAGCCAAATGCTCTCTCCCATCTCTCTTTGCCTAAGGTTCTCCCATTTGAGCTCTTCCTGAGGTTCAGGACCTGACACAGTTGTGAGCAGGAGAAGAAGCTGGAGGTACTATACAACTGCACGGTCTGGCAGACAGGGGAAGAAAGCACCTTTTGCCCAGGCTGGACTGCACTGCAGGTCAAAGGTATGTACAGTTGGTATAATTTAAAGACCCTGAATCAAAGCTGCTCACTCCCACTGCTGCCTCACTGCAGCTGTAGCCCAAAACTCATGGCTTTTTTTTTTTTCTGAGAACAAAATAATGATGTTTTACCAAATTACACCAAACTGCCTTGGTAAATATTCCTCACTACCCAGAGGTGTTGAGAGGATCATCCAAAGTTTCCAGAGAAGCACAAAACCCACAGCTGTAGATTGCATTTTTTTTTTCCTTTTTTAGGCAATGGATTCCTTTAGCATGTAATTTTGCACAGAACAGTTTTCCTGCAAATCCCCCTCCATGCATTGGCATGTATTTTATTTACTACACAGACACATTTTGATCTGCTTGCTTATTATAACTTTTAAAACCATCAGGCCCAGCTGGACATCATAGTATCTTCTGCCAAGACAGTAATATGCTGACCTTCCATGTTCCCTAATTGGGGAGGCACAGCTATCCTTATTAACCTCATTATTTTGCTCAGGAGGAATTTCATCCGCATCCTTTTCTTAAGAAACTATGGTATAGCACATTGCGTTCCTTATTCCCAATTCAGTTGCTGAAAACTAGCTTAGAGCTTCTAGTAATAAAGAAGTCTCTTTTCATTTCTCCTCCATTTTAACTACCTGCTTTGATTTATATCAGATTCCTCCAGCAATTCAGCTTACCATCCTGTCTGCACTCCCACTACCGCTGTACTGGGCTGCAGAGATTTTTCCATTATACTTCAGAAGTCAAGTGGCAGAATCAGTTTAATGGGGAGCCCCATAAATACACGCCCTGGGCTTGAAAATCAGTTCAACGTGCATGGAAAGAGAACTGGACTGGAAGGATGGGATGAAGAAGCTGAAGGTTGGAAGAGCGTTGCAGGTCACAGCGGCACAACGGCTATCGTACCACCGCCTGGCAGAGCTGGGTTGCACTGACAGCGTGGACACACACTGGTTGACTGCACCATCGGAAACCCCTTGCACCAAACCTGCTCATAGTAGAGGGAACATAACAAAACCAAACCACAGTGACTTCTTTGTCAAACCTACCCCATTAGTGAAATTGGTGCTTTTCTTTCCTTGTGTTTTCCTAAAGCATTCATCACAGTGCCTTTAAACTGCAGCTGCTATGTTGCAAACTGTCCTCAGCTGCCAATCAAACTTAAAGAAACTTCATTATAAATGAAACAGAGCTCGCAAAACAAGATAGCACACAAATACAAAAAGCAAGGTGGGAGGAAAGCAGATCCTAAAAATCACCAATTCTTCTCATCTAATATCTTCCTCTATTTATTTCCTCCGGAAGACGTTTTCTGCCAAAAAAGTAATAATGAAAACAAATATATATCCCAGCCCAGATGCATCAGTTCTATTTCTCTGGGAGATTTCTTGAGTGAATCTCAAAAATAAATAACTGCATATACATTATTCTGCTATAATGACTCTGCAGAACAGAACTTCCCTTTTAATTCATTGGATTTTCTTATCCTTTGATGTTCTGCAGTCCGATCAAGCAGTTAAAGACAAAGCTCTAATGTCTGCTACTTCAGTACTCTTTGTTACCTCCTCTCCCTGCAGTGCCAGGATAATTTCAGAAACAAAACCACACTGATCTGGATACTTTGCAGGACCTGTGAGCTTCATTAAGAGCTGCCATTTGGGAACAGAACAGTATTATCCTCATTTTACAGATGGAAAATGGAAACAAAAGGATACTTGCCACATCCATATTGTAAGTTCATAAGTATATTAGAATTTAACCTGCATCTGAGCTAGACCACAAATATGTCAGCTAGGTACATTTTATGCTGGACATGGGGAGGAAGATGGGGGTGGACCTCTCTGAAGATTTCTGCTTCAAGCTATGAGTCCATCTTTACAAGAAAGATTCCCATGGATGCTTTTATGTACCTTAAGTAGGGGAAGGCAATAAATACCATGACACTCTCAAAGATGGAGCCATCCAGTTCTGAACACTTGGGGCAGGGGGACAGGCTGTCTGAGCTACCACTTTTAGACTCAGGCTGTCCTTCTGCAGTGCAGAGTCCCACAGCCTGGGCCACAGCGTGTGACAGTGACAACAAGCACATGGGGCCAGCTGAGGAACCACTCTGATTTTTAGTGAGATTTCTTCTGCCCTAAACCTGCACATCTCTAGAAAAGGAAAGGCAAAAGACTGTGGTCCAGATGCAACATCTTAAAGAGAAAATAGCTACAGTTGTGTGGAATAGGATGGCAGTTTGAAAGACATCTGTTTTTTGAATATAAAAAGGATCTTTATTTCCGCTTTAAAGTGCCCATAAAACCTTAAGGATCCATGAGAGGCTAGAATAAATGCAATAGACCTTTCTATAGCGTGTGCAGAAGGATTTTTTTTTTTAAAGTGCATTTTTAATTATTAAAGTCATGAAAGTAGCATATTTATCACTGCAGCAGCATTCTCTCACCACAAGGATGTTTTTGGGGATGCAGCAAAGGGCCATTTTAGGTGCAACCTTATTTTCCTTTTTGATGGAGCTGAGTCCTTTCAGTGAAAGGAAAGAAATTCCACCAGTGAATCAGCTCATTATTTCGTGCAGTTTAAAAAGGTTTCCTAAAGGGTGAGTCAGGGCAGTAAAGCACCCATACTAGCAACAACGAAAACCCGAGACTTTTCCAGAAAGCAACAGCAGCCTTAAGAAACAAACATGGATGGAAGTTACTGTCATCACCTTGTGTCCCTGAAAATGGTCTGTGCAAGGATAAAGCATCACAGAGGACAGCTAACTCAATTACTCAACTGCACATCTGGGGCTGGCAGGACACTTCCACTCAAAGAAAGCTGTTCCCATAAGCAGAGGAAAAACACCACCTGGTTTCTTGCAGGTCTGTCTCTTGTTTCCTCTTATCTTCCCACTGCAGCGATCACAACTTATTCTCAATGACACCTCATCAAGCAAATGCCAGTGTCCTGGTTACGCTGGAGCTGTATGAAGGCTGACTGGCCAGTTGGTTGCTGTGAAACGGGAAGTTTAACAATTTGGCTGTCCCTTTCTTCTCAGTGTAGAAAGTCATTTCATTATGTCTCCAACATTCAGTTACCAATTTCCACGAAACTTGGGGCACGAATCAGCAGGTACTAGGAAGGAACTGATGGGAGAGTACAATGCACAACCCTGCAAGCCTTATTGCTTTAGGAAATCTCCCTGAAAAGCAGATCTGGACATCACTGGTCTGTCATCCCACAATAGCTCATCTAACTCAGCAGCAGAGAACATGGTGTAGTGAAGACAAAAAAGTCAACATATAATAATTTAAGAATCAGTCTAACCTGTTATTCAATAAATCTAGACCAAACACCACCCAGCACAGCCTTATCACCTGTGTCAGCAAGACTGAAGCTAACGCAGGAATCCTCATCTTTACTATATGGATACTTTCATATCCTTGTGTAGGTGGGCCCTTAAGCCCTTTGGTTCCTCTAACTATAAAATAAATATAGCAATAGTTTCAATCTACAGGAGGTACAGTGAGTATAATTTAATTGAACTCTAAAAGATGTTCACATCTGCTGATAATGAAGTTCAGCCGAGTTTCAATAAGCAGCTAAATCCACCCAAGGAAAACCAGGGAATCCATGGCAGAGGAGCTAGAAATCCAAAGCTGATTCCCCAGTTCAAGACCTTAAATAGAATATTAGTTTTCCTCTCTTTTATAAAAGGGAGAAAAGATACATTTACCAGGCTGAAGAAACACATAGAAAACAAAAACCAAAATGACACAGACTTCTCAAACAGACAAGAAATAAGAAATTTAAAAAATCATTCCCTGAAATACAAATTGTTCCTGGACAGATAAAATAAGGGAGGGGGTGTGTATTCAAACCCCAGAACACTGAAGACAGTAAAGCACTTTCCTGCTCAAAAGTAAAATGCTTTTTGAAAAGTTTTCATTGAACTCACTTATGGATAATGTAAGTTACAGCTTCCAAATGAATTTGGCATAAATATTTTACATGACACTACAATAAGCTTTGTGCAGAGAGCCTAGAAAATGTGGGGGTTTATTTGCCATTGTTCTGGAAGAATCAATTTCAATTGATCAGTTTCCACAGTGGAAGTGGCTGTGCTGTTTGTGTGCGCCTGTTGATATAGTCACTGCTGCTGTTTTAGTTGAGCTGTTAAACTGTGGAAATGGAAATGGCTTTTTTTTTGGTTGTACAAGTAGCAAACAGCAGTCACTTTCTTCATATCATCCAAGGGAACATGCATACAAATTTTGTAGAACGTTAAGTGCTGGAGAAGCTTTTGAAGTAACTGGGGACTTGATCTGAAACACTGCTGAGAAATCTCAGGACCATAAGGAATGAGGCCACGTGCTTTTATTTATTTCACAGGATGTTATTTATCCAAGAGGCCCTTAAAGCCCCAGCCAAGATCTGACTCTCCCTTACCTCTGTGTACTAGTGTTCTCTCTCGGATGGCTCAAGACCCCCTCCCGTTATGTGTATTACGGTAATGACTAGAGACTGCAACTGAGATCAGGTCCTGCTATGCTTCGTACCAGCTTCAAGCAACAATCCCTGTCCTCAGGACATTATAGTCTTAAAAATACAGATGAGAACAGGATGAAAAGAACATCAGTTACCCAGCTTCAGCAGCTAGAGAACCAAAGCATTCAGACCTGCCACTTGTTTCATCCAAGCACAACTGTAACAGGCCTCTTAAAATTAAGAGTTGTTGTCTCTGCAACTTACAGGTAACTTAATAAATCACCTATTTCAAAACTAACAGTTCAGCTCTTTGATATGTGCTCATATGTTGGGAGAGTCACTAAGAAGATATCAAGTGATCTTTGAGGTCTTCTCCACTGGGCTGGATGGGGTCATACACAGAGTATAAGCACACATCCCTGCAGACCAGTGATGAATTCCTTGTTCTGCCATTGACTCAGAGCCAAATGACACAAATCGGTACAAAGCCAGGACAAAAGTCACAGGAGTCCTTCAATTCTCACCCTCTTGTATTTCCTAGAACACACTTCCCTCCAAGCCTTATTAAATATAATTGCTTAAACAAGGACAGCTATTTTTACATTTCAATTTGTCCTGGCAAGTGTCTAAGCAAAGAAACACAAACAAAAGGAACCTGTCTTCAGCTGATCATAATACCATCAAATGAAAAGTTTATGTTCTTAAACACAGCAATGCCCATCTTTGATGACTCCAAAAAAAAAAAAAAAAAGAGTGGTTTGACAAGGGAAGAAACACAGAGCATGTTAGCAGGAGTGGAGGTGGAAGCCAGGTGCATCGCAAGGAGTGAAACAAGCAGAAAGCTAATGAGTACGAAGGCTTTGACTTGGCTGAGTGGGATGTGATTTGTCATACTCAAATGCATTGTTTTCATATGGGAACAACAGAATGTTTCAAGGGTGTTTTTTTCTTCAAACAGGACAAAAGATGAAATTCACCACAGACTATTATTCTGAACCAGGACTTGCAACTAAACTCATCATATGGCTATTGCTTCAAATAATAAGAGTTTCCTCTGGACTTCTTGTCACTTTTCTGCCTGCCCATTATGCAGCAGAAAGGACTACATTTATTCCCAACAGATAACTGCATCCCAAAGGTTTTGGAAAAGACTGAGGAATGATTAACTACTGGAAACAACTCGGCTAGGAACATGGCTGACTTGTCCTCACGTGCGGTCTCTAAATCACTGCCTGCATCAGTGAAAGACTTGCCGGATGGGGCACCAGACACCATCCTGATGCAGTAATTGCTGAATGCTACATTATGCTAGCTGTCAGATGAGATGATCCTGTAGTTCATTCTGGCCCTAAAATCTCAAGACTCCCACAGACTCTGTGGCATCCTTTCCCAAGATGCATGTGCTAAAACTAGGAAAAAAGGTGTTCTGATATGAATTCACCCTCAAGGCAGGCTAATTTCAGAAACTGTAGCTACTTACTATGAAAACATTTTGGTCTGGAAATCTTACGAGATTCCAAATGTCTTGCACATTTTGTTGCTGTATGGGCAAGAGACACACGCTTGTCCTTTCAATTTTATCAGCTGATATTACAAATGATAGAGAATGGCGAGAGCTGTGGCAGGGAGGCAGTTCAAACTCTGCTGCAATTTTGGAAGTATTGGGGTTCTTGTCATGCTCGTGCTAGAGATTTAGGTCTACTTGTATTCCAGCTAAACCATCTTTACCAAGCTACACTTACGCATTCCACTGTTCATTTGAATTGTCTCCCCTAATAGCAACAAAACAAAAGAAATAAATAAAACCAAGACAGACGCAAAATAGAAACCACCTCAAGGATGAGCACCCTTCCCTGGCAACAACCTCATTTGCTTCTCCTTTCAGTTATTAAAAACTTTTTTTTATTGCAGCACCACATTTAGAAGGGAAAATAAAAGGCTTTTTATGTTGCTGCTGAGTTCCACTGCTGCCCACAGGGTTACTCTCTGCATATGCAAACAATTGAGAAAGAGCCTATAGTCATTGGAATTAATGGCACCAAGGACTCCTTCCAGCGTACATGTAGTCACACCGGTTCTTGCAGCAGCTCTCTGGGCTCCAGCAGCCTTCACAAAACTAAAGCACATAAGGATTATACCAATAAACCATAAGCCTGGCTTGGGCTCTATGCTGCAGTGATGCAAAGCTGCACTATCCAAGCAGCAACAGCTGGAGAATACTGGCTACAGGACATGCACCATCTCCCAGAAGCCTTGGGTTTGACCAGGGCATCTCCCTTGAGCTCCTCTCAGGGAAAGCAACACCCCCCTGCATCCCAGGAGGGAGAAGAGCTCAGGAACATAGTGGTACCCACACAGACTCCCTGACCAATTGCTCAGTCCAGGCACACAACAGAAGGAGCACAGCTTGTTTCTAGGATGTCAGTTTGGAACTGGCTAGTCTCTCAATTAAACCAATTTTGGTTTCTGCCTGTAAAGTGAACAAGTTTGCTAAGATGAAATCAAAGAAGAATTAACGTGGAACATCCAGAAGACATTTCCATCCATAACATACCTCTTTCATTCTCTGTGTCTGCCTCATTAAGGAAGCTTCAATGAAATCTTTTCAAACACACACAGCACAAAAACAATGAAGTGATTGCAGTTTGTAAGGAAGTGGGATGCAATTAGCATATGAACATCAAAATGTTTCTGCAGTCTCCATTAGCTATGTGTTGTCTGTATCTTTTTAGATTCCTACTTTTTTTTTTTTGCAATTCTGTTCCAATTCCTACCCCTCAACTAAAGTCCAAGGTTCAAATAACTAACAGCAGGAAAATTGTGCAAGGGAGTAGTCCCAAGCAGCCCAAACTCATATTGGATTATACATGAGAGTTACTGGCCACCACTTCAGTGTCACCAAAGACATGCACTTTTGTTGGGTCCAGGTTCAAAATGATCCTTCTCTTGCTGTCTCAGGTCAGACTTCAAACTTTACAGCCACAATTCATGTGAGGACAAACCACTGATACTGAGCATTTATAACTGCAGTGCCCTGGTTAAAGGGACAGAACATGAATGTCACACAGACATATGAATGCATCCCTGGTAATGCAATCCTAGTCATAGCAATAATGAGGACATTTCAACAATCTCAGCTCTATGGTATATTCTCTTCTTCAGGTATTCAGGATTTCTAAAGCAATATTATTCCCAAGTTCCTGCTTATGTACCACATAAGCAGGTTACGTGGGAGCTGTTCTGAAGATACACAGAATTGGGGCCCCATGATTTAGCACCATTGAAACTGGTGCTCAGAAACTCTGGAGCACAGAGTACAGTTCAGGTAATAGCTAGAACGGAGAGGAGAATAAATATGTCACTATAGAGCCCTAGAAATACTGTCAATAGAAACAGACCCATAGTTCAACATAGGGCTGAAAAATAGCTATTTCTACTGAAACTTGTTAAAAGACAACAGCTCAACAGGGTTTTGATTTTCATGCCCTGGGACAGGTGACCTTCTTCCCAGCCACTCTTCTGGGAACAGACTCCGAGGCTGGGTGACTGGGGCTTGCACACAACCTGTTCATGCAGCTCGTGACTGCAATCCTGTGCCTGCTTTGAGAAAGAGCAGCCAGCTCAGGCCAAAGAAGCTCAAACATGCCATTATGCTGTAGCCTGTTATTTATCAGCTCATTAAATAATCAATAGTTACCTTGTGAGAAGGCTTCCTGTTTCCTCTATATATCTCATTCTGCATGATCTTTGCTACCCTAAAGCAAAGGAGGACACTTCTTTTGGTCTAATTTGGCACATATGCCAGTATGCCCCCACCAGGCCCCGATGTTTTAACTCAGGGCATACCAGATGGAAGAATGCTGACTGCTATGCTGAGAAGTTAATAAACATTTCCCTCCAGACACCTGGGTTAGTTTTGCTTTTCTCTACAAATTGAGAACATTTCTTCCACCCTGTCCACCACCTCCCCTGGTCAACCTGCTGACTCACTTGGATCCTCTCAGGTCAGGTTTAAGCACAGCTCCTTAGTGCAGCTAGACTCCCTTCTCCACCTCCTGCACACCTCAGTGCCACCAGTGGCCAGGACAGCGTCTCCTGCGCAAGTGCTTTACACGGCGCCTGGACCACCCCGTCTTGATAGTCCATGTGTTGCAGTACTAGCAGAAACACCTGCCAACCTTTCATTTTACTGTCAATAACTGCTTACTTCAGGCAAAGGAAATAATCCCTGGCAGCCATCCAGGAGGTTTAAAATAAGGACTTTCAGTGTTAAAACTACGTAGCTGAAACTAAAGAAACGACTCCGTTAGTACCAGCAGCTAACTAATACAATTCTTATAAAGGTGAAGTGAATAGAGCTTCTCCCGCTCTCTAAAGGCTGCAAAGACAATCTACCTTAATGAAGAGGCACTGGAAAGCAATTCAAAGCCCACGCAGCCCTGAAGTGGCAGAGCTCTGCAAGTGAGTTTCAGCCTGGGTGTGCTGCCATCTGAGCTCAGAACTATTCCTCCTCTCAGCAGCCCCTTGTCTCCCATTTTCTGACCCTTGCTGCTTCCTCTGGCTCTCTTCTGCTCCACAGAATGTTGCATGTTGCTAAAATATTGGGGGCTGTGAATCCTGTGCCTTTACAGCTATTTCATGGAAGGGCTTACCCTCTTCCCCAGTCATAGCCGTAGGGAAGGTCATTTCTGCCTTAGCTGTGATACATGTCTGAGAGAAGGTTAATAAATATTTATAGGCCTAAATGCTCAGAGGTGCAAACAATCAAGTCTTTTGCAAATGTCACAGCATGTGGTAGAGTCTATGCAGATCCCTGAACACTACCCAAGAGTGTGGGCAGATCCTGCTTTTGCTAACACAAAGAAAGAACATTAACTGCACTGACTTCCATAGGCTCCAGGAAAGTATCTCGCATAGACCAAGCTCCCACTCTAAACATCAAAGCAATAGTCTCTCACAGGCCTTTTGGCCAACTCAGCTACCACTTAATTATAACAGAGCAACTCCAAAAGAATACGAACAATTTCAGGACCCCACTGTGCACTGTGTGCGCATAACAGGCAAGTCTCTGTCCCAACTAGCTTGTGTACTAAATAGACAAAAAGGGTGGCATTGCTCCATTTCGCTAACAAGGCAAGTGACTTGCTCAAAGTCATACAGAGCCTTGTACCCGTTTTGTGCCGCAATCAGTATTTCACATACATACTCACATTTAAACAGATTTGATAACACGCCAACTATCACACCTATTGCTGAAGTTCTGGCTACTGAAATATTGTTCTGTATCTCCTGTTATGCATTACATTGTGCAATCCATGCATGTTCAAAAGCACTTTCTACATCTGCAGAAAGAGTACGGTGGAGTCAGGAGGTATTGCTCCTTCCATCTATCACAGAATTGAAACAGTACATCCCCAAAATTGCACAAAAATGCAGGGTGTGGCATCTACTTTATTTGAACTTGTCATTTGGAGAATAGAGGTCTCAATTCTAATATGGAAAATCATAGACACTGCAAAGGACAACAGTGAATGTACAAACATAAGAAAAGACGACACAGAAATTGCAGTTATTCAGTGAACAAGCAAAAAAGAAAAATCTGTGACCTGGCAAGTGACCTCTTTCATGCTATTGTGTTCTCCGAGTGCTTCAAGTGTTTGTGCTACAGCTTAAATAGATACTAGATTCAGAGAACACTTTGCACTGAAAAAATACAGTAATTTCTTGTTTTGTGCATTAATGGAAAGGGGAAAAATCAATCTGATCAGCTTTGGGAAGGAATTTTCAGTGCAACATACGATAATGTGCTGTCACTGTGTGAAGATGAGCCATAAATAACATGGGAAAAGTAAGCAAAATCCTTTCCCTGCTTGTTTGCATCTAAGGCCATGTGCAGAACCATTGTTGACATTAAGAGATTCATTGTTTCCAATCTGTATGTCCTGGGGCTTTTGAAATGGAGGACTTCTAAATTACTGCCAATTAATTGCACTATTTGTATTCCTGGTAGATCTAAAGTGAGATTTAGTTACTGAGTTTTTAAATGAAGAGAACAAGTGTTGCAGCCTCTTTTGGTTCTCCCCCACCCCCCAACTTATGCATGCCATTTATTTTAATTATTTAAACACATTTGAAGTGCACGCTAAACAACATACTTCTCAATAAACGACATAAGTGCTCAGAAACTGCTTACAGTGTTGGCCTCCCCTGCCAAATGGCACTGTCCTGACTGCAATCCAAGAAGCCCTACTAGTAAAATATAATTTGAGCAGGTATATTAAGTTTTTTCCATGAATTTCCAGAAGCAGTCCCCAGTGCCAGAAGGGGCTAAAAGGGGTGGGAGGGAGGGAGAAGATGAGAGTGCCATCCACATGAAATGGAGTTGCCTCAGTTCCCTCCACCAAGTGTTAGTTGATAAAATGCTCACGATTACAAATGACTACATGACATTTGAGAGGTACACTCGGATCCAAGCGTGTGCCACAGAGCCTGCAACAATCCCTGTCAGCATCGTGTGGCACAGTCACACCAGGCCTGCTTGGAAGGCAGCACCATGGGATCTGGCCAGAAGCGTGCAGATGCAGACCTGTTCTACAACCACAAGTATGGAGGATTCCCACACTGTACTGGGCTCTACTGATTTGGGTGCAACTCCACAAAAATGCTAAGCAACATCCATAGGAACCAATAACTGAAGTGGTACCCAGGAAAGATTGGGCATCCTAGAACCAGATCATCAGCCAGATTTGCCATCCTGCCTCTTGACCATTGCTAACACTTAGAGGCCAGCCTCCTTCATGTAATTCCCATGTTCCCAGAGCGTAGGCCCCGTGCTAAAGACTAGCATCCCCTGCAGCATTCTGACCCAGTGGCAGTGGACACAGAATGTGCCCCATATTTTGGATGTTTAAGAGAGACAAAAGTGGTGACAGATACAGGGATGAATCTGACATTTGGACTATGGTCCAGAGCTCAATGAAGCCCAACAAAGAGTTCCTATTGCACTGAGTATGAGTTGGGTAGAGCCCAGACAACAGAATCCCAAAACCCATAATCCTCCATAAAAACCAGACAGAAACATTCAGAATTCAGTTGTGGTCATCTCCCTCCCCAAAGTCAATTCCAGAATTTGCCATAGAAGTTCCCTCTGAGAACACACAAGTACTACGCTCCCTACCTTTGGCACAGTATTTGGAGCACTGGAAGACCAGGAGTCCTTGCTGTTGTACTACGGTGGTGTTGCTGGTTTTGTGAGGCTTCTTTTGTTGTTCTTTCTAAGCTCACTTTTGGAAAAAAGCCAGCACTATTTGCTTCTTGGGCAGAGAATATGGAATTACTGTAAATTATATTGAAAAATTAGATTCATTCACCGCTGTGATAATTGATCTCCCAATCTGTCTCGGAGAGTTAGCAGCTGGTAAGAAAATAAAATGCAATTTAAATTTTTATTTATTTAAAAACCCCCACTTTAATCCAAGCATGGCAACAAATAAGGGGAAGAGGAGAGAGCAAGTTTCGTATTTGCCAGTCCTAATATTAAATACTGATAAGAAAACAAAGCAAGAGATGATTGTACAGGTATTTGACAAATTCACAGTACATTGGCATTAAACACCACATGCACTGCAGGTGGGTTTTATACCCTTGCAAATAATTATGTGCAATTGTACCTCAGCCCTACAAAAAAGGATTACGGACAAGGACTTGTGTAGAGTAGAAGCTCTCTATTGGGCTGTCACCCTGTTAGAAGAGCTGGTATTGATGTTGCCAAACCAATATTCCACAAGTGACTCCAGGAATTCAACTCCTCTATAAAAGCCTCTATAACCGGGCCCATCAAATTCACTGGCAAGTTTTGACTGTGTTCAGTTCAGGCCCCAAAAGAGAAAAGAATCAGACCCAAAATGTGGCATTCATAGAGGCTGTTCTCATTAAGCCTCTATGTCAGTCCGTGCTTAGATCACATCACACATTACAGATGGAGACAGGATTTGATTTTTACATTGAGATTAGTTTCAAGGAAATGCATTTTTATCTGCTGGGAGTAGAAGGAAAGAACTCCATAATTCACAATAACCCAATAACTTACAAAGTGATCAGCCAAACTGTTTTCAGGTGGTTGAAAAATCTCATGCTGTCATCAGTAATAAACTAAGAAAGATAATCCTCTTCCTTGGCTAAAGTGGACCATCAGGAGTCAAAGGAATGGATGTGTCATTAGAAATCCAAGATAATGGTGTAAGGCTGATGGGAAGATCCTGGCTGGAGCCAGCTCAGTCTGGCAGCCCCATTTGAAAGCAACAGATAAACACAATAAGCTGTTAATAGTTGTCAACCCTTGAACATGCAATATGGAGAATCTTTTACATTATTTCCCTCCATCCCTCATGGGGATAAGTAGCAATGAGGTTTGGAAGAATCTGGCACTTAAAGGAAGGTTTTGGAAAGACACAGTTCTCCACTCGGCACATCAGGGGAGAAAACAGAAGGCCTGATCCTGGCATTCAGTTCAATAAGTTACACTGAAATGATTTTACCAATAATTCATGACTATCGGAGGAGTATAATTCACCTCTGTTGTACTAGAGGCTTTGATACATCATGAGACAAATTACTAGCTGGAGTAGTCGTCTTTTCTAATTACAACTGTAAATAGTATCATAGAAATAAAAAAAGAACACAGAGAACCCCAACTTATCAGCAGTGTCATTAAAATTAAACCTTTCTGACAGCACAGTTAGGGTTAATCAGTCTCAGAATTCAAAATAATTTTCTTTCACACTTATTTCAGTGCTAGAGGCATTTGCACAGAGTATCAGTGGGGCATAGCAACAAGAGGTGTTCACGTAGCTTATAATATATCCACAAGCACCCAGGCAGGCCAAGTGTATTTTTCTGTCCTCTACTAATCTTCATCTCCAGAAGCTAAAATGCCATCTTACTTGCATGATCATCCCTTTCTGGCTACAGTATTGTTACTGTAGTTCAGTAGGTTAAGATCATTTTTATTATTATTCCCCCTATTTCCGATTTGCATGCTAACAGTATCTAGGAGTTCAAATCTCAATTAGGAACCCACACAGCCAAGAGATACACAATTCATTCCGAGGTTGTAAATGTGTTAATGTACTTAGACTCACAATGAAGGGCAACTCACATGGCAATATATTTTCTTATTATTAATTTTGTGTCATTGAAAGGCTTCATAGCAGTTGGTTAAGTTAACGCACATTACTTGATAGGCTGACTGCTTTTTATTGTTGTTATGGATTTTATATTTCAATCATGCTAAGTTGCCCAGGGCCTTATGGTAAGGCCTTTTTCTTTTATAAACTCAAACAAAGTTAAATAAATGTTGGTCCATCAACTCCTCTCCAACAGGCTTTTCTTCATCATCACTTTGGATGGAATGAGCCCTGCAAAACTGCTACAAAAACATTGAATTCATCAAGCCAGTCCTGAGCAAGAGCAGCAGTGAGTGGGCTAAACAGGGGAATTAATTACTGTCTGAACAAACTCACATCACTTGAAATCACGTCATCACAATCTCACACCCTAGGTTCTTATCCTAAAGTTCCCAGTTCTGCTCTGCACCTTCTCTACAACTTTGGAAAAATCCTGTTGTGCCCCCAGCCCTCAGTTTTCCCTTGGTCTGCAAGGCTTCTTAGAATGTAAGGCTGTGACTGCCAGGGCACACGGGGCCGTGAAAACAGGACCCTCACATCCAAGGACAGCAATAAGCTCTTAACAACAGAAACTACAAATACTAAAAGTAAAGGGGAGTTTTGCTTGGGTAAGGACAGAGCAAACTGATCATCTTGTTCTGCTTATTTATGAGGTTTTATTAATGGTGTCAACAGGTTATTCTGACATGATTTCAGTGCTCATGCTTTCTCTCCCAGTACAGTGACACCCGCCACCTAAGCAGCACCTGATATGCATGAGGTTTTCTTTTCTCCCTTACTGGACTTGAGGTGGCTGCGACAACAACCTGAAGGTAATTACCCAGCAAGGTCACTGCACCATGGAGTTCAAGAGAAAAGAAGTCATTTCTCACTCCACTATTGCTATAAGGCCACAAGGTTAAACAATTGATGAAAAACCTGCGTGAGCTATTTTCCCCTTTTCCCTTGCAGACCCTCATGCATTTGTGAATTCTGCATCCTCCACAAGCTGGACAGCATTTGGATAATGTTTATTACATCTTGGGGAGGTAATAAATTGGCAGCATAATAGAAGATGCATCAGCATGACCGCAGCTCACTGTCATATGACAGCTATGAAGGGAGAAATGGAGTAAGAAAGCTTCTGAAAATTTATGTGTAACAGCCACTAAGCAAAGAAACCAGGCTTCAGGTGAAATCATATTGCAGTTTATCTCTAACTAGCATTACAGCACAAGGAGGCTCCAATACTGGAAAGCATTAGGTACCACCTTAACTGTACACAACTACTGCTTCCAAAGGCATCGGACCGAGTCGCATCCCTGGGACAAGGGGCTCCAGTTCATTTGCAGACGGAAGAGCTGTGGCCCCTCCGACCATCTCTGAAGCACTTTAAAAATGCTCATGAACAGCACACCTCAAGGCTAAGCAAACAGGAGGTACGGCTGGCCTGGAGCAGCACAGACACTTCGTAACAACAGCTCCTCCAAGGTTTCTGGTTGGATTTTGGCACTCTACATGCTGTGAGCAAAGAAAACGATCCAAACAACCTGAGCTGGGTGCTCACCCAGCACCTTCTGATCATTAGCTCTACAAGGACTCCACATTATTAAACAGAATTCAGAGAAGGTTTCTTAATCATTACTTATTACTATGGTAACACCAGGCAGTCAAACAGGATTATGCAAGGTCCTACACATGGGTGAGGGAGAGACATCTCCTGTCACTGAGTGCCTCAGAGCTGAACAGGTAAGTCAGTAAGCCAGGGAAGGGGAACAGAGAGAAAAATCTAGCCCAGGGTTTTCCCCGCTAATTAGCAACTCAACAATTAATATTGCAGAAGAACCTAGAAGCCCACATCTTTCAGTGAACCCCTAGGCTTGGTGCTGTACAAAACACAGCAGAGGAAGGCAGCTTTGATAAAGAATTTTCATTGCAAATAAACCACATAGCAAGGAAGTTGAAAGTCATCTATTTAAGGTACGGGTAAGTAGCACAAGCTACCGTAACCGAAGCAAGATTTGCGAGCATGCGGAACATGAGTGGTCCCACAGTAACCACTCACACTTACACTTAAGATCTCATCTTGCAATAAATGGAAAGTTTCTCATTCCTGAAATGAAAGAGAAGGAAGTTACCCCAAACCACACATCACACCAACTGACACCACTAATTTCCCCACATGGACATACCCTTAAAGCCTAACCTTGGGTAGGGTACTCTCCCTGGGGTGCACATTTGTGTCAGCACAGAAGTCAATCTACTGCTGTTATTTCTGGGCCTTGTTTTACACCACAGCCTCCAAGCAGCACTTGTTGCATTATAGGGGTAAGGGGGCAGGGGGAATAAGAATTCTTTTATATCATTACAAGCAAATGATTAGATAATTACTCAGCAGGTACAGCAGAACATATAGGAAACGGCTGTTATCATCACTCCTTGAAGCATCTTGTCTATATTATTAAGAAATGATGTATTTGTGCCAGGCTAATTCATATGGATTGTAATTTCAGGACATAAATTACCCCATCATGTGTATTCAGTACAGAGAAACAGCAGCAGAGGTGCTAAATGTTTAAACAGATTTTGTTAACAAGCTTTTTCTCTCCAGCCTCCTTCCCCCCTTTTTTCATCTGCTGGTAGCAGGACGGGGAGGAGAAGGGAAGACGGCATTGTCAGAAGCACACCACAGCAGCAGGGGAGACAGCGGGTTGTGAAGGGAGACAGCCTGGGCACAGACAATTTTCAAAGTAAGGGGGAAGCGCAGGGCTTTGAGGTGGAACACCCAGTTGAGAACTGCTCATTTTCAAAACACCTCGGAGCAAGGACTCCGAGACCAGAGCCCCTTATCAAATTTGGCCACGGTCATTCACAGGTTTCAAAGCAATTGGGAATGCAGCAGAGCTGCTCCTACAAACAAACTCTGCCTTTGGGCAAACCTCCTCTGTTACACAGTCATAAGGAGCCCATAAACCTCATTAATTTCCACAAGTCATACTGACCCACAAACCAGGGCCAAAGGGTTCCGAGCAACCTGTGATCCCATCCCACCACAAAGGAAGGCTCTGACAAAGGAAGAGTGTTAGATATAGGCACCCCTTTATTACCACTGTTATTTATGAGGCTACTTTTTTTTTCTGGTTTGCATACGACGGAGTTGCCAAGTGCAGATATACATATATATTTACTACAGAAAGCTATGTCCTAAAACATTCCAGGTTACTTCTTGGAACTTATTCATAGGTTCTGTCATAGGGAGACTACTTTAATGGTACAAGACATATGTATATAAAAAGCTGTATACATTCTGCTTTCCTGGTGGTAGAGATATTATGGTCCATCAAGTAAGTAAATTAATTTAGTGTATGTGGAGGAAGAGGACAGAAGTGAAGGAGAATTCCCCTTGTGAAACTCAGTATTCCAAGCACCAAGCTCCTCTTTTCTTATCTACTACTCTTGTACAGCTTCCCACAGTTTTCTAGAGTGGCCAAAACATCTACACAAAGCGTTTAGAAGGCTCTGAGAAGGATGGGATAGCACCTCTTCTCCCTCAAGTTTGGACGGTCAAATAGTTTTTCTTCCTTGCATACCTGGTACCCACCCCAACAATTAAATGCAGGGACTTCTCCACCCCAAAAAGACAACAAATGTTGCATTCCTCCCTGCTACTTCACCATCAGAAAACATGCTTTCTTCTCATGCTCTAAATACACAGGGATTATCTCCATCTGCCTTGCATCTTTATTTTGGAGATGGTTCACTTCCTTCAACTATTTCTCACTATCATCTTCAAAGCATATTTGGATGCCAAGAACAGTTATCAAACAGCTCTGTCAGAAGTGGTGCTTGAACAGTCCCAAGCCAGAAAGAACATCTGTGGATTGCAATCTAAATCAGAGATGACACAAAGAGAGTGGGTCTGCATTTTCCCTTGCCTTGGACATCATCTCCTAGGACCCTCTCAGATTACCCATGTGGGCATGCCAGAGTGTTCCTGTGGTCAGTATCACCCATTCCTAAATCTGAGGCATGGCATCAGCATAAGTAAAAGAATCCTCTGGAATAATATCAAAAGTCCTTTGCCATTAGGTACGGTAATACCTGGCTTTGTTCAGAGCAGCAGAATGGCATGAAGAGAGGGTATTGCTGCATTTCAGGTATCCCATTCACCATTGCAAGGGTCATTACCAGAGAATTCAGAGGACAGCTCTGTTGGTAGCTCCTTTAAGCAGCCTTCTCAGCCTTCACTGATGATATCTTTGGAACAAGATATAATTTCCAAGAAGCACAGAGAGGGCAAACAGCAGCAACTTTTAAACAAACCCCGAGTTGTGACTATGTTGCCTTTGGCATTTCTTAGACCTATTCTCACTCTGTTCAAACACCAGTACTTTGAGCAGGGAGCATAAAAGGGGATGACAATCCGTGGCTTTCCATAACAAAAACACTGTTTACTTGAGCAGTGGGGGAGGGACTCTCTTTAGGAAACCAGATAATCCAGAAACTAGTGCTAATAAGTTATTGACTTTCCTACAGTTCTTCCAGTACTGGCTGATGGCTTCCGGTAATCACTTTGCTTCCATATTCACAGAGTCCAGCTGCGTCTCTTCGAAGAGCTCATTTATGGCAGCTTGCGATAATGTGATATTTTAGCAATGTCAGCTTTTGCGCAAGATATAAAAATCCTCCAATTTATTGCCCCTTGCTCCCAGTGCACACAAAAAAGGGAAAGAAACCCATAAAAGTGTGTCTCATTCACATTTAGGTGAACACGACTCCTCTTTCCTGTCCTCCCCGCATTTGTATCAAGTTCCCTGCCAAGCACGGAGGAACCACGTGCCCTTTCTGCTCTGTTAGAAACGTTTAGCTTTCGTAATGCTCTGCCAGGAGCATAGATGAAGTACAGATGCAGCAGGCAGGACGCTAGCCTAAGAGCCATGTTATTTCTGCTCCTGTCTCTGACACCAACCTGCTCTTTGTCCTGGTCAAGTCACATAACTGTATTTATGATTCTGAGCACAACTAGTCAGATCTACATGGCACTACATGACACAACTGCAGCTGGAGTTGACATACCACAGAGGCTTTAAATTAGCTAGCTTGAGCACAGCTAGCAGGTTAGTGTTTGGAAGTGTTGGCTCTAAGATTTAGATGGGTGATATTCAGGGCAATTATCCAAGCTGCACTCCACATTAGCAGAGCAACTGTGAGCAGATAAGATTCAAGCAGCAGTCACCTCTAATAGCACGGCAGACTAAAAGTTCTTGGGGACCTGAAGTCTCTCTTATGCTGTGTTTCCAAAAGCACCTGGCATAATGACATGTTGATCCAAGGAGGGCTTCCAGGCAAATATCCGATACTAATTAAAAAGATGAGCAAGCCAGACCTTCAGCTCTATAAATCAACATCCCCTGCTACTACCATACAGTCAATTTACACCAGCTGAGTATCTATTCCTTACTATGGCTAGTGACACTTCTAACACCAGACAGACCTGCTCACAGGTAACCCAAAAAAACATGCACTCACTGTACCAGTTAAAACAAGTTTTGTTAGCACAGCTAGCGGAGAACAGACTGAGCGCTCTTCGGGCTAGTGGCACTTGGAAAGCACCCATGTAAATTGGGGAAGTCAGGAAAGGTTTTAAAAGCACCAAAGAGGTTCAGAGAGCATGTGTCCCTGCTAACTTAGGCACCTTCATCTCCACCCAGTAAGTCTAGTGTCTTTCTGCCTTTGGTGCAGCTGATTTAGGAAAACAGAAAGACTTGTACATCAGTGCTTTTGATAAATCCTGCCTAAATAAGCAAAGACTGGGCCCTTTTGCCCTTAAAAGCTCAACATTTTCTAGAGGAGTGAAGAAAGTTTCTTGATATAATGGCAGTAGGGAAAAGGGAGGCAGCAAAGAATTTCTGGAGTTGGGAGGGGAAGGAGAAGAATATTTTTTTTCCCCTTAACTGAGGCAGCTTTGAGTGCTAAACTAAAACACTGCAGGGACTCTGGGGGGATCAGATCCTGTCAAAGGTTCATATTTCACAGCTGATCTTTCAAAGGTTAGGGCAGCGCATTTGCTAGGAGATAGAATGATAACTTTGTCCTTCAGACTAAAATAACAGAGCTGAACATATTTTCATTCAAACAAGAGCAGAATTTATAGGATAAAGGGTAAGCGGACGTGGATGTCTGTATTGGAGGAGAAGCAGAATACAAAGTCCACAGGACATCACTACAAGGATCACAGAAGACATTCTGTGCCCCAGAGTATGTACTCAGGAGCTGGGCATTGTTTAACCGACTGGGCTGAAGGGATGCAAAAAGCTACAGCAGGGAAAGCTGTATCTGGTTATGAGACATGGTAACTACACTGCAGTTCAGGGGAAGGGGGTTCAAAGTACAGTGTACGCAAGATAAGCTGGAGGAGGAAGAGCTGATCTACCAAAGACCTCAAATCACTCCATCCCAGTGAGAACAGCAGGGGAGAAATCAATAACCCGAGCAAGAAACTGTAATAACAACTGACATTTATACAGCATCAGATACCCAGGTGTCCCCAAACACTTGACAGATATTACAAGCTGAACTGATTTACAAGCAGGGGATCTGGCTCCTTGCAGAACATCGATTCCCACACCAAAGCAAAGGAAGTCCTGTGGATTTTGTGGCAACCTTCGCCCATCACTCCATTTCAGGGGCTAATGTCCAGATGCTCTGACCTTCCACATCTCTCACAATTTAGCACAGAAATTCCCTCCAGCAGAGACAAGGCATCTCACATTCAGGGGAGGCAAATGCTTGTTTCGTATGGCTGGACAGAAAGCATCCAAATATTGTGAGAACAGACTCATAAGCATCTTCACAGTGCTCTGCTCACCTTGTAATCTCCTCAGCCCTTCACATCAGGAGTCTAAGTTACACATCACTCTGCTTTATATTAGACAGGAAACTATTTCAAGCAGCCCCTAGCCATGGATTTGCCTTTGGCACAGATGCTCAGCAGAGGCAACAATGACATTTTGAACAGGGTGTTTCCTTGTCTTTGCCTCAGCCTTGCATTTCTTTTACAAAGAGGAAAAATGAAAATGGGAGAGGACATAAGAATGAGATTCAAAGGCTCAGTCTACAGAAAAAAACACTGTCTTCTAGTTAAGAAGGAAAGCACAGGTCCAATGGCACTAACAACTCCAGGATCCCAGATGCCTGTCAGGCTTGAGGCACTCAGACTTATCACAGCCTCTGCAACTTCACCTGACACAGCCATGTCTGCCTGCACCAGGCAATGACTTGTCTACACTGGAGTCCAAACAGGTCCAGCAATAAGGAAGAAGTGCTAGAAACCCTTGTAATGTAGAAAGATCTGAAGAGCGAGACAGAATCAGGCTCAACATCAAGAGGAAAGGGCTGCTGCTAAGGGCACACAGCCTGCTTTACATCTCACCTCCTCAAGGGCCAGTTCACCCATTTCAGAGCAGAAGGTTATTACAGGAGCTCACAGAAGGCAGAGCCACTGTGCCAGGTCCTGTACTTTACACATAGAAAGAGACTCTCATACCCAATGTATGGAGTCCCAAGTCTCTAAGACATTGCACCACTCCCTTCTCTCCCCTTGCACTACAGGCACTGCTTTGGAGAGGGACTTCAGTTTAATATCTAACATAGAAACACTATATTTTCACCTTTGCTCCACATCTTTGAGCTGATGTAACTGTTTGGTTCTAATAACACTGTAAACATATGGGGATTTTTTTATTATTATTAATAAAAAATTCCTTGAATTTTTCATGTGTTTTTCATCTTGTGTTTTCCTCCTCAGGGCATCCTACCCATACCGCACAACAAGCATAGGAGAAAGCAAATGAAGCCAGTGCAATGAGCTAGCTGGGCTGTGAATACCAGCAGAATCGCCCTCCGCACTCAGAAGCGGCACAAGTGCCTCATGCAATACAGAGGCTGAGCAAAAACAGTGATGTCTGCAACTTCTCACTACTTTTCCTTTTCCTGAATGGATACTCTTTTTGATTCCCCAAGTTTATCTTCCTCTCTGACCCCTAAGACTGTTGTAGCTTAAGTTAGCACACCACTGATTTCAGCTGATGCCAGGTGTGGAATCGGTCCTTTCGACAGTCACCTGCCAACTTCTTTCTGCAGAGGCAACTGCTCCTTCTATAGATTGCTAATTTTCAAATTAAATATGCAAGAAAGGTGGGAAGTTCTGTGTGGGGAAACCAAAAGAAAAGCAAAACCAACAGACATCCAAACTTTTTAAAGGGCTTCCTGAATTCCCACTTCACATTTCTCCCTCAGAACATCAATGCTGATGATCATCTCTGCCGCTCTGGGATGTGTGACAATTCCTCTGCTATTTCAATAAGCCCTAAGAGAAGAGCGGAGGATGGATTCGCATGCAACCACTGCAAAGTTTTTCAGCTCACTACAGCTTGCACATCACAAAAAAGCAGCTCAATAGGAGGTTGTTGAGACTGATATGACAGAAAACACTCCTCCTTTCAGGCAACAGATATGCTTGCAGGCCTTGGGTAGTTTCAAATAAAGAGAAAAACTGTTCTAAAATCTTCAGTAATACTTCCTTCAGAATCAGTTTCAATCCACTAAAGTAATCAGTTTGGGTTTCCAACTGCAACTAGGAATTTGCAGTAAACCAAAACACTGGGAACAACCCTGAGGAAAAGGGAACAGGAAAATCCTATTGCGAAGAATATCATCTACCAGGGGGTTTGCATCTAGCCCCTACAAAGTCTGAAGGATATCAGAGTGAAACTTTCTCAGCTAAATCGGCTGCTGTTCTTCTGATTACTGCTGATGTTCTTGCTATACTGGAGCTCCTTGGGTATAAACAAACCTGGATTAAGTTTTCTAGTATCATAAACAAATAATTGTGGGAGGAAATTAAAATCTCATTAGTATTTGTTCAGCATTGTAAAAGTGACTTTGTCAGGCCTAACAAGCATAATTAGTTCCACTGAGAAGCTTTTCAGTTCTACATGGGAACACTAGAGCTTGGTTAAACACCTATTGAGACACTGTTTCCCAACTCAGGTTTTTCGGCTGCGCAGGCTGGGTGACTCGACAAGCTTTTTCCCCAATTCACCAGTCACACAGTAGCAGCCCCTAAACCCCAAAAGAGCACACAATGATTTTTGCCAGCTCCCAGTACCTAGAACAGGGTTGGGGTGAGGGCATGTACTCTCCTTATATGAAAAGCTCTGAACACAAGAGACACTATGAAGAAAAAGCAACACGGAACCTGATGAAGAGCCACATAAAGGAGCTTAGATGGCAAGCATTATGCAGACAGTCTTGTCCCAAGTGTTAACTTTACACAGTGTTAACTGCAGAAGTCGGGGCTGAGGTGGTGGCAACAACTGTATGCACTCTCCATCTGCTCCCGACAGCCTGAATTTTGGCTTTTTAAGTTTGCTCCTCAGTAATGTGGTCTCTCCAGTTGCTACACAAGACCAAGGGAGACCTGCTATCACTCACACTCCCCAAAGCCTTGGCAGTAACACCCGCCAGTGAGAGGATTTACTAAGAACACACCAGTCCCTAAATCCCACTTGTTAAAGTTTATTGTTATGGCAAATCTCTTGGGCAAAGGTAAGTTGTTGTAGCAACAGTTTGTCAAGCTTTTAACTTCACAAGTTTTATATTCTCCTACCCCCAGACTTGTCATCTCCCATAATGGAGCTGCTTAGTGAGATGTCAGAGGCAAGCGGCCTCCGCCAAGGTTATCTGCAGAGCTCCAATAACGCACCAACCTCCCCCTCCTGTTCTCTTCAAACACCTAGCCTGCTTCCCTCCAACATTATGCATTCATTGCAGACAGTTTTGCATCTTATTTTAAAAAGAACTGAAAACTTGTTACAAACAAACTCCCTGGTCTGTGGCACAGACTAAGTGTTGCATATCTATCCTTGGCAGAAAGCTCGGATGCAGCCTTCAACAGTTTTGATTGAGCTTTCTTTTTCTTATCCGTTACGAATTTAGTTTCAGAAGAAAACTATTCATGGCCACCTGCCTAAATCCAGGCATATTTTGACTGTACCACATTTATGATGATTATTCAGTTTCTGGTGCCCAAAGACAGCGCCATAGTAAGCAGTGGTCACACACTTAGAAGCAATTGGCACAAAGAGATTATGAACCAAATAATCTACACAAACATCCTAGGAACATAACGTATCCAGATGATGGGGAGTTCCTGTGAAGCCTAGTTAGTACCAGTTACTCATGCTAGAAGGGCCAAGCTATGCACCTTCCTGTCTTTATTCATCTTGCCATGCAAAAAAGACATCAGAAACATCCTACCTTTGGTGCACCTGCTTTGTCCCCATGCACTGAGCTTGGAGTATTACAGAGCCATTGCACCAAGCACTGATGAATCTGAAGCACTCAAACCTTTTCAAGGCTTCAATATAGAATCTAATAGCCCAGAGTAACACTTTAAGCCAAGGCTGCTGTGTGAACTGCAGGAACCACAGCAATTCTTAAAATTCTGAAGTGCTACTGACAACACTGCTGTTTTAACAGCACAAGTGACCTTGTCACAGTGCATACCCTCTCATCTCGTGTTGATGGAGCCAGCAGAAGACAAAGGAGATGCATCACCTGCCAAACATGTACTCCAACAATCCTCTCTCCAAAGTTTTTCTACTTATCACACAATAAGAAACTCATTCATACAAACCAAGGTCCTTTTCAGGCAGTAACATGAAAATGATGACCTATTCTGAATAGGCCCAAGCAAGATCTAAATTTAGATTCAAACTTGGGCTTCTCCAATAACTTCAGGCACTTTAGTGCCAGTTCTATCTCGCCCTCATTATTTTTACATCTGAGAGGCAGCTCCTCTGTAGTATTTCCCGACTTACACTCAGTGAAAGGTTCAGGTTTAAGGCATTAGTTTTATTGCTTCTAGAAACACATTACTACATTGCTGAGTTAAAAACATCCAGCATTAAACGCAAAATCCCAGTCAAAAGTGCACATACAAGGCACCTTGTAACCCACTGTCCTATACCTTATATCTCAGTTTCTTTACATTGATAAAATCCTGAACATAAGATAGCAGAGCATCTGTCAGAACTCAGAATTCCAGCATTTCAGTCCCTTTCCCCCCAGCCTTTCTTATGCAATGAATAGTTCAGCATCAATCCATAAAGGTAAAACAGATACCATTGCCTTATCCCTCAACATACCTGTTTCCTAGACCTTCTACAACTGTCTTCACTTAAAAAGAGCGGCAAATTTTTTAAGGAGTCTCTCTCCATCCTCTTTCCTAGGGGAATGACTCCATAGTTCTCAATCCCAGATAAGCTGCTTCATTACTTTCATGAGGAACAGGTGACCTTCACACTATCACCTGGTCCTGCTTCTCACAGCACCTTATTTCAGCACAAGCACCACGGGATAATTACAAACAGGGAATGACAGTAAAGGCAGACAAATAATCTAAACCCAAGGTCAAAGATACTTTTTTTTTTTTGCTATAGACCTTGTTGATAACAGAGTAATACTACCCTGCTTTGCTAGCAATTCACACAAGTACAGACTATGGGAGGTTTTAGGCCAAGAAAAAAGCTAATGCCAAGTTTCCTAATACTGCAAACTGTTTAAGAACTGTAATCATGCTAAACCTAGAAGTCCAGGAAGCATGAGATTCACTGCAACCTAACACAAGTATTTTTCTGAACACAGTATGCATTTTCAATCTGGCTTCTGATGTTCCAAATCCTTGCCCCGTCCAGCGCACGACAAAGCCCTGCTTACTCCCCTTGGCAGAGATGGTAAGGAGCCCAGTGAAGACTGAACTAGCATAAAACTATCCTATGGTCCTTCCTAAAGTTTTAGCCTTGCTATCATTTTTCTGTGGAATGGCACTATGAAAAAATCCCCATTCCACAGTTGTTAGCTATCTACTGTGTGTTCAACCAACTTTTAATCAGAATATCTTACAGCTTGCAGCCAAACACCTTAAAATAGTTGAAGCTTTTTATAGCTCTGCTGTTACCACTGTCAACCAAATTTGTAACCTCAAACAATTAAACCAGGTAATTTTGACAAGAACTATTTTCCGTGAAACTACATGGACTGTCATTCACTATATGCAACAAATGTGAAAGGTGCAAAGTCTCAGTCCTGTTTTAGAGAGAAGAAAGCTAGGCACAGACATTAAGCAATACAGAGTAATGTTTCCCAGGAAAGTGGCAGCAGATCTGGAAATTGAATCTTGGTTCTGTTCTGCCCAGCTTAGTGCTTTAGCAGCAATATCTCTGGCCTTCCAAAGCACTCATCTCTATCTGTATTTTAAAGCAAGCAATCATGTTTAAGACCATATCTATGGTGAAACACCAGTCTTTGTTTTCGTGTGTGTTGTAATAATGTAATGCACACATACATGATATAGTGAAATGGTAGCTCTGTTGTAAATTGGTCTACTGTAACTGTGAGCCAGACAATATTTACCCACTACTGCCAGACTTTATTCTACACCAGTCTGCAAGTCAAAATTCCCCAGCACAAAAGCAGACGCAGTGTTTAATACCAAACACAAAGAAAACCGAGATGGTTATGTGCAAAACACCTCCCACAAAGTTTGATGCTGCTGGAGTGGCAACGGGAGCAGCCCACTGTGCAAAGCCCAGGAAATTAGAAACAGAGCTGTCTAGTTACAAAAAACTTAATTAAACTCCCATCCATCTTAATACTAAGCTCCTTAAGGTAGGAAATTTCTTTAGCTATGGAGCTATGTAACATGTTCAGATAGTATAGATGTTTACTGCTGCTTAAAGCCGTCAAGAGACTAACAGAGAACTTGAGCAGGTCTCCCAGAGGTTTCTATTGGGTGGCTGAGGCCTGCGGAAGCTTACAGCACAGCTGGTAACACCATTTTAACCAGAGCTTCTACATGAAGAAGGTGCTAGTGCCTCTCACACAGCTTGCTATGGATGTGCCAAGTTTGCATCACATCTGTATGTACACACACCCCCAGAGCACAGTGCATTCCCAGCACACAGTAACAGGCTGTAGCATTGACATAAACCTCCCAGCTGCTGGCCCCAAGCTCTTAGGAAAAGCAAGACGTTCTTGTGAGCAGGAAAACCAGCGAGGCCTGGACCTCCATCTCAGAGGTGACTGTGAAGGCTGACTGCTGCTTTTGTCCATGGCAGGGGTGTCTGTGAGATCTCTCTCCCACTAAGGATCCCCCCCAAAAGGGTGAGCGCCATGTCAGGGGATGCAGATGCCTGCTCTCTTCTACCACTCCTGTTTCCAAGGTCCTGTTAGCAAGATGATTCTCTTTGGTACTTCCAATCTTCAGAGGAATTTCACCAGAAGTAGCTATACAAGCACACAGGCACCTTTTGTTTCAGAAGCATATTTACACCTCATTCAGTTGTAGCCTCAAACAGGCATGTGTTCCCTGCACAAGAGACCAGAACTAGAACCTTAACACAGGCTCTAACTTAATATCTTTCCTTCCTTTTCTCTCCATTTTTTAATCTTTTCTAGCTCCACGCTAGATTTCTTTCCTGCAAACACCCAATTTAGATTGCATCAGGAGGAGCTAACAAAAAGTGCTTCACTGTCTTGTCAGCAGATTACAGAAAGCCTTCTCATTCAAGTTTATCCAGTTGGAAACGTAAGTAATTGATGTGAACTTGAAAAATATATGATTTGGAAGAGGGGGGTGGGGGAAGCTTCTCGCTAGCACTGCTGTTACACCCAGCTTGTACCTCAGTCAATCACACAGGGCTGGTTAATCGGTAGCTCTATTATCACCTTCCTTTCCTGCATTTACTTCGGGCAGAAGAGCCACCAGGAGGGAAGCTGAAATGAGAACAAGGTGTAAATATGCACGTGCTGCAGTTTCTTGTTTGTCACTGGTATCTGAAAATGAAGCTGCAGTGAAGGGAAAACAAAATATTCAATTAGGACAGTGGATGGTGACTCTGCTTGCCTGGGCATGGCTGTTGTCTGGGGGGGGGAGGACTGGAACAAGGTACATGTTCCCCCTCCCTAGTTCACAGTCTCCTCTTTTGACAGCCAGAGCTTCATTTCAAAAGGCAGGAGCAGCAGGGAAGATAGATGTGCAAAGGGCACCTCTGTTTAGGAGTGGTAACTCCTAAGGAGGGCTGAGATGCACTAGTACACGCTGACCCTCAGAGCTTGAAGCATGGAAAATGCCTAAGCAAGGGTATCCAGCCCATAGCTGCATCATAAACTTATGTTACATTACAGTCAGGAGGTGGTAACAAGAAGTCTCAGCACAGACATTGGCAGCACAGGGGTCTTGACATTCCTTCCAGATCTCCCAGGTCAAAACCTGATTCTGAGCCATAGTAGTAAATCAGAGCCCATTTGCTCAAGACACACAAGTGCCTGAATATGTGGGTTAACATTCTGACATTTCCTTCATGCAGTCTTCCACCATCTTGTTAGAAACTGAATTACCCTGCGCAATTGCCATTTCTTGTACCAGAAAAACAACCTATCTGCAGCCCTGCTCAATTATGCAATGTTATGGAAGTGTAAAGCAAATAATTCAAAAACATAATTTGAAGCTATTATTATTTATATTGTGGCAGAGACCCCAGGTGAGCTCAGAGTCCAAACGTAGCAGGTGTTGCACATATTTTATTTCAATTAAATACTGTAATAGGGAGACCAGCCCAAGGCTAGAGGGAGCCAAATTAGGAAATTGCATGAAAAATGCAAATAAAATGTATCACATATTCATTCAAGTGAGGTTCACAGGAACTTGGCTGGCTGGTCCTCTGGACAGCTCTCTCTATTATTAAGGAATGAGGCAATCTGTCCTCACCAGAGAAAAACCCTCTCAAAGTGACATTTTCTGCTGACACCGTGGCCAGCCGTGACTTTCGCTGAAGGGAAGGAACAGATCTTGGAGCTCTACCACCACCATCTCAGATGAACCCTCGCAGGTTTGTCTAAGACTGTGTAGAAGAGCTGAGAACTGAATTCAGGCAGCTGCTGTTCAACTAGAAGAATGTACAACTTGTCTGCAACAGCAAGGTGACAGGTCACGTGAGGCTATCAGCAGAAAGACTTTGGCAAGGACATTTTCCAGGTAGATTTTTAATTTTGGAAATTAAAAAATGGACTACACTAGAAGCTCTCTGCTACCTGGCCAATGCAACTACTGGACATGACTTTCTAAAGACAGCTCACTTAAAAGTCCAAAAAAACCAGTCTCTCAAAACTTGGAAATAATTGCTTTTCCTCCTCAGCTCTGTACTATGGAGTCCTACATCAAATCAAATAAATAAAACACAGTTCAAACTCCACACCCACACTGCCAATAAAGCTGTGATACTTTGCCTTGGGATTGAGCCGTTCAGGATGGGAAGCAGTACCTACAAAAGATGACACTGATTTGGGGAGAAATATATTGGGAACAGTGGAAACATGACACTATAATATCCACCTCTCCTTTTCTTTTAAATTAAAAAAACCGTACAACTCTTTCCTTAGATTCTTCCCCCCCCGCAAAAGATGAGACAAGTTGAAGCCAATTTTATAGCATCCCAGTGAATATTTCAAAGATGAGTGTTGCCATAAGCTAATTGGTGCCCATTATCATGGAATTAAAAGGCAAATGGACTGAAGGCAATTGAGCCTCATCACTTTCATTATTATCTTTTCCCTAAAGACATCTCAGATTTTTAATTCCTTTGACCCTTAGGCTTTTAGACAGGTTGCCTGCTGTCCCTGACACATTTTTGTCACAGGAAGAGACCTCAAAGAAAGATCCAAAGAACTGCAGAGGGCAGAAGGGACAGCTGGAAAGGCAGCACCCGTGATGAATGGTTCCAGAGGTGATCAGCAATGCACCACTAAAGCACACTTGGAGTGTGCTTCCACCAGTCTGCACCCAGCCTCCATCCCCTGCCTTTCCCCACCTTTCTAACCCAGCACATGGGCCTCTTGAGCCCACAGCCTCAGTCCACCTGTACTTGCTACACACTTCACAGCCGCTTTCTGGCTGTTTCCTTGCTAAATCCCATGCTACAATTGCTGTTAGCTTCTAATCCAACACACTGGATGTGGAACGGACCAGCATCTCTGGTACCCAGAAAACATGACTGGCTGAACATTGCTTCTTAATTAGGACAGATACAATCATCTGATGCCAACTGTAAGAGCTTCACCTTGCAATAATCTCCAAAATATAACTGAAGGACTTCTGGCTTTTTTTAAGTTTAAAAACTGAAAAGACTGACACAAGCAGGAGATGAAAAATAAACTCTGCCCTTTCCTTTTGTCACAGCTATTCCACCTATGCAGAGTCACTGGGATTCTTCCTTCAGGTTTCCCCCCCTGCCCTCCTTAGTTTTTTTGCCTTTTTTTCTGTGGCTGACTTCTCATTCCAAGCAAAACCAACGCCACCCAGGATACCAGCACTGAACAGCTGTTTGCTTACTTAACAGCCCAAGCGTGGGTTGGCACCTCTTACAAACACTGTCAAAGAAAACAATTTGTTGCTCATCTGTAAGGTTCTCAAGGAAGCCTCCTTGACTGAAACATAACTTTTCCCCCTTTACCTTCCACAGAGAAAGAAAAAAAATGAACGAACTCCTGCAGACACCTTCCCATTTATTGTCACCTCCTCTAGCAGTCTGCAGGGTGCACTGGGGACTGCTGTGAATAATTATGTGAATCAGGAAGAATTTCCTACCTTTGCTACCCAGACTCAGGCACTGGCCACTGCACAAGAGACTAAATGGGACTGTTGGTCTGTTCTGGTATTGGCATCTCCTTTGGGAATGCTGTCAGTGCTAATAAGAGCCCATAATGAACACGCAGGTCTTTGGAGCAGGCTTGACTAGTGATCGCAAGGAATGCCAGTCATCTTGAGCTCAGATTTAACTCCCTCCCACACATGGCTTTTGTTAGCTTGCTGTTTACAGCTTAAAGTTATTGACATCATAAATGTGGAATCATGAGGCTGAAATTAAAAGAAAGGATTCCTGCTTTGCTTGTGGTCCCCCTCCTTTGTTGTATACCTCTCTCCCCCCCGCTTTGGTTGTGTACCTCATTCAGCTTGTGTGACACGCTTAAGTCTCAGAGGAATGAAAGCTATGGCAACAGGAGTTGTGCATCTAATCCCTGATGCAGAGTGCTAAAAACGTACCATGCAGCCTCACATTTTCTATTCACAAGACTGTTCATGTTTTCATTCATGTTAAACTCAGGAGAAAAGTTACAGAAATTCTGTATAAGGGGAAAAACTCAGGGCAGCAGCTCCCACATGGGGTCCGGGCACTTGGTTTATAATGCTGAAGCAGGTTCATGGGGGCAGGTAGAAATGGGGCTCATGCCTGGAAGTGCGATATCAGCCTGGAAGCATAACAAGAAATGGCATAGCCAGTAGAAGTGTCTAGGAATTGCTAGGGACTCGCTTATATTGCATTTTTGCTCTAGGTCACTATTACTCATGTAGAGAGGTTGATAATTCAGTATCACATACCAGGACAACACTCCCTAAACTTTGATTTGCTTCAGCTGCTCTCACATGCTAGCCACCATCTGAACCAGCACCCTCAGGTCACAATGCCACAAGCTGCTACAGCTGAGACCCCCTCACTCCACAGTTAAGATACAACCATTCCTCCGCAGGCCAGACCCAGAGAGCTTGCTGGGCACAGAGAGATGGCCACCAAACCCCAGCTCAGTGCCTCACCACTACCACCATCAGGAACAGGGCAGAAACTCCACAGAACATTTGCATTTTTTTGGAGAGTCCCTCTGCTCTCTTTCCACTCGGAAAGAGATAAGTGGTGTGGACCCATCTGTCCTGTCTTTGCTAACCAGGACAGCCCCACTTTCCCTAGGTGAGTACTCACTTTGTGAAGGCTGCACACCCCAGCCCAGCGAAAGCACACCAAAAGCAGCCAGCCGGTTGTGTGACACCAGGAACCTGCTCCTACCAGGGCCTGGACAGTCCTGCCCAGCAAAAAACTATAAATTAGACAGGCATTTAGAGATACCTCTACACTACATGGGGGAAGAAAAAGAGAGGGAAGAAAAACCAAACCTTGAGTGTACTCTCCATTCAGCTCTACACTGAGAATTAATACACAATTCACAGCTTCCCATCTGTGGGCTGAAAACCAGCTACTTCTGAATGAATATTTTTGCAACCTTAAGGACATACAACACTCTAGGATAGCTCCTACATATGGACCATGACTGGTATCAGCAGGCAGCACAATCATTATCTGAACCCCAAAAAGAAGCACATAAGACTTACCCCTGCTTTCCCCTGAAGGGGCTTCTTGAAGGAGCGAGGTTCAGCTCCTCTGGGAGGGGAGAGCCAGGACCCTGGTACCTACAGATGAGTGAGAACATGGAGCCATTGCTGAGCTGCAAGGCCACTGGCTCTAAAAGACACCCTGCCCCTTCCTCTCTGCTCTCCCTCCACAGCCACAAATAAAGGCTTTGGTGCAAACTAAGTAACAGCAGACTGGTGTGGGCTAGAATTAAATCTGGGTGGGACTGAAGTGCAACCCTTTTGTAATTAGACACAGATTTGAGTAGAGGGTAATTAAGGAGGAAATTATCCAGACAAATCAGATAATAAATAAATTTTAAAAAGCTTTTCTTTTGAAAGAAAGAAGTAAAGATTTGAGAGCCTGTAACAGAGCTAGCAAACAACAGAAGGAGGTCCCCTCGGAGCGGTCGCTCCCCACAGCTGCCCCCCCTCTGCCATGGCCCACCTGAGGCGCGTTGGTGGCTCTGGGTGCTGACACAGCTCAGGTGGGCCGGGGTGGGCACCCGAGGGACTTCAGGTGTGGCCGTTTGAAAAAGAGAAGAAAAAGAGAGAAAAGGGGAGGGAAAGGAAGGGGAGGAGCCCCGCACGTGGTGGGGGGTGCTGTGAGGCAGGAGTGGTTCCAGAAGATTCCATAGTGAGCACCAAGGGATACTGAAAGCTCAGCAGGAGATGTTTTGGGTAGCTTCTCTGAAACTTAACGGTATGTTTTATGCTCTACTTTTGCTTTAGGGGATTTTTTTTTTTTTTTCTCTTCCTGGAGGTGGTGCTGGTCACTGTGTAAGTTGTTGGCAACTTGCAGGAGCTATGTTTTCCCACAATGTCCCTCCTGTGAGCAGCCAGGCTCCTCACTTCTTGTTTGAGGTTGCTGTATGTTGTGGGGAGGTTAGCAGTAATTTATGTATGCAGTATATTTGCCTTGGAAAAACAGTAATTTAATGATGAAAATCGTCCATGTTGCCTCAAGCTTTGCAGTCAGATCTTTAAGCCTCAAGTGTGCTCGTGATGCAGGAATGCATACAGAGCAATGGGTGACTCCTGAGGAGCACGGTGTGTAGCTGGATTTGCTGAGCAAGTACCTGTTTACCAGGCGCACGTCCCTGGCAAGTCTGCTGGCTCTGCTAGGAGATGCTTCTTTTCTCTGCAGTTCTTGAACGGTGTCCAGGATGCCTTACTCGAGTAGATTATAGGGTTGTTAGTATGCATGCACCATGGCACCCTCTCCAAACATGCACCCCAAGTGTTAATAAGCAAAGTAAACAGCACGAGTCTCCGTGCTGAGCTGCTGCAGCTCTTAATAACCAAAACCTTTCAGAGTTAATGTTTGCCATCAAAACAATCTGCTGACTATAGCTTGTATTCCTTTTTTCTCCCCCTCCCCCCAGTCTAATTGATGAACTGGTGATGCTGTTATTTACTTACAGCTAATATTCCAGTGCTGTTCGTTCATTGTACTTTGTTTAACTTGATAAATGCTGTATCTTTTTACTTACAATGTGAGTATTTTCTTAGCCTACAGGGTAAATGGCCGTCTGTGGGTGGCGAAAGTTAACAAAGAGTTAATGAGGGAGAGCAATAGTCGCATCCCTTGGGGGGGGAAGCACAAAGACAGGCCTCCTAAAAATCCCCTGGATGCATAATGGGGACATTGCAGTTTTATTGAGGACATCTTTTCTGAGCCCTGAATGAGGAGCACAATCATTCACCACTAAAATTAGTGAAAGGTGTGAGTATTGATGTGGGCTCTAAATCAATGCTGAGCAAATAACACACAGAGCAAATCTCTTAGGTGTGTGAAGTGCTCCCTGGCAGTGCAAAGGGCACAGGACAGAAGTGGCCATGCAGGTATTATTTGGTAATAAACTTTAACTTGGGGTTTGATTTGAAACAACTGCCTAATGCTGAGTCTGTTGTTATAATTTTCTGCATTAAGATGTTGCTTGCCTGAATTCCGGTTTAGACTGGAGAACTGGAAGAGAAGGAAAGTTCTTCCACTTTAAATGGGAAATAAAGCTAGCAGTGCAGTTTGGCTTACTCTGGTGGTGGCAGCTCGGGGGGGAAAGGTGTGAGCATCTGAAAGAATCCCTGGTGAGAATTTCAGTTTGCATAGAAACACGCAAATAAGATGTTTTTTGAAACCCTAGGGAGAATCTCACTTTGTTCAAGCTGCATCTTAACATCTGCTGGTTACCTCTTATGGCTAAAATCATAGGTTACCAGCATTATGTTTCTTCAGTATATTTTGAAATCTTGCTGTTCTGTACATAGATGGTGTACTTATGTTTTTATTCCAGGAGTGCCTGTGGTACACTGGGTATAGGTTTACAAATACATGTGCAAATTTTCAAAAGAGCTAGTGTAATGTAGAAACACATTCCAAAAAAGATCATAATGGCATCTTCAGAGAAAGCTTGAACACTTAATTCATTGGTGAACAGAAATCAGACTTGAGGGAAGTGTAGGCACTCAGGCACACTGCAGAGGCACTTAAAATAAGGACAGTATGGTTAAGGTGAGTGATGAGGGACAAGGCTCTCATCCTGAAGTGGTCCCTGTTACAAAGTAAACTTGGGCTGTGAGCAAAGTAAGCAATTGCTAGGGCTTGTGGAGCAGTCCCTTGCAGGAGCAGTTTGTCCTTGCCTGGCCCTTAGTCTTTGGGACAGGAAAACTACATTTTACTTATGCTACTGATAAGCTTTGAGCTAGCTCTGTGCTATTGTTTTACATGTATCAGGATTTGTCTGGGTAGGGAAACAGATTCTTGTGGGTATTGCAAAGCAAGGTACTCTAGACGGCATATTTGAAAACAGCTCTGTGTGGGCTCTCTTTCAGAATAGCTGTGAAATGGTTTGGTTAGTTTACCTGTGTAGGTGAGCCCAAAAATGCACAATGCACTTCCCTCTGATGGCAGAGAAGTGCTGTTTGTAATTCAGACTGTAGTATGTTTGACAGCTTGCATACATTGTGAAGCACCTCTCCTAAATTTTCAGGTGATGAGGCTGTGCTGAGCAAAATGGGCTGGCTTCCTTTACAAGGGCTGTTGGAACCTTTTGTTGATGAAGTCTGTCCTTGTGACTGAGATGTTTGTAGCTCTGCAAACCTGGCAGTGCATCTGCAGGCAACAAAAGTGCTAAATACACAAAAGCATCTCTTCTTCCTGGTATGTGTTGGTCCTGTGAGAATCCATCCCAGGAAGCTTCATTAATCAAGAGAACCCCCAAACAGCCTGAATATTACTTTAGCGCAATAGTTATAGCTAATGTAACATGACATATTCAACCCAGAAAATATGAACTAAATCCAGACATGGGAATTAACTGAGAGTATATGAGGTAACTTAATTATTTACCTAATTCTCTGCTTTGGATGTACCTGGGGGCTCTCACTGTTTCCCCATAAGCAAAGAGCGGCTTTGAGTCTGCATAGCATTTACTTTAGATTGAAGCAATAATAAATATAGCAACAGAAGTAAAACCTTTATTAGAGAGCAGGTGTGCTGATCTCCTCTTCAACATGCCACATTAATTTGGCCTGCAGCAATTGCAGCTGCCCCCACTGAAGTGAAGAACCTTGAAAATATACATGTGCAAGAGCAAGAAGGCAATCTCTATGGAGGTATTTCCCATTGGTATTTCTTAGTGTGCTTTGGTTATTTAGATGCAGCTTTCATTTTAAAGGGGTTACTGAACAGTTGTGCTCAGGCTACTTCAAAGCAATACTCAGAAAAGAAAGCTTTCTTCTTGTGTCCCGGAGGAGGTAGGGGAGAGGCTGTTCAGGCAATGAGCACAATGTCTCACAGCTGAATGTCTCCTCATGTGTCTGCTATTGCCAGCACTGCTGTGATAGAGGATGATTTTTATTCTATGTTGGGAGCCTCTGAGCGAATTAAGCTTAGGAAACCTCAGTGCACCCGTAACCTCTGTTATGAGGTAGTCCCATTTATTGACTCTTATGAGGACATTGTCCAACACTGTAGTCCTTGGTTCTGCTTTTCAGAAAGTGTAAATCAGTAGAAAACTGTGTAAGTACTTAAGCGTTGCTGTTGAGGGAAGCAGGACAAGTTGTGCGTGCAGGAAAAAAGAGGATGATGGAGGATAGTCTCTTGTAGTAACCAAAACTACTGGATGAATTCTTGTTGAAACCTAATAACACAGATCACTTATTTTATTAAGATACTTCATTAAGGTATTTTAAGAAACCTTTTCCTGTTCCAAGATGATTTATTAAAGCTAAAATTTTGCACTGGGAAGAGATGTTGGGTTTTTTGGCTTTGCTCTTCCTGACCATGTCTATTATCTAAACTGCTCAGTGAAAAAGGTACCTTTTTCTCTGTTGCATGTTATTCCTTGCATTCTAGCTCTTTGGGATAGGGTTTGTTTCCTCATGAGCATTGTTCTGGATAAACATGCAGAAGGGCTTTTGGCTCTTCTGTTGTGATGAGTAATTAGAGCAGTAATATGCCATGGGAAGGAGCTTCTTTAGAAGCACAAAGGTTAGGAGAAGCGTTCCTGCTTAAGCAGAGAAGAGGAGGGATATCAGAAAAGGCGTAAGTTTTGTTTACAGGCTCCTGAGCAAAGGTGATAGATGTGAACAGTGAAAAGTTCAGCAATGATAGACTTGTTAAAAGTTGCCCTTGACTGCTTACAGGCATAATTTTAATTTAAATGTAATAAAAACCTAAAAGGGAAAATTAAGATGCGGAAAGCAGTTAACAAGCCTGTCTGAAGACATCTGCAAAATGGTTTTATTCCAAGCAAATATAAGAAAACTGTTTGGTGTTTTTATTGTCAAACAATAATAGTGCCTCCATTTATACAATGCCTTTTACAACCAAATCTTTTTCATAGATTACTTCCAAAACAACACAAAAGTTGATTTATTTTTAAACTCTGTCCTCATAACCCTTTTCTTCCCAGCGGCGTAGCATCTCTTCATCATGGCAGTCAGCTATTGAGAGCTGAGCACAAGGTTATGTAGTAAGTGGGGGGCCTGTTTGGCTGGGTCAAAAGAAAGCAGGGACTCCACTTCTGCACATCAGCCCGCTTCCCTTTGTGCTGAGCCCAGTGGCAACCTCTGACACGAAACCATTTACTCTGTGGGGCCCAGTGCAATACAAGTTAGATTAAGGGTGAGGGAGGCTTGTTCTGCTCAGGGTACCCTTTATCTCCATTGGTGTGTTTTCTTTTTTCTAGGCAGTCCCTTTTCCAGCTGTTTGGTAGTCTTTTTCCCAGTGCACGTTATGTACAGATGCCAATAGATGTGCTCTCTGCGTTCACAACTCTCTTTTGCAGTCATTTTAGCATAGGCAGATCCCTAGGAGGTCTGTGGATTCCACTTCGCTTGACTTCCCTCGCAGGCCTGAATATGAAGTGATCTTGTTTGCTTCTCTTGCAATGGAGACAAAAATAGAGGTGTCTATTTCCCATAGTATACCCTCTAAAAATCCCACTGCTCTCTACAGAGAATAAAGAATATTTCTACTGTGACACAGGTCATATAGACACAACCCTGTCAGACCTCAGGATCTGGCAATATTTTGAGAGGTTAGGCAGCATAATCCATGAATCATTGGGAGGTGGGGGAATTGAGGCATATGAGCTCTCTGCTGTGCACGGGTAAATCCCTTTGACTTCGCTGGAGATGTGAGGCCACAGCTCTGCACAAGATAAAGGATTTTGTGTGTAGCTGTGAAATGGCCACTGCTCTAATGATCTGGATTTTTCTGTCGTCTTCTGTGATGGGAGGTCAGAGCACTGTGAAATAAGGAGGTTGATTTGTGCTGTTTGTTTGGACTACCTTGTCTTTCTGCTCAGATTTAAAAATATGAATGGGTAAGAAGGCTCTTGTTGTGGAGAGGAGCAGAAGAAGCATAAGGTACAGGTTGGAGTTGGAGACAAAGTAGGAAACTTCAGTGTAGTGGTAGTGGCATCGGGGAGCCTCATCTTAGTTGGGCCCTGACTGTGCTAGGTGTTGTACAGCAAGAGTCAAGCCTGACCCTGGGAACTTACCAAATGGCATCAGGGGAGTCGACTGGACCAGAGTCACCCAGAGGCTTTGTAGTATCTGTGTCTTCTAGCCCAGAACATCAAGACAAATCACACTGTAGTTACGTGATGGCTTTGCACACAAATCAAGAAGGACAAGGTGAAGCTTGCCAGTACAATGAGAAACAAAGCAGTTGCGACATGATGTCAGACCATCCAAAGGAAAAGTTAGTCCTGAACAATTCATTTCAGACATGAGGCTACAGCAGGTATGCTGCCAGTTGTTCTTGGGTACCTGTTTTAATCCCTTGGGTATCTGCCACCCCAAGGGAGCAGCTGGCTGGATAAGCAGTAATGACCTGTCTAATGTCAGGAAAGCAAATCAATGGCAGAACCTAAAACTGGAAGCCCTAAGAATCCTGACTTTAAGCTTTGTGCTTGAAAGGCAGGAATTGAATCTTTCCCTGGGTGAGGAACTTGAAACCTACAGCCAATTAATAACTGCAGTAAAATAGTGCTTTAGTCTAAAAATGCTGACAGAGAATTTAACGCACCTTATGGAGGGCGGGGGGGTTACAGCTTAATTAATTAAGTTTTGGAAAGTCTGTAATCCTTGGACAAAGGGCTCTGTGTAAATGTGATATGCAACAGCTACTATTAATGCAAGCTGTTCTAGTTTCATATGGACTGGGGACATGAGGTGCTTTGAAAAGAGAATCACTGTGGTGATGCTTTTTTGAAAAGGCGAGATTGGGAACCTGGCTCATGATGTGGTCACAGTCAAGGCAGAAGACTTGAAGACCTCTGCATTCTGAGGTATATGTGAGACTTGGGCTTCTGAGCCTCTTTCCCTGCTGCTTGGGAGTGATCAGACTACTACAGCTGTCAGTGTGTGTCTGTATCTTAAAGCAATTATGTTAACTGCAGGGACCACAGCCCCTCAGTTAACTGCCAGTTGGTTGATGTACATCAGTAACTAAATAGTATTAGCTTAATCTGCGAGAGAGTGGCTTTACTGCACTAGTGTGACATGCTAGCAGCATGTGCACAGTTAAACTTTAGCTGATCAAGCAGTACCTCCTCCATGATTGTCCGCGAACAGCTTTGTCATCTGCTGCCCTGATGACAATGACAGGGTTTGAGTTATAGGAGCCCTTGCGGGCTGTAAGTGCTCTGCAGGACAGGACCTTGCAGTACTTCAGCACAGCAAGCGTGTCATGGAGACTTAAAGCTGTGTAACCTTGTGTTGAGCAAGCGTGAAGGATATGAGCTGCTGCTGACCTGGTTGGGGAGCTGCCTTTCTCCTAGGGCAGCTACGTGTCTGCACAGAGGCATGGTGACTTGGGTCACCAGGACATGTCTGTCAGTGCTGGTGTAAACAGTGCAGGGGCTTGGACCTCTCTAGAGAGGAGCTCTCTTCTGTAGTGCCATCAATGTTAACATCTGTGCTGTTGCAAGGAGCTCTCACGCTGCACATCATAAGGGCTGCTTTTTATCCTCTCTGTTCGCTGGGTGGGTATTAAGGCATGTCACTTCACCCCAGCATGGCGGTCTGTTTGTCCCAGCTGAGGCTGGCTGCCCTGCTGCCTGGCTGTGAAGGAAGCTGGCTCTGAGCACATCCTCCCCACTGAGCTGGAGCAGAGAGAGGTCACACAAACCTGAAGCTTTCTGTCCCTGCTGCCTCCTGCAAGTGACACTTGGCAGCTGGCAGCTACTTTGAAAGCTAGAGGGACAGAAAGATTTGGGGTGGCTGTCTTCCTGAGATCCATGTCCTCTGAGGGGTTAGTGCTGTGAGCATGGGGTGCCTCTTGGAGCTGCTTGGAGAACAGTGGGAAGCGACAGAACTTCCCAGGGCTCCTCGTTGGGGCTAGGCAGGAGCATATGGGCCTCGCATGCATGGGTTGTCTCTCTTGTTGGAGTAATTGCTCATCTGGCTAAAAGCCATTCCAGTTCAGATGTTGAAAAGGAGCTGCTGGTGACGCTTTCCAGGTTTCAGTCCTCCCTGCTCACCACCTCTTTGCTGTCCTAATTAAATTTAATATTAAAATAAAACATTAAAGACATTATCATAGAGCTTTAATCTGACACACATAAGCCTCTTTCTAATTTGTTAGGCCATTAGCAAGGCAAAATAAATAGAAATGAGTTTGTGGAGGCTAGAATGTTTGAGGAATCAGCATTTTGAGGATGGGGCTTTTCTTTGGTTTTTTTAAGTGAGCATGTGCTCCACTGAGTGGGCTTGGCAGCATTATGTTGTCTAAACCTGGCATTTTAACAGCATCGTGCGTAGTGGTGCCAAATGTGGCAGTTGTACTTGCTTGTGCTCTGGGAGTTTGCAATGCCAATCCAAGAGCTGGGATTCCCTGTTCTCCTTCCAACATCATGAGACTTTCTTAATGTATATTTGAATTTGACTTGTGGGTTTTTTGAGCCCTTTAACTCTTTGCACCTCTTGCCTGTGATTGTGAGGATTTAGTCTGTCTTGTTTTGCTCAGTGAAAGCAGTCATCATTTGATTACTGGAACTGAAGCTTCCAATAAAGCAGGAGTAGTGCAGTCAGCTGTAGAGATAGAAGGTGTCTTTCTCCTGCATACATCTTATGTAGTCACTATGTCATAAACTCTCTGAAAAGACCTTTCAAATGGCACTGAGGCTTATCAGAAATAAGAAAGGATTGCACAAGCTACGAGGCCAGAATTGCTGTTTTTCAGTGATGTAGGAGTAAGCTGCTCCCTTCAAGGCGGAGTCATACAACAGGCTTTATCAGGATATTAGGTGACTCTTCTGAAAACATTTAACTATGTGCTAACTTTGAGCCTTCCTCACAGCCAGTCTCTCAAAAAATTGTAGAGACAAGACTACTGCCATGTTAATTCAAACTATTGCTGTCTGCACTTCAAATGCTGGGAGGAAGCTTGGGGAAGTCAAGGAACTAGGACCCTGCCATGACTCCCTGAAGTCTTGAACAAATGGCATGTCCTGTGCAGCTTGTATAGTTGTAGAGCGGATGTGATGGTGCTTTTTCTGTCCCGTGGAGGGTTGAAGGCTGTAGTCATTAACCGTTTGAGTACCACAACATGATTTGTATGATTCAAATGATTCAGGATTTGGAAGGCTTAAATATGCACATGAAGATTTATCCCTTGTTTTACATGTATAACATTTAACTCTTGTATAAAACCACTCTGAATATTGGTTGTAAAGGTGCTAATGCTATGAATGACTGGTACTACTAGATCTGATTCATGTCATTCTACTCCAACTTGTATAGTAGACGAAAAATAACTAAAGGGTGGAAAAAATATTGCTCTGTGTTTTAAGGGAGCATGCAGTGTTCCTGCAGTCAGAACAACTATAAGGGCTAAGGAACTGCAAACAAATCACTTCCAGCTTGATTTACAAAATAAGGCCTTGCTGTATAGGTTGTGCTGGCCTGAATGCTATTGTGACAGATGTTAAGAAGTTTGGAGTAGAAGTTCAGTTGCAGGTGTGTCTAGGTTCACTAGATCTTTAAACAGGCTGGGGACCAGAAGGTCTAATTCTCTCTAGTTCAGGAGAGATTAAAACATTTGGCTCTGAATTTTGATAGGTTTGTCTTTCCATATCAGAATCCAGAAGAGATGAAGTATTGAGGTTTTATATTGAATAGAGGTCACTATTTAGCCTTATGTTGCAGTGAGCATGTGGTGCAACTGAGCTAAAGGGTTCACAGGGTACTGCGGTAGCAGGTGTGAATCTAAAATAATACTGTTTTGTAAAGAAACAATAAATTCTCCAGGAAAGTGGATTTTTTTCTTTTGAAAACCTTTAATAACAATTCTTCCTGAAAATAATGAAAAAAAAATTAAAACTGTTTTTGGGGTGAATATTTGCTTCACCAGCCCCACTTGCTCTGTGAAGACTTGGCCATGCAATCCACACTGCCACTCAATTTCAGGCAAGGAAAGGTTCTTTCATTAACATTTTTTCAGAAGGCAAAAACTTGAGCAGTAGTTGTGCATTTGCTTGATGAATCTTCTTCCCAGCATATGTTCAATGCTTGGATAAATGAGTTATTTAAGTGTATTTGAAGGTTATGACAGACACCTGTAAACAGACAGATATTGATAAAAATGTCATTTGGAACCAGATATCTGCCTTTCTTGCAATCCAATTACTACTGATGGCGAACAGCCCAGAACTAGCAGCAAAGTGCATTAACCCAAACAGTGATGGGCAGACTGTCCTTAGAGGGAACATGATCAGGGCCTTATTTACCTCTTGCTTTGATGTAACTCCAGGAGTTAATGGAGTTACTTGTAATTTACACCAGAGCAAAACAGGACTGACTCCAGATGTGTATCTATAGGCTTATTGTGGACTTCTTAAAGCACAATGTATTAGCTAAATGGTGCTAAGGCCAGTAGCTGAAGGCTCCAGTCTTACCTGCTCCTGTAATTGTCCTTCTGAAAGGCTTACTCGAAACAAGTCAGTTCACCATGGAAGATTCCTTGGTTTTTGCTGCACTGTAAGTCATGCAGAGAGAAGAAATGCTTATAGTTTGTATGTTCTTCACTATATACACAAAAAGAACTCTGAGACTGTGCTTTTGATCAGGGTGCTGCCGCCTTTGGGAGAAGTCAAACAGATGTGGTCATTAACAATTGACTACTTCTGCCTACTAGCTTGCCAAGATCTTGTCAAAGCTTGTAAATAGGATTGTTTTCTGCTGTGATGCGAATTGCTTGCGATGGCTATAGTATTTGGATACACTGGAACTACTAACATACTTTTTAATAGGGAATGGACACTGAAAGTTCTATCAAATTACTGTTCTTCTTAACCTCTTGGTATTCTAAGAGGAAGCTCTCATTCTGGTTATCTTTCTCCAAGCTGGGGAGTAATATAATATGAATGGAAGTGGTACTGTTATACAGTTCTCTAGTGAGGTGGAAGTCCAGAGCTGTCCACAATGAAATGATTATTTGATGGTAGTCTTAGCTTTCAGAGAAGTGAAACCAAAAAGACTAGGTTAATGGAAGTTGCATTTCTTCTGGATTGCTCTTATTTCCTATTTTATAAGCTTGTGTTCCATACAGGTGCTTGGCTTATATCTTCATGCTGTCAATAAACCAAATGCGTTTGAGCAGACAGGATTAATGCAGATTTTAAGGGCTATATTTAGAAGTAATTTAGCTATCATCAGTCAGAAGGGTGGGGAGAGATGTGATGGTTGTTCATACTGATTGAATATTCTATTGATAGAGACACTTATTAACCCTAAACATATCTTTCCATCATGCTTTCAGGTCTCAAACAGGAAAAAAATCAACCCTTGAAATTCAGATAGAGGGAGGCAGAATTCAAGTGGAGAAATGAGCTGGGAGGGAAGTAGCAAACTGGCTAATAAGACAGACCACTAAAGTTGGCTGGATGGCACTGGAACAAGTGCTACATAACATGACAAGCAGTAATGCTGGAGGAGGGGGGTAGCTGAGTGATGGGTTTCTTTTGTCGATGGCACACGTGTTTAATGTGTTTAGAATTTGGGGGGTGTGTTTTAACTTTCCTTCCTGAGCAAGCAATGAATGTACTTGCTCAGAGCTAACTTTCTCCTTTTTTTTTTTTTTTTTTTTGCCAGAGACATAAGGGGGAGGGAACAGTCTGTTAGTGATCTCTGCCTTATGAGCAAGCAAGATCAAAATGCTCCTGCTCTGATTGATGGTAATTAGGCTAAGGAGCCATGAGGCAGGAGGAGTCCAGTGAAGAACCAAGTGCTGGGCACTCAATACAATTTCATCTCAGTTTCTAAAGACTCTGCCCTATACTCTCTGCTCCCTCGTTGCATTTCCTGAACAGAGATTTCATTTCAGATAGTGCAGCCAGTGCTTCACACTTTTAAGAGCATTTATAAAATGGAATTACCAGAAATAATCATGGTAATTAACATATAGAGTTATAAGGAGGAAGATTAATTACAAAGCTGTAATTCATCTGCAAAATATAAAACATGAGGAAAGCTTGAATAGGTTAGCAGCAGTGAGGTACACTTAGAACTGCGCACCCAAGGAATTTGGCCTGTGCTGCACAGACTGAGCTTCCTGGGGAGAAGAAAGGAAACTGAGGCACTGAGAGGGAAAGTGACTGGTCTTTGTTATCCAGAAAATCAGACAGATGGGAATGGGACCTGAAAGACCTGACTCTGCTTCTTGCTGTGAACAGGGGACAGAAATCCTTTTTCATTATACTGAGTGTTTGTGCATTAGAGTTTCTAAAAGTTGCACAGGAAATCAGTGGCATTGCTGAGAAATGAATCTATCTCCTGGACCCCTGTCTGGTGCCTGATCAGCAGTGTACTCCATCATGGCTTTCAGCACTGTGTATCAGTTTACACCAGCAGAGAAGCTGGCCAGTTTGATATAAGAGTCTATTGAATAGCTCTATGGTTTTTTTTTATGAAGGGAGGAGGGTCTGGGAGGTGATGGTAGACTACAGAATGCTATTCATTCCAGGGCAGGGGTTTCTGGTTTATTACAATGATTGTAGGGGAGGGCTGATTCCTACAACTAATTGCCTTTTTTTCTGAAGATGCAAGCAGTTGATAATGACAGTAATTAACACTGTAGAAACAAGGTCAAACCCAAGAACATTACCCACTAAAAGTCACTTTCCCGAAAGTCATGTCAAAATTGTTACCTTGGAGTAGCTTTAAAAAAAAAAAAGCAACTGATGATGAGCTGTTTGAATTATGTAAATGCTCAGGTATCCATGGGGTTTGACCTTTTTGCAGATGTAATTTAGCATTCAAGACACTGTCATCTTGCTGCCAAAGTCAAATTAGATGCTTGCTACTGCAATTGATAGCTGATATCCGATCTCCTTCAAGAACAGGCAGTACAGAAAGGCAGATGATGCTATTTGCTACAGGAATGGGAAACTGCATTTTTAAATATAAAGTGGTTGAAGAGTTTTGGATCCAATTCAGATGAACAATATGCTTTTATAAAAACATGCACCTGGTTCTTCAGGTCGTCATACCCCATTTTATGCATCTGCAGTCCTGCAAGATGGCTCTGGGCTCAGTAGCTGTCCAGGATTGTCTCACCTTGGGCTTGCTTTGTACCAGCACAATGGCTCTGGGCCAAACCTGCTCCTAGCCACAGGAATAGAGGACAGTGATAGTATAGTCATGTTGCCCAGAACTACTGTGTTTCCAACTAGCAGTCAGATGGAAGGAGTCCTAACCCAAGTGAGAGCTTTTTCTGAGTGATGCCAGAGATGGTACAACTCCCGGCACAGGTGCAAAAACGGCTTCTGTGCCTGAAGCAGAGGAATGATACAGATGAAGTGCTAAGCTCTGTGCAATTCAAAAATCTATGGAAACTACTGATGTCCATAGCATGTGGGTTATGTACCTGTGTAAACCTTGCTATCTCCATTTGTCAACCTGGTCCTGTCTATGCTAGCAATAAAAAAAAAAAACCAAACCCCTTCTGTTCTGCTGAGAGTTTGGCTGCTTGCCGGAGGTTGCTCCTGTTCCCAGTGTGCCAGGTGGCTGAGCCAATTGCCTTCCCACCAGGTTTGATCCAAATAGCCTCATTGGCCTCCCTTCACACTGAATCAGTGTCTGCTATAGTAAATAGAAATGACTCTGAAGAAACAGCTGCTCTTTCTGGCCCTCATTTGACCCCAGCATCTGAAAAAAGCCTCTACTCCTCTGGAGCTGGAGGCAGGTAGCTCACTTCAACTCTTCTGAATTGGCAGGCCTATTCAGTCCTCAGCCCTGCTAAGGCATTTCTCTTTTTGCTAATATGAAAAAGGCTTCCCTAAGGTGGTGGTTGCACAGTAACACTTCCTGGCTAGAACAAAGCTGTCCCAAGGCCTCTGAGCCTTTCCTAGCTTCTGTGCAGCAGCTGAGGGTAGTTTGGGTTCAGGTGTACATCTGTCCTTCATACCAGTAGAGCTCTGCTGCTTGCAAAGAAAATACAGACAGTAGAAGCTGTCTAGTAGCTGCCTGGCTTGCATGATTGGAAATGTACTTGCTACTGTTTGTTGTAGGTATACAAAGGATAACCAAAATGCAGATCTTCAACAGAGCAATTTTAGTGGTTTCCTGTGAGCCTGTGCAAATTAGCAAATTACTATAAAAGAGCAGCAATGAAAAACGAGGCTGTATGTTTATCTGTGACTAGGCTCAGAAGAACACTGCAGGCTGCTGTTAGCATTTTTCCTTAGCATTAGCCCAGTAATTTCCCTGAAGTTGCTCTGTATTTCCACAGGAACAAATGAGAGCTAAAGCTGGCTCCAGACTCCTGCCTGTAATTGCTCCTCTGTTGTTGCCAAGAGTTAACTTCGAATCTGGTGCAAATTGTTAATGTTCAAGTGCTTTCCACCTTGTACCTTCAGCGCAGCTCTTTCTACCTGAAACCAGCAGAGAATGTGGCCTGTGTATTTTATTATGCTAAATCCTTTTCCCTTTTAGAAGGGTTGTTTTTGGGAGTGGGGGGTTGCTTTGGCCCTAGCTTCTAAATTGGGCTTGTGTACTCTGAATCTGGGTAAGAGCACTTAACTGGATCCAGCTGTGTTGCCTTCACTGTTTAATGGTTCAGTTCAAATGCAGGTTTTGTATTTCATGCTTCATTATTTTTTTCTTCCCCATTGTGTGGCCATTTGTAAACTGAAGGTGAATTGCATGATGTATTCCTCCCAGGCACGCAAAGAGGACAAATATTGAGGATAATTTGAAAACTTCTTTGCCCTCTTTGATACATTTGTGATGTTTGAGTGGCTTTTACAAATCGAGTTCTGACACTTCTTGCAGTTGAGCTCATCTTGCTGCTTTTGGAAGTAGAGTTTGGGGAGCTGCTTCCCTGTGTCCCTGTCCTCTGGTACAGGAGTCCCTGAGTGGCAATTTTAGTGAAGGGATATTCCCAGAGAGGCATCCCCCTGGTAAATGATTCTGCCCAGGCCTGCTGCTGTGATCAGGGGAGGGAAAGAGCATGTTAGCTGTCCTGAAGTTGGAGGTGACTGTCCTAGCTGATTTCATCCCTGATGTTGGGCCTGCAAGTGTTTAATGTATGGCTTGAGAATGTATAGGGAGGTGCAGAGTCTAAAATTTTAACCGTGTGAGCTGACTTATGCCACATCCACTTTTTTCCTGTTATCCTCCTAGCTTTGTCGAGGGCTCTCAGACTCCATGAGTAGTATTTTTGGATGAAATATCTTTTGGAATTGATATATTTTTCCCCTTTTTACAAGACGCTTCTATCTCAGTGAATGGTTTGACTTCAGCTTACAAAGTGTGGAGGGGAAAATACTAAAGTCAATAAATTCTTCATTTGCACACAATTTAGTCCCCAGTTGATAACTGGCGTGCTTCTGAGAGCGAGGCAAAGAATGGCAGTAGCAGAGAAGTCATTTAAAAAAAGCTTACAAAAATGGAATTCTATTTACAGGACTCTGCCTATGGTTAATAGTCATGAAATCATGCAATAAAATCTAACTGCATTGTCAGCTCTGTCAGAATGACATTGAAATGTACAAGTAATGTACAGCAGGTTCAGATTACACCTTGGGATGTTACAATATTTTAGATAAAATTAGGCTTTGTTTTCCTCTTTTAAACAGGAGGTAAAATACAGGCTGGAACAAAGGAAAGATTGTAGCAGTATTTCTTCAGCAGGCAAAAATCAAATGAATTAAGACTTCGTAGCTATTCTGTTCCTTCTAGTGGAAGGATCTAGGTCTTTTTACTAGTATAAGCTGTATCTCTATTAGGTGGATTCACTAATGACTTGTTTCAGCAAGCCTGTAAACTGAAGACCTAAGCTAGCTCAAACCTGAAATTCAGAAGTGTCCTAACACTGTGGCAATTGCACCGTAGGATACACTTATGGGTTTGTAGCTCTTGTTTGTCCCTAGTTTTTGTGGTATGATGTAAATGCTACTCAAAGTCACCATGAATTGAAGGGGGCTTTAGTGGCTGTTTATGAAGCCAATGTCATCAGCTGGCCCTAAACTGGCAGCATACCCTTGAGTGTTCAACTTAATAAATGGGTACTGGCACAGGGACCTGAGGAGGTCCTAGATGCAAAAAGCTGAATAAGTGCTTAGGATGCTGCTAGCAGTGGCTGAGTAGAAAATTTCTTTCAGACTTTCCTATGTTCACATGTACTAGGTTTTGGCCAAACACCACTTTTAGTAACTTAACACGTCAATCAAAAGCTAAAATTGAACTGCGTGATCTTAATTGTCTTAGTGCGGGAATCTTTATCACAAAGACTTGTCACTCGATGGGCTGGATGACTTTTACTTTTTTGACTTTAGTATTCCTGGTTTTCTCAGCCCACTATAAAACATTTCTACATTTGCACTTTTTAAAAGGGTATTACAGTTTGTTCTTGCCATAATGTGTTTATTTTCTCTTCCTTCTAACAGATGTTAAGCAATTAGAGAACATGGCAGAGCAACATATTTATACAAATGAAAGGAAGTAAGGAATAAATGCTCTGAATATAATACTTCCTAATAAGATTAATTCAGTAGTGTACAAATGGTGAACCACAGCCACAGCAGCAAGTGGGCATTTATCAGTGACTTGAGTAATATGCAAGATGTCTTATTAAGGTAGGGAAGTAGCTGTACACACACCCCCCATGGATCCCAGTTTTAAGCGCATACAAATGAGTGGCAGAACAAGTCCATTGGAAAAGAACGACTGGATAACAAATTGTACAGAATGTTTAAAAAAAAAAAGCCTACAGAGCTAAAGTGGTAAGCCCAATTAACCTGTTTTTCTGAGCTCACCATTCCGTTGCCTACAATGATGTGACACTGTCTTGTGAAGCTTTTTACTCCTTGAGGCTTGTGCTTATCCAGATGTGCTTTGCTGTAAAATTAATATTGTTGCTTGTATACATTAAGAATTATTAGTAGTCTGAGCCAGTCTTTTTAAAGCACACATAGCTACATTTTTCAATTCCAGGCCCTGGTAGGGAAGTCTTACAGCAGGTGTGGATCCTGTACTGAGCATGATGGTGGGATGAGTTGGGGGGGAGAGGCTGAGACACTCAGCCCTTCAGCCTCCTACTGCTACAGAAGGTGTGATGCAGTCTGTTGCAATCTGTTTACAATGTGTTAGAACTCATGGGTGTTACAGTGAGCCGCTGGAGTAAACCTGTGTATGAGCAATTTTAACAAGGAAAGAGATCATTCAGTTAAAGAGCTCTGGAGAGAAACCTAAAGAGCAGAAGAGGGGTCAAGAGTGTCTGCAGCCTGTAATAGGTTCGTGTTGCTTCAGAGTTTTGTGTTTGAGTTAGTGTTGTGTGCTAGCTGAAGTCTTGGAAAAGACTGTGACAAAGGCACTTTCCTGGCTTGGGAAGAGTAATGTAGCAGTTTCTGCCAGAACAAATTCAGGAAAATTGCAGCGTGTCTCTCCATCCCTGAGCTGTGCCAATATCTGTGAAGATGTGCAGAGAACTGGAACGCTTAAGTGACCAGGATTAAAAATACTCCTTCCCCTCTTCCTTTTTTTGGAATCCATGTCAGATCCTTCATAACCAGTGGCAACAAACTTCTAAGAGTTTCTCATTAATGCAAGAAGCTGGCATCAAAATCTTTCTTTATGGGCCAGGAGTTTGGAAGTGAAGCTGGTAGTAAGCTTTCAACTAAAATTCATCTGCTTCAGTTTGAACAAATGAACTAGAGAAAATAAGAACATTGGAGTTGCATTGATAGCACCAAATTCTGCATGAAAAGTAGGGCTTGAATTAGAAACCTACTGTTTCTACTAGAGAAGATACTATAGGAAGTAGGTGGACAAACCACTGAACTATTAATCCCTAACTGATTTGTCTTTAAGAAAATTATCCAGTCTTGTTTTAATAAAAAACCCCAAACAAACAAAAAAAGCCAGTGTTCCCCAATTAATTGCAGCCCTTGGTAAAATGCTTGTAGGAGTACGCGTGCCTAGTTTAGTTAACTATTCCACAAACGGGCAGATCACAGGACCTATGGGGGAAATTGCACAGATAAGGTAGAAGCTGGTCTTAATAGTCACTGTATAGGGACAAGATGTGTTGGCAGTGAATGTTTGGAAAGGGATGCTTTGGTGAACATTTGGTCTCCTTTTTGTTAAGAAGACATGCCATGTAAACATGAATAACTTATATGTGCAATAAATCATCTAGTCAATCTCTTTGCCCAAGGCAGGGATCAGCTCTACCTATGTCAACCACATATACAACATCTAGGCAGGTTTTGTGTAATGTTGATCCTGCCTTAGGGTAGGAGATGGACTAAGTGACCTTTATAGTTTCTTTCTAGCCTTATATTCTGTGTGTGTCTGAATGCCAAAGCGGAGTGCTCCATAGATCATGCCAAAAGGAACAGGAAAGCACAGTGTGAGACATTAAAATGTATATAGACTGCTTCCTGCTGTTCACTTCCTCAGCTGGATCCTTTCCTCATCCCAGGAGACAAAATCTGCTCTCAGAGGTGAGAGAGGCGTGCATGTTCAATAAGACACTTCATTTCTGATGAGCCCTGCTTTTGCAGAAGCATCTGTGAAAGATTAACAGGGGCATGTTTCTGAGAGGTGAATATGAAAAGGAGATTAAATTCACATACCAGCATGTTGGATGTGTTCCTAAGTATGTTTCTCCTAACCTTGGGCCATCCCTAACCATAGTGTTCTGTCAGATGGATTTACCTGTTAAATAGCATAGGCACCCCCCCCATGCAATTGCAGTTAGATTGATAAATGTAGACTTCATGTAGTCTGCTTCCTCCTAAGAGATCCTAATAGTACAATATACTTATCAATGTCTGTCTTTGCAAGACAGTGTTTGGAGGGCAATATATAAAGCACAGCTGAGAGACTGAAGAAATTTAAGATGTGGAAACTGGCTTCTGGTTCATCAACATAAATGAGCCATCTCAAAAATGTAAGGCTTACTGCTTGTAGCATTTCTAAGTGTCACAATTCTTAAGGGTATGGGTTCAGAATTTCATGTTTACTTGTTATGCTAGACATACCACATCTCAAATGACAGTACAGCGTCCCCTGGTAGTGTTCTTGTGAGTCCTACTCCCAGAGGAAAGAAATTCAGTTCATCAACACTATTTGGGCATTTTCTTTGGAAGCCTTCCATCTGGATAATGTAACTCGATTTGCAGCTTGCAGGAGCTGGGATGGGTGTGCTTATGCTGAATCACAGAGAAGTCTTGGAGATGGAGAGGAAGTAAGATGGTGGGAGAATAATAAAAAATGAGGTAGTGTTGGATTTTGGTGGGCCTGGGACTGTATAGAGGGATGCTTCTTGAACTGTTAATTAGGAGGTAGAAGTAGTTGAAGTAGCTAAGAAGAGGAAGACTGTCCCTGCTGAAGAGTGACTGTGAATAGTAGGCAGCAATGTTCTTCATGCGAACAGTTTTACAAAAGTTGTCTGGCCTTGGAGATGCTAATAACACATCTCCTAGTTCTCGGGATGGGCTGGATCTTGGTGAAGAGCAGAGGTTTCTGGCCAAGTCCCCTCTTCCTTTAGACACCTCTGCTAACCTGTGACTTGCTGCTGCAATCCATAGGCAGCCCAGTACTCTGTTGCTCTAGTAACATCCACTAGACTTGGGTGCCATGGTGGGTCCAGCCTGTGAGGATGATGGTAGAGCACTGAAAGGGTATGCTAGCCAGAGAACTTTCTCCCTCAAAGACGAGCCTGCCTATATGAGACCTCTGTGTGTTTGCTATTCTTTGTTGGCTAATGCACTTGTGCTTTTAAGCTCGGGGACCGTGTCTTATCTTGGAACGATCTCCTCTCCTCTCCTGTAGGCTCTGAACTGCAGTAATCTCACACGTTAGCAAAAGAATAAACTTTTTAGCCTAGAATAATTGTATTCTCTATCAGTGACAGAATCTATTTTGGTTTTTTCTCCTTTTAAATGGCAATTTTATATAGTAGAAAACTTTTTAATTCTCTTCTGCAAGCTACATATAAAACATAACAGATAGGCAAAAATGTGTTATTAAAGCTATCTATTTTTCTTGGCATTCCTGTAATTTAATAAACTGCTTGAGCTCTATTTCTGCTGTTTATGACATCACAAGAATAAACCCCATCCTTTGATTAATAGCTATTCAATCAATCCCCCCTCCCCACATTATCTTAAGTTTAATGGACTTGGGAACCATGCAAGCTAATTTTGTAAAAGTTTGTTTTGGGTAGCTGGACTAAATGACTTCGGGAAAACTGCAGTGGTAGCAACACAAGCTGTGTGAGACTTGTAGAGGAAAGGGAGAGAAATGCTGTTCTGTGCCTGCAGATGAAGGTGGTTCTGTCTCCAAAATAATATTGCAACTCTAGGTGTCTGCAGCTCCTACAAATGTCTGTTGTATCCTCCAGTTTATTCTGTCTTTACTGGAGCAGCAAGGGTAGGATTTTTACCCAGGAGACTGAGTCTTCAGCAAGACTTATTACTACTCAGTAAGGAATTCTGCAGATCTGATCAGCAGGGCAATACGAGGGCATATTTGAAAGGGGAAAACCTGTTGTGTCTGAAGCCAGTAACTGCAATGGCTTCTGGCCCGTTGTGGCAGGTAATGAACACAGCAGTTCTAGAGAATCTGAGAATGCCAATGTGGTTTTGCATACTAAAAATCAATGCCAGTTATTGTTTGCGTAAACAAATGCTTTCATGATACATTACTTACAAAAACACTGTAAGTTGCAAAAACAGATTACTTCCTCCTTTACAGTGAAGGAAGATGACCTAGGGCAAAAGAGGTGAACTGTTTTGATACGATTATTTATAATAATAGTAGGAGGTAGACAAGAATTTTTTACAACCCTGATACAAGGTTCCCATTTTCACTGTCATTCCATCTGTAAGTAATTGGGATCAATAGAACTTGAATCTTCAGATTTTTGAAGGAAATCAGGTAAGCTTAGACTATTTGAAAACACTTTTGAGGAGACAGAGGCTAAAGAAAGGGAAGGAGGGGAAACTTAGCATGCTCAGCTAGGCTCTAGGTGTTTCTGACTTACCTAGGCTTGATCAGTCTTGAAATAGTAAGTTCATTTTTCTTACGGCAGCATTCACCTCTGTGTCAGTTCTCTGAAAAGCTGTATGAAGCTTTTGTTGGGGACTTGGATCAAAAGCAGTAAGGCTGACCTGTGACATGAGTGTTGCTTCAGAAAAGCAGCTCCTGATGATAATCCAGATAGGAGTTTGGCGTGGTGGCATATCCATGCTCATTGTACTTCCAGATTTTGTAAAGCTCTGAAGTTCTGCCTGGATCAGAGGTGCAGCTGGGCTGACTCCACCATGACCATCGCCATGCTGGGCCTGGAGTTTCCATCCTGACTGTGTTGCAACGTGAGACTCTCAGACAGAACAGCTTAAGAGATTATTTTTAACATTCATAACTAGTTTTAGTTTTGGTTAATTGCCTGAGAAGGGTCTAGTGTGCAGTTGAGTATAGGCCACAGTAGGGCTTCTACATACATTCTCTTCTGAGACTTTAATAAAGCACTGTACAAATCTGCTGTCTAAAACTGTTGTAGATATGTGGAAGAATAAGACCACTAAGAATGTGTCTTGTAATGAATCTGTAAATGGTGAAGAGTCAACAAGATTAAAATGAAACTGACCCTTTTTAAGAAGGGTTCCTCTTCTGAGACTATGTTGTGTTAAATACATGCAAGAAGGGCACCGTAGGTTCATAGCAATGCCATGTCACGGATGACCTTTATTCCCAACAAGCTGTCTCTGTGGCACTGAATGTTACCTGTAGTACTCTTACTGCAAGTGGCGTGTTATGAGACTTCAAGGATCTTGGAACAAATCCCTTGAGCCAAAGCAGTGCAGATAGCTTGCGTGAATTTGGATTCTTCAGTGAGTGAGCTGAATGTGGAAAGGGAGGCAGATTTTCTGTCAGGAGCCAATGTGGCTTGTTAGAACAAAGGACTAGCATTGGTCCTGCTTTCTCTTCCCAGATTTGCTGCTGAGAGCACAAACTTTGGAAGTCAGAAGCACCTTTACATTTGAGTTTCCTGGTTGGGGAGGCTGGGAGCAGTGATGCTTCTCCGCTAGGATGTGGTAGTGCAGCTTCGGACTTGGGCATGGAAGTTGGGGGAAGGAAATGCAACCCCGCTCCCATCGTCATCATGGACCATTTGGTATGTTGGAGTGAGACAGAAATTCAGGTCCCCTGATGATACTCTAGCTGTTGAAGCATCTCATGGTCTGTCATGCCCTTAGCCTCTCTTCCTGGTGAAAAGAGCTATTGCTGCCACTATAATGAGGGAGAAATCCGGGGTACCATGGGCAAAGTCTTACCTACAGTCACGCTATGACTGTGCAGAAGACAAGAGCCTTGAAACTGTGGCTTAGCATGCTAATACCTGAACTGTTCCTTATTTCCCTTTGTCTCAGTCTTCTTCCTTGGTCGTATTGACTGTTTATGAGCTATAGAGTGCTCTAGAAAATAACCAGCTGTTTTGTTAAGTGGATTTGGTCTATCCTTCAAGTTGACAGACGATTTTTATTACGTACTATTACTTAATGAACTCTTTTGTGGCAAATGTAATTCAATACAGACTCTGATTCCCAGTTTGTCATCAGTCCTTTTATAAAGGAAGAAAAATGGAAAAGGACTTGATGATTCCTTTATCTTGTTATGCTAATTGCATTAGGAATATTGGAGAAAAACAGCCGGTGGATTTAACAGAAGAAAAATCCAAGCTTCTATTCTACTTAAAGAAAATGGGAATTTACTGGGGCAGAACATATCTGACTTTAGCCAAAGCAAATTCTGATCCAAGTTTAGGTTTTGAAAAACATAAGTAGATAATTATTTTGTTCTGTGCAATTCTTTTTGAAAGGAGCCTGTTAACAGACATAATAGAGGATATGGACAGTGTGTTGCAAGAGGAACTCGGAAAAATTCAGGACTGAGTTACAGAAGAAGTAAGGATTTCTCCAGGGAACTGCATGTGACATTGAGTAGTAATGGAACGCACTGGAAGGGAGTTGCAAAAAAGGTCAAGCTAGAGGAGAAGCGTATGTGAAATTTGTGCCCTCCAGATGCTGGTTTGTGTTCCTGAGAATTTGTTTGACTGCCTGCAGTTAGTGCCCTTCAAATCTTTGACCTTTAATTTCCCACAATTCAGCTTTTCATTTGTAAAATGGGGGTAATTTCCCTTTCCTATGTCTTACAGAGGTTTGGGAGAAGTGTGTTGGGAAAGGTGGGAACTGTGGATTTCCACGTATGAGCAAAAAGCTCCTGAGAACTGGAATACTTCTGTAGCTGTATATGGGGCCCACAGCCATGAATTGAATAATGGGGAAGAAAGAAAAATATTGACAAGCATCTTTGTTAGGTATCTCTGATCCTGTGCTGAAAACAAGGCAAACATTTTGAGTAGAAAAACCATGCAATCCTGCCCTAGAGTGCCGGTGTTACTGAGTGAGGGATACAGCTGTGGTTTAGACCACTTGTGCCTTAGTGATCCTGTGGGACCCTGGAGGTAGCTCATTTTTACATCTTGGCTAACCTTCAGTTCCCCGATTTCTAGACTGAACTGTGGTACAACAGTGATATATCTGGTTCAGGTTACTTGTCACTAACAAATCAAGTATTGGTGAAATGACATAGGTGGTCTCTCTACTAGTGTCCCCTCTTCTAGTCGTTTCGTATGTGAGGTGCATTGGAACTGTAAGATCATTCTTGCTGACACTGGTGGGAGTTTGTAAGCAATATATGGGCTTTGGGTTTGACTTCTCCTGGCTGCCTTGGTATTACTTGAATGGTCTTTCAGATTGTTGTGTTATCAACCTGTCACCTTACTCACAAGGCAAGGAGAGTGAAGAACGTTGATGCTTTGTGGAAACACTAGAGGTTCCTAATTGCTTGTCTAATTTATCTTAGCTGAAATTTTGGCTTACTGCGGTATGTGGAGGAAAAAAGGGCTAGTGGGCACATCTTGCCAAAGCATGAATTTCTTAAAAGTTGTCCTAGATCACCTCAGCTGTCTGGGTAACCCAAAATAGATGTTGATGCAGTGTGGAAAGAGGAACATTGAGAAGGGGAGTAAACTACTTATAATGTGCAAAATGTCACCTGAAGGATCACTGTAAGATTGTTGATCAACCTTACATGAGTAAGCATACTCTATGTGAATTCTTTACGAGCTTCAGCTAAGTCTACACAACTAAGTTGTAGTATTTACATTAAACAGGATTAAAGGGACGGAAGAGCTAAATTTTTTTAAAGTTACAAATTAGTTTTATTTACTGGGGGGAGAGAAAAAAATCTGGTGTTTGTGTATCTGGGGCCAAGTCTAAAGCTCAGTGAATGGAAGGATGCCCCATCTTTTGCTTGAATTGCGAGCCACTATTGAAGTCTGTCCTCTTACAAAGTGCTTTGACTACAGCGGTTAAGCATATTTGGTCCCATCGGCTCCTCCAGGAGTGAAGGGTGCTCTACATTTTGTAGGACCTGTAACTATTTGCAAAATACCTAGGCTTTTGTTAAGCAGTGTAAAGAGTTAATCTCACATCTTGACTTGTATGGGTGCAATATCCTTCTTAAGTATAAATATGTCTCCTTGAATTTAAGAGCAGACTGACTTGCATACTACTGGGTATAGGGCTGGATGATTGCAAACTGTCAGATCTTTGACTGAGACCTTATTCACTAGTTTTAAGGCTGGGAGAGACTTTTGTGGTAATTTGTTCTGACATGTATCATGCAGACTAGAATCCCATCCCTCTTCTACTTCTGACCCAGCAAACTGTGGCTGAAATATAGCAGACAGATAGCCACAGCCATTGCCTAGAGGAAGCCTTGCTGTTCTGGCTTTGCAGTAATAGTGTAGGCTTCAGAGGAAGCAGAAGTGATTTTGCAGGGGCAAAGGCTCACGGTCAAAAGTTAGAGCCTTGAAACTCCTGAGTTAAATAACCAAGGGAATATATGTCATGCATGGAGCTGCACCACCCAGCTATTGAATGTATTTGTGTTAATCTCACTTTGAATATACAACTAAAGGTACTATCTCTGAAATTTGCAGCCAAGACTCTTTTCTATCAACCATCTTTATTGCACCAACACTCAATTCTAAGCAGCTCAGGCATTTGTCATAAATAAAACATTTTTATTATTTGTCTCCATTTTCCAAAACAAAAAAAGCCCCTTCTTATTCTGTCATCCTAAAAAAAATTTATTTCAGATGAATTGTCACGCAGCTGTTTCTTACCATATAAATCATAGGAGATTATTCTAGATGGAAATGTTCGCTTTGGGGAAAACATGAAATCCTTATAGGACCCTAGGACTTATAATAGATAGCTAGCAGGTTTTTCTCCGAATACTGGGATAGGAAAACTGGGTTCACTTAAAATTTTAAATAGCTCTCACTGGAAAAGTAGTTGAGGTTAGTCGTCACAGCTCCTCCAGGTGTAGAACTAAACCTAAACCAGAAAACAAAATTTAGTCAAGCTTCAGGAGATTACATCTAACTTCCAAATAACTACTTTTGCTTCCTAATAATGGAGCTCTTAGAAGCATTTATCTGCTTTTTTTAATGTATAATATGGTTTCTGGGAAGGTGATCTAGGGGGGAAGTGTGTGCTATTCCTGTCTATCCCATAAGCATTTAATAGAAGATGATATATAGAACTTGAATCTCCGGAGATTATTTTACCAGACCCTTGGAATATGTTGATTTTAACTACAGTTTTTATAGAAAGGTATCAAAATGAATCCTTTAATCTCATTCTGTCAGTGTCAAAATATTTTGGTGTCTATCATGTTGAAACATTTCCTTTTTGTTAAGCGTTTATACTTTTTATCCAGTATTGATTGGAAGTTGTAGGTGGCATCTCCTATAGCACAGTGTTTCAGCTTCATTTACCCAAAACTAATTACTCTGTTTTTTAATCAAAATTATTTTGAATTTAGACCTTATAGTAAATCTTGGCTTTTGTTCAGATTTGGAATTGGTGAGAATGTAACTGGGTAACCCAATTGCCAATTAAATCTTTAGCTCTGTGCAGGTTTACAGCAACTAACAAACTCTCCATAAAGTACTGAAAAAATAGAAAGCCAATCTGCATGGCCATACCCATAGGAAGGAGAAAATGGATACTGGATCCCATCGCCTGCCATAGGTGGTAGATCTTGGATGTTGCTGGATAGTGTAGGTGGGGTCATCTGGTATGGATAACCAGGCTGAACTAGAGCGATGTAGTTCAACATTGGAGTGTAAGGTGGCTGGAAAATCTGCTGTGGGCTGTATGGAGCTACCTGGGGAGGAAAAAGAAATAGCATACATAAAAAAAAAAAAAAAAAAGCGGGATAGGAATACTGACAAGGCAGTAACCCCATAAATGGAAACTGGAGTTGTTGAAAATATTTTTTTTCAGACACACACAGTGGTCTCTCCCAATTTTATACAAAACTAGAGCATAAGCAATAAATGTTTTCAGTTGGAGGCTCAAGGCCATCTCTTGAGCTATTTGGAGCACACAGTGCTCCAGCAAACTATATTAACTTATATCAGTTCAGCATCTTGTCCCCAAACCTATTTTTGTGATGGCACCAATGTCAATCTTGGCAGATGACAAACTGCTCTGACTAATCTATTGTGCTTAGCATCTGTGTTCTGCAAATTAAAGCATATTCATAACCATTTAAACGCACCTGTCTTGAATAGCTTCCAAAGGAGGGGTGCAGAGCTTGCTGATATGGGATCCTTGCTCTCTGATGATATGGACCCTGTTAAGCATACCAAAGGCATGATTTTTAAAACAGTCTGAGTTGGTCCATTAATTACTTTTGTGTAAGCTTTTTAGGGGAATGTTATGCTCAAAGAAACCAGGTTGAGATAAGTGTATTTCTTAGCTTTGGGTAAAAGTCTTCTCTTTGTCTCCCTGAGTCTGAGACCTCCAGAATAGGAGTCTGCTTTCCACTCTGTAGCTCTATTCTGCCTGGGGAAAAATTCAGTTCACTGTTGACTGCTGAGAGATGGATGGACTGTGCACTCATCTTATGCTAAGTAGGTATCTGTTGTGCTAACTAATCATTGACTTAATGGAAAAAGGGAAAATTCTTGGGCTGTAAACTTCCAAGGGAGCTCAGTCCGGCAAAACATGTGTGCTCTGAGTCATGTGTCTCCACTCTCTGTCTTTTATAACAGGCTGGTGACAACTTTTGACAGCTTGTAGGATGAACTGAGTCCTGCTAGAGAACCATAGCTTTGTTTCTGGTGTGGTTTTTTTGTGGATTGCTTTTTTTAGTGGAATCAAAGGGAACTAAGGGAACATAGCCCATAGAAAGCCATGGCTACATGGGATTCTCAGTATTCATTCTTTTCTTTCAACTTGAGCATTGGGCTTCTTCCTAATCTTAGTTGGCTTTTTTACTTTGATATGAGGTCCTGTTTCACTAGGCTAAGAAAGCAGTATCCCAGTCTGTAAACAGGGCAATTGCATGAAATATTTGTAATGCATTATTATGTCAAAATATTTGTAAATATAAGATAAAAATGGAAACTAATGAAGGCTGAGAGGGGTCAACATTCAGTATCTGTGTCAATAATACATCATCCTTTGATATTATCACAACCATCTCAGAGGACTGCATTACATGTGCTGTTAAAGCTTTGTGACCCAAAGCCACTTTGCTGTCCTACTACAGTAAGTTACATTATCTGGTTTCTTACTCTACCCTTCAAATTAGCAGCTGTCAAAATAGCAGCAGGTAGTGCCCTGAGTTTGTCAATATAGGCCTGGGAGTGTTCTACTCTCTTCTCACAAAATATGGGCCTGTTTTACATTACCTGAAACTGTGGAAAGTTTGAGTGGTTGGGAAAGACAGAACATGGAGGGAAGCTCAGACTCTGCCACACTGGCTGATTTAATGCTGTGGTCACTGAAGTAGTAGAAAAGCCTGAAGTACTTGCATTGTATTTAACGTTTTTTTTATCCAGTGTTGCAGTAGTTACTGTAAAACAAAACAAGGTCAAAGATATTAATAAACATGCATTCTCTTCATTAATCTGTGGAACATTTGCAATTAAGAGGACATGCTTTGCCTGTAAGCAAAATCTGTTTAAGATATCCGTTACTTTTGCAGGCTGTAGTTCTGCAACACAGGGACCCAAACTCAGCAATTAGCAGTTCAAATTCACTTGTAGGGCCATTAAACTCTGACCCACAGGACCTGGAATAAAGGTAATTGCCTGAGCCGTAGGAATGAATGAAATTTGTAAGAATAGCACAAGAACTTTTGCCCAAAGTTCAAAGCTCTCTGAGATAAGGATATTACAACAGAGTAAGCTGATTGTGTCTTAAGTCTCCAGACTGATAAATCTAGTCCAGAAACTTAATGGTGCATGTCCAGATCTACTGTTTGTTTTTTGTATATTCTAAGATGCTTCAAGGAATGTAGTTATCAATACTCTGTGGAAATCAGGATCTTCTTAAATGTCTCACAATGGGAACCCAAAAATCATGCCATTACTAAAAAAAAAAAAATCAATCCCCAACAACCCAAAAAACTCCACCCCAAACCCAAAAAACTAGCTTCTAGAAAATACTGACCAAATACATAAATCTCCATGGTCATGACCTTCCTATATCTTCTCTATTTCAACATGCGAGAAGGACGCTAGATAGGTGATGTTCAAGGACTATGCCCAGATCCATACCTGGATTCTTTGTTACTGCATCAGAATCAGTTTTGGAGCAAATCTTGGCAAATGGTGGGAGCTGCTGCTTCTGTCCTGCGGCTTGACTTTCTGCTGTTGTTGTTGATGACACAGCTGTACTACTCTTGGCAGAGCTGAAGGAGCTATTCTGTATGAACTCCTGCACTACCTTTGTTTCCTCGGCCATTACCTGATTGCCTGCACCTTTGGCAGTGTCTGTGTATTTCAGTAGAAATGGCACCTCTAGCTTGCTGCCCTCCATGCTGTGAGCGCCTGTGATGCTGCCATCCTCCAGCCCCTTGGAATTCTTGTGGGATTTTGCTGAACACAGAAGGCTGGTGATAACAGATTTAGCAGAAAGCTGAGCGTCACAGAGAGCTCTTAATTTCATCTCCCTTTCTCTGTTTCCAATCATTGCTCTGTATATACTTTCGAGTCCCTCTGGTTCATCTAGCAAGTAGTTGCTGTAAGAAAGTGGAATATGGCTGCTGTTAAAGGAGGCTTGACTTAAAATTGAGCTACTTTACTTAACTCCTCCTAAACCCTGTGTATCACATTAGTGTTCTATGTAAGACTTGGGTATTCCTTCTTAACCAGAATAAAATCTCATCTTTCACACTGTTGTTTTCCAAAGAACCACATAAAAGGGGGGGGGAATCTTAACTTAGTTAACGCATCTGTCCAAGAATAACTGAAGCGAAATTGGATGACAGTATTATGGGTGTGCAAAGAATGATTATAGAATATATGCTTAAAAATATTTGTGGGTCAAAACGTATTTTGATTGTAAACAAAATCTAAGTTTTGTGTCAAACAAGAGGATTCTTTGCTGGCAGTGAGTGTGAATGAGTTAAACATGCTTTGAGGTGGGTTACACTTGCCAGGAGGAAGAACTAAATGGCTCCCTGTGCCATAGTGTTAGAGCAGTTGGTAATCATTATTGAAGTTATCCTCACAACGGTTTGTAAAGTGGAGAAGCCCTAGTTCAGTTAACACAGCTAAGCCCTGTGGTGGTCTTCACGTCACCTGTCAAAGATGGTAGATTTAACCCCATGATTCTGGACATGGAAAGAGTTTTCTGGATTGTATGTCTTGTATCCCAGTCTCCCTAATGGGAGAAACCTGGTTTGTTCTCCAGGCTCTGGCTTTGCATGGTTTCAACCTTCAGGGCTCAGTGGATCCTTAGATCTTTGTAGGGTGAGGACCTGAATTTCCTTGGACTGACTTGTTACAATTCACTTATCACCTGTAAGGTTTTAATAGGGCTGGGTGTTGTAGTATTTGTAGCTCAATAACCATCTTTCACATAGGGAGTAAGACTGTCAGGTGATTTAATCTGTAGGGTGCATCACAAAGCACCTCTGTACCCCACCAACGTCCTCTGGGACCTTACAGTGGGACTGCTGTCAAAGCTGAACAATTTTGTGTTCTTTCAAGGCACACCTAAGTGCCTATAATGGTTACCTGCTCAAAATACCAATTAGTGCCTATTGTGGTTACCTACTCAAAACACTGATTTAAATTCCAGTTTGCTCTTTCACATCCAACTATGTTCAATAACTTAATGTATTGTCAATTTACTCTTCTTAGCTTGAGGGAAAGACTGATGCTCTGTGCATGCACTGTATAGATACATATATGGTTCATAAACAGCTAAAATTAGGAAATTCTAAATTGTAAATGTATCTAATTATCTGTAATCATAGGATCATTATAATTAGTAGGATGCTGCTTCCCCCCTATTTTTAAAGAACATAGATATTCCCTTTAACAAAAACCTCAACAGATTTATACTGTGGATATGAAAATAGGAAACTGTTAGGCTATTTGAGTACAGCTTATTCCATACAACTTTTTGCCCCATCTTTCAGTGGGATTCCTGTCTGGTGGCTTCACAGGCTGCAGCCCTGATTTTGCAACTTCTTATCCAAATCTTGTATTTTTTGGGTCCCCTCTTACTGCTTTGCACAACCTGTTGGCATTTTTGCCATGACTGTAGTTGGAGAGACAGAGAGTTGAGGTGGCAACTATGCTTCTTGTCTCTCTTGGGCTTGCGCATTAGATTACTGGAATCCTGTGTTTGAATATGTTTGAAGATGTGAATGCTGCATGTCATGCTCCTAGCTCTGATGCTTGCATATGAAGCTTTGTCCTCTTCTCATGGAAGATTGTAAGCTCCTTTATGTTGGTAAATAGTGATATCCTCAACAAAAGAGGTTCCTCCTGTCACTGCCTGCTCTGGGTGTTCTCAATAACTTGCTCTTCTGTATCCAAATGCTCCAGAACAAAACCAGGAAGGTGAAACTTGTTGTTTGTTCAAAAGATTCCAGATACATTTTAAAATGAGCATACTAGCAATTTGCATAAGTCAATATTTTAAAATAATTAACGATTGCTAAATTGAGCAAGGTCACGTGGTGTTTGGCCACTGATTCTATGGCAGCTGATGAATTGGGTAACACCTTTATTGACAGTTGGTATATACTGAAAGATTTTTCTTAATCTGTCTTTCTATAAGTCTTTCAGGAGTAATAGAGGTAGCCGAGGTAGGGTATGGAGGCTTCTACCTGAAAGGTAGAAACCTGACCTAGGGCTGTCTCACTTGAATTGCTTCCATTTTAAAGCAGTTCATTGAGCTCTGTACAGTAACTTGGTTTTAGCACTTCAGTTTGGCTGTTGTTGGAAGGTTCAGTGATTCTGGGGTCTTTGAGCAGCTGACGATCAATGTATTCTGCTGTACGAGTGTGTATGCAGAGGGTATTTCTATCCTGAAGAGCCTGCTAGCTAATGACAGGAAAACATTGCCGAGAGAAATGGCTGGATGAATTGCCAAAGGCAGCTCAACTCAGTAGATGAACAATGAGTAGAGGATCGTTATTCTGAACCCAAGGATAGTACTTTAGCCACTGGACTTTGCTGTCTTTTTAATTTCATCTAAACTGAAGTTGTCGGGTGTCTCGGGTCCTCATGGTTGTGTCTTGGCCACTGTCTTCATCGCAGGGGTCTTAAAGTTCACAACCTCACAGTAAAGCAGCAAAATGAAAACTATTTTGATCTGCTGTCTCTGCCCAGTTGCACTAGCTTCAGGGTAATTGCAGGTTGAGTGGGCTAGAAGTCATGTTGGTTAGGCTGGGCTTGCTGCAGTAGACCTATTGCTGAAGATCAGCTCTATATTCCTTTAAGAGTAAAATGTATTATTAAAGTATACAATTAAGATTGTTAGTAGTTCATAGTTCTTCACTGGTTTGTATGCCTTCTTTCCTAAGACTTCTTAGCAACTGGCAGGACCAAAATATGTGGCTAACTGAGCATGTGCTAAATTGTAAAGGATATTTCAGCTGTATAATTTAACCTACCACTAGAGGCAATGCCCTGGGCTTCACTGGTTATTCTTGATTTGCCTGGTTTCTCTTGTCTTGCATTTATTCTGGATACTCTTAAGGTTTTGGCTTATTTAGGGTATGGAGGAGAAAGGAAAGGAGCCAGGACTCCCAAGATGTAATTCCTAGGTTTCTACCTGACATAGTGTTAAGTACTCCCCCTTCTGTGCCTCCATGTCTTCATCTGTAAAATTATCTATTTCACTTCCTGTGAAGTTACCTTTTTTAAAGATGAAATAGCTGTTTACACTCTTTTGTGTACCAAGCAAGATGGGCCAGGTTTGCATGATGTTTTGTTTGGACTTTAAGAACTGGACATGTGCTAATGGTTGCTGATTGTTAGCTGGAATTATAAATTCTACTTTTTCTGTTTCAGGAGCATACAATAAACATTATCCTATTAATCTGAAGAGCATGCTTCCCTCTTACTGTTATTTGTCCTGTGAAATGATTTGGCATAAATTTTTCTGTGCTAAATCCAGCTTTTCTTTGTAAAGATCAGCTGTTTACAGTAGCTTCCTTATAACACTTTAATTTTCGATTTTGCTCCTTTGAATGCTGCTTTCACTTCTTCCTGTAAATATTTTGATGTGTGTGGTTGTTTTTCTTTAAATGTTGTGGGGAAGCGAATGCAGCAGCTGCTTATGGTGCTTCAGAATTTGAAGTACTCAGATTTCATGGGACACACTTTTTCCAAAGAAAATTGGTTATAGTGGAAAAAGTGGGAATAATTTGCCTCATTAGGAGGCTGTCAGACAGCAGCTGATGTACCCCGTGCCCCAGGCTTTCATTTCAACAGGTTACAAAAGTCTAGTTTGGAAAGGTGTAAAAAGGAAAGCAGCAGCCTTTTTCAGTAGAGCTTGGGCAACACTTAAAGATCGCTTACTTGCTCTGGGAGTTGATGCTGTCTCTTCGAAGGGTCCCTGACAGGTCTGAGCAGAGAGCATGCTGCAGCGGTGACACCAACGATGGGGGCTGCAGCTCTTCAGAGAGTCGTTGAACGCGTTTCCAGATCTCGTGGCAGGCCTCGTCCAGGCTGTCCTGGGGAGTGTTGTTGTGGATCCAGATGTGCCTAGGGAAAGGTCCCAGTGGGAATGGACCTTCAGATGTTACTACTGGAGCTGAAAACCTCTTCCTACCAGGGAGCATCTTTCAGCCTCTTCGCATTCACAAACGGTCTTTTTGAAAGAGGTGGTTTGTGTTGGTCATGAAGAGCCATGGCAACCACGGAACTGTGGGGTCTGGCAGCTGGCAGGGAGGGTAACAGCTGGAAACGTCCACGGGGCTTCCAGGAGCAGGAATGGAAGTGGCAGTGGTGTGTGTCCTTACACATGGTTGAGAGCGTTCTCCAGCATAAATCTCTAAATAGACTCCAGTCTTCAGCATTCAACTGTCTGTGCCTCCCTGTAGCTGAGCTCTGTATCACTTGTGTGTCTGCAGGTGGCTAAGCCTTGCGGAGTGTGCAAAGGACTGCCCTTCTGGTCCTTTTTCCTTCTCTTGCCCTCAGTCCCTCATCTTTCCACTGACATGAGTCAAAGAGCAGAGGCCTTGTGTGGGGGAAGCAGTGCAGACAGAAGAGGTATTCCTGCTTTAGTGTTTACTCTCACTTTGCCACAGCCCAAAGAGGAGGAGCAGCATCCCTGTCTGAGGCCTATCTGGCAACACATTCCATCCCTGCTCGAGTGGTTTGTGTCCCTGAAACTCTTCACAGCCCACTCTAGATCCACCCTCCACAGCAAGTTGTGCAGAAGTCTGCTCTATCAGGAGATAAGAGGAGGAGGGACTAATTTTGACTTCTATCTCTCAATAGCTGAACCTTTTTTCTACTTGGCTGCCTTCTGTTCATGCTGTGAACATCTCTGAGTCTGTGTGCCACCTAGGTTAGCCAGGCCCACGGGGCTGCTGCTACTGCAGTATTTCTAGTTGTGAGCTTCTGTAACTTTTCCATGTTTCCAGAAGCACAGTGGCACTTCTGCCCCTTTGTGATGGAGGGGGAGAATATCTTTAGCCACCTTGTAAGCCCTTCCACTGCCATGGAAAAAGAACTTCTCAGTTTTGGAGCTTGCATGTTTTTCAGCATCAGGGCTACAGAATTTTGCTTTGGGCACTGTTTCTTTTCAACATCCTCTGCGGCGTTTTGGGTGCTGGACTATAAAACTTTGATCTAGGTATGAAAATACAATGCAAAGCATTTTTTAGATACAAAAGATACGTGCATGCTTTCAGGTGCAACAGCTGTGTATTGAATTCTTTGCTACCAAAATCATTACACTGTATGCTAAGATCTTGGCTCTGTACTTATCTCCTTTTGGATAATCCAGAACTGGACTCTCCTGTCATGTAAGTTAAATAGTGACTGCAGTTTCTTGCTAATAGAGAGATATTATTCATAGCTATCTCTTATCTCATGATTATGCCCAGATAAATGCTCTTTTCTCCCCAATAGTGATAATATGTGGTTAAGAGGGAATAAATGAAATTGTGTGGCATTTAGTAAGATGTTTTGGGTTTCTTTCCCCATACTGAATTACTAATTGTGGTACTTAAAATTTTAGGGAATGTGATCGTGCTCCCAGTGTGAGTGCCTTCTACAGTTCCTCATATCACCAGAGTAGTTGTATTTGTGAGCCAGGGTACTGTCTGCATTCTTTGGAGCATGATGCATGTAGGAGAGAGAAAGAAAAGAGCCCTATGGATGTGGCTTTGTGTCAAAACTAGAGGGAAAAACTAGGTTTTGGCACTCTGTTTAAGTCCTTGATTTTTGTCAGAGTCTGTTTCCCTTCCACCAGGAAGGTAGTGTGAGGACTTGGTTCATACCTGTGAATTGCTCTCGGCTCCATGGACTAAACTGAAACTCAGGGATGTTGCAATCGCTGTTATTTATTTGGCGGAATCACAAAACAGATCAGACTGTTTTGGCAGGGAGGGTCAGGTACTGTGAGATAAATGGAATATAAAAAAAGTCGGCTAAATAATCTGCAGAGAATGTGGAAGGCAGTGAAGTCTGAAGGCAGCAGACTCCTTTCAGCCCGGGCTCTGACTGCAGGTGGCAGTGCAGAGCAGAATTTGTCTCCTGGTGGGTGCTTACACTGAAGATAGGATTTCTCTTTTAGTAGAGAGGTAATTTTTGCAAGGTGAGAAGCAAAGTGAGTGGTAAGGGTTACAAATGGGCTGTTAACCAGAACCTGCAAACGCTTCCTTGTTAGAGACAAGTTGTAATCAAACAAGTTGGTGATTGCAGTGATGGTTTCTGCTGTATTCATCAGTCTTGTCTATTTAGCAAAGAAATGCAGTATTTTTTTTGAGTGTTAGACCCTAAACCTTAGTAGTTTTGAGAAGGAAACTTACTTCAGAGGAAACCCTTGATTTGAAATAGGTATGATTTTATTAACCAGGAATAAAGTGGGATTGTATCTACTCAATGACTTTATTATGCCTGTAGATCGTTCTTGATGCAGGGCTAGCTGACTTTGGCTCAGCCTATACCCTGCTGGTGTGCAGCAACCAAGTCACATCTTCAGCTGAATGCAGTTTTGGGATGGGGGGGATTCTTTGAGGTGAATAGCTCTATAAGGGAAAACCAATGTATGGAGCTGTGAAGTGTGGTACCTTGTTCTCTGATCCTTTTGTATTTGGATCTGTGCCTTTGAACAATAAGGTCTATTTGAATAGGATACTGCAGTTTAGACAGACATAAAGCAACTCTTTCATGTAACAGCCCTGGTTGCCTTGGCTCTTGGCATCGGTTCACAATGTAGGCAGTGGAAGGATTGAAATGCAGAGGGGACACAGGGAAAGTGAGTGAGAAAGAGGATTGATTTGAGGGTGGAGGGACAGATTTGCAAGCCCTCGATATAATTTGTTTTTTAGCTGTCAAATAAGCTCATTCAAGGCAACCGGAACAAGACTGAAGAAGAGGGTTTTGCAGCAAGAAACTGCAGCAAATGCAAAACACTAAGGCAGGGGGATGGGTGGCGAGTTGAGCTGGCCGCACGGCTGGGCGAGCCGGGGATGCCGGAGCGGCGGGGGCTCGGCCCCGGCCCGCCGCGGGCAGCGGCCGGGGCTCCGCCGTCTCCCTCCTCCGCGTCTACGGCATCCCTCCTGGGGGAGCGAGGGGCGGGCAGTAAAGGAAAAAAAGGGGGGGGGAGGAGGGGGAGTGGGGCTGGAGAAGGGGGATCTCGGTCTGGTAAACACCCCCTTCTCCGCAGGCAAGACTGGTGCTTTTGGGAGAGGGGCTGCTCCTTGTCTGTCAGACCAAAAGGGAAACAGAAGTAGGTTCTTGCTGAGAAGGGGGGGAGGAGGATATTCGAGGGTGTCTTTTTCTTTTTTTTTTTTTTATTTTTAAAGCTTTGGTGTCATGTTTGAGTTATTTTTCTTGTCCATAGATCTGAGCATTGTTACTGAGATAATTAAGTTCCTGAATGTGGCTTTAATGGACTGCATTTTTTCCCCATCTTGCATGCAGCTACAGGGACAAATGTACTAATAGATTTAAAAAAAAAAAGGGGGGGGGAGGTGGAGAAATACCACTCTTGCCAGCGTGGTGAAGGGGCAACAGCACTACAGCTAAGCATGCCTGTTGGCTCGGTGGAGGGGGCACAGCCGGAGCAGCCTTTCCCACCTCCAGAATACCTTCTCCTGAACTACTCCTGCCAGTGTCAGGGTATTGTTCTATTGCTGGGATCCATGCTGTGAGGACAAGTCACAGACTTGGGGGTGGCTCTTTTGTGATGTCTCTTGTGTTTGTAACAAAATTTGCTTCATCACAAAAATTGTGTCAATATCATCAAGTTGTTTACGGAGGCACGGAGAAGGGGTGGGGGCGCTCCCGGAGGCTGCATTGCTCTGGCAGATGTCTTAATAGCAGAGATGCTCTGTGTGTGTGTACATATGCATACTATGCCATGCTCCATGCAAAATGGGGGGCTATGGGACTTATTCCTATGCAAGAAACCTGTAGCGTGTATTAAAAATACAGTGCTAAAGCATAATTTGTGGTTTGTTGGTTCTGGTGGGGTAGGTGCTGGTGGGAGGATTGTGCAGGGTTTGGGGAAGCAAAACTGAGGCAGATCTATTCGGTGGCTGCACAGCAGCCCCTCACCGCAACACCCGTGCCCTCTCCCCTCCCCAGCATTTAGTGAAGAGGAGAACAAAGATATGGGAACAATTAATCAACTGGCTAATAAAAAAGTATAAATCTCTGGGGACTGTGTGCTGCTAATGCTGAGGAGCTGGCTCTGAGACAGCCACCGGGAGGGACGAGCCAGCCCTCCTCTCCTTTCCTTGCCTCTCCTCTCCCCGAGCTGCTGCCACACTTGGTTCATTCCAGCTGCAGAAGCTCAGAGCCTTCCATGCGGTGGGATTTTTTTTTCTGGGCTGAAAAAATAAAAAAATTCATAAGCCTGACCTGCTTTTTTCCCCCCCTCTTTCCTTTCTCCTCTTCATCCAGCTGAGCCGAGGACTATCCCAATCGCAAAGGGGAAGAAAAAGGGGGGAAAACCCAACAACAACCAACCCCCAGCACACCCCATTCCTGCTGCCCTTTGACATGCAACCTTCCTTGGGATGGGACAAGCCGGGATGCAGCTGTGGCTTTGGAAGGAACTGGGGAAAATTGGGGATCTTTGCTCTCATGACGGTGGAAGTGAGCTCCTGGAGCCGAGTGCTGCTGCTCTCCGTGGGGCTGCTGGCTGTGTCGGTGACTGGTAAGTGTAATGGAGAAAGCTGGCAACTTTAGGAGCATTTTTCTTCCTGCTCCTTAGATCAAAGGACCACTGTTAATCCTCTTTGGGGGGCGGGAGGGAATGGCACTCTGTGTGTGTGCATACACTTGTGTGTCAGCACATGCTTCCCTGTAGTGTTCAATAAGGAATATATTTTCTTTAGACCTTTGTAGCTTTGTACAAGATTGTTGCTCCCAAAGGATACAGAGGGAAACTATTACAAGCGATGGGGTAGTAAAAGGTGGCTTTATTTGATCTCATTCCCCTTCTCTGGTGGGACAAATCATTTGTGCACAGTTGCTGTATGATATGCAAGATGACTGTGAAAAATGCCATCACGGTTTCCGCCTCTGTCTTTCCCTTGCATCTTAATTCAATATTTCACTATCCTAGTGTTTGCCCATAGCTGATAAAATAGATTTAGGGTGCCTTGTGTGAAGATGGAAGCACTTTTCTCTTATTCTTCCTGCCTTTCAAGTTGATTATCTCTTATATATGAGCTCTTTGGCCTCAGCATCATGTTTTTTGTGAAATATGTGTTTATTGACTTGAAAGATATCAAAATAAGACTTGAATTTGGGGAGAGCTTGCTTATGTCTCCTCCTTAGTTTCCGCAACTGCCCTTGTAGCAAAAGCATATCTAAGGACTGAAGTTTATTTCTGGTGTAAACAGCAAATATTTAGGGACTGTCCTTATGTGTGTGTAGGAGGGGGAAGAGTGGGAGAGCTGAGTGTTTGGCAGTGTCTTCTTTCAGTGCTGTGCAGTGCCCTGATTTTCCAAGAGTTTCTAAGTAACGTTTGTCTTGTCTGCTGTATCTTAGGCCAGAGGAATGTGTGTGTTGATGTGTGTGAAAGCTTCTTGGGTTTTGGTTTTTTTGGAAAACTTTATCTGGAATGCAACACTGATTTTTATTATGTAAGGCATAATCTCTTCCTCTAAGGTGATCCAGAGTAAGTATTAACTGCTCCTCCTGAGTACGCTTGCAGTGGACCTGAAGAGTTTTGCTAACTGGAAGCCTGTATTAGGGAAGGGTATAAAACCACCCAAACAACCTACAAGTTCTAATTAAGGATGAATATTTTGGTGAACATTTTTCCTTTCTTTAGCAGGAGCATTTAGCCTGTACACAAGAGAACCATTCCAGCAGCTTCTGTTGTCCTTTTTCTGATACCAGTAAACCAATGTAGAGGTACCTAAATATATGATTTAGTATATAAGGAGTTTACAGCTTTTTTCTTCTTCTAAGCTAGCTGTAGCTCATTCACACTAGATCTTCCAGGCTTCTCTCTGTACCTGCTTGTTCAGTACATAATCCTTTCTTCTCGGGCCCCTAGCTCCCCTCTCTCTGCATTGAGTGCTGTCTGTTCTGGATCCTTCACCCAGAGGTTGGTGCTCTGTGTTGTTTTTCTTTGTGAGCAGAAGATCTGCAAAAGCTTTTTAGACCTCTGATGTTTTTTATTTGCATCGTTGCATTTGCATTATATTGCATCCTCTCTTTCAACAAATTCTGAAATCCTAGTAATGATCTCTTTGTCAAAGCAAGATACCAACTTTGCAATCAGTGGCTTACTGCTGGATATCCAGAACACAGTGAATGTATTCAGAGTGAATGCACTCACCCTTTGCAGAGTCCATGGTGGTTTTAGGGTCTAATCCCAGAAAATAAGTTTAGTGTGGGCTGGGACTTCTAGTACATTCGCTGAGCAAATCATGAACCTCTGTAGAAGAGAGTTCCTAAGAGGCTTCAGTTCTAACCTCGCCTGTTCCTAGGGTTTGTGTAGGTAGTAATAACCCAGAGTACCCATAGTGTGGCAGTAGAGCTGTATATGTGAAACTATCAGTTAGTAGTTCTGGCCGTCTTAAAAATAAAAAGGGAAAGAAATCCTACTCACATCACATCAGCTGTGCTATGTCAGTAGTCCTGTTGCCCAGTAATGTCCTTCTAAAAAAAAAAAGGCACAAAGCATGTGCTTTCTTCAGATGCTACTGTGTCTGAAGGCAAGATAATATAGCTTCTGTTTGTGCAAAGAACGGACCGAGCTGTAGGGAAGGTGATGTTTTGTGATATGCTGAAGTTTACTGTGTATGTGTGGGGTGGGAGGAGAGGAAGTGGTTCATGTAGTTTCCCCTCTTAGTTTTAAGGGTGCAGTACTGATTTGACAGTGTTTTAAGATTTGCAGAGGGCACTGAATTTGTCTTTGACTCCGAGTTGATAGTGATCTGTGGATGGCCTCTCAGAAATACAGTGTGTATGATGATTCTGAAATTGTATTTCTTGATTGTCAAAACAGGTGGGAACAGGAATAGGATTCCTTTCTGTTCTCTTCTGGGTAATTAGCTATTGGGTAACTAGCTATGCATCGACACTAGAAGGTGCATTTGGGGTACGTATTGGCCAGGTGTGTATGGATACACACACTTGTAACTTCTTTTGAAGGCCTATTATAAAGAGTGTCTTGATACCGTTATTTACACACTGTGCTTTACTAGTCAGCGTCCTGTTTTGTACTGGGTTATGGAAAGATGCACTGGCTTGAAATGTGGTCTAATCAGTTTAAACTCACTGTAATTGTCTTTTTTCTTGCTGGAAAATAGTTTTTGGCAGACTCTTCCTCTGAAGAGTGTTTATGAATTTTGATGTATGTGTATGTATTTATGTTGTAAATTGTCCTTTTATTTTGTTCTGTTGTCTTAAATCTCCACAGGATGCAGTGTGATTCAGGGGCACTTAGTCTGCCAGGGAAGGAACTTCAGTGTGAAACACTCAGTTATTTGAGTGTATTTTTTTTAAGGGGGTAAGGGTGTGAGATACTAACTCTCTGAAGTGGTGGATAGATTTTTTTTTTTTGGTAGGAGGGAGGGAAGTGAATAGTTACCAGCCTAATCACATTTGATTGTGACATATGATGAAATACAGTATTTTATGGCCATACCTGAGCATATAGTTTTGATCCGAGTCCTACTATTGCTGAAGCAGAAGGGATATCAGTGCTAAAGGGAACAAATGATTCCCATGTACTTGTTGATGTCTTGCTATTGCCTCTTGTTACTGGAAAGGAGTCGTTTATGGAAAACATTTAGAGGGTGCAGATGTTTAGAGGGTACAGCTCTTTTGCTTGGGAGCAGGCTGGCTTCTTGGTCCTTAGAGAGGTTGGGAACACAGAAGGCATCATGTTGCTCTACCTGCCTCCTTGCCATTGTGACTGGGAGAGAGGATATGTGATCTCTTCCATAGGTTTTCAGCACCTTCACAGTGGGATAACGTAGGTGATCCTCGGGTGGGAATAGGGCCTAATCCTTCCCTCTCTGTGTGCCTGTATGGATGAGGCTGGGCCATCATGTGGCCCTCAGGTTTGGTTGGAGTGTAGTGAATGTACTTGTGTCTTCACAGTGGTGTGCACACTTGTGAGTTCTCAGTGAAGAACACCCAAATTCAGCATGCTGTCCTCCATGGAAGTATGTGCCTGTAATGGTGGGTAGGGAAGGGTGGGGGAAGAGGAGCCCTTCCTAGGAAGAACTTGCTAGGAAGACTGCTGCGTGGTAGCTAGGACTCTACTTCAAGCCTTGGATGTTTGGGTCACAATTCATTCTGTGGCACTGTGGGCAAGCAATTTTACTTTTGTATTCTTGTTCTTTGTATTGATTGAGTTCATCATTTGGGGTACAGGAGGCTTTCCTTTGCTGTACAATTGTTTGTTGCCTGTCACTGATTTTTTTTTTTTTTGTCATGGCCTCTCAGTGCTGCTGAAGAACATCTAAGCTCAAGCTTTCCTTGCCACTGAACTCAGTGTCTGTCATATCGGATACCTCCTAGGGAAATTTTGTATTCAACTCATTGATGGTTCCCAGCTGAGCCAGCCTGCAGTGGTACAGAGGTGGATGTCTGTTCAACTGATCCTCCGTGGCTGCCTTCCAATTGTCTAGGAGTTTCTGTCAAAAGAAGGGGCTTGTCAAAATGGGTGCGGGGAATGTGATCCAGGCAGTCTGCCATAGATCCCAGCGGATATGCTTTTTGTCAGGGTGGTTTAGGGCTCAGGGTGTAGTTGAGCTGTTAATCAGGTGATCATTTGTAGTATTGCTGCTATAGAGAATACATTTTCGTATGCAGAAGTGACTGTGCCTTATTAATCTACTTTCAGGGACAAGTGAAGAATAATTCTTCCCCCCTCAGGTTTGCTGTTAACCACTTGCATCTATGCTCCAGGGATTTGAAACTGCTGAATTACTGCATGGTGCTTGCTGCCTTGCTCTGGTTCCTGAGAGGCCAGTTGTTTGTCAAATGCCAAATTTCACAGCTGGGCTTGTGTTCCTGCTGATGCCCCCCCAACTCCTACTTAAATTTGGCATGGATCTTGACCAGAGGAAATTGTTATGATAATGTTGAGGGCTAGACAGGTTTGGGGGAAGGTCAGGCAGCCTAATCTCCATAACACCAATTGTGTAACATTCAGCCATAGCAATAAAGCACTTGTGGAGAGTGGGCTGAAGGGCGAGTCTCATCTCTATGCTGCTTCCATCAGGTGCAGCTAAGTCCTGAGCTAGTGTTCTAATAGTGAGACCCTCTCTGGAGATGAAAAGGATGCATAGTTCTCTGGCTAGACCAGTACTGGATGTGGACTTGAGTTTTTTGTTAGGACTGTGCAGCTAACCTTTTGACCTTTCACTGTGGTGCATACTTAAGAGGCATATTGTATAGGTATAGCTTGTATAAAGATTTTGGGGAAAAAGCTGCAACAGATGTCTTTGCCCATAGTATTACAAGAGAAGTCTTCCTACATTTTTATCAAAAGTATCCTGAGACATAGGGCTGAAGTAATTTTTCATAGGCTTTAGTGAAATTATAACAAAGCTATGTTTAGCTGAGTGGATTTTAAGTGATACTTCTTTACTATCTTCCATGTTTCTAGGCACTGGGAGGTTCAGAAATACCACGTATAGGCCTAGATTTGAATTACCCTTTTGCCCAACAGAAGGTATAGCAAATTCAAATGGAAGGGGAAAGATGAGACTTGACTTTAAGGGCTACAAAAAAGAAATGATTAAGTTGAGTAAGAAAGATTCTGTACTGCTTGAATTGGTAAGTCCAACAGTGAGTTGTCTATTTGACACATACAGCAGCCAAAAATGTCAGAGGTAGCGTAATCACATGTGTTGGCTCTAGTATCCAAATGCAGCCTCTGTGGGTGCAGATTAATGATGGGGAGGTTAACAGTATCGGGCTTTAAAGGGATTTAAAACCTCGTAAGTTTTTTGCTCCACCCAGAAAGACTGGACATTGGGACAGAGATGACCTCATCAATCCTGCGTGCTAACTGGGGTTTCATAGTCTAGCTCAGTGTATTAATGAAGTCTGTATACTGCTGCTTATTGAAATGTTTCCCTTAAATATATTTATTGAGAATGCAAATATGTGCACTTCATACTTATCACCTAGATATTACAGTGCCTAAGTCTGTATGTTGTATGATACCATCAGATACCTTTGGTAACCTCTTTCAGAGTAGATGCAAACATAGAATTAAAGGGCTTTCCTAATAAAGCACGCTTTTAACCTGTATCAGTGGTAAATCCAGAGTATTGAGGGGGCTGTGGAAGTGGCAGGGAAAACACTGCTGTTGCCTGCTCAGTGTCTTCAAGTGCCAGGCCACAGAAGCCATGTATGAGTCCTTTTCTACCACGTTTTTCTACTGTGGTGGTTTGAAGGAGTGGTGTCACGGTGTACTGCCGCTTGTTCCTCTCTGGGCCCAAGGGTAGAGAGAGATGGGAGGAACCTCTGCCCTGTGCAGCCTGACCCCGCTCCGGGGTGCCTTCACTCCTGCCCCCAGGGCAGCCCAAGGAGCTGCCTCTTAGATGGAAAGCCACTTGCTTTACTGAGTGACGTGCTTGCACAAGGTCATTTGGGGAATTTGTGGCAGAGCTGCAAACATGTCAATCTCAGCCTTAAACACAAGATGGCTTTTCCTGTTTTTTTTCTTTAATTCTCTGCAAAGAAGAATTTGCTTTCAAAGAAATCAAGATACAGAGATTAAAAAAAGTGATAGTAGCACCCACAGTTTCTGTGTTTACACGTTGTTTCTGGAGGAGTGAAGTACAGTGCAATTATGGAAATCAATGTACTTTGCTTGCAATAAACATGATGCAGTGCAGTAATCTGCAAAATGTATGCTTCTGCCATGCTATGCAGTGGCAGACTGATCTTATAGTGGTTAATGTGTAATTGGGAAAATCCCATTGATTAAAGAAATCAAATTAACTCTGTTTCAGTCTCTTTGCTGCTGCCATGGACACAGCCAGCCAGAATGGAGACAGTATGCTGCAGGGAGCTTGTATGTAATTTTTTTTTATACCTCCCTTTCATGAAAGTAGAAAGAGTTTTTGGGGTGGTTTTTTCCCCCCTTGTTTAATGTGACTTCACAGTGAACAGTATGTGTTTTTTCTCTTTTCCCAGTGTCAGGTGCATTCTGTGATTCAGTCCCTTGCAGGGATGGTTGCAGTCATTTTCTGTCCTTATGAGGTACAGGCATCACCACTGTAGTAATAAACTAACTGCCTGTTTTTTGTGTGTGCACCACTGTTGTCTTCTGGATGGAAAGAGTCCAGCTGTTGCTAGTAATTTTTGAGGTCAAAATAATTCTGGAGTAGGGATGTCTGATGATCTGTGACTTTCACTGGAAGAGGAGAAGGGTCTTGCAACTGTGAGGCGTGGAGCAGCTATGGTTGCCAGGGAGATGTGTGATAGGGGAGTCATTAAAAAAAAAAAATCCTTCCCCATTATTGACTGCAAAAATCTACTTGAAAATGAACTGATGGCCTGGGTTTGGGGAAGCAGGTATTTAGAGAGTTGAAGGAAGGGGAACATAACTTGAAGAACCATCTGTATTAGTGTATTTATAGTATGGTATACTCAGCAGCTTTGTGAGCAGTGGTCCTTACATGTCTAGTGCGGTGTAAACATACAGTTGGAGGCAGCCCTTGCCTGGAAGAGTGTACAATCCACGCTATCAACAAGTATTGGATATAATTCTTGAGTGTTGGAGGATTGTGAAGATAAGTGGAGACCACAACACAGTGGGGCTTTCTGCCTGCACTGCTGGAAGTCTGCTGCTTAAGCCAGGTTTGTCTAAGGATAACACATGAGAGAGGCAACCAGTGTCACCAGAAAGCAGCTTTATACTTGTATGTACATCAGACTAGCTTTGATAAGAGTGCTGTGCAGGACTTGTAGGCTGGAGCTGCAGCCAGGTTCTCACAAAAGCCTTGTGCTTCAACCCTCACTGGCATTTGGGCTTCCTCCTTAGTAATTCTTGGTGACCTCAGCAGGCAGCTCTTTCTCTTCATCTGTAACCAGAAGGAAATTAACAGTATCCTATATCCTGCTGGCAAATTTTTTTTCCTTCCCTCGATGTAAGGAGGCATTGCTGCTCCTGCTTCGTTATTAGCCCTGTAAGAGAAGGCACTGGGCAGGAGCAGTCTGTGCCCAAAGACTTTTTGCTGTAAGTGCGGGGAAGGTAGGAGGCAGAGCCAGATGCAGAAAGGCTTGCCCAAGGTCACACAGCAGGTTGCTAGCAGAGCTAGGAACAGACTCTAGGTCTACTCGCTACTGTGTGTTACTGCGTGCTAAACAGCAGCACAGAAATGCTGTGCTGTTGCTTCTGAGATGTTTTTGAGATGCTTTCTCTCTGCAGATGAGGTCTGAGCTGTATCTGTGCTAGGGGATGTGAAGGCATTTTACAGTAGTTACACTGAAACAGAACAATTTCTCAATTCATTTATCAAAATGTCTGCAGTTCCTATTTCAAGGCAGATAAAACAACAATGAATATCAAATAAAGGTGTCTTTATCCAGAACATTTTAAAACAAAAGAGAGAGAAGATTGGTTCTTTTGACCTCTGGCTTGCATTAGCTCTCTGGAATGTTAAGTCTATTCTGTCCTAATGAAATGGCTTTATTTGGGTTTCATCTACCTGCCTTAGTACCACCTGCATTTCTTTTGGTGTAAAGAATTCAGCTGCTTCTCAGTTGTCAGTTTAGTGGGATGTAGACCAATAGGCCGTCTCACCAAACCACGGTCACATCCTGATAATTCTGGCCCTGTCAGTGCCCAGAGCCAGTTGTATTAGAAGGTGCAAGAAGTACTGAAATAGGCAAGAAAGATGAGTTAAGCACAGCTAGAGAATTAACCACAACTGGGGATTTTCTGGTTCAGTGCTCTCTTGTTGTTTGCACACTCTCTCCCTTGACTTACAGAAGTCATTAAAGCCCAGTTCTTGCTGTTTTCCATGGCTGTTGGCACTTACAAATCCTTAAGGGTGTGAGCCTTAGTCATTCTGTTTCACTTCCCCATCTGTAAAATGGGGATAAGTAGAATTTGCAAAATCCTAAAATGATTTACTCTGTAGAAAGATTTTAGCATGTTTGTGAAGAGCTTTCAGCAGATACAAATTGCACTAGGTTGATTAGCTACACAAGTTTTATGCTCTTGGTTCTTTCCCTTGATTGCATGGACTGAATTCAACAATTTCATGTACAATTTGGGATTAATTGCAAATGACTTTGAGGTGAAAGTTGTCTGTCTGCTACTGAACTTGAAGTAGTATTCATGGCAAAAGAAGTCAGAAATATAATCAAATGTAGTTTCTGTTCCAGCAAGGACTTGCACAGGTTGCTCAGCTCCTTCTGTAATTTGTGCTGTATCGCTTATACAGTTTTTATATGTGTTTATCCACATTTGTGCCTTTTATCAAAAGACTGCAGCACGGCTTTTAAAAGCATAGTGTACTCCAATATAGATGGGAAGGTAGGAGACTTGTAGCAGACTAAGAATTTGCCAGAAGCATCAGGGAATTGGATACTGGTCTTTAGCAAAAGCAGGGTATTGGCAGAAAGGATGGCCTGGACCTGCAGATTTTAACCTGCCACAGACTCTTTGGCTTTGAAGCAGTTGCTTAAATTGTGTGAGCTTCAGCTTCCTGCCTATAGAGTGGAAAAATAGTACTATCTAATGTATTACGAAGATCAGTGTCTCAAGGATGGCAGAGATCAGATAGAGAACTTGTTTCCTAATTATGGTGCTTGTTATTTATCAGCAGTTTAGCAATTTTTTTTAGTTAAACTAGTGAAAGCAGAGTTTGAAATTTTTTTTATGGCATCTATGTCATTGCTTTTGGAGCCAGAGGGCCTGAGGTGGAGCTTATTGCCTGAAAGAGCAGGATGAGGGGATTTCCTTAACATCTGAGTTGGCACTTTATTCACAGAAAGTTTGCTGAAGAACTTTACAGTGGGGAGTGATGTGCTGTTGTGTAATTGCTTACATGTTGTTACCACTCTCCCCTTGCTCTGCTTTTGTTACCAGTATGTGTGTGTGTTCCCAAACTCTTGACATCTAGTTGCCTGTAAGGAGGACTCTCACTGTTCTCCTAGCTGAAATGAGCCATGCTAGCTGGCAATTCAAGCATCTTTCAAAAAAGCTGGTCTTGCAGCTTGGAAATGTAAGGATGGTACTCAGTCTCATTCTGTTCTCCGGTTCTGCCTCCTTCACGTTTCTGTAATGCCATTATCGTCAGCCGGATTCTTCCCTCTTCTCATTGCTGCAGGGCAAAGGAGGAGACAGACGTTTGATCTGACATTGGTGAGCAGTTAAAGCCAAGTTGGAGGTACAGAAAATGGAAGCTCACTTCTGTAACAAAGGCACAATTCAATGTTCCTTTTGCATTTGATACACTGAATAATAATATCAAGAAAAAAAATATTTCCTCCCAGAAAGGAAATCTCCTTCAGAAGGATAATGAAGCCTGGTGCTTTTCCAAAGCCAATGCCGTTTTTAAAGATGCTACTTGCATCATGCAGCATATTGTTTATATCCCTCTATTGTTGTTTTGTCTCTGTTAGGGAAAGGTTAGGCACTGATTGTGGACACTGGACATCTGTCAGCAACCATCCTGGGATGTTTTCATTAAAGTTAAGTACCACTTGGAGAAGGATGCAGTCTGTTAATATTAAAATAATGTCCACCTGCTGAAATAAGCATTTGAAGGACAGGGAATTGGTCCCTGATAGTGTTGGGGCTTTATTTCTAATGTTGGGTTTAACACACAACCTCCGAAGGCAGCAGTCCTGGAACGATCAAAGAGGGGTGATCTGCCACTCGCATGCTGACCCCTCTGCAGGGTTACTCCCTTCTCTGAGGGCTCCAGTTCCCTTCTACAGGCTGTGGTGTGGTGGTGTGCAAATCACGTAGCTCTTCAAAGGATGGTACAACAGCTGTATTGGAATTTCTGTACTTTGGTAGGGTGCTTTAATGAAAATGCATTTAAAAAAACCTGTCAGGTGCTCATGTGCTGAGAGAACAATGTGTGGAGTGGTCCCCACGCTGTAGATAGTATCTTGCTTAAGGCCTAGAGCTAAAGCACAGTGAAACTGTTGGGGCTTTTTGAGTGAAGTTCTTAGGTCTTGATCATGAAGATAGATCATCTACTATTTTGACATGGGTGTCTCATAGACCAAGGTATTTTCTTTCAGTAGCACATATAGTGCTAGTTTCTTTACATTGGCAGGATTTAGGATATAAGAGACAGCCCTGCAAGGCCCATGCTGTTGTTACCTCTTCATAAACAGCTGAATCGGTTCTAACTGAAAGAAGTCATCTTAAGAGCAAGTTCATTTTTCTGGATTTAAAGTGCTCCTGAAAATAATGTTTTATGGGAAGGTCTGTCATTTGTTCCTACTAAGTGCTGTGACAGTCTTAAATCAGAAAACAAATTATAACTTTTTTCCTAGCAATCTAACACTGAGGGCTCTTACGGGGAGGTTTTTTCCCTTCCTTTTCCATGAGTGCAGTTAGCAAATGAGACTTTTTACAGAAAATACCCAATTTGAACCTACAAGTTGATTCAGTTCAGCCCTTGTTAACTCTTTGATTGAGAGCTATGTAGATTGAAGAAGAAAGGTAGTGATCTGCTTTTGGGATTGAAAACTAAGATTAAATAGAATATGTCTAAGGGTGAAAATGAGGTTTTAAATGAATGGAGGAGGTGAAAGAAAAATAGAATAGTGCAATATAATGGTATATATGGAAATAAGTTCTGAGTTTCTTTTAGTTCTACATAGATGGAGAAACTGTATGGAAATGACTTGGACTTTTCATATGAGTAGATTGATCCACTGCAGCTAGTGGGAATATTTGTGTCCAAGTTGTGGCAGATTGGTACCTAGCATGAGAATTTTTCTAAATTGGATCAGAACAGGATAAAAATAAGTCTTGTTTTGTAGTATCAGAGCATCCATCAGTTGCCAAGATTATGTTTGGACAGAGGGACGTTTATTGTTAGAACAGAGCTGATAGTTTTCAGTGAAGAATTTAGGTTTTGCTGTTATATATGTGAAATTCATGTGTAAAGGAACTGAAAATTTCAATATAATTGAAATGTTTCACTTTCTACAGATAATTTTAGAAAACTTTTGTAGCTATTTGTTGTTTAGGGCATGTGGCTGTCTTTTTTTTTTGGTCCTATTGGGTGAAGTGAATTGTTAACTTTTCTGTGTACTATCAACTTCTGGTGACTTTTATTGATTGCTCAAGGTGACGAGTAGGCATTAGGTAATAAATATCAAGTGCAGCAGTACTTAAAGGAAGTGAATGTGAAAGTGCTGTTAATGGAATCAAGTAAAAATTGGATTTATATCCCAACAAAAATTCCCAGGAGAAATTGCCTTCTGTTTGCCTCTTTTTGTAATTCAAATATGATAATACAAGTGCAAGCTGTTATAATACAAATGCCTGGCAGAGTGTTTTGTTGGAAGATCTCAAAGCACTCGTAAACACACAGTACATCTCTCTTTAGAGGGCACGGAGAAATGAGAATTGTGGTAGACGAGTGAAGAGCTTTTAATAAGTGGTGCCTCTGCTTACTCAGGATGATTTTTTTTTTTAATATATCTGAAGGTATAAGATTCTCGTCACTGTAGTGAGAGCTAGTTTGCTGGTTATGGCATTAGCTGAATATTTGAAGTCAGTTCTTCTGTGTCGTCCTCCACAGAACTTCTCTCTGTTTGCTTTCTGTTCTGAGCCCTAGGTGCTAAAAAGGGATGGTGGCCCCCCTGCAACTACCAAAAGTATATAGTAGATTTGTGTAACTTCTGTGCTTTCCATGTAGTTAAATGCATGAAATATAACCAGATGAATCTATTGATGTTTGACGATATAAGCTAGAAACTGAAACATGGTGGGGAGGCGAAAACAATGCTTGCAACTCCCTCTGAGCTTAGGGGAGACTTATTTCTAAAGAAGCTATATCCACTATATTATTCTCTTTAAACTGTCAGTTCTCCATCAGTGTAATGATGAAATTGTTAATATTGTGAGAATTTCAAGGACTGAGATCTTCTAAATTATTAGTGAGATGAGATTTGTAGCTGGGTCAAAGATATCTCTCAGGGCAAGGTCCATTCTTATTGGCCTTGAGGGAGCATTGAACTTTATAGATGGACACACAGCTTCATAACTAATAATGGCAAATGAAATTGCAGCTACTTTTAAGTCATTTCATGATGACATGGATTGGTAACAGGGGGAATAGAGACTAATAATGAAAATTTATCATGAGGAAATCTTTAAATTAGGCCTTCACTGTGATTTGTGAGATGGATTTCACCTTGAACCTTATTTCACCTTTTTTACATTTTTTTGAGATAAAGGAGTCCTAACACCGGAGATGAAAATGAGTTTGTTTAAGCACAATGGATAAGCCATTTAAATGCAAATATTCTTTTACTGGAAAATAATTGAAATACAAGTTGAAAAATTTGTTTTGGAGATAATTATCACCTTATGAGACTGAGTAAAAATGCTTCTTAGGAGCGGAGTCTGTTTGCAGGGGTCTGTACAAATGTTTTTCATCAAATCAGCTTCCCTCTTCTGAGTTTTCATTTCAATTGTGAGTTGAGATGAACTGGCGGGTGACCCACCAAACTTGTGGGAGACATAAAATCTGAGATTCACAAGATTCACATATCTGAATCACAGACATAGCAGAAAACCATGCCTGCCCTGTGTCATTTTTATAGATGTCTGGACTGGAGGCGGGGAAGAATTAAATCTTCACTGTGTTCGTTTTACAGATGCAGAGAGAAAATAAGAGTAAAATTTTAAGACGCTTTTGAATCATCCTGAAGATTTTCATTGAGTCGTGGACTCCCAGGGCAAGATTTGCAAGGATGTTTAGATGCCTAAATAAGTGTATACTTGCCTGGGGGGTTTTATAAGAGGATATGTTAGCTGCAAAACTCAGGTGCATTTGTAAAGGCTACAAGGCATCTGTCTACAGTTCTTAGGTTATAAAAAAAAAAAGTTTGTAAACCTTTTCCACTTAAGTTCCTTTTGAAAAGGGACTCGTGGTCCTTAGGTGAACTCATTTTGGTTTTGTGAAATCTTGCACAAAGGAGTTACCTGATCTCTTTGACACCTTGCCATGAGTCCAGGGTCATATTGAGGCCTCCCAAGTTCCAGCTTAGTGCCTTAACCATGTGCTAAACCGTATTATTTTAGGCTAACTCTTGGTTTCAGGTAAAATATGTGCAAGCTTGCATGGTGTTGCAAAGCCATTTTCCCGTTACCAGAGTAGGATGCAGCACTTCTCTGGCTCACTTTGAAATGTGATGCGTAAGCACTCGAAAGGAGACTGACAGTGGGATTCAATTAAAGGATATTGGGGCAACTGAAAAGCCATGAAGGGAAGTCACAGGAAAACCCAGTGAGGCTGTTACTCCCACTAGAGACAGCATGGGAAGAATATGCATTAATTGGTTAATGCCTGTGAAGTGCTTTGAAGATGGAAATAGCTATATAAGTGCTTGGTATTACTATTATGCTGACAATGGCTATATAGAAGAGTCGTGGCACTAAGGGAGCAGTCAAAATTGATTAAGAGACAATTTTGAAAGAGAAAATTTTGAAGGGAGAAAATCACATCCCTTGAAGAGGCCATTCTGGCTGAATATTGGGATAACTGTGTTACTTCTCCGAGCTGAGCAAATGATTTCAAGTAATGGATGGTCTGCACAAGATTCCCAGTTTCTTTAGGAATTATGTAGCTGTGAACTTTTGCAGATAATTACTGTTCTTTAGGTTGTTAATGAGTGGCTGCTGGTGAGGGGTGGAATTGTTGCAAGCATTAGGAAACCCAGTTGTTTAGGCTTGTTTGGGGTGTGAAGGTCATGTAGTGTTTGGTTTGGAACCTAACTTGTGAAATCTAGTTCCACTAAGAGCAACTGGAAAACCCTGGAAACTTCTGGATTATGAATCACAAAAGCTTTAGTAAACATGTAGATAACTCCAATGGATTTTCCAGCAGAGATGAGAGTGTTGATAGGACTTTTTATAAGGCATTGAGGAACCTTCATTGGAATGATTGGAGTGGTCTGATGTCCTTTGCACAGGAGGAATTAAAACTGAAATGGGTTGAGTTGGCAGGGGGATAATCAGAGGAATGGAGAGAGTATCTTAGAGTGAAAGCATAGGGTTTATTTAGCCTGGCAAACAGGGATTGCAAGGGGATCTAATTATTCTCTGTAAATACGTGAAGGCCAGGTAAAAACAAAACAGGGAGAAGGACTGTTTAAGCTAACAGAAAATGTTGGTATGAAAACAAATGGGTGTAAACTGGTCATGAATTAATTTTAGCTTGGCAATTAGAATAATGTTTATAATTATCAAGGCAGTAATGCTCTAATGCAAATCTTCTAGTGTGAAGTACAGGACAGAAAAGCTAACATATTTATAAATGGGATTATATGGTGTGATTGCCAAGCCTGGAAGGAGACAGCATGTAATAACCAGGAGTTCTTAGCTTTAACTTTTTATATCTCTGTGTGTATATATACACATGAACACACATCCATATGTATGCTTTATAGTCCAATTTGTAGTCACTTGCTATATCTCTGCATTTTTCTAACTGATGACTATAACAGTGAATGTGATTATGGAAAACAAACTCAAGAAACTTGAACTGGCAAAGAACACTCAATTTTATTTGCCAGAGACTTTGAGCACAGGCCCGGCTGCTGATCAGCGTGTTTAAAGCTCAGCAAACTTAGAAGTTGGACTTGTGAACATTTGCCTTCAGTTGCTGTTTTTGCATCTTTTCCAACCTGTCTGAACCAGTCACACTGTAATGCTTGTCTGAGTCTTGTGTGTGTTCTGTCAGACTGGAAGCAGAGTGAGACCATCCTTTCTCACTAAGATTTTTTGCACATCCTCTACTTCATGAAATCCAATTTGGTGTGAAAAATTTTAAACTTTGATATTAGTGATCACAATGGACATTGCTTTAAGTTTCTGCCAGAGAATATCAGTATTAAAACATGTACTTAATGCACCCAGTAAATCTGTCGGGTACAGAGTAAGAGCAGATCAGTGTGCTACCAATGCAATTCATGGTAGACTGAAGCAGGAATTGTCCAGGGTCAATCAATGGCATGGTGAGGAAGCTGTTAACTGATAAACCAAAGTGTTCAGCTGTGCTCTAAGGACAGGATCATGATTTTTTGCATTCTTTGAATATAACTTTACTCCTGCATCTTGGTATTTTTGTAGCCTGTCTCTGAGGTATGCTAGCATCAGTACTAGCTTGAAAGGGGAATAGCAGAAGTGTTTGAGTTATTGAATAGCATTGGCTGTGGCAACATATACAGTGACTTTTACATTTACCCCAGCAACTTGTAAGAAATGAGTCTGGGGTCTTGTCTCCTCACAGATCTGTGGGGGATTGCAGGTGGTTTTCAGAGGGTTGCATCCCTAATGACCGGATAGCAGAGGAGACCTCAAGGTGACTTACAACAGTGCAAGCAAGTAAGTGTGAAACTGCTGATCAGCTGGTGATTCATTTTTGCATTGCTGTAAATGACTGGTCCAAGGAGCATGCTAGTTGTTTAAGCCCTCTTATACCTGTTTTGCCTGGCAGAGCGTGGTAGCTGGGGAAGAAGAGAGCAGAGGCACTGTATGTATGCTTTTGCTTCCATGTGCTGAATGGCAGAAGTATTGCCTGGTGATGCTGTGACTCTCTGTCTTCCTAGCACAGAAGCTTTCTTCTCCTCATTCCAGCAGGTGTTACAAGGGTAGACTGTATTTTTCAGTGGATCTAGCTAATGTACTCTGGAATATTCTGTTTAAGATCTGTTGCAGGTTAGTGGTGAGCAGCCTGTCAGACAAAGGGATAGACCCCATTCCTATCTGATTATTTCTATAAATGGTGGTTCATTTATCTGCTCTTTGTATTAATGACTCATCATGGCTCTAACCTTTATTCTGAGTTTTCAATTATTGCTGTTTAAGGAGCATCCCATACTTCTAGTCCTGGAGGTGGCTAATATTGTGTCATCTAGATAAAATACTTGATTCCAAGCAGATGGATGAGAGCTGCTCTGTTCCTTTGTCTAGTGCTAGAGAGAAGAGGCCACATCCTGTGTCCTGGAGATACGTGGAAACACCTGCAGCCTCTGGCTTTGCTTAAAACATTACTGCTGGGCTCATCTCAGAGCCCTGTTGCTACGATGCCCTAGGCCAAAATTCAGGTCCAAATTGTATGTGTAAGGCTCATTGCTAAGAACAGTCATGCCTGATTGCTTTTGTCTGGGGTGTCACATCTCTTTCCTTGTCTCCTGCTGCCTCTTCCAGACCGCTTTCCTTAGCTTCCTGCAATGCCCAGTATTCAGCAGAAAACCCCAAACAATTGGTGTTGCTGAATACCAAAGGCATGAATGTTGTGAAGGAAAGGAAGGAGGTGAATTGTGACTCTTAGTGAAGTCACACAGTAGAAAGCTAGTTTGTCTGCAGTATTGCCAAACTCTGTTAACTAGTTGTTTAGCATTCAAAGAAATTTCTACGTGTATATATAAAATCAAGGGTTTTTTTCCTCCCCTTTCTTTTTTTAAGGCTGCCCTGTAATGAAACCGCAGTTGAGCTGTTGCATGTGTGCCTTTGCCTAGCAACTGTGCCTAGCAACGTCACGGCATCGGAGCGAACCCAGCATTGGGGACGGAGCCGCTGGCTGTCAGGGAGCTGGTTAGAATGGTAATTTGTGATGAAAGATACTAGAGCCTCTTCTTGTGAGGCTTGCAAAGCCTTGTTCTTAATTTCTTGACCTTCAGGCTTCCTTGAATACCTACAGACAGCTTTCTGCCACTGCCCTGCAAAAATCAGATGAGCTGAGAGTTGCCTGGTAGCTAAACCTTTATGTGGTGTGTGGGGCTTTGAAATCTTTTTCATTATTCTTTCAGCCAAGTCATGTTGCCTTGCACTTGGGGTGGGGTAAACTACGTGCATGTGAACAATTCCTGTGATGTGGCCAATGCACCATAATTTCAACTGAATCTGAAGCTGCCATGTGTAACACCCTTCTGCAGTAACAGAGGGACAAGACTTAAAAGATGTAACATCTGCACTAGGAAATGGATCTGCTTCTCTTAAAAGCAACTCTGGGGCAGAAACCTGAGAGTATGCTTTTAAAGCATAGCCAACTGTGGCTGCTTAATTTGTTTTTAAAGTGTTTAAAGCTCTTGTCTCTTCCTAGGGTATTCAGCTTGGAGGCTTTTTGTTTGATAGGGGTTTTCAAGATCTTAACATGTGAGCTATTTCAGCCAAGGTTCTTAAAGCCCCATTAAGATAAGTTGACAGTAACTTGTGAAGTGCAATGGAAGAATTAATGTCCTTCACTCTAATGCAAGCAAAGGACACGAAATAAAGTACTACTCGACACTTTTGTCATAGGACAGATGTGCATGTAGTTAAAACAGGGTCCAGCAAGGAACCAGAGCAGCACAAGCTAAATTGGCTGGTTTGGCCTGCCTGGTGAAAGCTTACAGCAGTGGGTATTGGGCTCTGTAGCAGATGTGTGAATCTTGAACATGTCTGGATATATATACTGGACAGATAAAAGATTCTCTTCCTTGCTGACAGCTCTGAATGCATTGTTAGTGCCTGCTACCTCACAAGGGTGTTTTTCCTCTTGTCACCTGTGATGCAAGTCACCAGGTTTTTTATGCTCATCTGAGATAGGGCGGTCAGTTCATGCTAAAGAATGCTGATGGGAGGGACAGAAGAGTGAGGACCTTCTGTAACCAGGCTTGTCTCTGGAATGGATTTGCAGTCAGCAGGCACGTTCGCACTGTAGCGCAGTAAAGTGTGAGAGATTCTCCTCCCAGCGTTGACAGTGCTGCTGTTTCCGTGTGGCATGGTGCTCTGGAGAGGCCAGCTTGAATCCCATTAGGGTACGGCTGTGTTAGCACTGTGGTGTGTTCAGGCTGCAGTCAGGGATGGTGTTCTGGATACCACTGCCAGGCCAAGACTTCCCTACTGCTAGCAAAGATTGCCCCATTGCAGGCTCAGCAGCTTGGTTGCAGCTCTGGATGTGCATCTTGTTGATATTGTCTGTTGACTGATTCTATGACGCTTTTGGTTGCAGTAGCCTAGTATGAGTTACAGGCTAGGCTCTTTAGTCTGGCTCCACATATGCTCTAGGTCCTCCTGTACTCACTGTGAATGATTATGTGAAAGACTTGTATCTAAGTGGAGCTCAGCAATTGAACTTGGTGTGTTCCATGAGATAAGTGCAGCTCCTTTTCCAGGTGCTTCTCTTTCAGATTTGAGGGAGTGAAAAATGTTAGTTCCCCACAGGATTAGAGGGGACTATCATCATCCTTTTGCAGAGAAAGCACAGCCTGGAGGTGTGGGGGGTGTGAGATGTTTCTGATTCTGTTTGTGTTCAGTACTAACTGCAAGTGCTTCACGTAGCCATACCAGAGCCTCTGGATTTACATGATGTTTATTGTATGGGATAGAGTGGGAAGAAACATAGATCTTCAGTTTACGTGAGTAATCTTATTCTTGAGTCCTCTGCTCTGGTTTCAAGCAAGTACAAAGAGATGCGAACGTGGCAAATCTTAGCTAGTAACTGTGCTGATAAAGCTCAATTCAACTTAAAGCACAGTGAACTGTAGTATGTTTGGCCTTGCTGACAAGATTCCTATGCTCTGTTCATTGTTAAAAGGTTCACGGTTTTCTTTCTTTCTGTGTGTGTTCCTTGCATCAACAAACTCTGCTTGCTTGGCTAAACATGATCTCTGTAGGTCAGTAGAGCGTGGAAACAATCTCCTCTTTTGTGACACAGTCAGAATAGGCAGAGCCCATTTCACTACTTTGTTCGATGCATGTGTGTTTCGGGAGCCTTCCAAATGAGGAATCAATGTGGTCTTTGTCATCATGGTTTCAAGGAAGATGGTGAAAAGATACTGAGGCATTCTGTGTTGTGGAGTAATTAGTAATTTAGTAATTTATATTCCTCATCAGTATTGGCCATGCAAAGTTCTCCGTTATGCATGTTTGAAATGTTTTCTAATGTTGTATCCATTGCTATCCACTGGTTATTGGATCAAGTGGTGTATGAAGCGGTATGCACGCCTGTGTCTCTCCAACTAGCTACCTTGAGTTAGTGCAAATAAAATGCACTATTTTTGAAGATCACTGCTGTAAATAGGAAAATATATATTCATTAATGTGTCTTGATGAACACAGACTTCTCTAATCTTTGGTACTGCTTATATTAAAAAGACTGCATTACCAGGGATTTTCTAGATGCTTATTAAAATAACTCCAAAGTAATTTTTTCATGTCTTCTATTATTAGTCCTTAAGCCCTCCTACCTCCCCTTTTAACAGTAAAATAGGAGGGAATCCATCTCCCTTTCCCCTCACTATGTGCAGGTCTTTACTCCTAAACACTTGTCCTGTTTTCTGGCTTGCTTTGATTCTGTTTATATTGTAAGCTTTACAGATGGTAAAGTGGTATATAAATCTGCAGGAGTGATTGAGAAAGATACAGCATGCACCTGGGGAAAGCCAGCATGACACTGTAAAGTCTCTTTGATAATCCAACAGGAGTATGTGTTGTGGTATTCACTACAGAACAGCTCAAGTTCTTACTAGCTACACAAGTTAGTGTGATTTTGCATCCCCCCTTTGATAGCAGTCTTTTTAATTAAAAAAAAAAACAACTGAGGGTGTGGAAGACTTGAAGTCCCTTCTCTTTCCAGGTCATTCCAGGGTAGGGGAGAAGCAAGCTGGCAGGGGACAGCCTGTGTCAGGTCAGTATGCCGTGCTACGCTCCCTCTCTCCCTCTGTTAAGGGCCTTCAGCCTCAAGGGAAAATCTGGCAGCTGCTCTTATGACCAGTGTACTCACTTAGGCAATTTCTAGCTTAACCAAATGAGGCATTACTTTCCAGCAGCTGAAGTCTCTGGCCTCTCAGCATGTCAGGGGACTGCAGTGCAGCTGTAAGACAGGACATATGTGCGGTGTCATGTTCTTGTGATTTCAAGTTTTGTCCTGCAACGAACGGCTTTTGATGTTACCTGAAATTGGATGTTTCCTTTTTTCTCTACAGCATGTCAGAACTCCTTTGACCTTGCTGTTGGAAGTATGTGCCCTTTCCAAGATTCAATCATGAAATATAAAACCAAAGTATAATAAAGCAGAAAAGACTTTCTTCAAAGGAGAAGGTTAGCTTCGCATAGAGGAGGGAATGTACCAAAGGGGGGTGGCAGTTGGCATCCCAGCCATATGGATGAGGCAGTGTTCAGCTCGGGCTCGGGCTTAGCTGCAGCACTCTGTCCAGTTTTTGACTTTACACTTCAGGACAGATACGGAACAGCTGGGGAGAGTCCAGAACCTCACTGGGAGTTCAGAAACATCATTGAACAAGTAAGCATTGAACAGGTTGGGTTAATTTATTCTGTAATAGTGCCTTCCAACATTTTTGGATCTGTTGACCTCAACATTTCCGGTGTTAGGTGCCTTTATTTCTATGTAGGTGCTTGTTGCATTTCTCGAGAATTGAAAAAATAGACATGAGGCTATTTTCCTTTCTTGCCTTTCATAGATGCCTGCAGGCATTATGAGCTGCAATTTGAAAATCGCCTGCCTCAGGAGGAGATGACTAGGGAGAATAAACTGTTCTTTGAGTCCAGTGTAGGTAGGAGAAAATGCCATGGTCTAAAGTAACAACAAGATGAATTTGGGCCAGACTAAGGAAATGGAGAGCTAAAATACTTTTGTCCAGGTTTTTCCCTAATCTGAAATATGTGTCATTTCTAAGATACGTTGGAAAAGTTACGTCATCACAGAGCAGCGTGGCAATGCGTGAGGATGGTGCAGTGACAGTTGGAAGTTCCAGACTTCCCTTTCCTCTTCTGTGGAAGTATTTGTAGCTTCCAGCTGTAAGGTGGTTTGGTTGGAGCTTTTGCTGGGAAACTCCAAGGGCAGCAATGTGACTAGAAATCCCAAACATGTATAGGAAACTTGCATAATTTTCCAAGACAAGTTTTTTGCTTGGGAGGGAACATGTGGGAAAAACTAAATACATTATTACACCATCTTCACTCCACCATCATCTTTTCTGTTCCTCTCTTCTTTCTACTTGGGAAGCCCTTAAAATTGAATTGTTAGGCTAATGTTGGAACAATGCCTAAATGTAACAGATCTCTGCAATAACAGTGTAAAAGCCTGGGCAGCACTAAAAGGGACAGAAAGTGATGACAGTGGGAGTGAAAGACTGTTGGAATGTAAGGGAAGTAATGTGTCTCTCCATAGAACTGGAGGTGACTAAGTTGGTTTCAGGAATGATATGTTTGATTTGCAGTATCACAGTATTGTGCCATCCTGCTGAAAACTCACATACTGCTTTTGATTTGAGGAGGATGTTATAATTCTTTCTGGACTTGGCAGTAGTGGCATGAGCTGGATTCAGATAAAATGCATGTTCTTTGCCCTTGCATTCTTCAGTTTATCACTCCATGTGTTCAGAGAGAAAAAGGTACTGGCTATCTGAGATGTAAATCATCCCCTTGACGATGTTCTTGGATCCACTGGCTTTTGATTAGAAGTTATAGTTAATGGAATGTCTCTGCATTATTTATTACCCAGAAGGCTTTGATATAAGACTGTAGGTTAAGTTAAAACTATGAAAAGGTGAATACTTAGGGAAACAAGGCTTAGATTTATGAAGTGTGAAGGTACTTTCCCTGTTTGTTCATTTAGATTGTGTGAGCAAGAGTCAAAGCTAGGCTATGGGTAAAGTATTCACTGTTTGTGATTGTAATGATTTAGAAGACTCCTATGTAAGGAAGCATAATTAGTTGCTGATAAATGATTCAAAACAGAAAACATTGGGAAAAGGAACATTTGTTCCTATTTCCTATTTCTCATATTTCCTATTCCTATGGCAGATCAAACAATGTTTAAAAAAAGTGGAGTTCTTAAAGATGAACTGTTCAATACAGGGGGTGCATTTTTAGCATGTTCTTTTTGGGAAGAAGGTTGTGAAAAGACCGCTGTGAACATTTCACAACGCACTCCTGATGCCCCCTGTTCTGAGGCCTCTTCAGAACAGGGTTTGTGCCTTTGTGGAAAGGGGAGTGTTCAGTAGGGACCTGAGGTGTTGATCCCGTGCTGTGGCATATACCCGCTTGTGTGAGAAGGCGAGTGAGTCTTGTGGTTTCACATGTGTCACCCTACAAAGAAAGCTGGGGCACTTCTGCACCGAGTTTGGCTGTTTTAACTGTGTCTCCATCCTTGAGCTCTACCCTACTCATCACAGCCTCCAAATGCGCTCTCACGGGATGCTAAAAACCTAGTCAGCATTTGAGTGCTGTTTCTGAGTTGGGATCTAGTGTCTTGGTTTGAAGAACTGTGGTGGGTTGACTCTGGCTGGATGCCAGGTGCCTGCCAAAGCTGCTCTATCACTCCCCCTCAACTGGACAGGGGAGAGAAAATATAACAAAAGGCTTGTGGGTCGAGATAAGGACAATTTAATAAAGCAGAAGTCGCACAAAAAAGCAAAGAAAAACAAAGGATTTTATTCTCTGCAGCCCATCAGCAGGTGATGTCCAGCCCCTTCCCAGGAAGCAGGGCTTCAGTATGTGTAGTAGTTGTTCTGGAGGGCAAACATAAATAACGAATGCCTCCCCCTTCCTCCTCCTTCTCCTAGCTTTTATTGCTGAGCAGATGTCATATGGTATGGAATACCCCTTTGGTCAGTTTGGGTCAGCTGTCCTGGCTCTGTCCCCTCCCCAGATCTTGCCCACCCCCAGCCTGCTGGTGAGGGGGGGAATGTTGGGGAGACAGCCTTGATGCTGTGCGAGCACTGCTCAGCAGTAGCCAAAACACTGGGGTGTTACCAGCACCCTTCTAGCCACCAATACAGAGCACAGCGCTATGAGGGCTGTGATGGGGAGAATTAACTCCATCTCAGCCAGACCCAATACAAGAACTTTATGCAATGAAGGTGAATGATTCTGGACAGTAATGTAAATAGAAAAAATTGAGAAGTTGCTGATGTATGAGCAGGATTTGGCCCTGGTATTTTAGGCCAGGATGGAATGTGTGTGTGTCTGCAGGATATGGATTTCAGTTTTCTTGGGGAAATTGTTTTTTATGTTCATCTGTTTCATTGAATAGGCTAGAACAACACAAAATAGAAACATTTGTGCCTAAGTAACAATAACTAAAGAAAATGACAATACCAAAAACTACTGCATTAAGGAGAAGACAGCCATATATCACCAACAGATGATACTGCTGAGAGCAAGGCAGTGTATATGATTTGATATTTGTTCCTTTTGAATTGTGCAGTGACCATGCATCAGTGTGTGCTAAATTACATTTCTGCTGAGAAACAAAGTGCATCAACTTATATTTTAGGAAGCACTTCAGAAATAAATTCTGTTTCCTTCTCTCTAAAGTATTGCTTCCTTTGATATTAATATGGTGTAAATCAAGATAAGTTAAAATACTTCCTTGATTTACACCACCATGGATCTGGCCTAGTAAGTTTAAGGAATTGAAAGTAGGTGGAAAATGATGTTTTGTACCCGTTTCCTTTGCACTTGTAATGTCAGGCAACACCTTTGTTTGTTATTTAGCTTCTGACAACATGGTGAAGATTTGTAGTGACAGAATGTGAATGTACAAGTTTATCTGAGTCTGTAGAGCTGCTGAAATTCTATGTCAAGTGATGAAACCCAGTCCCAGCCAGAGGCTTGAAGGGTACAGCAGCCGAGGCAGCTCACTCCTGTATGTAGGTGTTGCTTATATGAAGGAAATAAATTCTGTTGCTATGAATGTGCTTGAATGATTGAGTCTCCTCTCTTGTAAATGTAACCTGGTTTGTTTTGATCAATGTGCAGTGACGATCTTGACTGCAAGTCATGAGACATCAAAGACATGAGAACCAGTTACTGTTACCCACACTGTAGTCACTGGGGGGATGAACTGGTTCTGCTCCGGAACTCAGCTAGCCATGTTGCATTAGACAGAGGCCACTCTAAAGCTGGAGTGACTGACATGAGAATGGTCCCATGCTCATGTGTCTAAACTTCAGATATACAGTGTAAATAAACCTCCAAGTAGCTTCTGTCTCCAGTCGTGTAGCTTGTACTGTCAAAAGAAGTCTTGGTTTTTGAGTACAGGGATGTTCTTCCTACCCAGCTCGTGGCAAGAGGTTGATCGATACCCAGAATGAAGCTTGAGGGGGTTACGACTTCCCTGCTTAAGCAAGAGGCAGCCAGAAGTGTATTCAGCTGATATTTATTTTTTGGTTAAGTGTCCAGTCATGTTAAGTTTTGTGGCATGTGGATTAACTGTGTGTTGTAAAATGCTGCAGGCAGCCCATGTTTCTGGTAGAAATGCAGTTCTGTGAGCATATTGCAAAGTAAATATTTCATCATTTTCCTTGTGTATATGAGCCAGAAGTGAGGCTGTTTAGTCTGTTTACATTGTTCAAGCAGTGTATATTTCACAAAACAAGTATTGTAAATGGAGACTGGTAAAGCTGACTTTTAAGCTCTATCAGAGGAAATGGTTGTGCCTCTGATAAAGATGTTTTTCTGCAAAGCCCCAAGTCATCCACAAATGTGGGTTTCCTTGGGTTGTGTTTTTTCCTCCACCTTATTGTGATCCCTTTGGAGAAAGGCTCTGTCCACTGAACAGTGCCAAGTATGATAATGCCTTCGTCCTTGTCTTGGAAACTTTAAGTGCTACTGCAATAAGTTACACTGATGCATTCATTAAAAAGATATACTCTCATAATAAACCACTTTCCAGAATTGAAAATAGCAGGTTGCGTTGGCAGAGTGCAAGTTAGAATTAGCTCCATTCTCAGACTGGTCATCTCGGTCACAAAATAGAACATGTGCCCACAAACACGTATCCACTGACGAGTTTCACGTTGGTGTTATACCTTCAGAAAGTGAGAGTCCATGAATAATAGTATTAGAAGCTGGAGTATCTACATAAATATTTACACTGCCACACTGAGCCTTCTGGTGGATGACATCTGATCTGTTGGCTTTCTGTGTTTACCTTTCTCGTTCACTGTGGTGGCTTTCGAACAGAGTGGCAAATTGAGAGGGGGGAAATGCAACCATTCTGGAAGGGTTGTAACTAATTCCTCTGGTACCAGGGCTGATGGTTGATCTACAGAGGGTGTAAATAAGGCAGTCCCCGGGTACAGCTTGTCCTGGCATCGCTACTGTTTCTTGTGGTCACCTGGCATAGCCCTGTCAGAGCTGAGGTAAAGGGCAGGGCAGGTGATTGACTGATCCAGGAGGGGAGCTGCTGCATTCCCATCACTTGAGTAAGGTGTGTGGAGGTGCCTCGTGTCAAACTTCTGGGTTGGAGAGAAGGCTCCAGAAATTTTGCAAGAATGTTGTCCTCTGTCAAATATGAATTCACCTGGAACTTTATAGCAGAGACACTGGCATTGTCCTTTCATACCTTTCTACTTATTCATGCTCCTGGGCCAAAGGGATAAAGAGAATTGTTTGGCAAGTCTTCAGAGGAGAAACGGAGTATTTCCTTGTTGTGTACTTTAGATTTTAGATAAGATTTTCTCAGTCAAGCCTGAGCTAAACTAACTCAAACCTCAAAGCAAATTACAGAGTATGCATAGATTCTCTTGGGCTTCCTGGATCTCTTTCCCATGCCTGCTGACTTTTTCCAGCAGTGTCCAATATAAATGAAGTTCCCTGCTATTACAGTTGATGAAGAATATATTGCTTTCCAGTTTGTCAGCTTTTGGAAAACTAATTTTTGTTTGCAATGAGCAATTTTCTTTTAGCTCTATCCGAAGCACGTCTTGGTCAAAATCATGAACACTCAAATATTTCAGTAGATTGATTCGATATGTCATAAAACTGTCCCCTATTTTTCTATTACTTATTTGGTTTTCTTCAGCGAGGCTTAAGATTATGTACGTTTTTCTGGCCTTTGTTTGTTCTTTGTTTTAATCACTAATTATGCAAGGATGACATGAATTTATATTGATCTTAAAGCTTGTTGCCTTTCGTATGACCTTGGAAGTGTTTGGAACACAGTGTCTCTGACCTGGAATTTATTTTCTGAGCTTCATGCAGCATCAGTAGCTTTTATACCATCAGGAAATGGAAAGATACAGCTGCTTTAATTTCCCAGTTTCCTTAAATTGTTCTGATGACATTTACTTATGATTAAAATAAAAAATGTGCAGTAGAGACAGATTCAATATCCCCCTGTTGCCTATTGAGTGCCAGTCTGGTTGAAGAAAAGAGGGTGTGATTGAATTTTAGAGAACTGAAGCTTATGGATCTTTGGCAGTCTCCAAGTTATTAAACCAAACTGGGCCTAATTTTACCACTCTGTGATAACGGTAATATTCCCAGTCCTGTGCAGCTTTCTGGCACCAAGCTAATACATCCTTTCAGTGAACTCTACTAATAAATGGAACTGAAGTGGAGGAGGGAGGTAGATTTCACTCTTGTATGTATTATGTATTGACAAAATGTATGGAGAGAGGCAGATGCCAGGTGCTATAGAAATGCAAAGTACTTTAGTCTGCCCTTGTTAAGGAGTTGTGTGCCTAGCTCAGTTTTAGTCCCTGGTGGATTATGGAGCTGTCCTAACTCTCACTGATATAATAAACATGATTTAAAAAAAAAAAATTCCCTGAGTAGTAAATATGATTGACCATTTTCGATTCATAAGGGTGTGAACTTCGTCTTGCAGAGAGAAGTTCCACTAAGCATTTTTGCACCAAAGTAGGTCAATCTAATTATAATTGGCTTTAATGAGCACTACTCTGCAGTTCTTTACCTGTAGCTGGTTGGCACTCAGAAGTGCAAATGCCATTGCTGCCTTTGAAAAAAGCAATGAGAAATCAAAGTAGTAATTTCTAATCTAATTCATTCCAACTTGAAAGCCTTGGTTATCTGCATAAGCGGGGTAAACAATCCAGCATCAGTAAGACAAGCCAGAGCAAATGCAGGCAGCAGTGATCAGCAGCTCTGATGCTGGCCATAGGATAAAGGTGAAGTTCTGCTTTTGGTCTCACAACAGTTGCCTTGCAAACTGTCTGGAATTTACCTTTGGTGTGAAGGGGTTATTCCATTAAAGCCAGTAAGAGTTATACTAGTTTGTTTGGAGTGAATTTTTCTTTGTGCCTCAAAAGACATTTGGGTAAAGTAGCAGTGAAGAGAGGAAAACAGTAAGGAGAATTTGTCATTTAGGCTGTTCCCAAAACATATTTATGTACCTGTTTCCCTAGAGAGAAGAAAATCTCATATATCCAGAAATTGTACATCATGGCAGTTGATCTTTATCTTTGGGATGGAGTGTTCACAGGTACTGCTTTGGGGAAGGAAAATGGATTTGAGGGAGGTGTTAAATATTTAGCTCTGGTGGGTACAGGACTGGGTTCTCAGAAGACGTAGCTCTACAGCAGCTCCTTAGGAACACTGATTGGAAGACATTTACTATTTCTTTCAGAACTGGGTGAGAGAAAACAGAGCAGCCTGAGAAGGCTGGGTCTAGCCAATAATTTCTGTTCTAATACCCCCATCAGGTCTAATAGGGGTATGTAATGTTACTGGTGATGGCTCTGGGCCACAGTCTGTATTGCTTTGCCAGTTTGGGGTATGCAGACCAGAGACCAAGTGGGAACATGCCTTTTCCTTATGGCAGTCTGCATGGAAAGGCCCTGTATAAAAACCATCGGCTCTCCTCCCTGCTAGGAGGTAGTTTCATGCTAGTGAGCAATGTTTACCTGAAAGAACGTGGATGGGGGAAAAAGAACTGCTGTTCTAGGAAGCTGCAAATATTTGGGTTTTTTTTTTGTTTTTTATTCCAAATAACTCTTCAAGAATGGTTGGTTTGTTAAAGCCTTTGAACTGTGTCCTGCTCTTTCTGGAGTCAGGACAACTTTAATTTCTGATCTTTTGCCATTCAGTTTTCATGCAGTCTTGTCCAGACAGACTAGTCATTTGGTGACTCAGTTCCTCATTACGTATTATGTCCATTACAGTTTTTGGCCTTTCAAGGTGAGGGGTGGTCTGTCTGTCTCTGTCTGCACAGTTGAGCCCTGATCTTCTGTCTCTTATTCAAGTGTAACTAAGGGTAAAAGAGATGGTCAGCTTTGGCATTCTCATTCTACTGTTTTGTGGCCTCTGAACCCCTCATGCTTGAGGCACCCGGCATGGCCACGCGCTTTTGAAACGTGTTAAATCCCTAAATGCACAGTGTATGATGAAGAGTATGTAGGACTTTGTCGTGGGCTGTGAAAGGATGTCGGAGTACGCATCTGTTTCCCAGTTGCAGTCAGCAGCTGCTGTAATCCAGCTGTTATGAGCCCATTCTGTTTACAGCTAGAGGGAGCAGTGCCCAAGAGATGGGTATCTGGGGTCCGAGTTTCCTGCAGGGAGGACAAAGATGCATCTTTAGACTTTACCTTTATCTGTTCCCTGGGACCATGAACTGAGAAGAAATTCAGTGGAAGGAATCCTGTATAATCTGTTTTGATAGTGAAGATATTAAATGTATACCTACACCATTTGACTTGTACTTTTGTCTTTTCTCTTGCCAGCCCAGAACTGCAGTCACATTTTGCAGGGCCCAAATGGGACAATACAGAGTCCAGGCTTTCCATATGGATATCCAAATTATGCAAACTGCACGTGGACAATCACTGCCGAGGAGCAGAACAGGATACAGCTTGTTTTCCAGTCCTTTGCATTAGAGGAAGATTTTGATGTATTATCTATCTACGATGGACTGCCTCAGCAGGGGAATCTGAGAACAAGGTACATTGTTCATAACAGTGATGTTTATAAAGATGTTTCCATTTCTGCCACTGGGATTAAATCTAGGTTGGAGGTTTATGCTGCAATAAACTGGGAGTGCTTCTTCATGAGCAGTTCTTATAGTTGTTTTGATTCTTATCTCTGATAAGGTTTGAAATGTTTCTCTGAATGCCTGACAGTAATGATTTATCAAGAGTCGTTCTAGACATCCAGAGAAGTTAATTAGAAAATGGAGCAAGAGGAAAGCAGAGCTAATGTGCAGAGGAGCTTCCCTCAATCCAAAAGAGATTCTCTGAGTGGGCGGATGGATAATGGGTTTCAGTTTATAGCTCTGTCAAATGCTTTGTGGGTGCATTTGGGTAATTCCCTAACTTGCAGTCTGTTCACCAGCTGGACAGGGCTCATATGCTCTCATATCTGACTAAACTGTTGGATCTTTAGGAGTAAGAAGTTTATCGAGTAATATAGTTTAGTATGAAGACTCTCTGTGGATTCTGATCTCTGAGACTTTCAGGAACTATCCTGGTACTAATAAAAAGTTAAATGAGAGGCTGATTTTGAAAAAAATAACGTATTGCTGTTGTAGCAAATGTTATATGACATGTCAGACTTCTGCGTTTGAAGGAGTCGTGATCTCAGACCTCCAGATCTGAGGCATAGATGAAATCAGCTTGGTGAGTTATGACGTGACTGCTGTTGTCTGATGTGGTGTCTGATTGCAGCTGAAGTCTGACAGTAATATATTCAAAAAGCAATAGGAACAGTGGCAGCATCCAGTGTCAGGATCCCTAGTAAGAATGCTGTAGTCATGGACAGTCCTCGAAATTAATTTTACTTCAAACCACTTTAGTTTAGGACAGACCCTTTGACCTCAGTGTCTTGTCTAACCCAACTGGAAAACCTGAGTTGAAGAAACACTGGTGAAAATCAGCTCTTTATGTAGATGATTTCAGTTATGCAAATGAATTGTATCTTCATCTTGCAACTGTGCTTGAGAATCATCTTAATTATGGGACCTCATCATTTAATCAGAAGGTAGCATAGTGCTTTGCCTTGGGTATTATGTAAAGGATGCCTACATCAAGTATAAAATTCTGCTCAGGAAACTTTGTATGGTGGGTAGTCAATGCTGCTCTTGCCCTCAGAAGCCCCCTGGCAAATGGCTCTGCTCATCAGCAGTGCCGGATGTTTCCTTTGGCCCTCTAGATGTTGGTGGGAGGTTCTGCTGATGAAGCAAAACCTGTGAATGAAATTAATTCAGAATTAGGGTCATGGTGGAGTAAATTAGTAAGACACTGTAGACGAGTTGCATCCAGGTACTGCTCTGAGCTATTCTTAAGCATGATATGATTATAGATTGAAGTAACAGAAAGGGTATCTTCCTACAGTTGATCAGTACAACAGAACTCAGAGATACAACTTGAATACTGTCCTGATAATTTGTAGCCCTGCATTGGGGGAAGGTGAGGAAACAAATATGTTCCTCCCTCTGCATCACTGGTGAACTTCATGTGAAACTTGGATAGGTAAGTGTAGGTTGTGGGATGAAACCAGGAGCACAAAGCAATGTGAGAACGTCTCATCTCTAATGAGGAGATGAGGTGTTTGGGAAATGCTGTGTATTTAGTATAACGGAGGAAAGTGAAATAAAGGGGGGGGGGGAAGGTATTGAGCCTTTCTAGAGGTCTGAAAGCACTTACAGAGGACTTACAAAAGTAAATTATATGGACTCTTGCATGATGGATGCTTGTGTTCTTCCCCTGGATGTTTCTAGATTAGTAACTTCAAAACGTGGAACTTGCTCCTCTGTGCTGTTTGGTGTCTCACTTCTTTGTTCAGCTAATATTTTTTTTGGTACATCAATCTCGCCTCATTAAACTCTGTAGCTGTTGCCCAACATTGGTTTTTTCTTTTTCTTTCTGCCTTTTTTGTTTTTTTCCTGTGGCTATCAATTTTGTTTTTTCTCAGACTGCTTTCCAAATGTACTCAATTCATCATCAAAGTGCAGCACTCGAAGATGGATGACCATGCGTCATTCATCAAAGCTCATGCAACCAAGAGGCAGGCCAAAATAAGCTGTAAGCAAGCGTAAAAAAAAAAAGGGGAAAAAAGCACACTTCTGTAGAGAAGGTGACTGTCTTGTTCAGTGTGTTCAAGGCTGATCAACAAAATGGTTAACAGAGGGGAACTGAATCTCTTTGCTTCTCCTGATCTTGAGCTTATATTGTTGGGCATCACTGTATTTCAGTAAGTCATGCCTGCTTGACTGGGAGAAGAGAATGATCTTGGTGTTGATGACACTTTCTCGTGCTGAGGGATGGAGAATGGTTAGTTGTCTCAATACCCTGCTGTTCCATTTAAGCCATATATTCTGAAGAGCTTCCTTGGCCTGATGTGTCACAGTGTCATGTCTATGTGCATTTCTGAGGAGGGGTTAATAATTGTGTTCTTCATGTGCTGGCAAACACCCTGTTGTCTTGCAATTTAATGTGGTGTGAAAGTTCCCTAATAGAATAAGAGCAGACTTAATCCAATGAGACATTTGCTAATAAACTGCTTTACTGTATATTAGGGAATTTGCGTTGTGCGTTTGTGATGAGTATGTGAATATTAAATGTGTTTCAGTGTCTTAATTTAGACATCCAGGGCTGCTGTTATCTTTCAGTGCTGTGACTTTGCTTTGTTTGCTAAAATCAGAGCTTGTTTCTGAGTCCTTGCTCCTTCAGCTTCTCTCAAATAATTTGTTTTTGCCCAACACCATACGCTGGCTTTCAGCAGGGAGCACTGTAACAGAATCTTCTGGTAAACCTGAGAAGAGTGATGGCTACAGATTTCTCTCCCTTAACTTGAGTAGAGCTGTGTGTCTTCACGAGTTCAGATGAGATTTGTAACTTCCCTTTGGTGCCTGTATGTGGCTTTCCCTTCTCTTAAGCAGTGTTTGTGCTCGTTGCACCAGACCAAACTCTCCCAAATGCTCATCCTTCAAGTTCCTAACTATTCTGAACTGCCAGTGGGATCAGAGGGATGCATGTGGAGACCTGATCTGAAAGCTGCAGTTACTCAAGAATACCATTTTTGCAAATTCCCATTGTGCTTTGCTGATTGTGTCATTGTTAAGAGGATGCTCCAATCAGGTTAGTTTCCTGATTGGTTTCCCACTGTGCTGGGCTTAGAAGCTCAGCAGAGACCTGACTAAAATTTGAATATTTGGAGTTATTTATGGATCTAAGATTGCTATGGGATTTGGGAGACTCTCTGCACCTTTTTGTGTCAGACTGTTGTTACATGACATAACCAGACAGCAGTTAACAAGAAAGCCACATGATATCTTCAAGCTTTTTCATCTGCTGCTGATAATTTGCAGGACGCTTTTAATGTGAGAATCTTAAATTAGTTGCTAATTTCCTTATTTGAAGTTTCAGACTTGCGCTCAGATCCAGGGAAAATATATTTACAATACATCTGGTAATTCAGTCATTTCAGATACCTAATTCTGTTTTCCTGAAGGGAGCCATTGAATTTACACTCAAAATAGGACTGGTCAATTTAGAAAATATGATTTTTTTTTTTTTTTCCTTTCAAAGGTGTTTAAAACTACTTTGGAAAGCCCAAGGGACAGAATAGGCAATCTTTTTTACCAGGAGGGGCTGCTCACTTGCATACGTGCTGAACGACGCTAGGGTAACTTTTATGATTTTAGAACCCACGGGCTTTCCTTCCCGCATGATGTGGGTAGGTAATTACATTGTCTTCTGGTCTACCTTTCTTGTTCAAAGGAAATGTTTCAATGATACTGAATTTATTCGGCTAAGAAAATGTTTGTTTGAGCCAGTGTATCAAGAAAAATAAGTCTTTTATTATAGCCAGAACCTCAGTAGTGCAGTTTGCATTTCCACAGAAGTTACTAGGAAATGTATATGTACACAGCTGTGAGGAACCGTCCCATTCTGATGTCTATGGAATGTGTAGGGTTACAGAAAATGTTTGTAAATCATTACTGCAGTAGCTTCATACTTAAAGCAAAGAAATCTATACTACCTTTAGCTCGCTGGTGCTGTAACTTATCTTCTAGCTCACGTCTCAACATTATGCACAGTGTCTTCTGTTAAAGTTGCTGTTGCTTATTAGAGGTACTCATCCTTCTTCCCTGACAAATGACTGAAGAATTAAGAGGAGGATTGCCATCAATATGCTGTGTATGCAGTTAAAAACCATGTGATCTCTTTGGCCATATTTGACTGAAAGATTAAGTATTTTGTTTGAACTTAAAATTATGTGATACTAGTGATAAGAGTTGAATTATCTGCTGGAGTGACCTGTTCACAGATACAACAGGAATACCTGTATCTTGCCTGTTTCTCCTTGATAACCTTTTAATTACTCTTTGAAAAATTGGACTGGGTGACTTGTACTTAATTACCAATCAAGAGGACAAAGCTTTTGATCTTAAACAATGGAAGGGAGGAGGAGACAAAGGGAACAGCAAAGGAGGGAATTCCCCCCATGCACCATATGCTCTCGCTTGCAGAGATGCAAACCTGGGTTAAAGTAACATTCTGGGGTTCTGGCTTCACAGGTACTGGATTTGCTGGGGTTCAATACTGTTAAAGAAATTCCTGGAGAAATAGCACTTTCTATCTTGGTAACACACGAACTTACATTAGGATATTTTGTGTTGTCACCTTTGGTCCTGTGACATATTCCTTTGTAGCTCCCTCAGGTCTCCAAGGTGACTACAGTTCTTTTTACGAAGGTTAAAGATAAATAAAATGGAGGGCCAGCTAAATCCTTCTGTCATCTTTAGTGAACTTCAGAATCCTACCTCCCTTTTCCCCTTAGCAGAGTCTTTTGTCACTTCACATTAACTCCATGGGAGAAAAAAAAAACACAACAAAAAAACCACTTTAAATTTGTGTTCTCTGCTTTGTAGAATAAAATATGCTGGTTTTTTTCCTGAGAAGATAGTTGTTTGAGCTGCTCCAGCAGCATTAGGGCCTTTCACCAATGGCCCTGTCGTTTTGTTCTGAGCAAGTGCTGAATATTTAAACTTTGTCTGTGAAATAAGTGATGGAACTAGATCTGAAAGTCCAGGAAAGCTAATGGAGTTAATGCAACTGCATCTAGGGCTGTTCAATTTTGAGAAGCTGTATTCGATTTTTCCATATTTATTAGAAGAGTGTGCATCAGGATGAGTGATAAAAGCTGATGATTAAATCGGTGTGGGAGCTTTTTCCCTGCCACCATGCTTGAATACAGCAGGCTTAGGAGGAGGCCTGACTCTGATCTTTCAGCAGCCTGTTAAGCAGATGGAGAGGTAAGGTGATGGAGTAGCTTTGGTCCTGGTTTAAGGATTAAAGGATCTGCTCTCTCATGACACTGTCCTGTATGAACACAACTTATCTGGGTCAAGGCCTGCCATTGTGTTGTGGCCTGTACCATATCTGGTAAAACAGGATCTTGTTGAAAATTGGAAACTTTTATTCATGGCCAATGAATAAAATACTAATTGGGGAAGTAGTTTCCTGGTTGGTTGTTATTCTACATTTAGTCTGTTGGACTACAGAATTTCTTCCAGCTCTCCCCTGCTGTGTTTAGTACAGAGTTGTCTATTGTTGGGCCTTAAGGTGTTGCTGTTACTCAAATAGTATTTTGTTTTCAAAATTGTTTTTGTTTTCCCTCTAAACTGCTGATTAACCATGTTTACAGGTAAAATCTGCTAGCAAACCTTGACGACTCTTGCTTCATATTAAGGTATGCTAAGTGTATTAAGTGTAGAAAGATTTTCTGTAATTGGACAACATCTAATAGATTTTAATTAAGACACTGCACTGGAACAGTCTGCTTTTGATAGATCTGTGAGCACTGAATGCCATTAGTAATTGAGGTAGGTTTTAAATGGGTGAATTTAGCACGTGGAAACTCTGAAGGAGGATCACTGTGTCCTTAGTCTTCCATGCCCAAGCTGATGCAACTCATGAAAGCCTGCTGTTCCTTTGATGCTGAGCTGTGAGGGAAGGAAGGGGAAATGCCCACGAAGTGCCCTGCTGTAGGACATCGCTGATGTGTTTGCTGGCCAGTGAAGTCCAATGTGCAGTGCACTGAGACAGCAGACAGGAGTTTTATTGGACTCTACTGTTAACTTCTTGTAGCATAATGTATTACACTTTCCTCCTCAGCTTTTCCTCTTGCAGTTTGTCTGCGTTGTCTGACAACACAGGGCTTTGCTTTTGATAATGCGAAGTAATTGCTGAAGCCTAGGATTATATATTGTTCTCTAGATCCCTCTAGCTGATGTTTGGTTTTGCTTCAGGTGGACTTTTAATGCAGTAACTGCAAGCCTTTTAGACAACAGAAGTAGAGCATTGTGAAGTCTGAATGTGATCTGATGTATGATCACTGTAGACCCTGCAGTGCCCACATCTACAGTGTTCCAGGTAAATTGCATCTGCATGGTGAGATCTCTAATAGCTTTCATGGGGTTGCTCCTTTTCCTTATCAAAGGTGGCTCATGATAAAGACAGTAACTGCTGGTGCTCTAATAACTGTTTTGTACAGAGAAAGTTTATCATCTTTTTATGCATGTATGTATGTGGTGGTTAAAGTGATATAGTCACAGATGTTTTTAGTCAACTTGAGTTGTTTGTTTTGGACAGAGCTGCTTTTATGCTTTTAGCAGGACTGGCAATTTACAAAACCAGTGGGTGAGCTTTTGGGGTCAGAGCAAGTGAGATTAGATTTTTTTTTTTCTTAGCAGTGGAGGGAGAGAAATTGAGCTAACCCATAGCCCTTGCATGGTGCTTCTCATTTTTAGATTACAGTGCTTTGAGAATGAACAAGTCTACTGTATTGTCGTAGAAGGGAGAAGGGAGCATAGGGAAGTTCAGTGGGCTGCCTTAGGCAGCATAGTGAGTTATTAGCTGTTAGCTATTAGTTATTGAACTCAGGTTGCCCAATTGCTGTGTTACTGCAGAACTGTATGATGAGAAGGTGACTGCAGTCTGATCCTGCTTGCGTAAGAACCTGTACAAAAGGTCTCTTGACTTTATTAGTACAGAGTCAGGTCTTCAAAAATAATTTCACTTTTAGTCAATAGATATTGACATCAGTTAGCATCAAGATGGCCACTTTCTTCACTGATAATTAGTGTCGGTCTCCCATGAAGAGGACGCTGTGAGCAGTGCAGCAAAGCGATGGACGTGCAGAGGTGGTGATAAAAGCAGCACTGGCAGAGCACTGAGGTATGCTGGTGATCCCTCACAAGTCAGATGTATGTCTTAGTCCTGTTCTGAGCCCAGCAGCTGCCCTGCTCAGTGGCATTGGGCAAATTACTTATCTCAGTTTTCCCATCTGTAAAATGACATAATGTTTTATTTTTGCAAGTTAAATTTGTAAAATGTGTAAAAGCCCCCAGTTGCAGGGTCTGTATGCTAAGGTGGGGAAAGGGAATCGAAGTACAAAACAGATAAAGCTCACAGCCATGCCTTTTAATCCATTTTCCTGAAGGGAGGAAAAACATGTGCACTTTCATGTTATCTTTTGAATGCAGTGAATCTTTAGGTCAGGAAGTTTTTGTATCTGTAAGGTCTGACCTTGAGAGTTTCTCAGGCAAAGCACCTCTTTAGACAGTGTGTATTTCCCTTTTATCAAAATTAATGAAAGTCTACAGGAGATGATACAATCTTACTAGATCGTTGAAGATACAATGAAATTGTGGAGTGCTATTAGTTGCAGTCTCAAATAGAAAATTGACAATTCTTCAGTGCCCATTGACTCCAATTCATTATGCTCCTGTTGGGTGGCAGAGGGTGGCCCAGCTCCTTTTAGACTATTCAGAATTGGATTTTGGTGTGCTGCAAGAGCAACTACTGACATCTGGTCTTTTTCTTAATAAAGAACGTAATTGTTTGCGATTTCATAGCTGTTTGGAAAACATAAAGGCTTCTGCTGTCCAAAGATTCAGTAATTGTCCTTACATCTTTAGTGATTTTTAAAATATTTAGGCTTACAGCTGATTAGAGCTGCTATAGTGGAATAAAAGGTTTAGGAAGGAGATAAATATTTTCATTTGAACTGTTTGGTAGCTTATGTTGTCACTGATCCATGTGTAAATAGGAGTGTGAAATGCTGCTGTTCTAGCATTTTTATATAATAGTTTTTTAGCATTGAAATTGGGCCCTTTATCCAGGTTCATGGCAAGACATCCTCTCACTGAAGTTGTTCCCAGTTTATGTGTGGCAAAGGAAGAGTATGGAAACAGAAAGAAGTGACTAGCTCCAGGGCGAGCAGTAGCTCTGATGCTGCTGGATTCGAACCCAGGGCTTTTCACCTCTAGTGCATTGTGTGTTACTGGGCTCTCCTGCTAAACATTGGGAGTTAGTAACATTTTTGTCCTGTTTCTGCTCAATATTCAGCATTCACACAAGGTGCGAGTGAATAGAGAATTAGATGTGACATGAATCAATATTACAGTCTTTTTGGATAAATCTTCATTGGCAGGAACAATGGGATTTGTTTCATTTTTTTCATCATAAAACAAATCTTCTAAAAATCAAATTTCTTATTAACCTACTTCTTTGACTGCACTGGCTATGGAGGACAACTTGCATTGTTTATTTGTTCCATTTGAGTGCTTCTTTTTAACTCTTGGCTTTATAGAAAGTAAATTTCTACTGTTTCCTTCTCATCTGTTGCTATTAAATTTTGTTTTATTATGTATTATAAATTAAAATCTTAAGGAATTAGCATAGGCATACCTGTATTGCGGTGGGAAGTGAGACTGCAGTTTTATGTGGAAATCCCCGAGATGGATCTCAGCTGGCTGTCCCGGGATTGTGTAGGCAGAGCAGTGCTTGCCTGATGTTGCGGCTTAATATTCACTTGGGGCAAGTAAACATTCTCTCAAGATTGATGACTAAAGTCTAGTTCAAATCCTGATTTTGTATGCATAAAGAGTAAAAGGGATGCATAGACTTGGCAGATGAGACCTGTATTCACTCTGCATGTCAGCTTTCGCTCTTTACAGTTGTATAGCTTTAGCTTCTTGAGATTCAGGTAGAGAAAACGGGAGAAACATGGATGCATGTGTAGTAAGCACATATACTAACGAAGCCATAATTAAAGTTTTTGCTTGATTGTGTTGCCTACGATAGTATTTGAAACTAATGGTAGTTCATATCTTCAGTCCCACAGTTCCTGTCTGCCATAAATCTAATGCTTGGTGCCTTTCATCTGGGAATCTCCATATGCTCTCATTGAGGCTTCTAAGCATCCCTGCAAGACTGGTGGGTGGTCAGGACTGTCTGTGGTGGGGACTGGGGTGCGGAAGGAACTCGGGGTTCAGAGGATTGCGTAAATCTTTCGGCAGACTGGTGGCATACCTGAGAGTGTAGCTATGGAGTTGCAACTTCCAGCGCTGCGGTTTCAAAAGCTGCCTCCCAGATGAACAAGCTCGAATGAGTTAAAGTGGTATTTCTGTTCAGAATGCTTCTGGCCTGAGAACTTTTATATTTATTCTGCCTTTCTTGCATTTAAAGCTGTTGTGAACATTCATGTCTGCTTAAATGTAAAGTTCTTTAGGCCGTAGGACACTGGTTTTTGCACAGCATGCAGCAGAAGAGTTAGTGTTACTAAAGGGCTGGTGTGAATGTTGGGGTATTTGCAACACCTCCAGTGTGGTAATGCTTTCTTGTTGTTCACCAGTTGCAATTCCTTCAGCAATAAGCTGTGTGTGATTTGCAGGGAGTTCCGAGAACTCTTCCCACTTACTAGATTTCACGCTCCTGATGATTTTTTTTAAGAAAGCCAGAAATAACCTAAAACTGCCAAGTTTTGAATTGACACTGCTGAGCCTTACTTGGTTTATATCCAAATGTGCCTTTGTTTACTGAGAATATCAGCTCAGATTTGCCAAGAGGTTACTAAAATTTGGTGAACTTTTCTGTGAATTTGTGTTTTTTCTTTTTTGGTTTGTAATAACAAGACGGAGAATATAGATGCTAAAGTTTGTCAGATATCTGCTTGCATCTCGCTGCTACCTGAGAAAGTACAGGAACAATGAGCATGGAAGGGACATGGTAAAAATAATAAAATAGACCCAAGTCCATGGTCTTCCTACTCCATTGCATTGTATGGAAAATTAAATTTATTGAAATTTGATGCTTGGTACCTGTTCCCAGCTTGAGCCATGAAGGCCTCATATTTGAGATGGCTGTGCTGGCTTAGGCTCTATAAATAACACTTTTCTAGTGGGAATTGACCCAAACCCCATTTTAAATGAGCGAAGAAATCCATCCAGGCTGGAATTTGAGCCCTGTGACTGTCCTTAGAGACTGTGTTAGTTAATGAAGCCTTTGTCAGTGTCAGAGGTAAGCAAAGGACTCTTGTGGCTTGATGAATTATACTTGGCTTGGAGAAGGGAAGAAAGTGCAGTTGATTCCTAAGCCATGCTGGCACGTGGGGTTGGGTTGTATGATGTTAGATTGAGAACTGTTTGCAAAGTGCTAGATTAACTTTCTGAAAGAAAGTAGGTGTAGTATGTCATCGTGAGTGAGCTTAAGGGACAGAGAAAGCTTTTTTCCCCTAATGCTTGTTATTGTCCTGATAAGAAAAATATAGTAATGTATGTTAGAGCGAATGGATTATATTATTTTAGAAGCAACTTAATTACCAACCAGCTGGGCAGAGGGGGTGATTGGAAAGTAGTATGGAATAAAATGGGACATGTGGCGTTGGTTGGCAGCAAAGTAGCTTGGAGTTGCTTGGTGAAATACGAACAGAGAATATACAAGGAGTTACTGCTGTTTGCAACATGCCTCTGAAGATATTTGTTCAAGATCTGTTTGTAGCTTGACTCAAAAATAAAAGCAGCTTGGTTTTGAGCATAAATAATTCCAACAAGTTGAGTAAATCCAAATGTGAACTGATACTGTTTTTCTTATGTCACTACAGTATCTTCTTAAGCTGGCTGAGATTTTTTTTTTGGTCCAGAGCATAATTTCAGCCTTACAGGCATCAAAACTAAAGGACAACTGTCTAAGTAACACCAGTGAGTTCTGCCTTGCAGACATAACTGGCTTTTAAGTGTCTGCAGCATGCATGAGCTGGAAGTGTTCTCAGATTATGTTCTGCTTGTTTTATTGATGATTAATGAGAACATTCATGGTACCAGTTATACTGTCAATATGGTTAAAAAAGCTAACATCTCATTATAATTGTTTGTTTCTTTAATAAATACAGAGAGGAAGGGAGAAAAACTAACAGAACCACTGAGGGGAAAAAAAATCTGAACCAGACAAGCCTGAGGAAATGCTAGCAGAGTTAGCTGTCTCCTCAGGTGTGTGTCTTTCATCCACACTTATTGAAAAAGGGGGAAAAGATCTGCACGGTTCTCCCCGCTGAAAATAGAAGGGATCAGATGTGTGAGAGAGGCTGAGGTGGCAGCAGCCTGTGGTACAGCTGCAGGGGATAAGCCAGGCAGAGAAGTACCTGGTGGCTGGGAGGAGGCGGCGGCTGTAGGAGCTGTAATGACACTGGAGCAGGTTACTGGCTGGACAGCAGAGTGGCTGCATGGAAAGCCCTCCTGGAGACAGGGCTAGCACTGAATCTTGCAGACAATGATATGTGAGAAACAAAGACCTGTCAGCTTCAGTTTTACTGCACGTATTGAAGTCCTTGTGCCTAGGGCATCCACGGGTCGCTTTTTTGCCAGCTTTGTAAAGTAGTATTTGAAATGCGTGGTGATTCTCTTGGGATTTGACCCATGATTTGGAGGGGACATTAAACTCCTTCAGGATGAAAGATGATTTCTAAAACTAAGATATTAATAGGAATGAGATGATGTTTCCCCCCCCAGACTACTTTACCCTACACCCACCAGCAACTGTGTCTTTAAAGAAAAAAATCTGCTACCTGTAACGAGATCTGAGATGGGATGGATTGTGTGGGTAAATTCCCTGATCTCTTGCATTTGTTCTTTTATTCTTGACGTAAATTCCATGGCACAGCCTTGAGGAGGACATCTGAGAGTGACCACTGACTTTGTATGTGGCTGTGTTTCCAGTTTCCCCTAAGACTTTAATTTTTAAACATACATATGTATTTCTGTAGGTGTTCTCCCTGCAGCAGCTGGAGTACAATGCTTACACATCCTTTTCATCAAGATTGAGAAAGTTGTAAATGTTAATTAATATCACTCATCTTGTACCCGTTTTTTAGAGGAAAGATTGAATATATAGATAGCCTTTCACTGAAGCCAGTGAGTTTCCTCATTTCTATGTGCACAAGCCAGCTGTCTAGCTGAATAAGGCATACAAAACTTGATCCAAAGTCAATTGGAAGTTATTGGGCTCTTTCTGTTGGCACCCGTTGGTAATGGATTAGTCGAATACTTCATGAATGCACCTTTCAAATGACTTCAGGTTGACTGCTGCCTTGTTAGCTGGGTGCACAGTGTGAAAGAGGACTCGCCTGCTCATTCCAGACCGTTTTCCAAAGACCACTCCAAAGGGCAGCTCTCACTCTGAGCTGTTGTTTTCTCAGCACAGTCCCTTACACCTGACTTGCTTGAATATTGTCCTGGGATAGTGCAGGGGTGTCAGACTAGCACTTATGGAACCATGTCATTTAAACTGTATATAGTGAAGAGAGTGGATCATTTGATGGGAAATTTTCTTTAATAGGTGCCTTTAAATTACATGCAGGAAAAAAATCACTGAAGTATGGTGTAGTGTAATTTAATGCTGGGTTAAACGATGCAATCCAATGCGTTTTCATTAGATGTTCTGAGACACTTCTCTAGCATTTATGCTTTAAAGGCTGTTGGATTGCCAGCTGCAATAACTATTTTGATTGCAGCCTGAGCTGATGGTGGGCATCCTACCAGAAAAATAATGTGCTCTGTTTTAATTATGGCACCTGCACTCCAAAATGGGAGCCTGCGTCACAGTATGTGATACAGTTGTACTTGATACAGTGGAACAGTATAATATGCAACAGATGGAGGTGAGAGCATTTGCAAAGGGACTGAGATGTGGACTGTCCTGACTGACTGCTCTCTTTCTAGGGCAAAAGAAGTGTTCAATTGTGGGTTGAACCTGCTGAGCAGAGCAATCAGTGGGTCTTTGTCTGGTGCTCAACTCCCTTCATAGGCAGATGGGACAATTTTCCAATAATGAAGGACTTTCTGGCATTAGGGAAGATGGCGATATATCACACAGGCAAGACAGCGAGGCTCCATGAGGAGTGGAGAGCAGCACACCCAGACCACAGTGGATGGTCCAGGCCTTGAGCCTTAGCAGCTGCTGGCATGTGGAGGGACGTTGGTGCTCGTGGCACTACGGAGAACCTGGAAAGAGGTGGTGGTTGCAGCAGCAGCTAGTTTTTACTGACATCGCTTCTAGCAAAGCTGTTCTGAGAAGCAGATTTTGCTGTTCTGCTGCAAATGGGGAGCTATGTACCAGAAGAATTTGCAATGTCAGTGGCAAACCTGAGGCAAAGAATGAAGAAGGATGCAAATAGAGTAGAGGATTTCTGTGTTGATTTGTTTTGGTGTATTGATTTTTGCCGTACTGTGAAGCAAGGGCAAGCTTATGAAGTGGTATTTCTGGCACTGGTTTAGTTTGGTTCCTCACAGTAGAAGCAGAATTAAGCCAATGAAAAACACATTGAAAATCTCACACAATCAGTGTTGGCTCCAAGCAACTTAAGGGGATAATCACTCAATAATCCATTTGGCCAGAGGTACAGAAGAAATAGAAGATGATTATTCATGCTGTTACTACCACCCTCACCTTCTTCTTATGGCCCTTACTAAAAAACAAGGAACAGAGTTTGCTGCTTTTCTTTCTCATTAGTGTATATATATATTTTTTTTTTTATTGCTACACTAAATAACAGTGATGTCAGAATTACTGTTTCATGCATGAGGCCATTGGGGAATGATTTCATATTCTGTCTGCCATCATGTTGATCCCTGTGCTTTAAATTTGCCTGGGCTGCAGAATTTAGGGAGGAAGGCATGAGGACAGTTTACCAGCCAGGTCAAAACAAGACAGGGTGTCCTGCCAAGCTTGGCTGTTCTGGGTCTTTGGAACAGGAGTGCTGAGGCTTTACAGGAGTGATTTGAGCATGGGCCTCGTTAAATTATCGTTTCTTCAAGAGGATATTGCCTGTGCTCCTGCTTGGAGAAGACGAGGACATCAGAAGAAGGACAGATTTTTCAATTGTGTGTGTTAGTTGAAGGCTTAAGAGGAGGAATAACTTTTGACTGCAGCTGCTTCCAGTAAGGAATAGGAAGAATTTAATCTCATTTCTAGTGCAGGTTTTCACTGCAGGAGGAGATAGGGAAATTAGTGACATAGAGGGTAGGAGTTGCTATGTAGATTTTTTCTTATTGAAGCAGTATTTCTTGTTTCCTTCTGAATAAGTTTAGTTTTAGCACTAATGGGGGCACTTTTCATCTTCTGTGGGCAGAAAAGCTGTTTGATCTGAGGGGGAAGACAGTGTTTGGTCACCTTTTGTGCTGTCAGGGAGCCCATTTTCTTCTGCTTGCTCCAGGGACACTAGATAGACACAAATGAACCTCTGAAGTTAAGGGCCTGGAGAGATGGTTGGGTTTATTAATTTTTAGAGGTTCAGGAAGCCCAGAGATTCGCATGAAAATTGTCCCTTCAGTCAATGTAGAATCTGTAGAAAGACTGAGAACAAACCCTTAGTTACAATTTCATGCCCTTATGCACAGGCCATCCTTTTCTTTTAAGGCCCTATAACTAGAAAATAGGAATACATGCTTAAGGGCAGCGCTGTTTCGGGTAGCACTTAATTCCCCTTGACTCCTATAGGACACGTGCACTTATGGGTAAGCAGACATGTAAATGTTGCCCTGAATTAAAAGCAACATCTGCAAAGCGGAGTCCTCCTAGTACGTAGACTGTGAACAGAATCTGTGGTGCAAAAAGCTTAGTTCAGAGAGAACAGATCTACTTTGGATATAAAAAGTACAGACTACTGTTAATTAATTCCTAGATAATGATAAAACACTGTGTGGTGATTAGAGGAAGAAAAAATGACAGGTTCTGCTGTCCCTTGTATGTTTTTTATTAAAACTGGTCCATGCATTTCCTGGATTTTTTGAGTGTGTGAAGGTTTCAGTAAGCCATCTTAAACTGCAAAATAAAACTATGGCACTCTTCCTCAGTTCTGTGCACAGTAAAACTATCTTGAATCCTTAAAAATCCTGGAAACTTTTATTTTTAATAAACAGGAGCAACTGTTCTTCTAGCTTGTATAGACAATGGATTATATGCTGAGAGCGGGTAAGTACTTCTTCGCTGACATTAAAACTTGACTGCCATCATTGGCTGGCAAATGTGTGAACTTTGCCAATAACTGGAAATTTTGCTTTAATAAGGTTCTTGGGCAGAACATGTCAGCTTTCATTAGTCAGAGGTCAGTTTGTTTGAAATAATATTTAGGTTTACTAAATTAGGGCCAGAGTAAGAACAGTAGGGAAGTTCACTCACTGTCTCTGGAAGCTGCCAGGGGGCTGGTGGCAATTTTAAGGAGAAATTGCTTGGGCTGGAAATTGCAGTGTACTAGTACCTGACCCCATGGTCAGAGAGGGGATGGTGGCCCCCAAAATTAAAGATCTGATTTTGTTCTATGGGTGCTTTTTTCATTCCATATAATATATGAGGAGAGGAAATACTCTGAATCAAATATAAGGGGTATATACCTGCAAGTATATATTTCTTAAGGGGTCAGAGTGCTTTGTATCACGAGTGATCTTTTACCCTTTCTGTAAGAAAGACTAGCTGCTGTATAAAAAGATGTGGGATAAACCTCTGAGTGTGTGCGTAAGAAGCTTTAAACTTTCTTTCCGTAGCCTGTTTCTCATGCTACTTGTGTCCTTGTGATCCAGCTTGAATACTCTTGATCTCAAATGATATTGTGTGGTAGTGAGTTCCTTCAGTTACTGCTGCTTCTGTGGTTTTGTAAAAGTCTGGTTTTAGAACAGTTAGCAGGCAACGGTGGTTGCATCTGAATTTCTGTCCCTGATAATGGCAGGCAAGAATGGAATATGAGATTGCTTTAAAACAAATGTTCCTTATGTAAATCTATTATGTAAATCACCTTAGCCAAGTGTAAGGAGAAGGCTTATAAGTTGTAAAACTGTAATTGTTTGAGAGAAATGTACATTAGCTGTTCTTAGGCTGTGTCAATATGGTATCAGGGATTTAGTGTTTGGGATCTAATAATGCCAGTTTAAAAATCATTACTAAACAGACTTCTGTAATAAAATTAACAGTTGTCATTTAGCTCTAAGCCCGCAAGGAAAGCAGGTGGGGAGGGCAAGACATCTGGGCTATGGGTTTCTGCAGTGCTGTCTTTGGTCTGTTCACTAGACTTGTCCCATTTTTATATAGTTCTTTCCACTCTGACTTGTGGGCATGTGCATGTATTCTAGGCAGTTCCTGCAGTACATCTGCTAGATCATCCTGTGCAAACAACTTCATGTCTGTGGGCTTTGATTTCCTCAGTGAGTAAAGACGTGTTAACAATCACAATCTTCACTGTGGTACACATTAGATAGCACTTTTCATCCTATATCCTACTATCTGTGGGATTGTTCTTGCAGGGACAGGTGGGTGGGGGTTGGGGAGGACTCCTAGAAACTTCAAACCTTATCCATTGTAAAACTACAAATACTCTGAAGTCAGCCACCTTGATGGGCTTTAATTAATTGGTAACATCAGTTTTTTGCCTGTTCTCTTATGCTATTTTAGTTTGTGTTCAATTTAATGTAGCTTGTATAATAGTTCAGACCCTTATCCTGATACTTTTACTCCAAGGTTCTCAAAACATATTATAAGCATTATTGAATAACGTCTTGGGCTCACTCAGCAACCTTAAATATTGCTCCCGTTTCATGGATGGGAAAGGTTGTTCTGAAGGGCTCAGTGACTGCTCCGAGATCACAGAGCTGGAGTTAGCAGAGCGCTGCAGAGCAGATGTTGTTAGTGAACAAGGTGTGAAGCAGATAGACTGGTTTAAAATATAGTCAATGAAGAAATACATTAGTAGTTATTCTGGTAAGCCAGAAGGTGTTAAAAGCCCAGAATGGCTTTGCCCAGCATTTGTTGAACAGCTATTGAGTTCAAGCTGTACTGGTCTGTTTTCTTTAGCTCTGAAGTTCCCCGCTTCAGGCTGTGGTGTATTGGCCAGAGCGCCAGCTGCCCCACTCTTCAATTTGCTAGCAGGTCAAAGGCAGAAATGGTGAGTGTAACCTTCCTCTTGATTTCTTCCAGGTTAACGGGTTTCCAGCTGCCTGCTCCTATTGTGAGTACAGGGGTTGTGCTGTCCTTGTGGCTTGTGAGTGATTACGCGGTCAGTGCTCAAGGCTTCCAGGCAAACTATGAAGGTAAGTCTGTTCAGTTCAGTAATTGTCTTCAATTGTATCTGCATTTGGCTTATGGTAAGGTGTGAAGCTAAGGTGCAGAGTTTATACCAGGATCTATACATATGCAGACACTTAATCCAAGACAGGAGTGCCTGGTTCTTGTATAATTTGATCCATTTTTTCAGAATTCAAATTGCTGATTCCTTCCAAGTATAATGTGTTTTTTTTCCTCTCAGCATCTGCGCTCAAAACATCTTTAAAAGCTTACTCTAACAGCAAAGCTAGAATGAGTGAGAAGGAAGGGTAATGTGGGATTTGACAGTGGAATCTGCAGGGTTACAGCAAGCACAGTGCCTCGTGTAGCCACTGGGATTTACAGCTGAGCAGTGGGGACTGCAGAGCAGTGCATAGGATACTCAGATTAGTGTATTTTTCCTTTACATTCTCTTTGCTTATTTGTTATTTTTCTTTTCCCTGCACTTTCCTCCTCAAGTACTTAAATTCACCTCCTGTTTTTCTTGTCAGAAATAATGTCCAGGGTTTGGTGGTTGTGGAGGTAAAGGATTGTATGCGAAGACTTGATAGCTTCAGAAAATCGTGGACAGTGGAAGTCATCAGATATGTGAAAACTATTTATAGTAGAAGGCAGGTCGTGATTGTAATATGACCTGGTACTGCAGGGTAAATGACAGATTAACCATGTTAAAATTTGAGTTACATTTATGTTGATTATTGAACCTAGAATGTTGTTCGTATCCCCATAAATGTTTTTCTTTGGAGTCCTTAGAAGTTCTCAGCCTTAATGATGATTTTTGGTAATGAGTCCTACCGGCCAATTACCCAATGCATTAAACCAAGCAGATGCCTTCATTTAGATGATGTAGTCTCTCAGTGTTTTCTGCACTTGACAATTGTTCAGGTTCAGGGGAGTTCTGTTTAAATACCCTCTAATTTCTGATTAAAACCTTTGCTCTGCCTTGAGGCGGCAGTGGCACCAAGATGTATTTATTAGTCTTGAAGTGATCAGTGTGTTAGGTGTTCAGTATGGCTAGGCAACGGTGTTAAAGTTCATCTCAGTCGGAGACTGTGCTCTGTTCATTCCCGGGGTAAGTGCCTACTGGGGCTGCTGGTGGTGTGTGGTGGCTGTCGGGACAGGTGAGCACAGCAGTGTGCTGAGGGAAGGCAGAGCCCGTTGCCTGTTTGCAGAATCGCTGCTAGAACATATGTCAATCACTGTGTCTAGTAGACATGACAGTACACTGCTCCCAAAGTGTGTGATGGAGGACATGTAGCTGTTTTTGTACTTTCTTGACATTTAGAGTTCATTTTTTGGCGTTTACACACCGCTGCTTGTACACTTTTTAAATGTTTTTTTATTACCTTGATGCAGCAGGTAATCCTGTACAAAGGCTTGTTCCAGGGCTGCCCTTTAGTCACATGTATTTTAAATTATCTGAAGTTTATTTGACTGGTGATTAGGAGGCTTTAAAGCAGGTAACTGAGTGCATCTCCAGGGGAAAAAAGAAATGTACTTAAAACTTAATCTGAGACACTGAGTGACTCAGAGCATTGGTCTAAATGAAATCTTCATTTTGAGGGAGAGAGAGGGGCAGGCTTGCTAGAAGTGCCTCTCTGAGCCTGCCTCAAAACAAGCTACTTGCTTGCTATTTGGATTGTTGTTAACTAAGACTAAAGGAGGAGATAAGTGTGATTTTGATCAAAGGGACATGCTGCTGTTGTAATGCTGTTTCAGTTCATTGGTAATCTACGACTTGGTGAATAGCTTGTGATTCGATAATTCATGTTTAAAGACAGAACAATGCATCAGAGTCCTTGCAGTAAATGGCTCCTTTATGATCTGCTATCAAAGCATGTTCATTATTCTCTTCCTCCCTTTAAGCAATCATTGGGAAATGCACCAAAAGAAACAGAATTTTAAAACTGGAACAAAAGATCTCAGGAACTTTTTTAAAGGAGGATAGGAAGAAAGTACGTAGTTGGAGGCATCAAAGTGACACAAAACCATTGTGTTTACGCTGTCTGCTCTACCCTGACCCTCTGGGAAATACATAAATTGAGGTTGGCTTTATCTAAGTTAACATCATCTTAGCTTATCTAGTTAGTATGATGCCTGCATGATAAGATCTCTTACAAGCAATTTCTTGAAAACAACACAGACATCTCCTGTTCATACTTGTATATGTTTCCTCATTTCTAGTTGTTTCGGGGGACAGGTCAGCTATACATTTCACTGGCTAAAAAAGGGAGAGCTTGCGTGCAGTGGTGGCAGAATCTATTAAATAACATTTCCCCTATGAGAAGTTTAGAGATGCTTTAAGAACGGATAGGTAGAGTGAGTTTCTGAAGGTCTGCAGAGCTTTTTTCTAGCCCCAGGTAAGGCAGGTGCCAGAGGTGGCAGTGGAGTTTGAGGAATAGCCAGCTCCAGGGCTGCTGTGCTGTGACGGTTCCTTCTTGAGCTCACGGTTTTCTGACTTCATTATATGTTACTGTGCCTGGCTGCTAGATCTTCCTTAATCCTCTTTTCCTCATTGTCTGACTTCCTCATCTTTCTTCATTTAGTTTGTGTGTTGCCAGCTTGTTTCTGTCTGCTTTCATTGTCTGATTCTTCATGTTCTCCGATCTCTTGCTGTTTGTTGTGATTTTTCTCTAGATGCCAAGTATTGTTTCAAAGCTCAGTAAACAGTAGGGATTTTATATTCATTCTTCTGCTGTGGAAGACAGTGTTGAGAGCAAACAGGCTGATGTTCTCCTTCCCCAGCCCAGCCGTCTCTCAAGGAGTGGACATGGTTGTGACTGAGAACTGTGGGTGCTGTGGGTGCAGCATCTCTGAGTTTAAGGCACCGGGTCACAGCTTCAGAGATCTGGCTTCTCTTCCCAGTTGTGGCACAGATGGTTCTGCACGATCTCATGGTGGTCATGTAGTCTGGGTTCCCAGCTTCCAAGTTGCAAAACAAGGTCAGAATGGCTCCTTGTCGTACATGCTGTTAGGCATTTGCATTCATGAATGCACATACAGCATACAGGAGCTACTGTATGGCATTGTGACTATGGGAAAAACCCACAGCAATATCACAGTTTGAGAGGAGACATGATTAGGTCGGCACAAATAACTGTTAAGTGGATGATTTGGAAAAAGAAACGGGGTCAACCATTGCAAGATGACTGGGAATGAAAAATTGTCAGCTTTTGCTGAATTGAAAGAACAGAGAAAATTTCATTTCCATTTAAATATAATACTTTGAAGGTAATTTTTTTTTACTTAAGAGATTCTTTTACTAAATATAAGCAGTTCTTATGAAGCTCAATTTCAGAATATCATTTAGAAAATTTTTAAATTAAGTGCTTTCATGCTTTTAGCATCCTTAAATCTATTTTTTTTCCTGTTAAACTGTCCCTTGAATTCAACATGATTTCACAATTAGCCTTGTTCACCCTCAGACCGTGGGATTTTTTTCCTTTTTTTATGACTAAATGATTCTTCTCAAAAATCCTAACCAGCTGTTGTGGAGTCTTGCATTTCATTTCAACTGCAGGAGAATTTTGAAGTAGATAGCTATAAATAATCTAAGTTAGAATTTTACTAGGACATGAATCTTGACAGTCTCATCTTGTGAAAAATATTCCTGAAGATTTAATGGCCAAAAATGACCAATGGTTCCATTTATTGCTTCACCTGAAAGATGTGAGAAGCTAATATTTAAGGCACATGCCTAGACTACAGTGTGAAATTAATTACAATCACTGCTGCCGCACACCTGATGAATACATAGTAAGCTGACATTTAAAATAAATCGGGCAAGTCTTTTACAATAAGAGGAAAATTGATATAAATTCCACATTGCTTCCTTAATAATGCTAATAATAGTTCATGATGAATAGCAGGTGGTTTTTTAGTTTACTAATTGCATTATTATTTGTAAACCATTACCTCTTGGCTGCTGTGTTAGTCCTGAGGGTATGAAAAATAGAAAGGGATTTAAGGAAAGATATCCAAATCTGCTCTTTATCATACATGACTAGAGAGCAATGCTGTAAACCACTGAGGCTCGTGAGCTTAATGAAACTTTATGCTGTTCAAGGCTGCACACGTCCTTCTTTCTGAGACTCTCCGAGTGTTTATCATACAGTAAGCAAGCAGTCAGGGCCTGAGTATCTTGCCTAAAACTTCTTTCTGCTCTGACGTTGTGTGTTACAACTTCTGCCGAGATTGGGGGTGTTTTGGTAGCTGGCTGGGACAGGGCGGTTGCGCAGGGGTTTCAAGTGGGGCGAGTGCTGGCTGCTCAGGACTGGGCTGAGGAGGAGAATGGTGCAGCATGCCGCTTGTACTGACCTGGGAGCCCAATGTCTGAATATTGTGCTCTGGACGTGGACAAAAGAACAAGCAGACAAGGACAAAAGAGGACAGGTAACACTAAGATGAGAAGCTGAAGCACAGAAAAGACCAGTGACTGATTGAGTTCATGGAACACAGCAGACTGAAAATAGTTTTTCTGTATCCCAAGGGGGATAGCTGATATTTCCTTAGTCTGCTAACCAGATGTTTTCTTCAAACAATGCAGAAATCTGTAGAAGGCACAGGGCTCTCACTTGAGACTTGTCCTGCTATGCCCAGGACAGTGTTGTCCAGTGGATTTTGAGTAGGAACAGGAAGGAATTGGATTCTCACTTTAACTTTGTTCCTGTCCTACTATACTGATGTTCTCAAGTCAGTTTTCACCGTGCCTCAGTTTCTCTCTCTCTCAAATGAGGTTATATTTTCATTCATGGTGTTTGTGTTCTAATAATGAAAGTGCTATATAAAAGAGGAGGGATGTGAATGTTGAATACACTTTTTTAGGAATCCTCATCTATGTAACTTTTAGAGCTTTAATGTTGTGGGTTTTTCCTCCCCCAAAAGCAAAGTTCAGTTAGAAACCCCTGGAGAGAACCAGGGCGTTTTGGACTCTGGACTCCGTTGCTGCAGAAGCAGTGCTGTGTAATGCAGCAAGATTTAACAGTAGGTGAAGATTTTCCTTCCCAAGACATCGTGTTTGATTACAGCTGCAACAAATTTGATAGCTGCAAACACTAAGTGCCTGATTGAAAAGAAACAATTATGCCTAGAAGAACACTGCTTATTTTAAGAAATTAGAAGCGTTTAAATACAGAGGGAAACAGCCCCAAGTAAATGGTGCTGTTTTCCTTCATAATAAATACTCTCCTCTTTCTCAAGCACAAATATCTCATTCTTTAGAGGGTTGTGTTTGGAGTTGTGCATACATATTTAGAAAATACAATTAAAAACTGGTTCCTGTCTGTCTCTGACCATTCCTTTTGCTAAACCTGAACGAGGTTTCCTGATTCTGTGCTGCTCTGTGGATGTATTGTCACTGTGCACAAGTTGTGAAACTGCTTCATTTCTCCGTTTTCTCATTTGTCATTTGACTTTACAGTAACAGTTGCCCCATTAATGGACGACAAATTGACCAGTTTGAGTTCTGTCTTTGGAAACAGAGTATTCAAGATTTTTGTAAAAACAGATAACTGTCCAAATCAGCTTCTGATTATGATAAAGACCAACACTGTCCTTGGAAAACAAACCCCACAAAAAATGGGGATTCCTCAAAGCCTTGGGCAATGTGTGTTTTTTGGAAGTCCTCTGATAAATTGGGAAATAGTGATCCCATTTTTCAAAGACCAGACTGGAGGAATTTGGATGCACAAATCCTTTGTCTTTTGAAAATGAGTCTTTAATATAAAACTCTGGGAAGAGTTTCTGAAAATTTGGCTCTAATTTGCTTGTGCTATGAGTAAAACTTGGGCTCTGATGGTTTGGATCGGATTAACTAGTCTGCAAGAAAGTTCTTCAGTAACAGTTTAGATTTGTCCTACCTGCTTGCAGTTGACGCTGGGGAGTCAAAGCTGTTACGGGGACTAGAGAGTCTCTAAGGCTTCAAGAGATACTTCAGTGAAAGGGGGGTAAACCAGCTGGGAGCAGCCTACCGGAGATGATGTGTGGCCGTGCCATCCCTGCGGGCTGGTCGGTGGTTACGTGGTGACTCATGCTTGTCCAGTGGCTGCTCAAAGCATGTTCTCCATCTGTGTAAATAAATTTCAGAACTGCCAGGCTAGTACTGAATAGGCTAAAATTTTTAAAGCCATAACCAAATGTACTTTTTATGCCAATTTGCATTCTGAGCGAACACCCTGTTGGGTTCATCTAAACATCCAGCTGGGCCCCAATTCTCTCAGTACCTAAATCATAATCTGAAGCATATGGGGTTCTTGGTAAATTTACTGGCTTGATGTTTTTCTCCTTTTTCAGACCAAGACAAATGAATGTGAATCCTGAGTTGCAGCAAAGTACAGATTAACTCTCGTTCTGGTGGCAGTGGGAAGGATGAAGGCTCTGAGTCTTGCTCTGCTGTTTCTTTTTTCTAGAAGTTTGTCTGATGATTGAATCTCTGCAAGAGGTGGTTTAATGTGTTCAAAACCAAAATGGCCTTGCAGTTGAATGCATGGATCTGAATGCCAGAGTGCATTGACTCTTTAACAGCTACTTTTACTTTGGTCTGCCTTAGTACTGGGCATGTTGAGTGTGCGGCGTAAAGCTTTCAAGGACTGTACAATGCCTTTTAGGACTCTTTTGTTTTAATAGACATAGTTCTTTACCTCCCATTCAGTCAACTGCTCCTGCAGTTTTTGCCATTTCATCCCTATCTGCTGTGCTTAATGTACCTTGCCTTAGTGGCTTTTTGTTCTTTTTGTTTACTATGCCTCCTAATTTTAGTATCAGTTGTGACCTGGGAAAGATACAGCTTTGTCTTACTCAGGCTGATCTCTCCCTCCTTTCCTCCCTCTATCTCACAAGCTGAGTTAGGGTCATGCTGGAGTTGGTGCTTGAAGGGAGACCTCCCCGGGAAATCCTGTGATGCTGATGGGAGGTAGGTTTGGTGAGTCAGCAGGTAGTACCAAGTTAGTAGTGAATCTAATGGCATTGCATGTTTCCTTTAAAAAGAATAAAGAAAATTCATATTGGGATGAGGAATGTGATTACAGTCAGTGCTGGTTTGCTTCTGCAGGCGCTTTCTTTAGCTTCAGGCGCACAATCCGAGTGGCTTGGTGCCTGTGAATATTAAAGGGCGTGTACCAAATTTGAGTGTTAATAAGGTGCTAAATACAAAATGAGTCTAGCATACTGATGTTGTCTTCCCATTTAGACAATATTTATTTTAAAATTTCTTCTGAGTTTCAGGTGAAGAGTGCTCTGCTTTTTCTGGGCTGGAGCAGTATTAGGCTGCACTGTTTGACGCTCTACTTCAATGGTGGTTGTAACTGGTGAAGTGATTCCTAAATATATAAATGACCAGAGCTCCATGCTGAATCCACCCTATTACTTTTCATTATTGAAGAGCTGTGCTCAAGAATTAAAGTTTTAATTAAAAAAAAGTTTGTAGCCCTCACAGTTTGTAGTGATAAAGCTATGGAGAAGAACAGCATGGGAAGCCATAAAACGGTGGTTCTCTGAATGTGCCAACACTCTGAAACAGTGGGTTCAAAATGCCCCTTTGTCTCTAAGAGGCTTTAACACTGTAACTTTGAGATGTTCATTACTGTTTTAAACTAATTCACAGCAGATGATTGCAGCAGAGATGCATAGTTGGTTTGTTCCTTTCAGCATGTTTCGGCTGTCTCTAGTTTGTTTGTAAACAGGGAAACCCAGTTATGCTTTATGCTGCTATCCAGGAGCAGCAGCTGAACTCAAGAGTCGTCTGGGATGTTGGTACAAAATACTGTTACCAGTCTGAAAATGTGCTGACAGAATTACTTGTGTTGAATTGATGATAAAAATATTAATGTGAAGATTTCTGTGCTCATTACATATTATTCTTTTTATAGTTAATTTGTTCAAAGTTGTAATTAATTTAAATTTTAGAAACTTCCCATCTGTTGTATTGTGGAACTGCAGAACCTAAAAACCTTCCTGAAGAGTTTAAATCCTGATTGTTGCAATTTATATGGAGTGCTATAAAGAGAAATTGCCCATATTTTGTATGTAGGCCCACCATATGGAGAAGGAATGAAATAGCAGAGGACAGTAGCAGATGACCCAGGAGTTCTCATCTAATCCTGTGTACCAAAAATTGTTTTATTATTTATTTTGTTGCAGTGACTTGCTTAGAGCATTCAAACCAAAGAAGAGATCAGCAGCTGAGATCCTAAACTGGCTGTGCTGGCCTCATGCACTTATTGTCACTGTATCTTATTGTTAATGTATATATCTTAGCAGGTTTGTGGATGAGTTGACTTGAGTCACATTGCTGTTCCCAAATGGCTGTAAAAGAACTGATTGTTCTAGAAACAAAGTGGTGTCGTTTAACCCTAGATGGGAACTAAGCCCCACGCAGCCGCTTGCTCACTCCCCCCCGGTGGGATGGGGGAGAGAATCGGAAAAGTAAAAGTGAGAAAACTCATGGGCTGAGATGAAGACAGTTTAACAGGTAAAGCAAAAGCCGTGTGCGCAAGCAAAGCAAAACAAGGGATTCATTCACCACTTCCATGGGCAGGCAGGTGTTCAGCCATCTCCAGGAAAGCAGGGCTCCATCACGTGTAGTGGTTGCGTGGGAAGACGAATGCCATCACTCTGAATGTGTGTGTCCCCCACCTTCCTCCTTCTTCCCCTGGCTTTGTGTGCTGAGCATGATGTCCTATGGTATGGGCTATCCCTTTGGGCAGTTGGGGCCTGCCGTCCCGGCTGTGTCCCCTCCCGACTTCTTGTGCACCCCCAGCCTGCTCGCTGGCGGGGAGGTGTGAGGAGCAGACAAGGCTTTGACTCTGTGTAAGCCCTGCTCGGCAATAACGAACACATCCCTGTGTTATCAACACTGTTTCCAGCAGAAATCCAAAACCTAGTCCTGTACTAGCTACTGTGAAGAAAATTAACTCTACCCCAACCAAAACCAGCACACAAAGCAAGAACTCCACAGATCGTGTTTGAATGTTGATATTCCTATGTCTGAAATGTCCCAATCCATTTTAATACATGGGGATTAAAAAAGCGTGATTGATCATAATGAGCATCATGCCTGAAAGAAAGGATAGGAACAAAAACTAGGTGTTATCCCTTTCGTTGTCACTGCAGCCTGTCAAGTAGCAATAAACCTGGAGGGAACCAGAAAGAGCTCGAGTCTTGCTGGAGAGGGAGGCAGTGATGCAGTGACACTGTCTAATGACAAATAGCTAAAGGATAACATAGCCCTGCAGCAGCTTTGCTTCCTGCTCCTCTGTGCCAGAACATTTGGCACAGTTTTGCTGTGAAGGAGTGTGGTGGGGAGGTGAGGAGCAGGAGAAGGCTGTGCACTGCTGTGTTCACTGCTCTCATTTTAGGGTTCGTAACACTGCGCTTACGAATGCATGCGTAGAGCTGTTAAAGCTATGCCAGACCATGCAGCTGTTCAGTCAGCACAGTGCGTTTTAATTTGCTTCTTGTTTGCAAGGTATTAGTATTTGGACTTACATGATAAACCAAGATACCAAATAAGCAGTAAGGCAATACAGTACTATCAATAATATTGAGTGACAGGATTGTTTTACACAGTGTAGTGTCTGGAAGAGAAGTATTTTTATAATTAGATTTAAAGCATAGTATTGGATTGATTCTGTCTCCAATTAAGTGTTTTCTGCCTAATGTAAAGAATTTGGTTGGCTATAGGTTTGCCTATCATATGGTTTCAGATTTTTTTTTATGGCTGCTCTTTGGAATTTTTCCACAATATCTCAGCTCTGTAGCTGTGTCCCTGTTTGTCATCAGCTGTTTGCAATGTGCAACTACTGTTTCATTTAATGTACCATATGCATATTGGAAAAAGTGATTTTGCACAGTCAGCTGTTCTCTCTAGTCATGTGTTTGGAGTGGTGGATGCAAATTTGATGAGAGAAATAGTAAAGTATCTGGTTGGTCAAAGTCAAGCAACTGGGCTTTACATCCCAAATTGGCCTGAGTTCCTGCTAGTGCTTCTTGCTCCCCTTGCTACTGGCTTGTGCTAGCACTGGAGGAACTGGTGTTGGCTTGGCAGTGAATACATACCTTTGTTGTCTCAGCTGTAATGTTAAAAAGACCAAAAGACTACTTCAGAATTTGATAGTAGTTTAGACAAGAGCAGTTGTTTTACAAACAACTTTTGAAGGGCAAAAAGCCATCTGAGAAATCTAAAGTTGGCTTGTAAACCCTATTTTGCTATTTATTTCCAGTTATCTGTATCTGTTTACTCCTTTTTCTTCCATGGAAGAAACGGTTCTCATGGTCAGAAGCATATTCCAGTCATCAGTGGCATTTCAGCCTTGAAAGGGAAATGAATGGCAAATTGGCATGACACTGGTGACTCTATTTTTCACAGCCTTGGCAGGAACTGGTGTAAGTGCTGCTCAGTCTGATGCTTGCAGATGATGTCCAATAAATTTGCTGAAGTAAAATCAAGCAAATAGGCCAGGTGTTGCGCCTTGCAGTGTTTATGAGCTTGGTGCTACATCAGGTAGTCAGGCACTCATAAAACAAAAATCTCTATTAGAAGATGAAGAAATAAATAGCTGTGCTGGCCACTATGTTTCCCTGGGAAGTGTGGCTAGGGACACTTGCACTTGTTTATGAATGGGCACTTTAGGTGGGGGGAGTGTTGAGGTGCAAATATCTCCTGGTGCACAAAGCTGAAATTAGCTCTGTTGCCAGCTGAGGTGTAGTTTGGATTTGAATAATGAGAGCCTCTTGAGTGCTCAAGGTCAAGTACTTGTCTGGCTGGTGCTGTTTGTAGTGTTGGCTTAACAAAGCAGCAAGCTCTGGGCCCTGGTGACTTGCAGAAGCTGCATCTGAGTGAGGGGAAATACCTTAAAAGCTCCCCTTCAGTCAGTTGTCTTGTCTGTACTTTGTCTGCTGTCAGATGGGTGTGAGCCTGTGATTGACAGCGGTGCACAGAGTGGTACTGGGCCAGACCCTCAGCTGGTTTAAACTGCATTTGCTCTGATTTCAATGGATCTTTTTGGTGCAGTCACTTAATTCCAGAGCGTTGCTGGTGCTGAGCACCCACCAGGGTGGGGAAGCTAACCTAGAGCACGTGGGTTTAGGTGGGGGGTTTCAGCGGATCCGCTGTAGGTGGATGATGCCTGTAGCAGCGGGGAGGCTGCAGGCTGGGTTTTTGTTGGACTGTTTGTTTGCTGAAGCTATCATGCAGCTTCTCGTGGCAGTGCTTGTTCCTAGAAGCTTGTGGTGTTACTACTGGGGAGCCGGGGCTGCTTGGTAGGATGTTTCGTGTTGTGACAGCCTGGAGTCGCTGCTCTGTAAATGTCAATGCGAGTGAGGTGCTGTTGCAGTGTAGGATTAACATCATGAATACAGGGGCAAAGGGTTGGTGGCTGTGGATATGCTGCTCTGAATTCCTCTTGCTGTCTGCGTACGTTAGTATTGTTCAAAGAATGGTAGGGGAAAACCTTGTAGTAAAGACTGGGTGTTTTTAGGATATCCTTACCGCTTTCCCTCTGAAGCCAGCAAAAATGGCAGAGCGGCTCCCTGTTTCAGTAAATGTTGTGGCAGATGCAGTGCTTTCCGTTATGACTTCAGATTAAAACAACTCCCTGGGGAAGGAAGAGTCAACCTTCCTATTCTTTTTCTTTTTAGCTGTACAAAAGATTTTTATTACTTAAATGAGCTCCCAGCAAGTCTGCCTTAATATACTACTAATTGATTTTAAGACTTGAAAGCAGCAAAGCTTATTAGCATTTGCTGACTCAGCTAGAACCCTCCCCGTGTACTAGAGGGTGGAGTGAGATATTGACCCATGTTGCTGCAGCACTAAATGAAGTTCAGGGAATATTAAGTGTCTCATACTGGCATTTGATTTGCATATGCAAATGAGTTCAATCAGTGCAGACACAGGAGAGCAGGAATGCTAATGCTTTGGAAATAGGATCCAGTATTAAGCATTTAAACATGAAGTGACACTTGCTCAGCTATAATACGGGGACACTTTGCTGTCAAGGAGGTCCCGTTGCTACTCCCCTCACAGCAGAGCTGCTCTGTTGATCAGCCCATTTTACAGAAGAATGTATAGAAGTAGTGTAGAAAACACTAAAGAATTTATGAGACTTTAATATTGCTTCTGCTTTTGTGGCATTTGGAAATGGAGGGCTATTTGTGCTTGAGGTGAACTTGCCTGACCTGTGGGTTGCTGAATGTGACTGGACAGGTGAAAGGTGCTGAAAATCAGTACCTGGATGTCTCAGCACGGCAATGTGAGGGTACTTTATGAAGGCCTCTTGTGGTTCTTCTTTCCTAAAACCTTCATTTTCCTCCCTTCTTGCCCCCTTTTTTCTCCACATATAATAGAGACATTTCTTTTCAATCAAGGAATCTATTTGCAGAACATGTAGTTGTTAGATGCGTTTGGTGTTGTTTCAGCATACATTTCCATAAAAAGTCACCACTAATGAGCTGTGTGAAAATTGCAGACTTACTGCCAAGCCAATTTGGTTAAAAGGCTTGTCCGTCCTTCATTGCCATTTGATCCTTACGCATGCACAATGTGCTTGAGCAGGTACAACCATGTAGCTGTGAAAAGGAAGGCGAGATGCTGAGGATAGCATCACATCTCCGAAAAAGTCCTTGTTACTACTAATGCAGCTGCTATTCTTCGTTTCATTTTTTTTTCTGTCTCCATACGTTGGTTTCCTGGATCAACGCTGCAAGGACTAAGGAAGATCTTCTCAAAAGCTGTGGAGTTTCTTTTCATAGTTAGAATTGGCTGATATGTCTTCTAATTGTAGCCAGTGTTAAGGAGGTTTTTGGTCAGTTTGTCCTCCAGATCGACTGCCATTGAAATTCTGTTGACTCTGAAAATCTGAATCCTGGGCTTTCATTTCCCTGTTTGGAAAGTGTTGTGGTAAGTCATCCAACCTGAATCCCAGTCTCTGATCTTAATCGTTGGCTCATCCTGTGCTCCCTCTGTAGAATGACATTTCTGAGGGTCCACAGTCACCATCTGAGCCAGTTTCTGTATTCTTGATGTCGGGGCTCCTTACTGTACTTCTCTGTTTGCATTCCAGGAGGTTGTTATGTTTAATTGTTTTTATTATGTTTTAATTTGCTTTTAGGGTGTTGTACAGACCTCTGTGCACCTTGGCAGGGGAGGGAGCTGTTTATAACTACAAGTTTTACTATTTTCGCCTTCTGTGTGACCAGAGGTTTGAATACTAGTTCAGTCCTGGAGCTGCCTGTAGAAATCCACCGGCCTGGAAAAAGTTTCTTGAGCCACAGGATTCACAAATGCAATTTCAGAGGTCGCTATCTAACGGTTATAAAAATTTATCAGTTTGTTTCTGTGTGTAAAGAAAGGAACACTGGGGCTAGTCCTCAGCTGGAGAGATCAGCTTGTGTCTGTCTTGCACCAGCTGGGACTTCTGCAAGAATCCTCATCATCTTAAACTGCTTTTAGTGGTCTGTATTTTTTTTTTAGTGGGATATGTATTTGAGTGTCTACATCTTGATTTAGGCACATAAATAAATTTTTCCATCTGACACACAGATCAGATATACTTTAGAGGAAGTTGTGTGTGTGGATTGCTGAAAAGACAGACTAAAGCTGTCTATATGCAGTAATTTAGATAGGAAGAATGAGCTTTAAGCTCCAGGTTCTCCATTAGTAGGAGGCTAGTTGACTTTTCATTATGTAGGCAAAGCAATTACTGCAGAAAGAGGCAGTGGTTTGGCTGACCAGCACTGCTTTTAGTGGCTTGCTGTGAATTGGGCCTATCATTCATAGCAGTGATGGCTGGGGAATAGCAGTTTGCAGAGACACCGAAAGGAAGCCTGCTTGACTAAGTAACAGAAAACCTATCCCACAGAATCCTCTGACGTGGTGATTGGATCTAAGCTCCTGTGAGACATCTCCTCTCAATCCATTCAAATCCACCTAGCCTGGATGGTAATTCCTTCCCCTTTTCTTTACCTGGTGGTATTTCTTTCTGGTTTTGAGATTAAAATGTCATCTGTCCAAGTAGAACCTGACTATAAATAAGTAAATAACTTCTAAGCACTTCGCTGGGGCTCACCTTACTGGAAGAGCCCTGCTCTATCTGTAGCTTAAGCTTGGAATTGCTGGTGACTCCTGGTGGTTTCTTGGAAGAAAAAGAAAAGTGGAAGGACCCACAGCCCCTCTTTAGGTGGCTGGGTTGCAGGCCAGCAGGAGGGATTTCATGGTGGAGGATGACAGAAGTGTTCTCTTTTTCTGGGGGTTCGTAGGGCTGAGCTGTTGTTAAGCAGAAAGCATTGTGTTTTGGATGAGGGATTGATCTAACACAAGGAGATCAGTGTTCAGGTCTCCATCAGCTCCACTCTTGTCCTGACACAGAGCAGGAATGGAGGTGATTCTTAGCCTTGTACTTCTCTGCTTTGATGTCTTATCTCCTTTGCTACATCACTTTTCTTTGGTCTTTTCGTCACTCCTGCATGCACAGAACTTGTGAACTATGTGGTGTCATACAGGTGTCTCTTGTGCATCTGAAGAGCTCTTCAAGCACTCGTTCTGTCCACTGAGGAACAGGACAGGATTCTCCTATTGTTTGGTCACCTGCGTTACTCTTTGGAAAGCAGAGAAGTTGAGAGCTAAAGCAGATGATATGAAAAGGGCCTATATGTATGTATGAGACTACACAATGCATCTTCAGGAAAGCTTAAATAACAAAAGGCTACTACTCTGTGCAGTATACCTTTTGGTTTAGGGTTTTGATCAGCTCAAGTAGAATGAATCTATCTTAATTCAAATTAAATGAGTATTTAATTAACTTTATCTCCGCTTCCAGAAGTGAATGAACATGCTGCGTGGTGATCTGTGTGTGTCTGATTACCATGCATTCTCACCTTGAATAATATTTTGATGAAGAAAGCAGTATGATTAGCTGTCAGCCATTTAAGATGTAGGAAAAAAAAGCTCCTCCTTTAAAACATATCCCTTCGTGCAGGATGTGTTCAACTGAAATGAGTGATTTTAAAACCTAAGAGCATGGGACTGCTTGCAGCTGGAAGGATTTATGCTGCTCTTCACTTGAACACATTGGTTACTTCACTTGAGGCACTCTGAATTCAATCTGGAAAACTGAATACAGGTTAAAGCAAAATAAAGTTGTAGTTGTGCCCATGTTAAGGGATCAACATGGCAAAAAGTCCTTCGCTGTACTGCTCTGCTTTATTCTCTGTGATTTACCTAGATGGAATTTTGTTAGTGAGTCCCCAAATCGTAGTCAAACATAGACTGATGTGGCTAACCCTGGCAAAACTACATGTGTTGAAGGATGCTGGGCGATTATTCTGGGTTTTGCCTTGAAATGCTGTTCTCAGTCCCTGCTAGGGCTCTCCAACAGCAGTAGTGGTTCATGGACGGAGCTCTTTGCTTGTGTTACACTAATTTTTGTGTTCCTTGACTCAAACCAAGGTGTTTCGTATTACACTGTACAAAAGCTGTTCATGCAGATATAAGCTATGTTGAGAATGGTTCAGCTTTCTATATATAAATAGAAAGGGTGCATGTGTATGTATGCATGTGTAAGATTTTTCTCCTGATTTAATATTTTCTTCATGTCCCTAAGTATCAACTGCCTTTACAATTCTTGCTATTCATTACCATATCTAAAAAATGGATAGGGGAAAAGGCATTTACTTGAATGTGCTTGCAGCTCATGTGTCTGGAAAATGCCACATCCAGATATTTGAGGCTGAGCAGAAGCAGCGATGCTTCATTCAGAGCGTGAGCTGCTGCTGTGTGAGGAGACTATTAACAACAATTTTGGGGAGGTGGCAGGAAACAGCGCCTGTAACACTGTCAATATCTAGATGAGAATGTACTTTTACATGGATATCTGCTTTGCCATCCGGATCAGAGATGATTCAGTGTTCAGGGTGTTTGGGGCTGTGTTCAGGGAGTCTCGGAGCGTGTAACCCGTGCAGAAAGTGCAAATTGGTTCTTTCCCCAAGTATTAGAAATGGCGAGATGAAATGCTGTTTAAAGAAGGAGGAGAATCGGGGGGGAGGAGGGAGTGAAATCAGTCTGAGTTTGTTGTTATTCTGATTATTATGGGCTGATGTGTCTGGAGATGAAATGGCTGGAGCATTATCTCAGTTGCTCTAGTTTTTTTATCAGCTGTCACTTCCAGCAGCTGCTTCTCAGGTGGGGAAGGTCACTATGGCTTTATGCTCTTCAGTCTTCCATATAAACCCTATCGTGTTATTAGAGAGGAAAAACAATGATTATTCAAGCACAGAAAGGCTCAGTGATGATATTATTCATAAGAATAGGGCCTGTCAATCAGTAATCCCTGAAATGTAGAGCAAAATAAATATGACCTGGCTTTCTTTCACCTTGTGGAAGTGCTAGTAGATCTGACCTGTGTTTCTTCGTAGCTATGCTGTACAAAGCCTTGGAAAGTGTATTTTTTTTTTTCTCTAGATGATAGTAAAGCCTGGCCATCCAACGATTTAAAATAAAATGGAAAAGCTGAACTAAACATACTACAGAGTAAAATATTTAGGGAAAACTGTTCAACCTGTTTCATTTGCTTAGATAACTCTGGTCAGTGAGAAATACTTTTGGTGGAAAAACAAAAAACTCACAGAACATAGTAAAATTTATGAACAGTCTGCCCTCCCCAATTTTGTATGGAAAACTGCAACAGGTTCCAATTTGTTCCTGAAAATTGGCTTTTACATGTTCTCTTTTGTACTGGGAGTATTTAATCCCTAACAAGTATCTAGTAATTCTGCATTTTTACTGTAAAAACTTTACTTAATGGTGCTTAATTATTAGCTATGTTGGTCTGATATGACCAATGCCCGCTTGAAAGGAATGAAACCGAACCTCTCTTAAAAGAGAAATTAGATCAGGTTCTAATATAAAGTATTGTGCATATTTTGTCCGGACTTTGTGGAGAGAGCTTAAACGATGTTAGCACCGAATGGCCTCACACAGGTAGTGCGAAAGCAGATACAACTTTTTCCGAGAACTGCCCAGTGTAAACTTACAGGCACATCTCTGTGCATCCTGAACCTTTTAACATCAAATTACTGGCTATCCAGTTAGCTCTCAGTAAAGACGATGCTTTTAGAAAACTTTTTTTTCTTGGGCAGTGAACATAATTATACCAACTGTAGCTGGTCAAAATGGATGATTTCAGTTGAAGTTCCTGATTTGCATCATCGCAGGCCCAGCCCAGTACTCTGGCATGCTGTATAAACTTCATTATAAGAGAAATCATTTAGTTTGTAGGAGTTAAGTGTATGACCTTTAATTTATGCAATGGATGGAAAGCAAAATGTGTTACTTATGGCATTTATTTCCTTAAGTGTAAATTTTTATTAGCTGTGTCTGAGTATCCCTGTCATAAAATTCATCGTGTTGTTTTTAGATTGGTTTCTGAAAGATGTGAGGAATGCAATTATGCCCTGTGTGTGTGGACTAATAATTTTTTAATTCAGTATTTCAACTAAATTTAATAGGGATTAAGTGGTGTAAAAGATAATTGATGTCCTGTGAGTTTTACATTAAAAACAACAATGCATACAACAAAAACACTGTAGCTGTGACCAGTTTGGAAAGATGAAGCTTTTCTAACTAAAATAGTAGTAAAATAGACCTGCCAATGTCTGAAAGCTCAGCTTCATGTGATGCTCTCCTGAGGTTTGACAGAGGAGATAAGAAACCACCTTTGCCTTGGAAGGGGGAAAAGAAACCCCAAACCAAAAAAACCCCAAGAAAACAAACCAAAAAACCAAACAAAAAACCCCACCAAAACCAAACCAGAAAACCTGACCAAAAGCCACTGAAAAGCTCTTTCTGATTATTTGATCTTTTCTGATTTTTTTGACAGCTTCATTCCTTAACAGACACTCGTCCGGTGCTTTGCCTTGAGGGATAGCAAATGTGTTTTGCCTTTATTTCTGTGCTGGCAAAGATTGAGTAAAAATAAACAAAAAGTGGATGCACATGACCCCTTGAATATTGACCAGTAAATATAATGTGCACTCATAGAAGGTTGTTGGTGTGCAGAGTCTGTGGCAGTCTCACCCATGCAGCGATAAGCAGTCTGAGAGGTATTTTTTTATACGTAGCTCACACCAAAGCAAATGAGCTGCAAAAAAAGAGATAACATCTTGAATGCGCTTTCTGTGAGGTCATCTGCTTGCTTTGATCGGCTCATAGATATTATTTTCTTCAGGCTGACACAGCTGTGATAGTCATTTGATTATTCTTGTTATTTGCATGAAAATTATAACTTGTTACTTGATAAAGTCACGGCGACTGCCTTCTGTCCCCAGGGAAGTGCTGTGCTACGCTTTATCTTGGAAATTTCACAGTGAGAGATCTCATCTGTAAGGATATAACTGAACAGTTGGTCTTATCCCTCTCTGCTTCTCTCACTGGAGTCTTCCCTCTACCCTGGCCACAGCTGATTGACAGACCGGATCTTTTAAAATACCTTTCACTCAAAGGATTAACTCATACTGTTTTCATACACTTTGGGTACAGTTGTTCTGATTTGACTTTTAGTTTTTTTCTAGCTAGGAGTCTCACAGCTACAGAGCTGTTTTGCTTTTGCAGGGGAGAGGTATCATCGAACTGGTCTTTGGCCTGGTTCAGTGGGGAGTCAACCGCTAAGCGTGCACTGAGGAGGTGCACTGAACTCCTGTTCTGTTCATTTTCAGTGCTGGTTTTTTTTCCCCAGAGGTTCTAGCTATTTCCTTGTAATCTTTCAACTAGTTTCAAGGCCAAAAGTTTCATGCACAACTTGTACTAAGATTAATAAAGGAATTTACAATTTTAGGTGAGAAGTTTTTTATAGCACTGGTGTAAATCCAGATGTTTTTCTCCTCTGATGGGTCAGATTTTCATATCCAGGTATTTCTGTATTGGGAAATACTGAATGCAGATGACAAATCACATGCCATTAGTGTATTGCAGACTGGGAAAAATATGAGCTCATTCATTCAAAATAGATCTTTCTGCCAAAGAGATATAAATACACATTGCTGCTTCAATATTGTGGCCTCCATTCTTGATAATAAGCAATCGAGAATGGAGGGTGGGGAATTTGGCAGTTCTGTCATTACTTCCATAAACAGTAGGGATGGGATGGCTGGATATTTTCAGCTTAGCACAAAAGCTGAAGAAAAGAAAGAGGGTGAGTATAAAAAGCCTAAAACCATGGGTTCCAACTAATCCATTAGAGCTTATTGCTGCAAGAAGTGGCTAGTTTCTGAGCATTTTTTCCTTGTTATTTCTGTCTGATGGTTTTTAAGATTAGTCTTTCAAATGCTTATTTATGTACCATGTAATGTCTGAAATATAACTCGTATGTTTCTCCTCTTCCAGGATTCCTAACTTTCCTCTGCCCTGTTTGAGATGCATATGTGAAAACGGTATCTCCTACTTGTTTGATGAAGAACACATTAATTTCATGATTGTTTTTCCTTGGCCTTATGGAAGAAGAAAATTTGCAGGAATATTTTTTTTTACTCTTGCTTTTCTTTCCATTTGTACTTAGTTGTCCACTCTCTAAGCTAAGGTGATAGGTTTTTAGATGACTGCATGTTCAGTTGCAGACCATCTGTAGTTGAAGATGCAAACATCTGTCCATTTATCTTCTGAATGCGGGAACATCTCATGGTTCAGCCTTCTCCCGACCCCTCTATCCTTTTTAGACCATTAGCTTTTTTGCTTAGCCTGAGCACTTGCTGCTGGAGTTTTCTTTTCAGTGCTGTGTCATTAAATTCCATGAATTTTCACCTCCTGTGGACTAATCACTTTTAGTGCTCGTGCTTCATATGTCTTGGCTAGAGCCCAGAAATGTCTGAGACTGAGCATTTGGAATGATGCTGTATTTTAATGGAATAGATCCTGTAGTTTGGCATCAAGTGAATTCTTATTTTATATTAAAAATTACATAAGCCCCACTCACTGCTAAGGAAACGGACTGTATTTGAAACACAAGAGTTTCCATAGTCCTAGTGGAAGTGACATAAAGGTGATTCCAAAATTATCCTGTAGGTCTCTAGAAGAGAGAGCAGTGCTGTGTCAGAAATTGTATGTACATTTTTCAGAGTGTCCTGGACAGAGATCCAGGTCCTAGACTCTCCTGAAATTAAACTTCCAGACTCTTTATGTTTTTTCAGTTCTTTAACACAGAGGAACCTTTATGCTGATTAAAATTTCTTACAATCATTGATCTTGCTTTTATCCTGTTCCTCCCACACAACCTCTCATCCTATAAAATTAGACCAGCCTTGCAGGAACATATAGTGGCAGGAAAATGAGTTTGTGCTGGCATATTTCATATAGTAATCTCATTAGCAGTTGTGCTCTGTTGTGAATACATGACCAAGTTGTCTGTACATGCTCTCTTGGTGTGTTTATCCTAAACCATCTTCCAGCACCTTCATCTGTTGTTTTAATGATGGCATGTTCATGTTGGTGTCCTCCTGAGCTGGTAGCCTCAGGTGGCTGGTAGGTAAGAAAGTTAGTGAAAACAAAAACTTAATGGAAATTCGTTTTCTTGTTCCAGATACGTAATTATGTATGGGCAGACTCTCAGTGGGCAAGCCAGCTGTAATTTTTATATTTTACAGAAAAATTGATGTCGCTGAAAGCGCATTGGACCAAAGCGCAACACAGCCTGGTGCAACTTGTGTGTACAAAAATGATAGCCATTTATTCTCCCTGGAAATTTTTGTTTCAGGGTATAGTGCTGAAAGTAGACCAGTGTCTTGGATAAAAGAAGGGCTGTCACAATCTTTTGTTTAGAAATCAAATTAAAACGAAAACTTTTTAGAGCTTGAAAAAGTGTGGTGTTATTCTTTTGAGACCATAGGTTGCAATGAAAGCATACAGGCTGTGCTATCCCCTAAACAGATCTATTCTTATGGCATTTCTGGCACGAGTGTGAAGAATCCATTATCAGAAATCCCATGAGAACTAATGCTAAATAGACTTCCAGCCTGGCTGACCAGTCCCCGGAGCTGCAGGTAATGCCTAAGTGATGCTTTGAACATATAAAATATTATATAAATGCCACATGCTGTTAAGCTTTCTGTTACGTCTCCGTACTGTGGAATATATCCAATTTCACTTGAGCCTCAGGTAGCTTTCCAGTGCTGGTAAACTTTGTCATGGCTGAAATTCTGCTGGACAGCAGTCTGTAATCTGGGCAAAACTGACTGCTCATCCGCCTGTGCTGCTCGCCCCTCGAGGGGCGTTGGGCCAAGCCCAGCTGAGGCTCCTCATTCTGGTTCCAGGTCTACTGGGAGCTCCTCAGTGGGACCAGCGGGAGCTGCTTTGTCAGCAGGGCAGTTGTGGCGGGGAGTGAAAGGAGCTGAGGAAAAATTGTGAGTTGAGTGAGGTTTGAAGCCTTTGATCAAGAGAATAAATTTTCTGATGGGAGGCAAAGATCTGGTAGAATTTAGTTTATCTGGTGGAAATGATCCTTTTTGGAAGAATTTGAGTGCAGTGATTTGGAAAGGAGGGTGGTGGTTATTGGGTGAAAGCACTTGGGTAGCCTGTGGAGCAAAAACTCTTAAGAACTAAAAGCATTAATTTACTTGCCTTTGAAAGATGAGAAAATGAAGTGGAATGGGGTTGAATGGCAAATGTAATCCTGTAACTGAGAAAGTATGTTTATCCTTGCTTATGAAATGCATTTTTTTCTATATTCTTTCGTTGTTTAATCCAAGTGTAGGCCTCTGTTGGTAACAAAACATGGAACAAGACAACCTATGATGTATTGGTACTGTCACAGGCTGTAAACCTTGCTCCAGGGACTGCCTTTCCCAAATACCAGGGTTCCTAAGAAGGGAGACGCATCTTTTGCGTCTGTGGGAATTGCCTGATGAAGCTTGAAAGAAATGTGCTGTAGGACAATAGCAGTTTCTTTCTGGTCTTCTAATGTGTGATGTTGGTTTCCTTCTGACTTGTGGCACAACAACTTCCCTGATTTCAGTAAAACCATGCAGCATTTACAGAAGCAGGTGGGTGGATGTCTTTAAACATCACTAAAAGTTTTCCAACTACTCTGCTGTAAGTGATGGAAGGTGTGCGGTACAGCATCTCTCTTGTGGTCACAGCGGTGTGGAATTTCTCATTTCAAGACAGTTTACAAGATGCTGAAGCTGTCTGGAAAGCTTCAAGTGTTGCAGTGTACAAATCTGCACTTAAAAGATGCTCTAGTGGAGGCTAACAAAAGCGTTTGCAGTGGGGAGTTCATTACTGAAAGGTTACTTATATAACTTTCTCCCTCCTTTGTGGGATGCCAGTAACTTTTATAAAAGTAAATCATATCCTGAATGTCTTTTGTGATGTCAGCAGGAGACGGGACTGAGAAATGGCCATCATCCTGAATGTGTGGCGGTTGAGTCCAGCAGTTGCTTTGTAAGAATGGGAAGGTTTAATCTGCAACCCAAGTAGCCTTTCTCTCCTACTGCTCTGATCTTTAGCTTGCATAAGCCACAGCCTGCTGTGCTGCTTTGGAATTTATTTAATAGCTCAGTTGTTTGGACATGATTAAAAATATGATGAATGGAATGAAGCAGTAATAAGATGAACAGCTCATAAAGGGTTTTAGTCTAAAAATATCTGTTATGGCTCAGCTAGTATAGTAAAGACTGTGGTGGCAGTCACAGAAAAGTCCACTGCATGAATCTCTTACAAGCTTTAGTGAGCTATTGCTGAGTATGAGGCTTATGTGTTGCCTTCTCTAGTTTATCTTTTACAACGGGCTCTATTTTTTCCACTCAAGTGTTGCTTTGACTTTCTAGCATTTCCCCTCTGAGTGCCTGATGCATAGCTCCCAAGAAAAGAGGTTTTACTTTTTTTAGACTGAATTGCATGTCAAATAAGTGCTGTGTAAGTTCTTCTTCCCATTGCGAGCATTTGAAGGTGTTGAACTTCCATGCTTTGCCTGGATGTGCTTTGGCTGTTTGAAGGGTTCAAGAGCTGAAGACTGTTTAGATTAAGATTTAGTGTTTTCTTAATAGAAAATGTTCAAGGCATAAACTGATAGTCACAGAAGCTGGGTATTATTCTCTTCTGTGGTAGACAGGTTAAGGGAACTGTCTGTAATAACAGATTTTGTTCTTTCGCCTGCCTCTCAGCAGCGATAGCATCTGCAGTAGAGAATGCAAGGTTGGGTGGGGGTGAGTGTGTCTACTTCCCATACTCCGCACCTGAAGTAGGGTTTGCGTCTTTGCTCTTAGAGGGTAGACTTGTGTTGCATGTAAACGGTGTAACTGAAGTAGCAGGGAAAAATGGAAGTGGAAGAAATTATTTTTGATCTGTTTCATGTTGAATGCTCGGTGAAGTGCACCTTTTTTCCTCCTTGTTATATGCATGTGGGAACATAACATGGTATTTTTGTGATTATATTTGAACTCTTTCAGTATGATCTCTCTCATATTAGAGTTGTATTATCAAAGCCAAAACATTCAGCTTTACCAGTGATGTGAAATGTAAGCAACATGTAGGTTTGCCCCAGGTAGTGGAGCAAGATTCAGGCCGGTTCTGAGATCTTGAGGTATCTTCTTTTCTAGGTTTAGTCCCAGTCCTTTCTCTTTCCATTAATGGGCTCTGAGTGTCCTTTAAAGCAAATCTGTATCCTGTTTCCATGACAATATTTACACAATAGATGCCTGCCTTGTACCATGTATATATGGATTTTCCATTTGTAACATCTCTTTGTATCAATTCCAGGTATATTTAAGGTCTCCTTGAAGTATTTGGACCATCATACTATTCTAGATAGAACCTAAATGAGCGTTTCTGGGTAGATAGAGGCCTAACCTTTGAGTAAAGCTCCGCAGTATCTTGTCTGGGGAGAGAAGAGTGAATGAAGTGAATTTTTTCTATTTCGCTGATGAGTAAAATGGAAGGACAGGAACACTCACTGTGTGATAGGTGGTCTCTCCAGGTTTCCCTGCATCCCCCATCTTGTTTTCTTCATCTAGAAGATGGGTTTTGTTTGGGAGAACTGGAGCTGTGTACTCATGCTAATGATTGCAGTAACAGCTATCAGATTTTTTTCATCTATGAAGGACAGCCAGCAGCCACTCTAGTTGTAGAAGTGCTAAGTGGGTGGCTGAACACTTCTCCCTCCTTCTCAAATACATATGTCAGTGCAAGGGTCTCAAAAGTGAATGTTAGTAATTTAAACTGGCAGGCGGGCTGCAAGTGTCCCTGTAGGGCCTGTCTTGCAACTGGCCTGGCAGCGTATGAGGCATACAGTGCAACTCAGCCATGTCTTATCTAAAAAGTGCGTGAAATTACACCCACGTCCTTCAAGCCACATGCTCAGAAGTGACAGGCAAGTCCCCTTCCAACTTGAATTCAAGATGTTTACTACAAGTGACTAGTCTTTCTATCACTCAAAGAAAAACTCACTTGAAGAATGCAGTGCATGGTTATTTGTTAATGTGCTTCGGTTCTGTATATGTGTGGTGGTGTTTCTGTAATGAGCTGATGGATCTGGAAGCAGTACATGGTCTCCTGTTTGCAGTAACAAAGGGACTGCGGGAGGGCTCTGCTGCAGACTCCCCCTCAAAGCAGGAGTGTTGACCAACACTAGATCAGGTCATCTGTGCTTTTGTTTGGCTGGATCTTGAAAATCACCAAGGACAGTGATTCTGCAGGGTCTCTGGGAAGCCCATTAGCATGCTGTACTTCCCTTCTACTGAAGGATGTTTTCTTGACATCCTCTCTGAACTCTCAAGTCATGATTTTTGGCTGTTGCTTTTCTTTTTTTTTTTAAACTAGTCTTATGGGCATTTCCCCTTTCGCCTTGCCTGTCTGCCTTAATCTTAGCTTGCATAAATGTCCTTTTAATGTCCATTAAATAGGTTGGGATGTATGAAAAAAAAGATAGGGCAGGTCTGAGCACCCAGATCCACAATACCTACCTTTGAGTAACAGACAGATTTGAAATCAGAGTAAAGTCCTTGCAATCAGAATAAGCTCTTGCTTCTAAATATATTCAGGCATTGGGGAGATCCCATGTGGGGCTAAAAACTTGTTCTCTGAGATAAGTGCATGTTACTGCGTAGCTTGCAAAATTATGCTTGTGGCAAATTTTGCAAGATAGGCACCTGTGAATTTAGGTAACAGGACTGAGCCCTAGGCATGTTTTTATGACATAATTAGATCACTTTAGCTTTGTTTTCAGTGAAGAGGATAAAATTACCTTCTAGATTTTTTGATCAGTTATGACCGCAAATTAATAATGAATCTCTAGTGCCGGTAGCAGAAGACTACCTAATTGCTACGGCAGCTCAGTGGACTCTTTCGTGGCACCATCCTTGAAATGTGTTTGCTTTCTGGTTATTGATATGAGGTGTCTGCGCTGTGAGCTCAGCATTCCTGGTTGCTTTTACTATTGACCGTTCTACTCAACAGCGTATTATTTCATCTGTCCTGTTCTCAAGGGCATTTCCCCACAAACTGTGCAAGATCACAGAGTAGTTAATGTAGTGCTCTGTAAGGTCGATGTCCCAGTTAGTTATGCCTACAGTATTGGCCATTATGTGGTACTGAGTAGCCAAACTTCCTAAAGAAGGCACAGAAAAGATAACTGTAAGAGGGAATGAATTAGAAGGAATAAATTATGAAGGCAGTTGAAAAATGAAAACAAACTAGTTTTTCCATGCTTATTTGTGGGGGTGAGCCAGACCTTATATAGCTTGCATGGAAGCTGAAGCAGCTGGAAGCTGTGAATTATGGGAGTTTCTGGCCCCACTTCTGAGGAAATGGGTTATTCGTGGTTTAACCTCAGTATAATTGTGAGCTAACTCAGTCCGTCTTGCTTAGGAAGACGATGGGCTGCTGCTCGGAGCAGGAGCGTGGTGTGTGACCCAGAGCTGCCCCTCCACGGGCTTCTGCGCCCCTCCAAAGGCTTCTGAAAGCCAGGAGTGAGGGGTAGGAAAGATGTGCAGAAGCCACTAGAAGAAAGAAAATCGAGTTGCCTGTGATGCTGGTGTGAAGACTTGGCAGGTCTGTGTGTTTGGGTGCAGGGATCACAGAGCTGTAGGTGAGACCTGAGGAGCACCAACACCGCTGGGTTCCCAGCCACATCGGGCCCTGGCAGGGGCTGCCGACTGCCCTGCGCTTTGATACCTGCTGCTTCCAGAGAAGTGGCTGAAAAAACTAGGAATGATATGTTGTGGTGAATGCCCTTCCTCGGCTGTGAAATATTTATTAAAACAGATGTAGTTGGCTACAATTTCTGTTTCTGGGTAATCAGCCAATAGCTAGAGAAGATCAATAAGTAGATAAAGAATGTGGTCTCTAAAGTTGGAAGTGGCTTTTTTTAACAGAACAAAGAGCGTTCCCTGTCCAGGGACACTCGCCAGCAAAATGCAGAGCGGATCAACACTGGCACCCAGTGTCTAGATAGAATCAGTTCAAATCTGGGTTTCCAAATCTGACACCCTTTTTTCACACTGACACCTTGGCTTTCAGTCTTGATGTGCATAATGGAGTGAGGTGCTTAATCTGATATGGCAGCTGAACTCTCTGGGGCTGCAGTTCTAATTCTGCTTTCATTTAGTTCCTGCAATTGTCTTCTGGTGCTGATAACCACTGCAGTATTGCTTTTCTTGGCTTGTCTTTTATGTTACAGAAAGATGCAGGTCTTTGTTTCCCTTGGAATGGTTAACCTTAGTTCAAGGAGGAAGAGAGAAAACAAATGTAAAACCACCCTCCTCCCTAGGGAAGTTTTTTCAAGTTACTCTGCAGCTGTTAAATGCCGGTTCAATGAAGGCTTTAAACATACACTTAAATCCATTCCTGCTAAGCAAAACACTTAACCCTATACTTTAAATTAAGCTTGTGTTCAAGTGTTGTTGCACTGAAAAGCAGCAGGACTAGAGCATGTTCACAAAGATAAGCACATTTTCAAGTGCCTTGCTGATTAGGCTCCTGATGCAGGAGAGCATCCCAGGTTGGGATGGTATGTGAGGACCGCTGGTTCTGGAAACTGAGCACCTGCTGATGTCTAAGCATCTGTCAGCATGATGATGATGTTCAGGGCCCAGCAAAAGATCTCTGTAGCCAGGCTTCAGTATCTGTATCCTCATTCTAGCCAGGCTTCCTCTACTGTGCTCAGCAAATAATGACATTTATTTGAAAGTATAAATAATGAGTGGCATAAAGCCCCAACTGTTAAGGAACCTTGCTCGCTGCATCTCTGAAGATACGTGGGATTGTTTGTTGCCGTATCTCCCGTGATCTTACTGCTTTCATGTTTTGAATCTTTTGCTGTTTCTGTAGTGGGATGACTAAATCAAATCTAAAGTAATCCTCTCTCAGCTTGCGTGGTGCTCTTGGAAGTTGCGCTGAAGTTGCTGTAGCACGTTCCAGGAAGGTAAATTGATAACTGAAAATGAATTTCCAAAAAAGCCCTAGAACTACTACCAGAAAGAAGATGGATGATGAACCATTCTGGTCTGTTATTATCCAAAAGTAACTATCTGGCTGTGTTTTAGAGAATAAAGAAATATTAGAGGGGAAAAAATAGTTTCCATTTAGCTTTATCTCTGTTGGCTGTACTGGTAAATGAATCATGACATAAAAAAGGATAAAATGAAATGAAAAAGACACCATTTATTTCCCTTTCTGTAGCACACGCTGGACACTTATTCTGAAGGTTAAACTCTTCTGAACGAAAACAGATTGCACTAAAACACTAGTGAAAGATATTGGAGAGTCGTGGAGTATCCCTGTGGTACTTGGCCCAAAAGTTATGGAGGGAGATGGAATTGGTCTGTGTGGATCTCCCCCTCCCACTGGAGTTCACATTTGTGCTGGCCAAAGGTGTGCTGTCCATAGGTACTTCGGTTAATTTTTGAAGTTGTGATGGAAATCTTAGAGATATTCTCCTTAAAGAATCTGTTTCTCTCCTTGAATTTCTAGGAAGGTAACAAATACAGCGCAGATTGTCTTCTGAGTAAAATATCGCTCTGCCTAGCCTGGATCTCTAGCAGAAGAGACCTTTCTGTTGATTCCCCTGGATGTCTTGACTTCCAACCCAGCTAGATTCAGGAAGTGTAGGAAAATGGAAAGAAGGGTTAAAAAAGCATAGTGGAGATTAATTTGGAAATGAATGTGCAGTGATGACTGAGCCAAGTAGCTTATTTAGGTCAATGGTTTTGTTATTTTGCTTGGTCTATGTAGCATCCTTTCATTGGGATTTATAAATTATTCCTGCTGTAATAACTGTATTCAGGAGCTATAAGTGCCTGCTCTGGCACGGCTTGCTTGCTTTCTTTATTATTAGGATGGAAAATTAGTTGGGAATGAGGAGATAATGTATGGCCTCATATCATAAAAGTTGCACTCCTTGATAAGATTTCAAGGTTAGAACAATGATAGCGTTGAAATATCTGTCATAAACTACCATAGATAATTCAAGCAATAAAAATGCTTCTTTTAGCTATGTAAATAGGGTAATAGACTGGAATGCAGTATCTAGATGTATTAAATGTTGGGGTTATTTTATATGCAAACAATATAAACAGAGAAAATGGAGCTGAAGATTAATTTGAATAGGAAACAGGGAAGATTTCTCTTTGGAATGGTGAGCAAGCTAGGGATGGATTTGAGTTTGTTTTGTTTGAAAGTACCTGAATTGGTAAGGTAGCTCAAATGTATCAATGTGATGAGCAAGAAGAGAAACGTCTCTGCCTTTTTTTTTTTTTCTCCCACTTTTTTCTCCTGACAACAAGAGCTATGGGGCTTTAGGAAAGGCTGATGTAATTAGACTGAATGCGTTTTGATGGTGGGATGCTGTCCAAAGATGCGTTGAGTCACATCTAATGACTTAAAAACTACTAATTAATTTTGAATGAACTGGAACAAGGAGACACAGCTTGACAAGTATTGGGTTTTGAAAGCTGCTGATTTTGAAAACTTCTGATTTTGAAAACTTTCAGTGTAGTAATCCTGGGCAAGGGGATGAGAAGTTGGGAACCGCCTGGTGAGCCTGTTGAAAAGGGGTAAAAATTAGTCAGTGAATGGTATGAAGCTTCTGATGCAGATCAGCAATTCTGGTAGCTCTGTAGCTACTCTTTAGCAGCTCACAGGAATGGATGGCGCACACTTCTCAAATCTGTTGTTTCCATTTCCAATTTGTTCAGTTCATTTTCAAGCAACACACTATGAAATCTGAGACACACCTCTGGTCTTGTACTAATAGATCTGGCTCCATGAGGGAAATGCATCTTCATTGCTCTATAAAAGCTACATAACACACAAGACCTTAGATGATGCTCCCAGGGTAAGATGAAGGGTGAGAGAAATTGGTGGAGCATGTGCGGGTTCCAAAGGATAGGACAAGAGAGACCAAAACTGAAAGGCAAGAGAAAACAAAGCAGAGGAAGTTTGGAGCAGGAGGGAGTTAAGTTGGGCAGAGACTGGTCTTGTGCCCTACAGGTTTCTTTTTGACAAATAAGTGTATTTGAAGGATAGATTGAAAACTGCAGAAAGTGGGAGAGTTTTAGGTTTTAGTGGGTTTATTCAGGACTGATGTTTTCCATGTCCTGACACTTCATAGTTTCTTGCTGAAAAGATGCCATTTCTACCTTGCTCTCAGATCATCCTATCTCATGTTACCTCTTAAGACTGTTGCAGTTGTCACCTAGTCTCCTCTCCAGAGGTTCTGGTCTGGTTCTGTTTGTGTCTCTGCTGGCAATTAACACCATGATTATGGTTCCTCTACTGTGTCATCTTGGGGAGTGAGGTCTCCAGGGCAGTATATCTGAATAGCGCTTGGGACAGTGATGTTTGAGGTATGTTGAGAAGCTCTTCCAGGTGCAACTGCAGTAGAATAATCCTATCCCTTTCCTCTGTCATAAAATAAGATAATGGTTTGGCAGCTGTTCAAGACAAATAAAATAAACTGCTCTAAATTCATCATGGAAAGAAACAGACTTAGCTACAAAATGACTAACAGGACCTTCTATTCATCTGTACAAATCTGGTCTGTGGCTGCATTCATTTCCATACAATCACTGGAAAATATTATGTTGATTGCCGGGAACAAAGCTTTTATGGGGAGGAAAAAAATCCATGCTACTAATCTACAGTGGAATTGGTAAATGGGTAAGACAAAGCTTTAATAATATTATTCTGTGCGACATCTGATGTAAATAATACAGTTCTATTAATCTCTCAAGCAATCAGAGTCTGGCTGTTAGAGGCAGCCAAGTATGAGCAATAATATTATCTCTTCTCAGGAATGTTGGAGTAGAATCACAAATCCATTGCTGTGAAAGCAGTTGCTGCACCAGCTCAGGGAGTCACACTCAGCAGTGAAACAAAGGCACGGACCTCCCGTGCCGAGTGAACCGGTCAGGGGGGTTACGAGGACATCTCCAGACTCTGCACCCCAGCTGTTTGCACTCCCACCTCGCGGTCTGTGTAGGGGTTTTGTGAAGCTGTGCTTTCTCAGGAAGCACAGATGTGGTGTCCTTTGACTCTTCTCCCTCCCTCTGTAGGGGAAGGTGTACTTCATCAGCTCGTGTTTGGGGGCTGACCAAATTCATCTTCTGCACAAGTGCCTCAAGGGCATGACTGACAGCAGATCCTCATACAGGCAGCTCTGTCTGCTGCTTATGCCGAACCCGGCTCTGGATGTAGCACCAGCCTCCTTGGAAGCAGGTCTTTTGGTCCATGAGGCAGCAATTTGAAGAAGTGTTTGTCTTCTGCAGATGTGCATTGGTGTTTTTAAAAAAAAAAAAAAAAATCAATGCTTATTGGTTCCTGCAGCAACCCCACTGAATCCAAAGCAATCAAGGAGTTAAAAGGAGTTAATGTTGCCTCCCCCAAAAAGCATGTGTGTGTTGTCTGTCCTGTAACAAGATATTAGTTAAGGCAGCCAAATGAAGCAGAATTTTTAAATGAGATCCTGTTTTTCAAATATGATTTTAAGATACGATGCAGGTCAGGGTTGTCTGATTCTTCACAGTTCATTAAGTAGAGAGCAGCTAGTGTTAGAGATTGACTTTTAAAAATGATAGATTTTTATTTATAGCAAAGTTCTAGTCATTAATTTTAAAGGATGGAAGCATAAAAGCAGGAATGGGTTCATTTTTAAAAAAAGTGACATTGGTAATTTAATTAAATTGGGGTTTTGAGTATCATTACAGAAAATGAAACATTAGTTCTACACTGCTTTTCAACCTATCTGACTTATTTGATAGCATCCCCCCGGCTTACAAAACCTGCATGGTCATTAATATTTCTATGTGAAAGTTGCTGCTGAACTTCCCAGCTCCAGGCACTTTGTGGAAGGATGTAAATAGTATTTTGCGGGAGGGAGCAAGGGGAAGAAGTCTCGTCTGTCAGAGCTTGTACCTGGCCCCCCCATTGCTGCGCGATGAAAGGCTGCGTGGGGAGACTGGAGCCCAGGGCTGCGTCCCCGGGGTGCTGGCTGCGCTCTTCTGGGGCTCTGGGAAAGGCTGCTCCTCCGCACACAGATGTGTGGCGAGAGCTTGCAGTCGCAGCATTTAAAAAAAAGAAACTGAAGCAATGCAGGAGTTGACATGTATGTGCCATTAAAATTAATCAAGCTTACGGTGGTAAGGTGGCATTTAATCTGGAAGTGGGTTAACTAGAAAACAAGGTTGTCGGTCTGGATGCAGGAAGCCTAATCCTATATTCATTACAGATTAGTCTTTCATTTCCCTCGCTGCGAGGCATGCTGTCTGCGTATCTGCTGTGGAGAGCCCTCTTAGGGTCCCTGAACGCTGCTCTGAGGAGGCAGCCGGGGCTGCTGGCAGGGGAAGGCCCGTACTAGAGGCAGAGCAGGGAAGTTTCAAATCCTGATTCTAAAGCACTGTCCCATGGCAGGACAGAAAGGTAGTGTCTTTGCATCAGTTAGTGTTATGGATTTATGTTTCGTTTCACATGCTTACGCACAGTTTTGGTTGTATTTTATTCTGCTGCATGCCGTGTACTCTAGCATATCATTTTCCTTTTAATCTTCCTCTTTTTCTTGGCAGAGCTGCAGACTAAACCTCCCTTTGCTCGTAGAAATTCATCTGGTTTTGTTCATGCCCCTGACAAAATTGTTTCCAATGATAAACCATCACTCAGCTTTGAATGACTATGTTTTCCTTCCTCTGATGTTTCAGCCTTAATGAAAAAGAACTGTAATACAAGATGCTGCAGAAGGGCCTGATTCAAATTTGATTAAGTCATTCTTAGTCTTGGTTGTCTTCATTGGGTTTTATATTGGGCTCTAAAACCATGATTTGAGTGGATCTTTTTAGAGTGGCTTATGGGAACCCGTAGAGTTTTATTTAAATTCTCTGAAACTGCTGTACAGAGGCATTGGTTAAGGATTTACTAGCCTTTTAGCTGCAACTTGTCTATCTTATATTCAAGTATCCCATATTCCTTCTGCTGCAGACTTTTGTTGGACTGTATTGTGCCTTCAGTGGAGCTGGGTCCAGCTGCATTGTTCGGGGTTTGTTTTGATGCATATGTGTGAAATGTGGATTAAACACCGTGTAATGAAGTATAAATCCTGGTGGGCTGAAATGTTGCTCTTTTTGTCTAGGTGATAGTTCCTAACAACAGCTTTTGCTGTCTTCTGTGTGGTTCTAAGGTGTAACACAACTCTGCTTACATTGCAGGGGCCTTTGAGGTGCCCAGCAAAGGTCTGTTGAAAAATGTTACTTCAAACAGGAATGTCATCTCTGGATTCTAATCAACTGCAATCATGTTAAATAGAACTGCAGGGGGGCATAGGAAAGAGGGATGCTTTGGTTTAGAAACGGGTAAAACTGATCAGGAAAGAGTGGATCTTGTTTCTGACTCGATAGCTTGGGGAGTGATTTTTTGCTTCCATATATATACTCAGTAGAAATGGTACTTAAATGTTAACTGTAACTGCCCTAATGAATTCTGGTGCAATCCAGCAGGGTAAGTTTTGTGGTTATTTGCTCTTTACATTTTAAGTGGTGTATTTACTTTGAGACTAGCCTTCCCTCTGGATTCTTCACCTGACAGCTCTGTTACAATGCACTGTCCCTAACCAGAAGCAACTTTCTTTGGCAGTTCTACCAAGTCATACGTGCGGAAATCCAGGAAGGCTGCAGAATGGGATTCAGCAAGGGACAACGTTCAGCATCGGGGACAAAGTGAGATACAGCTGTAATCCAGGCTTCTTTTTGGAAGGACACGCGTTGCTCACATGCCATGCCAATTCGGAAAACAGTGCCTCCTGGGATTTTCCTCTCCCCTTCTGCAGAGGTAAAGTGTCCTCTCTTCATCTGGAACAAGCCACAATGAAACAGGATTTAATGAGCTATTTGGGGTTGGGAAAAACTTCATGGACTGTAAGCTTGATTTAAGACTTGAAAACTAAACATGATGTAGTTAATATTGAGGTTACTTTTTATTGGATTCCTTAAAGCTGCCAGGGTTTTGGTGAATAATAGGAAGGTTATGAAGTGCTCAAAGTATTCAAAATGCTGCACAGCTACTTTAACTTCAATTTCTTTGTCTAAAGTGGAGGGGTGGGCAGAAGCAGGAGTATTATCCATAAGATAAGGCACCTACCCAAGACTATGCAGGTTTTCTAGATCACACACTAGAAAATGACACTGGATTTTCTGCTTTCTGCGATGTCAAGCTGGCTTCCCTCGTAGCATGTTCCACAGTGATTCTGGTGCTTTGCCTGTCAAGAAATGTGAGTCTGTGCAGAGTGCTGATGTGCTGTGGGTTGCTGGCAGCCTCAGACAGGGGATGCTATATGGGAGGTAAAATCTGGCCTTTGTTTGAAAAGGCTGGCCAGCTTTCTTGCAAGGCCTTTTGGGGTAGAGAAACTTAGATTCCTTTATCAGTATAGAGAGCTTGCCTAATTCTCTGGTCCCTCGTGGCCCCAGAGAGTCTGTAAATATACAAGTGTCTGTGTTATACCAAAACAGTTGCTGCTGCTTTGAAGTCTCTTCCCCTCAATTCCTTGTGTACTTCAGCAGAGCATCTTATATTGATTCTTTTTATTGACTCTGCTTGCGCAATCAATCAGCAGTTCTAAGCTGTAGCATAGATCTTGAATTTAAAGTGAGCAAATATTGTTTGTTTGGTGTGTTTTTAATACTCACTTGAATGAGTTACACAGCAGTCATATGTGCTACTTAGTCTATTTCTTGTATGCTTACCTACTGTTTTGGGGCCAAGGGCATTATACCACTGAAGGAATGGTTCGTACAGCTGAACTGACACTGGAGAAGGACAGTTATCATTGCCGTTTCAGTGTGATCAATTATGATTCTTTGCTTTTCCTTCAAATTAGGACTCTCGTTGTAACCTTTTTTAAATTATTTTTTTCTAATTTCACTGGAAGTGTGTGCAGGAAAGACATTCACTGAAAATCAACCTTGCGAATATGCAAAGCAATACCCTTTTTAGAAGAGAAGGAAATTATCTGTGTCAATGGTGCAGTGTTTCCTCCAGTCTGACAGTGTTTCTCTGATAGCGGCCTTCCTTTGGAGGAAGGTGGTATCTTCTCCTTGCCCTGCTGCTATTCAGACACTTGTGTAGTAGATCCCAGTAAGGGAGGGATTGACTTCTGACCCCAATGGGTGTTGAAGTCGAGGGTTAGCATCGTTGTAATTTTTGTGATCCCTGCTGCAGATGGGAGTAAAAGACCATTTTTGCATTTTTGTCTTGAACTGCCAAACTCAATTTTAACACTACTGTTTCAATCTTGAATCCAGCAATGATGATGGCGGCATCTGATATACTTCAGAATGGAGGAGTGTTCAATTCTATGGTGCTTGCATCAGTGCTGTGTGAATTGCTCTGATGGCAGCAAAATATGTGCTTGTTCAGGTGCACTTGTGTAGCAAAGTGCCTGCAGGTAGCCACTCTTTTTTTTCTTTTTTTTTTAAATAGATTTGGTCCTGATCCTTCAAGACTTTACCTCAAGTAAAACTTCCAAGGCATTTTTTGGAGGCAGGAACCAGAAATCTTCTCATGTAACATTTATATCTTGTTCCAGGAAAGTAGAAAGTAGCAAAGACAGTCTGCAAATTGACTTGCTGAATTTGAAAACCAGCTGCACTCCTTCTACCATAAGTAGGCTTTCAGCAGTCAGACATTCATGCTTGGCTGATAAACTGGTGATACAGACTTTGGCTGTTGCAAGGGGCAAAGAGATTTGCATATTGACGAACAGGTTTACGCCACCTTCTGCAGGGAAGATAATGTTTTCAAAACTGTTGCCTGAAGAAGAATATATATTTCCTTGAGAGAGAAAAGATCTTTGTGGCCTATGTAGCTTATACTTAATTCTATTAATATTGGCTTACTGGTAATTGTCACCTGAAAGTTTGTTAAATGTATTTGTACGTATTCTTTTATTTTGTAATATAAGTTGGAGGTGGGTCACGCTGCTGGGCCAGATCCTGACAAATGGAGATGAAAAGTGCCCTCTGGCTGAGCAGGTGTTAATCTCGGGAGCTGCTGTCTCAGGAATAGACTTGTCTAATGTCACTGCAAAGGACAGTGTTCGGTCTGGGGACTCTGCCCTTTCCTTCTTCCCCTCCTCTCCAGTATAATGGCAGAGGTATGAGACAAGTGTTGAAAACAGTGTAAGTTTCTGCCATGCTGATCGATATCCTCTTTTGGTTTCTTTATGCTCTTTTCTTTGTGCTTGTCTTCTGCTTTGTAACATCCTTTTTTATATATTGGTAGCCTTGTCTCTATTCCAGTCTTTGTGCATTGAAATAATCAAAGATGCAAAGAAATGCATGGTAGAAAAGAATGAGACAAAGGTGTTTGAGAGGATGTGCCAGGACAGCAATGCTTTGAAGGAGTGCTGTGGCTTAGCTGCTTTTTCTTCATAGGAGTTGTCTGCACTCCCTTTACCCAACTCTCAGTTTCAAAGTACAGGGTTTTTTTATAAAGGACCAGTGTAATCTCAATGAGAAAGGAATGTAGGAAGGAATTCCAGATGCAGAAAGAATAGCTTGGTGAAATGTGTCTTTGCAGAGCCAGTGAGAGTAGTTAGTGCTGCAGCTTGCCAGTGGTTTTGAAAGCACAGTTATATCAAAATTGATTCTTGGACTCTGAGCTAGAAGAGACTATAAATTCAGTCTGCACAGACTCTGTTCTGGTGAGTTACGTTTCTTGCTTGCATGGCAGGAAGGATTAAAACTGTGGTGATCTCATTCAGGGAGCACCAAAGCAGCCACAAATGACATCTCCGTGCTGATCTGCAATGTAGGAAAGCATGGAACTGGGTGGCAGCTGTGGCTGCCCAGAAGAGAAGCTTGGCTGTGCCTGGTAGACCATGTGTAACTTGGAAATTTGCCTCGAGGACTGAAAGTCCTCAGCGAGTCTGGGTCAGACTGTAAAATCTGGACTAAGTTGACATTTATCCCATCTATATAATGTGTGTCAGAAATATCTGGAATGGTTTCTTCATTGCATCTTGTGTGTTTTTACATGCTTTCTGCACAGTTGTTCTGTATTCACAGAATGAAATGAGGCCTAGTACTTAATCTAAATGGGGCCTTAAGCTGAGTCCTACAAGTCTAGCTATATTTTTATCTTGACAGTTGGTATGCTGGAGGCAAAACTCCAGCAAACTTGGAATGCTATCTTCTGTTCTGCTGTAGCCATGGGAGCAACAACCCTCACCTGGGTCAGTTAATTTCAAATAAAGCAAAATGGTGCATTTGAAGCACCAAAAGAATATCCAGAAATGTCTGAATCTGTTTTGTAAAGCGCTTTCATGTGTGCGGAGAGGAGTCTTGCCCAGATTGTTTGCTGAATTTAAGTAGAACTGATAGGTTTATGATTCTGGTAGGCGGTTGAGTAAAAATGCAGTAAGCCAGCTGAAAAGTTGAGAATGTTTGCGAAGCTATATTTTAAGTGTATCAAATATGTATAATCTCATTAAAAGTGGTCTGTCTTACTATAACTCAAACAGCTGCTTAGACTACACTGTGCCCAAAATAATTGAACGGCTGTTCAAGAAGATTTTAGAAGATTGTAGAATATGTTTAAACAGTAACAACCTCTACAAACTTAGGAAGTGTGTATTTAGAGGTCGATGGGAAGGGAATACTTTTTCCATTAAATACCTTTTGCAATGAAAAATTTTGAAGGAATTTAAATTAAAAACTCCCCTTTTAATTAAAAAAAAAAAAGACCAAAACCACCATACCTTTGGCTAGATCTTCAGCTACTGTGAGTTAGCTTAGTCCCGTAAAAAAAAAAGTAGTCCCCTTGTTTAAGAATTCTAATACAGCATTGAGTCAAGATTCTTCAGCATATTCTCCATCCCCTCCTGTATTCCTTCTAGTACAAGAACAACTTTAATGTACCAGATCCAGTCTCACATTTCCCAGACCCTAATAGTAAATGTGGCTGAGCACTTGTTGATAGGAGTTGCTTCTTCCAAATCCTTGTTGCATTTGCTCTTGGGTGTGTGTGTTTAAGGGTTCTGTGTAGACCTGAGCTGCACGAATGCATGATCATAGTGAGAAGCAAGTGTTTGGCCAAGAGTACCTATGCCCTTGAACGTGGTGTTCACATACAGAGGCTGGATTGCTTGCAGATGTCTCATGGTAGCAGTGCAGGACCTTATTTGCAAAGGTACTTTGAATGGTTGCCTAGGGCTGATAGCAGCCAAGCGACAACGATGTTTAACATGTTACGTAGGAGATAGCTGCCCCTCTGGAGGTAAGCCTATCTTAAGAATAAATTGCCTCTTCAGATCCCTGTGCATTGCTGAAGCAGCTAATGACCTTGTTCCTGCTCTCTCTGTCTTGCTGCTGGGCATGTGGTCTGAGAGTTCACTGGCTAGGAATCTTTTTTGCATCTTATTTCTTTCTAGCGTCTGCAGGGGCACTTACTCATGAGAAATTAAATTTGAACATTCCAGTAAACTGGTGAATTATGCTTATCCTCTTTGGCTAGAATCCATTCATCCTCTAAAAAGCATTTTCATTCTGTCTGGCAAGAGGGAGGAGTTTGGAGTAGGCCTTTTACTTGTTGCATAGACCTTCTTTGGAGGTCCCACTGTGAATCTTGCGTATGATGCATTGAAGTTTGAAGGATTTTCTGGTGCTTGGACTAGATGAGAGATCTCTCAGCCTAAATTTATCGATGATTCTAACTGCACTTCAGTGTCTGTGAATTACTTTAATTCACTGACAATAATTGCAGAAAATAGATAACTTTGACTGTTGCAATAGAATACAAGGGAGAATAGAGCATCGAGTTGGGATTTCAGTGGCCTTTTTCAGTCCTAGTTTTGGCTGCTGGAATGGCCCAGTAGTAGTTGCATGTCTGCCTATGTGTCTGGTTTTTTATCTTTTTTTTTTCCCCTGCCTTTCCTGCTTGCTGTGAGCTCTGCAATAATCAGTGATGTGCCATCTGAGCACAGAAGCAGTTGCAAAGGGCCATGATCTCTGCAGGGGCTTAGAGGTGCCAGTGCAACCTGCGTAGTGTGTTAATGCAATACAAACAATATGTTACGGCCTGGGGTGTTCCTATCTCAATCACTTGCCATCAGTCGCTGGGAAGCATGTGTCTGCCTATGCCTTCTGCTTGTTCGGGTGGCTGGCTGCACTGGGATAGCAGATGGCCATGAGAAAGAAAAGTTGGCATGTATGTTTGTCTTTGTCTTTCAAGTTTCATGAGTTAGAGGCTGCAAGTTTTAGCTCTGCTGATAAAACCTGCTGATAGCATGAATGAGACACTAATTCCTGAAAAAATCTACAAGCTGAAGAATCCTCCTGAGCAGCCCCGTAGAATTGTCCTGCCCTTTCCTTAGGTGCTGATGACCCATTGCACTTAACAAATGTTCTTGCCTGTGTCAAATTTCAGTTTGGAAGGGTTTTTTTAAAAATAGATTGTAATGAAAATAAGTGTTTATAATGTAAAGCCCCAAGCTCCTTGACTAAGGCATCTGAAATGCTGGTCTGTAATACATGTTGTAGAGTTAACAGGCTTTTCTTAGCAGCGTTCTAAATAAATGCTGAGCTGATGCTGCATGTACGAGAGCAGTGAGCTGCCTTGATGCTTGTCAAATTAATTCTTGGTTTCCTTTATCTTCCTGCCCATGTTTTCTTTAGATCCTCCTCCTTTAATTGTTCTAATAGCTCCTGCTGGTAAAATTCAGGTTGTAAAAATGAGAGAACCTGCAGCAAACAGGAGATCCAGTATATGACCAGGAAGTGTCACTGCTAGATTTCTGAACAAGTGGTTAAGTTTTTACCACTATCATTTTGGTAACAACATACATTTCCTTAAGAAATCAGAGCAAACAGTAAGGCAGGTGTGTGGGATACTCCACTCCTTTTCTATTAGATTTCTATTAAGTATAGTGCTTGAACTCTAAGTCTTGCTGTCCCAACCCTTGGAGGTGTTTCTGTTGCTGATGAAGGTGCTGAGATCTATGTGAGATGGAAACCAACCTCTCTCCCCACTGTGATGGGAGAGTTTTCACATGTATGTGAAACCCTCCTCAGTTGCTGAATTCCTGGTGGTTTTCCTCCTGCTTGGCTGGCTACACAGATGGGAGAGTTGCAGGAAACACCTCGGAGGATCCTAATCGGGAATAAGGGATGGAACAGAAAACTCAGGCAACAACATGTGAGGAAATAGTGTCCTGACAGCGAGACGTGTTATGCTGAGAACTGCCTCCCCAGGGAAGTGGTAGAAGCTCTGTCACTTGGGGTGTTTAAAATGAGACAAAACAAATCACTAGTAAGCGTACGGTGGGGAATAAGCTGGCACTTGCCAGAAGACACTGGCTGACCTAACAGGATTTTGCATCCCTCAACATCTTTGTCTCTTAATAGTGTGTAGTAAAACACACCCTGACAAAAGCTGTGAAAGCTTTGCTTTGAATTTGGACTTATTCTTTTTTGATGTACTGCTTTGCATTTCAGCAAAATCTGATAACTTGCATTCTGTTTCCAGCTGATGATGCTTGTGGAGGGACTTTGCGGGGACAGAGCGGAATTATCTCAAGCCCTCATTTTCCTTTGGAGTATGGCAATAACGCAGACTGCACGTGGACTATTCTCGCTGAACCTGGAGACACTATTGCTCTGGTTTTCATGGATTTTCAGCTGGAAGATGGATATGATGTTTTAGAAGTTGCTGGAACAGAGGGATCTTCGCTCTGGTAGGTTACTACTGACCATACTTTGTGGTCTGTACAGTCATGTAGTACCTGTTGATGTTTTGTGTGCGCAGATCCAAACTTTATAGGATGTTCAGAGTGAACAGAGTTGGTGCCTGAATGAGGGTAGTTCCCGGTTATTCCCAGTCACAGATAGCTGCTGCCTTCTAATGAAACTCCCTGGGATGCTTTTTATTTGCTTGGTAAACTTTGCAGTGACTATTGTCTACTTTAAATCGTATTCTCTGCAATAAGATTTCACAGTGTAGCTGGTTAGAAGAAATAAAGAATTTAAAAAAACCAAAAAAACCCCCAAACCAGTCAACACTTCAAAACCCAAGAAACCCTGCTCAAATGTTGTCAGGCTCAAACCTTGTTTTTGCTAAATTGTTTTCTGATTATTGCTAAATACGATGCTGACAAGTTGACTTTACTGTTAATGAACTTTTGGCAAATGTTTCTACAGATCAGTTTGTCCTTTAGACAAAAGGCTGTGTGCAGAATTTCAGTACCCCTCTCATCCCACTGTTTGCTTGAGCAATGCTTTCAGAAGTGCTGTTTTTATGTATAATAAATGCAACACTGACTTTTTCTGATATACAAGAGCTACCCAAATGATCAGTGCTATGAAGTCTGAAGTGAGGGCTTGCAGAAGGAGTTTGACATATTGCTTATGTTGCTTTTATAGCAAAGGACAACTCTGCCTCTAGTTATCTAGCTACTGTGATCTTCTGCACTGTGATCGCACTCAACAAACAGTTAAAAGTCCTAACTAGCAGCAAATGGGAGTAGTCTTAAACCCGACATCCCTCTGCAAGGGAAGAATTAAGTGTTTGAAATAATTAGGTGGTGTCTGGGATTATCAGCAGGAAGTTAAATTACGATTATTTGAGGATTCTGTTGCAGCCACAAATAACATTCATTTAAATAATTTATACTTGCCTGGCAATTATGGGGGAATAGGATTTGAATGTTTAGGATGTATTGATGTGACAGAACTTGCCATTTACCATGTACCTATTGTTTACTGTTCCCAGGACCCCTTTGAAAATTAGATGTTGCTGTTTCATGAAAAAAAACTGGTTTTATTAGCATGCATTAATATTTTAGGGCACCGTTAGTTTTTAGCCATTATGTACTGCAGTGAGGATCAGTCATCTGTGGTATGTGGTAAAGAAGAACATATCTAGTTAAGAAACATTATTCAGCCTGGAGGTGTTGCCAGTGCAGCACTGTGTCTTGTCATATCAAAAATAAAACAATGACTGTCAGAGTGAACCTGCTAGGAAAAAAATAAACTACCCATAAATACAGCATGGTAGAACTTTAAAAATGGCAAATGTGTCTTAGAAAATTAAGCCCTTTGACTTTCAGTAGTACATGTACGTGCACACGCACTCTTTTAAAAAGGAGATTTAGTAGCTGTTTTAAAGGTAGTATGTTTTACAGACATCAGTTTGGGGGCATTGTCAGAGGGAATAATGATGTATTTACTTTCCTTCTTCCCCCTTCCCCCCGTAAGTGCCCATGTGCCGCATCTTTAATGATGCTTTTCCTCCAAATGTATTTTCACTGGGAGTTGGATGAACTCTGTGTGCCATAACAGCAGTGGACTCTTGTTTGAATCAGCTGGTAGAGCAGCCCAGGCGAGATGCACTGTGCTAATGAGCGAGGCACAGGTCACACAAACATGAATTTCATCCAGGGCTCGTAGAAGAAGCTGTTCCTGCTTTTTGAGGTTCATCCTGCATTTTTATAGTGCTATGAAACACACGTGGGCAAGATAAATACGCCAGTCAATTCAAAGGGATCTTGCTTAGTATTCTTGAGAAGTAAACTTTCCAGTCCCATAAGCGGAATTAGAGAGTCTTATTTTGAATTTCATTTTTCAAAGCTGGCCCTCACAACTCAGAGCCTGATAATTAAATTCAGATGACTCACTTTTCCCATTTTTTAATAATTTTTGCCCGTAGGGGGGAAAAAACTGGAGCTCATATCTCCTCTTTAAACATGTTGATATGATTCAGCTTGAAAGTATAGCTAAAAACCTTTTTTCCCCTCTGTCTATGAAAACCTAGTTTTAATTATTGGTAATATGGCAGATAGACTTGCAGCCAAATAAACCATTCTACTGAAGTATCTTGCAGCTAAATATTTCATTTCCTAAGCATTATAAATAGTTTTAATCTGGTCCAGAGATGTACACAAATAAACAAAATTAAATTTCATCTGGAGTATAATTCATATGTATTTTCAAGCTATGGAATATTATATAATGGTAATATTTACGAGACCACTAACTCAGCACATTAAGTAAGCTTCACTTGGCCTGCACTTATTAAAAAATCTCCTGTGTTGTCATTCACTGTCCCCTCTTTAAAAATAGATGCTCTGGGTTTTTTCATGAGCCAGGGTCCCTTAACCCTCTTGCCTTCAGCGGTCCCCACAGCTGTATCTGCTGTGCTGCACGTTGGTCTCGGCACACACAACTGCTCCCTGGAGAATCCTGTTATGAGTTTCATTTGGTCCCTGACCTGTTGGGTGCGAATCCTGCAATAAGTCTTGAAAGGGAAAGGGCATTGCAGGTCTAAGTGTCCATATGTCAAGCAGAGCAATTGCAGTTGAGTAGCTATTTGAGACATGTTAATAAAATAATGCATTTACAACTCTTTTAACTGCTATCGCAGTTTCTGTCATGGGACCTTGGGCCTAGATTTCCATGACAGGTGAGAAATTAAATTCTACTGAGCAGAGAACAGGAGGAGAAAAAAGTAGCAGCATGAAAAAGTAGCAGTGTGTCTTTGTCGGCGACGTGCACAGTGGGATTGAGCGCACCCTCAGCAAGTTTGCCGATGACACCGAGCTGTGTGGTGCGGTCGACACGCTGGAGGGAAGGGGTGTCATCCAGAGGGACCTGGACAGGCTTGAGAGGTGGGCCCGTGCGAACCTCATGAAGTTCAGCAAGGCCAAGTGCAAGGTCCTGCACATGGGTCGGGGCCATCCCAAACACAAACACAGGCTGGGCGATGAGTGGGCTGAGAGCAGCCCTGCAGAGGAGGACTTGGGGGTATTAGTGGATGAAAAACTGAATGTGATCCGACAATGTGTGCTCACAGTCCAGAAAGCCAACTGTATCCTGGGCTGCATCAAAAGAAGCGTGGCCAGCAGGTCGAGGGAGGGCATTCTTCCCCTCTACTCTGCTCTCATGAGACCCCACCTGCAGTACTGTGTCCAGCTTTGGGGCCCGCGCCATAAGAAGGACATGGACCTGTCGGAGCGAGTCCAGAGGAGGCCATGAAGATGATCCGAGGGCTGGAGCGCCTCTCCTATGAAGACAGGCTGAGAGAGTTGGGGTTGTTCAGCCTGGAGGAGAGAAGGCTCCGGGGAGACCTTATAGCAGCCTTCCAGTACCTAAAGGGAGCCTACAGGAAAGCTGGGGAGGGACCCTTTATCAGGGAGTGTAGTGATAAGACGAGGGGTAACGGTTTTAAACTGCAAGAGGGTAGATTTAGATTAGATGTAAGGAAGAAATTCTTTACTGTGAGGGTGGTGAGGCACTGGCACAGGTTGCTCAGAGAGGTGGTGGATGCCCCCTGCCTGGAAGTGTTCAAGGCCAGGTTGGATGGGGCTTTGAGCAACCTGGTCTAGTGGAAGGTGTCCCTGCCCATGGCAGGAGGGTTAGAACCAGATGATCTTTAAGGTCCCTTCCAACCCAAACCATTCTATGATTCTATGATGATTCTATGAAAAAGAGCCTGTTAGATTAGACAGGACAATGTGGGGGTCTTCAGGCTAGGAAGAAAAATTGGAAGGATGGCAGTAGCTGCCCTGTTCTCCTTTGAGGTTAGAGTGGCCATCCTAATCGTGGCCCTTCTCTACTAGGGCAAGGATGCACTGCACATGGAGAGGGGTATGTAGTACATATGTTATCTTATATCATTATCCCCAGACTTTCTTGTCTTTAAGACTTGGGGTTCTCTTCCCCCTCATTTTGTACTAGCTGAGAGATGTGAAAGGATTAATGAAATTCTTCTCTATAAATTCTTCTCTATAAATATATGTAAAAGAAGAATATCCCTCAAAGCAGCTTGGGCTCCAGTCCTTAAGGAGACTGAGCTCTGTTGATCATGTGCTTTGTGTCAGTATCTGCTCAGAGCTGACTAAATCCCTTGGCTAGCACTTCTCAGGAATATCTGCTGATTACGGCTGTTTTGTGGTACCTGCTTTAAAGCTTTCTTCAGTGGCAAGCATCCCTGTGGGTGCTCAGCTACGCTGAAAATACCAAAGCTTTTCAAGGTGAGCACCTCAAACATCCCAAGACGGTGTCTGATGATAAGGAAGTCTCCAGGCGGGTACTGGATGGCACTGAACCTGCTTTGTGGCACACATGTCCCAGCCTCATCTTCCCTTAAATAGCTCAGTGATTGCTCTGAAGCTTTGGGTAGGTTTGACTTTGTTTAAAATACTGTCTGTGATCTCCTGCATGTTTTTCTGTGAGTCCTTAGATAAGTTGCTTGGGGGCTGTCTGAGGTGACAGGATGGGAACTCCTGCGGGGAGGGGAGCAGCCTTGGTACTGCAGCTCAGCGCGGGTGGCTGTACCCTCTTGTCACACCTCCAGCGTCGATGTGTCCCCTGAAGGTTTAGAGAAAGGAATGTGCTGTGCAGCAATTGCTTGGCTGCACTCTGAGCACACTTTAGAGGGTAAGTTTGTGCTTTGCCTGTGGTGGAAGAGGTCTGGATTTCCTGTGTTTGTGCGTATTTGCTGCAGTTTAAGTATATGCAAACAATGAAAATGTGGTTGTCTGTCTCTTGCACTTCTTTGTCATCTGTTTAGATCTCATCTAGCTGGTCTGGGGCCTGTATCTAATATTAGGCATAATGACTTGTATTATGATTATTAAAGCATTATGCTGCTATTGCCAGAGAAGGTGGTGGTGTAGGAAATGGCTAATAATCCAATTTATGTATGTGTATTTACAGGAATTGACTAAGATCAAGTGTACGTTTTGCTGGGTATAATGCAGATATTTAGCAAAGAAGGTTTTTGCAGTCGTTCCAATACAGCTGAAGCCAGCAAGATAGGTAAAAGATAGAAGTCTTATTCTTGGGCTTATGCAGAGCCACATGCAACAGAGTTAGTCTAGAGCAGGGATTTTCAAAGTTGTGGAAATCTAGAAGACAGTCTAATGTTTGCCATATAAAGTTTCTTTTATGTTATTGGGTTGGAAAATAGGAGGAAGTGGAGGGGAGACACTGTAAGCTTCAGCCTGTCTGCTGAACAAGTAAGCAGCTAGTGATAGCCTTTCCCCCCAGAATGATGTTTGGCACTCCATGGCTATTCGTTCCACCGATGAAACTATTTAGAAACCTCTGCTCCTGCCAAATGAATTAGTTCCATGAGATAAAACTGACAAGTATCTCATTTGTCCGACTATGACAGACTGGCATGTTTTGAAGGTTCATTAGATGTTTCTAATTTTCAGATGGGAAATTTCCTTTGAGATGTAGATGACTTCTTTAGTAATGAGGCTTTTCAAATCTCTTATAGCTATGTTGCATTTTGCAACTGTATATGGTAGATTATGAGAATCCAAATTGGTAGGAGGGACTGGGATTTTAGTTAGGAAAGGTTGCTGCTGTATTGTAGTGTGGTGTTTCTCAGATCAAAAAATACTACAGTATGTGAAGGGTCAGAACCTTTTTGGGTTGTTCTTTAGCATTGTATTAGGTTCTAGTGCAGCCTCTTCCCCCTTGCCCTCCATAACCTTATTTCATATAATCTTTTTGCTTGAGCTCAGCTGAAACGGAATGTTACCTGGCAAAGCACCTCATAGTATCACACTGAGAAGTTGCATGTTGACCCGGGAATATGATTTGCTTTTGAATTACTTCCTTCATTTGCCACTGGGTCCTTGTTTTTCTGTCCAAATGTTGAACCTGCTTCGCCAACCTATAGAAATTCCGCTGTGGCTTGGGAACGGAAACGGCTACAGTTGCTTATCCTTTTCCTCTGAGTCCTCCAGACTGTGCCCACCCTTGTGAATTAGTCCACTATGGTGCATTTCCTCTTGAACTTAATTATGTTTATTTCTTATTGCAACTTGTACTGAATGTGGCTACATTTTTGAAAATTCAAATGCTTATCTTTGAAAGAAAGAAATGAAGCTGACAACTTCCAGATGCCACCCACTCCTTTTTATTTTTTAATCTGTTTCATGGTCCTTTAAAAACTGCTTTCTCCTCAATTGCCTCACTTGTGTATTCTGTTCCAGGAGGACATGAGCACATACTGAATTGCCGTATTAATGCAGAGTCTTGGTCTGTGGTATCTTTCTTCCCTATGATCCTCCTCTTGACTTAATTATTCTACCTTATGGAACACAAGTCTAATTTTAGGGGGGTTGCATCATCTGTCACGTTGCCCCTTTGCTGCCCTCCCACTCTGAGCCTTCCCTTGTCATTTCCCCTGGGAAACATTTTTTTCCTTGATTTTTCTGTTAATAATCCCATGTTAAGTGAATGCAGTGGGAGAAGCAGGGCTGCAAGTGAGTAACTGCCAAATTGATAAATTTGAGTTTATTCCTATCTGAATCCGGTTCCTCCTCTTCAGTGTCTCATCTTCATTTTGCCTTTTCAGCCTTGGAGCCGTATTTTGCTTGTCTTGCACAAATGTTTTTCTTCTCCTTAGGACTACTTTTGCACTTAATTTGGGTAGAATTTGGTTTTAGCTTTGTCTCTTGATTTCCTAGAAGCAAGGGAGCATGCCTTAATGTGTATTTTGCGTTACTTTTGTAGCAAACTGTGCCTGATGTGAAGGCAACGCAGGCACCTTGCTCTGCTTCAGAGGTACTATGGTACAGATGTTGAGCAATGGGTAAAAACAAAAGGGACCATGTCTCAGGGTGAGCCTGGGAGGAGAACCAAGGACCTTTGAATTTAAGGTTCCTCTGGTTAATTCTGTAATATCTTCTTTTCTGGAGCTGAGCCCAGGAGACCCGCTTCGGACATCAGCCCTTTCTGGAAAAGCATTTCAGAATTCTTTCTTATTGCTGTGTTTCTTCAGAGAGTGGAGTTAAGGGGAAGAATGGTTGGAGGAATCACCTATGTTTCAGCAGCTCCTCTTAACTGTTGCTGACTTTATTTCTTTCCTTGTCATTATCTGCAGTTGACCCTTCCCTCCCCACCACCCTTGTCTATCTGCTAAGTGGTTTCTAATACTCATTAAAGGTCTCCTATGCGAGATCTGCTTTGTGCTTCCCTCTTGATGCCAGTTATTTCGTACCACTGGCCAGGCTAATCTATTCGCCCATCTTGTGCTCTACCTGTAAGAGATTAGAGTACCTGTGTTCTTGAAGGTCACTGTTTCAGATGATGATAATGTTGGTTGGTGGAAAAACTGTTCTCTCTATGTGCTTCTAATGAACCAACCTATTTTCTTTGTATCAAAGCAGCTTCTGATCCTTAGATAGCTGTCTCGGAGCTTTCAGCATGTATTTTCATCTCAGACCTCAGTTGATGTCTACTGAAGTCAATGGGAAGACTTTGGCTCGGAAGGGCTTGTGAATCGGGCTTTTGTGTATTGTCACTTACTAAACTGCGTTCCTCTTGCTGCCGTGTTGCAGCTCAGGAGCCCTGGGTCTGCACCTGATGTTGCTGCTGGTTATACCGATGCTGCTGCTACCAGCGCAGGTTAGGGGGAGAGCGCTTGTAGGAATCTTGCAAACTTTGCATTACAATAAACAACTGCCCAATGTGCGTGGGAGCCGAGAACGGGCCCTCTTCACTGTGCTCTCCCCATGTGCTCCCCAGCAGCTGCCGTTCTTTGCAGGGATTCTATAAAACAGATTGCCTGATGAGTGCTTCAAAATGATTTTCATCTCGCACTTGCCACTTCCTTTTTGATTTTCTTCCAGTCAGTAATTGCTTTTATTTGAAAGTTGACAAGCATTATCCTGCCCTGGTGCATGGATGAGGCTGAAGACTTGAAGATTATTGTGTGTCTTGAAATAACTTATTTCATCACTAGTTAAAGCCTTGATAATGCAAGTGTGAAAGTTTTCTTTTCCTATGTACTGAATTAAGCTTCCTTATTGTAAGAGCTAGTTAAATGACGGACGCTTTATTTGTAATATTCAGATGTTTTTCTTCCATGGTAATGTTTTCCATAGGACTGGGAATGAATAAAAAACATGTATGAAGTGGCTTTTGAAATCCCTATTTACATGTCAGTTACATCTTCATTGGGACCTGGAAAATAGACTTCCTTATTTGACTGGTACAGTTTTATTTTATTTTATTTTCTTCTAAAGCATTTATAGTGCTTTTAATTGGAAACAAATTCTACAAAGGCTTTAAAGCTGTAAAACAGTGCTTTAGTGGGAAATATTTGTCTTGCAAAACCCCCTTTTCCCTTAGCAGGTGTATTCTCTGGAGATAACATTTTGGAGAAGTTTGTCAGAAACCAGACCATCCCTTTTCAGGCAGCCAACTTCCGAAATGCCGGCAGCTCTCCTTGCTGACGGTGTGGTGGTGGTGGTCCCTTGCTGCCTCTGGCGTGCGTGTGTCAGTTCTCTGGGATGTACCACCCTTTGTAGCTTGCGGTACTGCACTTCAGGCCTTATTTTAATATGGATCTGCAATATGAAGAACAGGAATTTGTAGGTCAGTGAGCTGATGTCTCCCTGATGGGAGACAGCTGGCACCCTCTGTTCCTGGTGGTAGCTGAGAGGTAGAGCTGCTTGCTTCTCTAGTGGATGCAAATGATTCCAGAGCATCTTGATTGCTGTTTTTTGATGTTAAAGAATTGATAATGCTTTGTACAAAGTCATTTCTGTAGAGTAGTACTGCACATTGTCCTAGAGCTCCTTGGTCTGTTGCACTGCAGAAATGACTGGGAAATTCTGGAAGAAAGGGCTGATCAGGGTAAGATGGTATTTAAAGATGTTCTGTAGTTTAGCATATATTTCTGGTAGGGAAGGGAAGATTTCAGCTGTACCCCAGCTGAGAAGAATAATGTGCAGACTATGTTAGCTCTCATCAGCTAAGGACTTAATTGACAATACGTGCAGCTCCTTCCCGAAGTCGCAGTGTGGCCGAACACGGAGGCAGCAGAACTCGCTTTTCCTTGCCGCTGGCTGCCCGTTGTTCTCTAGGGAGATGTGTGCTCATGCTTCTGAAAGCCTGAACTGCTCTTCTGCCAGGAGCGTGGCAGGGAGAGAGACTTTGTGACAAATTACAATGAAAGGGCCTCATGATCTCTCCCGCTCATGTTTCATTCAATAAAACATGATTAGATTTCGTATACCACTTTCTGGCTAATCTTATTTTTCCATGCATTAATATGATTAATTCTATTTGCTAGATAGTAGAGCGCATTTCATGAATATTCAGGCTAGCTTTTTTAAGCCAAGGAAGAAGATGCTTTTAGGCTGAAAATTACCTTGATCATGTTTTAATTGTCCTTTTTATCCCAGTTTGTCCTCCTTTGTTGTTTGGTCAGCTCCGAGGCAGAGAGAACCCTATGCCAATGCTACTGTTGTGTGGACTGCACCTCAAGGGATGAGGTGCAGGAAGGCCTGTAGTGTGTGTGGGGAAAATCTCTGAAGGTTACTAAATGAAGAAATTAATATTTAGCTATTTCTGTCCTGGATGCAAACACGTGTTGGAAGAAAAAGACGGGCTGGTTTGCAAGAACACTTAATGCCTGCAAGCTAAAGAGTTTTTTTGAAAGACACACCTCGTGCAAATTAGTATAACACAACTGCCTGAAAGCTGAGGAGAATATTGGTTATCTCAAGAGTACATTCGGGATGTGACCCAAAATATAAGTGATCATATAGATTGTAAAATGGTGAATAATACCTTTATTTGGCAGGGGAAGGAGACTTTACGTAAGTGCAAATGATGTCACAGGTTGTAAAACGTTGGACATCTGGGGTCCTCTTAAAACACCATGTCTCTTCCTCCTCTGTTACAGCAGGACACTGAGCTTTCCCAGTTTAAGCAAGGATTTGGACAAATATTGGTGGGAAGGATCACTGGCTTCACTTAAAGGTCCTTCCAGGAGATGTCTCTGCCTTCCCATTGTGTTTTTTCTTGTTCAGAAACCAATTATGTCCTTTTCTGTGTGAGGCTCCACTATTGCTTAAGCTAGCTGAGGATGTGCATATGCAGAGGGGTCTGCCTTTGGAGAAGTGTTCACTATGTTGAGGGATTTGCATTTGCATGTCAAAATCTGTCTGCCAGAGCTGATAATAGTCATGTTTTACGCTGCTCACCCTTATCTACAACTTCAAAGTGAAAGAATGGAGATACCTCTGCAGCTGTTTCAGTAGTTTCAAAGACCTCTTTCTTCTGGGGTTTCTTTGTGGACCCATTCAGGGATGCTTTCTTACATTTACAAGTTGTGTTAAAGAATGTAAGTACTTCATTTTCAGATGTCACCTGTTTCACAAAACAGTTTTTAAATGATCTTTGCCAGCTGGGTTTTCCTCCCTAGGTTCACTGCAGCTGCTTCCCATATGAAAGCCTGTGCTTGTTCACCTGTCTGCAGTTTCTGTAGCTCTCCTTCATGTGCTGTAGGTGGAAGTCCCAACTGATAGACTCAGTTTGGTGCTGAATTAATCTCTCTTGTTTAAATCAATTTTTTTGGATGTCTGATGCTAATGTATTTCATGTACTGCGATTAAACTACAACTCCCCTCTAATTTGCATTATATGCTAATTCATTAAAGTTGGGGAAGAATTGCATTTAGCATGGTTTGCATAAGCTTAAGCTGTGGAGAAGTGTCATTTATTTTTTGACAGTTCTCAGGTCATATGCATCTCTCCAACCTGATCTTTCCACTTGTCTCTAGAAATATTTAAGTGCATGAAATACAGGGAAGAAATTTCTATAGAGAGCCTACTTTAGGAGACGTTTGTTGGCTGCTAAGAGTAATGTGGTGAAGTGTGTGTGTTATTTTCTGCTTTTTAGACAAAGTGTAGCCCTCTAGCAAGATAGAGGTGTCAGATCAGCACCTTCCAGTCATGAAAAAAATGCAGAAGCGAAGTGTAAGAGGCCCCTGAATGCTCCTGGTGGCAGGCTCTCTGAAGTTGGTCTCTCCCGTAGAAACAGGAGTTGGATCAATATTTTGCGAAGTAGCAAGCTGGTTGCAAACCGAATTCTAGATGGGGAGGAAGGATGTTCTCGTGCATTGGATTTATTTCCATTTAATGTCATGGTGGGCAAGCAGCTTTTCACCATGCCTTTGTCTCTTCTTGTACATTCAAGCCCTTTAGTCCAACCTCTTCCTATTTAGATTGCAGCTGAGATTTGGGTTTGTGAACTGGTGATATTAACATACTAACAGGTTTGAGATAATACACCAGATCGTGACTCAGGAGAACTGAACTTGGCAATAACCCGTTGTGAGCTTGTCAGAACATCATTTCTGTTTTTCCTTCCCTTGTTTTTTGTTTCTAAGGTAAGCTACTGAAGTTGGAGATCTTAGTCTGTTACTTTAGAGCTGACTCAACAGCATTTTGTTTCACATCGGGGGTTTGGGTATAGGACCTATTCCCTGTTTCATCTAGGATGATAGAATATTTGGATAGCACAAAGCTTAAACATATTGCTGTTGATTGATACAGGTTTTGAGGTTGTTCTCAGGCTGATATTAGCTGCATCCCTTCAATCTATGCAGGTGTGCTCTCGGTTTGTACACGGACACAGCAAGGAGCTTTATTTTGGTAGAAGCTTCTCGTCTGATCTTCACACTTGAGCAGCTCCACCACCCTTCCCCATGTATTTTTAGAGACAGAGGCTGTGAGATGGAGAGTAGACGTGAAGACAGTGGAGGAAAATTTCAGTGTTTCAAAGAGTAGAGAAACACTAATGTGTTCTATTACAGTTCGTCTCAACAGGACAGATTAAATAAAGGGTTAGTACAGCCATTGCTGCAGCCATCGAAATGGAAGAGCTATTCAGATTAAGAATCAGAAAGTGTGTTTTCAGAGCTAGTCCATTGTATTTGTTAAGATATATCTTGATAATCTATATATCTGTGACACGTGTCTTGACAAATACGGTGGAGTACAAAAACATAGAGAGAGATATTTTTAGATAGCCAAACTTCTGCAATTTGATAGCTGTAGTACGGTCCTGGAGGCTTTCAGCTAAAGTGAAAAAACTGACTTCTGTTCCTCTTTGTTAACTGCAGGCCTGAGGTGCTGCTGCTTTAAAAAAATAAAGATGCCCTCGCAAGGATCAGTAATGGACGGGATAAGCAGGAGAGCGCAGAGACTATTTTCCATTCCTGATCTGTGCGATGGTTCTGGAAGTGAGCTATTCACAGGGGGGCTCCTGAATTCATAAACGGAGAGGGAGTTGCAAACGAAGGGTTAAAGTGAAAGGCCTAATAGCAGTTCAGAATTGATTAATACGGTATCACCTAGTAAAGCGCTGTCTGAGATCTTAGGTGGTGGAAACGTGGACTGTGCATCCTCGAGGCGAGATGGTCCTTTCAAGGGCTTGATGTTTCTTTAAGGAGTTAGTCCAAAACCTGGTTCTGAGCTCAGGGAACAAGAATGGGCTGACAGGCAGAGATGCGAATGATTTCTGTTGTGGGACATAGGAGGAAAATAATGAATTCTACAAGTTTTCTTGCACCTTGGTATCTGTGTTTCTCTGTGCCTCAAAATCCAGTGTTTTTCTTTCTGCACTGGGAGGTGCTGCCACTGATGGGTCTTGGCACAGATACGTTTTTCTGTCTCACGTGCTGCTTGACTTGAGCATGGACTGCAAATCTGGTAATGTCAATTATTAAATGCAGACAATCTAAATATCTTGCCTCTTAGTATCTCTGATATCTTGTACACAGAGATCTAATCGGCCTTCCCAAAGCCCAGAAGGGGGAAGGAAATGGTGTTTTTTGGAGTGGCTACTATATTTTGCTGCTGCTTCTTGGCGGCATTTTGTTTTGTCATGGCAGGTCGTGATCTCTTTAGCTCATGCTGAGTGTGTTTTTGACAGTCTTGGCTGTTTTACAATATGGATGTTTTGATTCTTCCTCACAGGGACCTTTCTTGTGGCTGGATTTATAGTGGAGATCAGGAAGATGCCAGGGCATCCGTAAATATCAGAGGATTAGTAATAGACAAAATGTTGTCAACAGCTAATGTTTAATGACTGTCTTCCTGGCTGCAGTAAGCTGGAATTTTCCAAGACTCTGGAAAACTAGAGGCATTACGGTGCTCCACTGATATCGTTTTGTGTAAAGGGCAATTCGTGCAGAAGTCCAAAAAGGCAAAATGCGAGTAGCTGCTTCCCTGCCGCTATAGTGACCCACTGGTTTGCCACATGTCAGTAAACTGTTGGAGTTGCTTTTTTACCAGTGACCTGAAAACTTGATCAGCCTTCTCCACACTTTTAAAATAGGCATGTTAGGTTGATACTTCCCAGCTGGAGCACAGGGGAAATACCCATCTCTGCATGCTTTCCTTTATCCCTTTGTCTTCATTCTGCACTTTCTAAATTAATTTTTATAATCATCTTTTAAATGATGGAGCAGTTCAAATTAGCTCTTTTAGTCAGAATTACCTACATTAAAGATCTCCCTTAAAAAGAAAGGCATAAAAGTAATTAATTGCTTCAATTATAATAATGTGGCTTAGCTTCTGGATTTCTGTTAGAAAAACCTGGTTTTGATAAGTCAGCTGTTCTTAAAAGGGAAAAAATAAAAGTGCTTCAGGCTGGAAGCTGGCATGAAGGAATTTTGAAATAAGGTTGTTCGCTCTGTAATGTAACGGAATAAATTAACACCATCGATCCTGGAGTGATGCCCTGTGCTTGAGACAGCCTGATGGGCAGGGGAGTGCTCAGGATTTTTTTTGCCCCATCACAGATGCTTTGTATGACTTAACAAATATCCTTTGGTTTTTACAAAGCCACACTGGAATTTCTGGAGCCTGGAAGAAAGTCAAAGGGAAGGGAAAACGAAAGGAAAATCTTGAAAGAAGTTTCAAAGCCAGTCTGTGCAGTGTTAGATGGCTGGGTGCCTGGATATTGAAAACCTACTTCATGTGAGTGGCTGAGGACCCAGAGTAATGGTAGAAGCGGGGACAGGTCGACCAAGCACTTGCTTCAAGCCTGCCTCCCTTCACCTGATGAACTTTGGGTTGCTGCATCAGAGAGCACCTCCCAGGCTGGAATGGCCGGGGAGGTGGCACAGGGCGATGCTCAGGATCACAGCGCTCTGCTCTGCTCTTCCTTCTGCTGCCTGGGGACTGTTATGCCTCCCTCTGCCTTTGCTCCCTGCACTTTGTGCTGCCAGCATAGCTGCACCCTGGGTGCTGGGGCCCGATGGGCGCTCACGCTAGGTACGTAGTGCTGCTAGTTACTGAGCTGATGTCCTGGTGCGATCCCAGGCATCGGTGCTCTAACGCGCCTGATGAGGCAGCCATGGGTCTTGCATGTTACTGCTTTTAAGTGGTGCCGGAAGTGCATGGGCCTCTTATTCCAACCCAAACACAGGGATTTTAAAAGGCTGTGACTGATTTCTTGTTGTAGTTAATGGGCTGTACTAGGCGTACTGTGGGAAGTGGTTCCTGATTGTAAGAACATCCAGTATGAAAAGCTTGGGCGGCTCTGTCTGCTTTGCTTGATGCGTGCACAATCATTGCAGGTAGGGGAAAGGTCGCAGTAAAAATCTTTTGGTCTTTTTAAACTCGGATAATGCACAGTCTCATCTCCAGTTTAAAAAAGAAAAAGCTCATAAGCATCTATATTGTCACATTCTCTCTAAAAATAAAAACACTTTAAAAACAGAAAATGTTTAAGCAGGAGAGTCTGTATATTGCTGCTCAATATCTGCCTGCCCTGTCCCCACTGCCCCCCAACAAGAAACTCTCAAAAGTAGGAAGACCTCAAGTGACTATCGTTCAGAGCATGTTGTCAGTGATTTTTTTTTTCCTTAGACCTCTTAAGGAACTATAGATTTTTAGCATGAAATTAATATACTGGAATTTTTGTGGGAAGAATAAAATACTCATTAAATTTTGCAACCCTGGAATACGTATAAAAGAGAGCTTGCAATTAAAGTTCATTCTGAAACAAGTTAACAGAAGTTTTGTTAATGTTTAACATCTTATGGGTGCCATTCTTTGTAAATTTGAACTAATTGAGTCCAAAGGGACAAAATAATTGATTCTGTATTTGCTGTGGATGCCAGTGCTCACTTTGCTTTTGGTGCTTTTCTTCTTTCTTTCTGCAAGTTCTGATTTTAATAAGTTCCCCAAAAAGTAACTATTTTGCTTTTTTTGCCAAATTGTCAAGAATCCATCTTCCTAAATCTCTGAAAGACTGCAGTGAATCTTTGGTAAAGACTCTGTGCTTGCTTTCCTCCACTGGCTCCCAGGTGTTTGCTGCTATGAAGTTCAGGAGATTTCAAATTGGATTTTTTTTATTTTCCTTCTAAACATTCTGTTAAGACAACTTGCAACTGCTCTGGGCATTGTAAAAGTCTTGGACTGGAGGCTGTATCCTGACATTCACCCTGGAGTTCTGAGGTTTCCTTAACTGAAACATAAACCAGTCTGAAACGTTTGGAATTGCGAATTTGGTGTTTCTTCCTCTCCTTAAATATTTTTCCTGCAATTGTTTTCTTAAGTAGTTTATAGGTAGCGATAAAAGTAATGGAAAATATTTCTGCGTATGTGGCTGCTGTAATAAATCTGACACCAGAACCTGACCTCGGCAGAGCTTTGAAACTCCCTTCAGCTCGCAGGTTAGAGGACGTCAAGAATTTGCAGAGTTAGTGGTTTGTAAGGCTCTTCCCAGCAAAGTCGTATTGAACTAAAGTTTAATACAATCAAGTGAGAATATCTTTAATAGGCTGCAGGCTCTACCATGGCTGCACCAAGCCTCTAATGCTATAAACAATGTAGAGCTTGGAATAGCTTGTTAATGGCACTTTATTGATTGAAAGGGTAGAGAGTTCATCTAAAACGTGGATAATTCTGGTAATTTCCTTGCAAATTTGACTGCTGTGTAGCTAGAATTACTGCACCAAGCTTTGACGTATAAGTAGCTATGCTAATAAAATCGTTAACATACGTTGCTGCTTTCAGTAGTAAGGCTGCAAAGTTTCTTTCTAAGGCCACTTGATATGTCACTTCTTCAGATGCCTGGGCTCAAGTTTAACAATAGAACTCCTGTAAGGGAGATGCTCAGGTCCTCGTAAAACAGGTGGGATTTCACAAAATTACGGATGTTGTTGGCATGCTTGCTGCAAGGTGACATTGCTGGCTCATGCTCAGCACTGTCTACCAGGACCCGCAAGTCTTTCTCTGCAAAGCTGCTTTCCAGCGGGCGAGCCCCCAGCCTGTACTGGTGCGTGGAGTCACTCCTCCCCTGGGGCAGGACTTTGCGTTTCCCTTTGAACTTCGAGATTTCTGTCTGCCCGTTTCTCCAGCCTACTGAGGTCCCTCAGGATGGCGGCACACCCATCTGGTATGTCAGCTGCTCCCCGTGTTTTGTGTTGTCTGCAGAGTTGCTGAGCGTGTGCTCTGTTCCATCATCCAGATCATTAATGAAGGTATAAAACAGTATTGGCCCCACATTAACTGTTGTGTAAAGGTGGATTTTTTTTTAACAGAAAGTGGACTCTTAATGTCTGCTGCCTTTCTCTGAATGCTGTCATAGTCTGTTTAATTTCAGACTGAAGCATGTGTTTCAGGATTTCTTATCTGATCAAATACTTGGAAATACAGAATGATAGGCAAGCGTGGAAATACAGAATGAGAGGCAAGCGTGGAGCAATCTGCTCCGGTGACACAATTCACATCAGTTGAGGAGACTGAGCGGAAAAGATGCAGATTGATCTCTTCTGAGAATCTGGAAGAGGAAGAGAAACTGTTATAGCAGCAAAGAGCACACAGAAGGCAGGTATAAAAAATAATAAAGTGTAACCCACTGGCAGTGCTTTCAAGTAGTCAACAGTTTCTGCAGTTGGAAGACTTCACGTTGTGTTAAGGTCATCCACACGGACTTCTTAAAAGGGATGTTTTGCCCTTGTACAGTTCTTATTCTGCTGTCTTGGCAGCTTTAATGTGTCTGCTCAGGTGTTACAGGCCTCTTCATCTTCCCGAGAAAGCACATTGAGTAATGCTCCCCGTATTGGTCACTGGAGGGAAGAGACTGGCCCAAGGTCCTGCAACAAACCTGTGGCTTAGTCTGGAGTTCTGATGCTCAGCCCATGCCAAGCCCTCGTAGAGCTGTTGCCATCTGATAAAGCTGCTCTCGAGTGCAGTGAGGAAGGATTAATATGTTTGTTTTGTCTTAGCTGTGTTGGATGCAAGGCTGCATTTCGTTCAGCATCAGCATTAAGTCAAGCAGTGAACTCTTCATTGGTTTCTCAAGGAATGAGGTCATCCTGGGATTTTTTTTTCTCCCCCTTAAAATGTAAGCCTTGCTGAAACAAAGTGGGTTGTGTGTTCTTCTCTTCACGCACGTGTAGTAGCATCCTCTAATACTAGTGGTGTTCATGTGCATGTGCCCAGAAGAGGAATTACTATCTTCACCCTCCTGATCTAGCCAATATGGTGGATCATCTAAATACATTAATCAACAGTAATAGGCAGTTGTGAGATGACAGCTTTAGCATCCCTGTCTCAGTCAAGTCCTACTTTACAGGCAACCGCTGGGACTCTGCAGCTGATGCTTAATTTGTGGTTGCTGTTGAATAAGTTTTCCGGTGTCTTGTAGATTCACCAGTAGGTATTTATATATTTAATTTATTATGAATTTACTTCTGTGAATACTTTTTTGTTATTTGCTGTTCTAGGAGGCATAAAACTTTTTGCAGTGAAAGTGATGGAAAATATACTTTGGCAAATCAAGCAATTTATTAAGCATATTTAATGTTATCTTAACTGGTGGTTATGGTCTCCTAAATGGTAGTCTGAAATTTTTATTTTTCATGTAGAAAAGAAAGTAATATTTTAACCATATTGTGCACGTTCATATTCTGTGGTATTTTATGCATAGGATCACCCTGCTAGAGAATTGCAAGTCTTACCTGTCTGCCCAATTGAACATACCTGCTGTGGCTTTATGTGAGGCTAGGAAGAGCACAAGCAAATATTTATTTTATCAATCTAAATGATGAATTCTGGGAAAGACAGAATTGGGTCTGTCAAATTGCTGCTCTAATTGCACTTCTAATAACTTAGCACCTGCTTTTTTTGGTAACTATTATCAAATAAAAGAAACAGATGGGTTTGCAGTTCGGTGGGAGTGGCACACTTTTGAAGATCTGTTTCATTATCTTCACTCAAATTTGGAATGAAGATGCCCTCTCGCCAAGAACTGCAAGGTCAACAGGCATCATCTGTGCTAAATACGTTACCTTGTTGGACAGAGGGGGGAAATGGGGGAGCTCTTAAAACTGTAGTAGCTAGCATCTGCAAACCAGGGCTCTGCTCTGCTAAGTGTTGTACCGGCATGCAGGGGATGGGTTTGTTATTGCAGTGATTTGTGATCTAAATCAAAGCTAACAAGGGTGTCAGGATGTAGTGCCTCTCTCTCAAATCTGTACAGATGGGTATGTGCTCTGTAATGCTCAATCTGTGCTTTGTTGCAAGATGGACTTAAAAGAAGCAAGCTGTTGCTCTCTTCACCACAGTCTTGGTAGCTTTTTAGCTTCTAGTAACTTGCTGTCTTTTTGGTCACATTAAAATCAAGCTATGAACAGGTTATTGATTCTTTAAAACAAGGGGATTCTTTGCCAGCCAGTTAATGAGCAAAGAACACTTCCAGTTTCTGATTTTTGTAGGAGTGTTTAAGTTGTAACATCTCAATTAACTCATGACAGGGCCCTTCCTACAAAGTCATAAAGAATTAATCTGTTTCTGACTAAGCAGAGTTTTGGGGGAGGTCTCTGCCAGGCTTGCCTGACTGAGGCTGCCATGGATTGTTCTCAAAGCCCCTTTTGGGTGGCCGTGAGCTGCTGGGAGCAGGAAGAGAGGAGAGGGCCTCCCTCTGATGGAAACTGCCCGGGCTCAGGGCTACTGCTTGCTGTTAGGCTGCGGGGGATTTACTGGGGTGACTCACTTGTCGCCCTCTGGGGACACAAATGCAGCCAATGGCTTACTAAACTGCACTGTAGTTGGTGTGGGGTTTTGCTATAATCGTTTTATCTTATGTTCTTTTAATATTTCCTTTAACTCTCTGAAATGCAAATAAGGCTATAACTTATTAAATATGCTGAGGGATGCCAAATCTTTAGTGGTGTGTCTGCTATACCGAAAAAAAACCCCCAAAAACCAAACCACAACCCCCAAACAAGTGCTTTTGAAGGCTCAACTCCTCACTGCAACATCTAGAAAGAATTGCATTTCTGGGTTTTGTTTTGCTTTTCATCCCAACCTGTGTGATACACCAAGTGTATCAGTAAGCTTCTGTGAACACGGCTTCTTGTGGCTGTGTTACACAGCAGATAAGGCAACAGTGTAGAAGCATTACTGCAGAGAACATCTATTAAATAAATCTGCTATTCAGAAATACTCTAGTGCTTCCACTACTATTGCTGTAACACGAGAGCTTTTAGACTATAGCTTCTACACACACAGAAGAAAATTGCTAGCATAAGGAGAGTGGAGGCTAAATGAGGAAGGCAGGATGAAGTGCTGTTGTTCCCGTTTAACAAGTAAAAGAAGGAACATCTACAGAGATAGGCTTCTCTTGATGTCAATAGAAGTATGAGTGTAGCATCCATGTCTCCTTACTGATATTTTATGCTTTTGTGCTCAGATTGCCTTTTTTTTTTTTTAGGACGGTGGGGGAGTACATGAAATTTTGGCTTTGAGGTTTGTTTATCCAGACTTTGAAGTCTGACCTGTGTGTGTAACGTATCTGTGATCCAACATGTGCAAGTGCTGCTGTGGCTGTGGTGACAGATGTGTGTGTGTGCCCCTGGTCAAAGCACAGGGCAGTGGATTTCTGAAGACTTTGGATAAAGATCTAAAGCTGGCGGAGCATTGGGCTTGTATGAGACGCAGGGAGCAAAGACTTCAGAGAGCCTAGAAAACAACTGACCTGCTCTCTGGGGTGCAGACTTTGCACAGATGTCATTACGAGCCAGATAACCTCTTGCCCAACCAGTGCTTGCTGGTTATTTCACTTTAGCTGCTAAATAGCACGAGCCATCAGCCTTTCTATAACTGACCTAGTCTTCTGGATCAAATTTAGGCTTCCCTTTGGTTAAGCCAAAGGAAAAAAGCTGAGACAGAGTTGTTTAAAGAAAAGAAATAGGCGCTGACCCTTGTGTGGAATTGGGGTGTGACTTTTCCTTTAGGAACCTGTAGAAAGGCTGCAGGCGAGAGGAGGAACCTCTCTGATGCAAGTCTTAGTCCTCCAGTCCTTCAGCGGGTTCAGGTACCTGTGCTGGTTTTGGGTCTGAGTTTGTGCACGTTCCCAAGGCTTTCTACTCCTCTCTGACCTGCAGAGAGTTAGCTATTAGTTATTCCTGTCCTCTGAGTGGAAACTGCTATCCCTTCCAAATTATGGTGCTGTTCAAAAGGTTGAAAGTTGAAAAAAACCAAAACAAGCAAGCTTATTTCCATTTAATTGTTTAGATCAGTTGTGTAGGAGGACCCCTGCATTTTAAAGTTACATACTGCTGTATTTATTAATGTACTATATTAATATACTAAGGTATATTAAGTTAGTTGATAATCTCCCCACACAGGGCCAAGACCAAACTCTTAGCCATCCAGCCTGTCTCTGTGCAGTTGTCCTTTGGCATGTTAGTTATACCAGTGTTAAAAACTGCTGGTGAATCTCACTGGAAGGTAGATACGTTCACTAGAGGCAATTGGCGGTGGCTCCTCTTCACTTCCCAACCTTGCCAGGGTTGGGGACCAAACGCTGGTTGTGGAGATGACCCATCCTAACCAGATGACTGTGTAGACATGGTGCCATCTGGCAGGTCTTTGCGTGAGGCTGCATACACAAGCTGGGAGCAGGATGCTGTGGTTCCCACCCCCTCCTCCTGTCTGAAGCAGACCAGAGGGTTCAAAGCTCGAGCTGCTCGCTGGCGTGGGGCAGCAGCAGAATGTAGGTCAGCAGCATGCTCTGTCCTACCTATCTTGTTGCCTCGGAGGCACATATGGTGTGCGCTGTGGACAGGACCCACAGGCCAAGCAGGTCAGCAGCTAAAGAGCCCTGGCAGCAGTGGAGTGCCTTGTGTTTCTCCCGAGGCAAGTCTGAATTCGTTGTTGTCTCTCAGGCTCCAGGACCTGCTGAGTTAGAGGACCAGAATTCCTCCTTTGCAGAAAGAGCATGTTTTAACTCGTGATTTGGAGGGGAGAGGAGGCAGAGAAGACTCATTGCTATTTTCTTTGTGGATGAGCCGGAAACATCCATCTCTAGGCTGCACAAGCCTTCCTGTTGCCATCAAGATGGAGCCAACTATATTAATTCTGAATTATTGCCATGTCTAAAAAATCGTGGTTATCTAGCATTTGCAGTTATTTTACTGAGGCTTATGAACTGTACTGAAACTTCACAAGGAGCTGCAGTTGCACAAGTGACGAGATGAAATTGCAGAGGGTCACAGTCTTATCAGCAAAGCAGACCATCAAAGTCTTCATTTCCTCCTTTCAGCTTGGATTTTTTTTCTGCTGTGAGCTCCTTTCCCGGCTATTTGTGGCTCATGCCCTGACCTATGCTTTTCTTTTTTGTTTTTTCCTCCTCAGCTGTGCAGCCTGCTTTTTGTACATTTCTTTATCTTTTTCTGGCTGTTTGTGCCATATTTTCCCTAAATTCTTGACAGTTTCTACTGCTGTCCAGTGTGGATTTGATTTCTGAAGCTCTGGACGATGCTGTGCCATGAAGAGAAAGAAAGGAGGTAGCGGCTGCTTTGCTGTAGTGAAGCTAACTCTTTTCCTCTGCCGCCTTCTCTGCCTTTTCCTCACTCCCCTTGGAGGACCCGATGTTCTCTCCTTTGGGTGCTTTGTTTTGTGGTGCTTTGTCACCTCTCCATACTTCTTTCTCTCCTCCCTGGACATGGTTTTCCGTATTTCTGAGTGTTTCTTTGAAATCTCTCTGCTAGTTGAAGGCTCTTGGCTGGCCTTGGCCGCCTTGATGGTGATGTAGAACAGCAGATAAGCGGCGTGCTTCCCCCCTTGGCGCTTGCGAGCCTGCCGAGCCATGGCGTGGTGAGCTGGGCTGTTCTTGCTCCTTTTTGGAATAGAGTTACTTTTCTGGCATGATGGTGAGGAGGAGGAGGCGGCGGCGGCGTTGCTGGAGCGCACTGGGATGTGTGGTGGTGATGACTTTGTGCAATTATGACGCAAAGTTCCCAGAGCCAATCAGTTAGGGCCAGATCTGCTTCCTGTAACTCTATTGGTTAAAGGGTTAGGATGAAGTCATAGCTGTGGTGATGTAACAGCTCTTTGCTGGCCTAGGATTGCGTTCCTCCCCGGCACTGGGATTTGGCTCCATTTAACGCACGGTATATTACAAATGTGTGTAATACCCAAGGAGATAACTGGATGCCTCTAATTTTTTGTCATGATAAAATGTGAAGCTGCTGTTAGCTGCTGAGAGGTGGCAGCTCATAATGTGAAAATGGTTTAGTAGCAGCCCTAAAAATAATTGTATGTGACAGCTGTTTCTTGGTTCCTGTCAGGATAACTACTGTAATTTAAATCTGCAGCTCTTGGACTACATGTCTAATTTATTTGGGTGGACTTTTCATTAATTTGAAAGGTTCTGAGGGTTTAAAAGCCTTCATTAATTACATTTTAGTAAATGAAAATGTAATAAGGTTCAGCAGGTTTGTGTGGGAATAAAAGAAAGAAATTTCCCATGTTTTGTTTGCTCGTTTTTAAAAGGTTAAATCGGTTGTTCCCAGGAAATGGCTAGCTTTTCTGTCCCCTTCAGGATTCTTGTGACTAAGAACAGGAGTATGAATAAAACAAATTGAAATTTTGACCGTTCATTGTAAGTACAAGATGATTTATTGAAGTTCCCAGTAATCTTAAATATTCATCTGTAGTGTATTGCGTAAGTATTAAATTATGAAACAGACCCAAATTCTTTAGAACTTGTCTTTCTGAAAGGTAAAGATGGGGGAACAGAAGACTGGAAGTAGGGAGTCATCCCTGTATTACATACGGATGACTTTTTTTATTGCATAATTCCGTTGCAGCTAGTAGGACTTCTGTAATTGCTGGGCTATTTAATTATGTCAGAGTTAGGGGCAGATGACTTGTCGGGCTATGTGGAAACTTGGGGCAAAATCAAGCCTAGACGAAGTACTTCAATGAGATGATGCTTTTGTGCTCGTCTGTTCCCCTTCTGTGTTTACTCTCAGTTTTCAAGTGACCCCACAATAGTAAATAAAATTGGAACAAACTCAGCCTGTTTGTAGTACCGTAAGGCTTGCTCCTTTCATGTCATGGCTCTCTTTTGCTTTCTCTATGAGTGGAGAGGGTGATTTGCATTCCATTTATCTATCCCACTTTCCCTTCCGTTGTTTCTTTTGCTCTCAAAAGAGAACCTGCATTTGTGATTTTTCTGGGGCAATGAAATAATTTCATTACAGCATTCAGAAGTGTCTTCAGCAGGTGCTTTATTATCTCAATAATTCAGCCTAAGAGACTTTTCAGATTCCCCAACTCCCAGAGTTCAGGAGCTACAAATAAAACTCTCTTGCTCTTTCCCTGATTTGGTTTATTTAGCCTCATTTATCTGTGTTTTTTCTAGATCTTCCCCAGGAATTTCATTTAAATGTGGAATTGATGATATTCAGTAAAACTGCCTTAAGGAGTGCATTGTGTTAAAATGCACATGAGACAGTGTGTGTCCCACTTGGTTTAGGTCATTTATAAAATTCACTTTGAATTGAGGCCATTAATCTGAACTCAGTAGAATATTTGCTCATGTCCCTGAATTACCTACATAATTCATCAAAATAGACCAGCTCTGTTCAGGTCAGTCGCAGGACTGGAGCGCTGGAATAAACACAGGTCAGTGCTGGTGTGGGGACACAACCATCTATCTTGTCCCTCTCTTCTCCAGCATGGAGAGGTGTGGTAGGGTTTAATATGCTGCCAATTCCGTGGGGCCTCTGCGGGCAAATATACTATAATAAAGTAGCTTTATTACTGTAACTTCCTCTATACTAGAAGTTTTTCAGGTGGAACAGTAATTGTTAAGAACAAATCATTTGTGGGCAGCAGAGCCCAGCAAAGCCCGACTTTGGATGCGCTTGCATCTAAGTGTTTGAGAAGCTTTTCCTGTGACTGGCCGCTTATCCTTCTCTCCAGGGTCTAATGGTGAAACCTTCTCCTCAGTGGCATATGGGGCATCTGCCCTCTGCTACACAGTGTGTTTTTTTTAGAAACTTACAGGAGCTTCATGACTTGGAGCCCCCCAGCCTCTGGGCAACGTGGCTGGGGTTCATCAGCGGAGCCAGGAGCTGTTTAGTCCTCACCCAGGCCTGGTTTCTTTAGCAAGCCAATGTAGGCGGCTTGTGCTCCATCCTGACTTGAGCTGAAAAGTTTGCGTTATTGGCTAAGTCTAAAGACCAAACTTGTTTGTGTCTGCGAAATACAGTTAGTGTCATCCTTCAGAGCAGACCCTTGAACGCAAGGCTGTGCGCTTGCTGAGCATGGAGGAGACAGCGAATCTTTGTCATCGGCTCTCATCCTGCTTCTGTGTGCAGAGGTGACGGATTCACAGCCATCTGCAACTAATCCCTTGGATCTGGAGGAATGTTCCCCTGGGCAAGCAAAGAATATCTTCCCTTCCGAGTGGGGTTTTGTGTGATCCACCTTACATTGGTTGAATAAGATTCCTGAGCCCTGAGCAACTTGGCCATCAGTGCGTGTTTCCAGCCCTGCGATAACCTGCTGCACCTGCGTATTTACACAAGCAGGCTTTTGGCTGTGCAGTTATGTGGACAATGAATTCTGAGCCTGAAGATCAGATTAATAAAACTTGTTTAAAATGTTATTTTAGACAAATGTCAGTAGTTGGAATTACCCAGTTAAGAAATGGAAGCATTACCTGTTGAAGAGAGCCTATAAAACAGCCTGAAACAGACCCCACAGCCTGTGTATAGAGTTCATGTGTGTAAAACATATTAATTGAAAACCGTTAACGCATTTAATGTATCAAACTTGAAATACAGATTTTAAGAAGTCTGGGGGGAGAAAACAAATGTGGTGTGTGCTGCTAATAATGAGCGGTTTCAGCATCTTCACGTTCCCTGGTTCAGTCTCCTGCAAGCAGTTTATCTGTTGGAGGTGACAGCTTGATGTTCCTGCAGTGTGGTGTCTGCTCTGCCACATGCTGTATCTCACTGTCCGCAGCTCGGCTTTCTCCTTCAGCTAAGGAAAACATTTTACGCTTGTCTTAGTGCTCCTGGAGTTGACTACAGCTAGAAATGGTTGCAAGGTTGTTGCTACCCGCCTTCCGCTGCTGTCATATGATGTCAGGAAAATCACAATAAAGTAGAAAGAGTTATCTGATATGAGTTTATAGGGAGCTATAACTTAAAAATGATTGTCCCTTCCTGATAACACAGCAAGGTACATTGAGTTTGCTGTGTGTTTTGCTGAGGGAAACTCAAGTACAGAATAGGAAAGATACTCTGTGCCTTAAGCTTCCAGTCTTTATTTTCACTCGGCAGTGTTTACCTAAAAGCTCTGCTCTATCTCTGGTAGCAACCTGACTTTTTATTTCAGGATAAATTTCTTTCTCAGCCCTGGGACATGGAAGCTTCCTTGCTGTTGCATTCCTGATGGACAGTTCTTGCCTTCCTCCTTGTTAGCATGCTGACCTGGGCACTGCCTGTGGGTCAACAGTTTGAAGGAATTGGGAGAGGCTGTGTGGATGTACATGAAGGGGCACCGAAAGTGCGTGATGTAGCTTGAAAAAAACCAGAAGCCTTACTTAGCTTTTGTTTTGAAAATGCCCTAATTTCATCCTAGGTAAAAAGTCAGAGCTTTCTTACTACTTTGCTCTTGTTTATCATCTCTAGGTGAGACACTGATTTGGTGGGTTTGCTGTTTCTTAATGGTGTTCGGCTGGAAAGCAGTTGGGGTATAAGGCAGCGCCGTTCTTGTAGGAATTCCTTTGGGTATCACTGAAATTGTGAATACCGTTACTGCCAGTTTAAAGCATATTCTTGCAAAGTAGGTGGGATTTTTAAGCCTTCAAAATAGCGTTGTATTCCATACCTTCGAAGTCCAATTGTCATGCTTGTAGTGATACGTAGGTGTTCTGTTAGCTTACTCTGCTCATCAGAAAGGAATAATTCAATCTTAACTTCCTCCAGTCTTGTTTTTTAGCATGTGCATTCAGCACATGAGTATAGCTGGCATGTGAGATGAGATTCTTGCACTTCAAACCCCTTTGAGTGCACTTTGTTCCAAGCTGCCCCTCCCTTTGGCTTGGCTACTAAGACAGTCTGGTGGAAGCTACTTTGCCTAATTCTCACAAACATCTCCGAAGTGAATAAACGTTGCTGTCCTTATGTGCTTGTGCATAAGTTTCTCAAAGAATTCATGGAAGATGTGCGAATGAACCCCTACACACCGGTGCTGAGTGTTTGATATGTCTCCTTGTATAAAACTATGATTTTTAGATCAGTCAGACTGCAAAATGGTTGGGGTGGTATTTGTTTTATCATATGAGTATACATAAAGGCATCCTGAAATTGTTCATTAAAGTGGATTTCTGTCCGTTTTCCTAACTGAACCTGAACAAGGCCTCTGGCTGTTCTGAGATACCTGCGTAGTGTCATTATCTAGTCAGTGCAGTAGTTAGAAATGTCCCGAGACTGCAGACACCTAATTATGAAGAAAGGATTTTTCCATCAGTCCTGGGAGAAGAAAATTTTTGTTGTGGACCTGTTTGGATTTCTAGTGAAAAGTAGAATCTATAAAGCTTGTATATAACACATGATACTGTTTCTCTAGTATTTGACACTTCATTAAAAACAAACAAACAAAAAACCCACCCCAAAAAAACCTCACAGACTTTGGCCACTGAAATGGCTCACTCATCTAAGACCTCACCTCTCTGCCTGTTAGTTAATGAGTGTTGATTAAAGTATGAAATTGGTTCCAATTTGCCATGGTAGGTGAAAATTTCATGCTGGAAGGAATAATGTAAAAGGCAACACAGGAAAATTAACAAAAGTAGAAGACTCTACATGAATTGCAATTAATGTAAAGGTAAACCTGCTGCCAGAGTGCTTCCAGCAGTGCTCAAAGTTACTGCCTTATGAATAGTAATCTTTGCAATATACATTAGCTGTTAATTTGAAATAGCAATTTTTTTACTGTTTCTTTAAAAAACTGAAAGTGAAAACAGCCCCTTGACAGAAACTATCAAGACACAAAAAAGCAGGAAGATGAGAAAAATGTCACTGCTCATAATGATGTTAATTATAAGGTAAATTAATGTTGACATTTGAGAGTTCAGCTGAAGAGATCAGACATGTGCTAAGGTGTAGAGAATCTATGTAAAGTATGATGTAGAGAGAAGAAAAGTTGTGTAATGTCTGAAAGCTTACCATTTATGTAAGAGCAGAAGAAAGTAAGAGGTTCAGCGCTGTCTTTCTTTGTTGGTTCTCATAATTATACAGTGTGAATCTAGAGATACTTTTAAAAGCTTCATCTCTTGGAGTCTCTTCAGTCTGATTTGTGATTGCAGAAAAAGGTCCCAACATGGTAACGTTATCTTAAAAGTCACAAGGTAAATAGAAGTAATATATTACCTTTCATAATCTGATGATATTTTGGCGAATGTTTTGCGTTCATTAGAGATACAGGTATTCTCAGTTGCATAAAGCTAAGGTCAAAGACTTAATTTTAATCAGAATAGGTCCCTTTTTAGCAGAGATGTGCACATGGGTCCTTTTGGCAAAATATTGGTGTATAAGCTATATTTATGGTGGCAAATATTGCTGCCTTTCCTTGTGCACAGAAGTTAGCAAAGCAAACATGAATAGGGCGTGTTCTTGCCACTTTTGCTGTTTTCTTCTTTTAAGGTAAAGCGCTTTCATTCCAGTCTTTGAAAGTGTCAGCCATCATCATACCTTAATTTCAGAGTCTAGGAGACTTCATTTTTGGCTTTTGCACTTCATTTTTGGCTTTTGCAAGCTGGAGTAAGGAGTACTTACCCTCAGGAACGCATGAAATTATGCGTTGGCATGCCTGCCTTCAGCAGTGCTGAGGGTCATCACAGATGTTTTTCCAAAGGATAACCTTTATTTTTTTTTAATCCCCTTTTTCCTGCATTAAAATTGGGAGATGGGTATGGTCTTGTTGCACCTGGCAGAAGGACTGTTTAACCAGGGGTGCTAGTGGTTAAACAGCTTTAAGACCCTGGGCTGCCAGACTATCAAAATGCAAAGCACTGGTGTTACGCTTGCAGCGGACACTGATGCTGCAATGCACCACCTCTCTGACTACGTCGCAGGAAAATCCTGTCTCTCGAGGTGCCTTGTCCTTGACCTGCTAACTCTGTACATGGGCCCAATTTGTCCCCTTTGCATGCCCTGTGAAGTGTGCGCTTTCAACTCCCCCCCCCACGCCTTTTTTCCCCTTTATTGTCCTGACTGTAGCAAGCAAAGGTGACTGGGAGGAGAATGGTCTCTTGTGTGCTGAATTGGCTTTCAAGATGCTGCGAAAAGATGCCAGATCTTCAGCTGCATGTCATAAACTATTTATTTTCTCTATAATTCACACTATGTTGCCTTTTATTTCTGATCCTTTTTAATATGAGTAGTTACTCATGTTTTCCACTTTAATGCAATTATACTATACTTTGCCTTTTCTCTATTCCAGGTAGCTGACAAGCTTGTTCAGCCATTACATGGTATTAAATGAAGTAATTGCAATATTAAGTTCTTTCTTCCATGCCATAAAAAAATGCTATTAAAGAGTAACTGCATGATACTGCCTAGAGAATTGGGTTTTAGGCTGAAAGCTCTGTAGGCACATTTTGTTGTTATTGACCACCCCAGGGTGCCTGGGAGAAGGTAGCAAGGGCTCTCCTGATTTTTTTGACCTCTGTATCTATGCTCTGACAAAGGATTAAATGCAGGAGTGGCTTCGCATGGACTGGCTGGTATCAACTGGGCTGTACATTGTTGACTTCAGTGAGAATTAAACATCTCCTGCACCACTACAATTCATGTTCCCCAAATAAGTATATTTGGCTGATACCCAGATGAAGGTATTATAAAGCTCTTTCTCCTTTTTACCCTGGGTTAATTCATGGGAAGATACTCATTTTACTGCATTCTCTTGATGGCATCACCAAGAATATCATCTTGCCAGGTTATCGGGATCATAAATGCTCATGACTGTCCCCTGTTCTCTCTCTGGGTTGCTAATGTAAAACCATTTTGTGAGGTGATATGCTTAGATGTGAAGCTGATCGCTTACTTTATCATCTTGATTTCATGGCTGCCTGGGCTTCCGGCGGGTTGGCCATGGGCTCACACTGCTTGTACTTTGTCACGAGTGTTCTACTCCTTTAACCTGAGACACAGCTTCTCTTCACGTGAAGTACAGCTCTGATGTGTTACATGTGGGGAAAAATAAAGGACAGACTGCAAAGCCATCTTCTGAGTGAGGGAAAGGGACATTGTGGAACTGATAAGCAGTTTATTTTAGAGGAATTATTTTAAATGCTGTATGTAAATGCTGCAGAGCTGAAGTGCTGTGAATCCCCAGATAAGATGCTGGTGGGTAAGATAACAAAAGTTCAAGGACTACTGATCTCAGGAATATTTCTTGATAGCGGTTGTGTTTGGATTGAATATGCTGCCTGTTTTTCCTTGATAGTGAGATCACCTCCCTCTCACACCTGCCGTGTGAGGTTTGGATTTTATATTTTGGTAATATTTGTCAACAGAAGAGACAAAATGCTGCTGCCATCCCTGTCTTGATTTTTGTTTTAATGCACATGTTATTTGTTGTTACTAGAGACTTTCATGAGAGAGAGTCCTCTACGGGAGTGAAGTGAGGGTGTGTAATTTAATCTTGTGGCTGTAAAAATCCATTCCTGGTTGATAATTTGATGCTTGTTGATAATTTAACTGTGACATGGCAAATATTAAATGACTCAGCTGCACTTAATACAGTTACCATAATGAAAGTTGATGTATACTAACAGGTAGAGGAAGGTGCTCAAACTTTGTACATTTTATGACCAATTGTAACAATAGGTTTTTTTCCAGTTGGATTCTCTCCTCTCCCCCAAACATTACAAGATTTACTTTGTTTATAACAACTGTCTTTTCTGTAGCGCTTTCACTTACAGTTCTCCAGGGCTCCATAAAATAGTACTGTTTTTGTTTTAACAAAAGAAAAACTGACTAGAGAGGAAAGACCTGGAATAGATCAGGTTTGGAACAGGCATAATGTTTAGAGAGGAGAAGGAAAAAAATCTCAGTGATGAAGGGTGGATTTCTTCCAAGGAATTTCTAGGGCAGAGCTAGACCTTCTGTAAACTGAACATACTTTTGTGGTTGGGGCACTGGTCTTGTCATCAGCTGGTTTCAGGAGTACATATGAAATCTTTCGGTACTGGAAGGAGATCTAGGATTTTTGATTTTAGAAAAAGAACAGAAATTATCACTTGAACAAAGCTAAACCTGTCAATCTTTGATGTTCTCATCTGTCACAGTGATATCTAGGTACCTAGTGAAATTACTACCTTGGGGTATCTGTATGGGAGGGCGTGTTTGTACAACTGCATGGCTAAAAATAGAGAATGAGGTTTTTAGTATATGGAAGAATTGCTAGCTTGAATGACTGTCTGCATGTGTTTTGTGTGTGCAGTAGCTTGGAAATCTAGGCATTGGGTGAGCTGAATCTTTCAAGGCTTCCTTGATAACCAGTCCTAATCTCATTATACCAAGTGGCAATTTCAGTAGGTTAGCTCTAGTGAGGTCTCGAGCTGATGGGGATGGGTGATGTTTGGGGGTAATTCCTATATAAATTTTGGCAAGCCCCATTGGAAGGTGGCAACTGCACATCTTTCCCTTGCCTCCCTCCAGCCTCCCTGCCATCGCTGGTTGGACATCAGGGTGTGAACTGTTTTTGCTGTAATTCAGGGAAAAAGGCATTGGTGTTAAGCACTGCTATCACAGAGAGCTTTGTGCAGTGCAGCAGTAGCAGCCAGAACCCTCGCTACCTTCCAGCCTCAGTTCTCAGCCCACTGCAGTTTGACAAAAAGGAGCATTTCTACTAGCTGTGACTAATACTAAATGCTGAGAAGAGATTGTGGCCTTCCAGCTGTTACTGGCTTTTGTCCCTGAGGTGTCACAGGCAGTGGGCAGGTGCCAGTCAGGAGAAGGTGCTGTAGACACTGGTGCTAGACAGTAAATTGGAGTTCTCTGTGTTTCAGCCAGTGCCATGTTGGCTGGGATGATCTCACCTGGCAGGAGATCTTACTGCTCTCTGAAGTCAGCCACAGTAGCATCTTAGTGCGAGGTCTATGCACTCTCTATCCAACACTTCCCCCCTCACTTCTCTGAGAACACTGGTTTCCCCATGGAATTACAGTCAAGAGCTATGGGGCAGTCAGGTCTGTCCAGAATTAATAATTTTCAATTATCATTATGGATAATATCATTAATTTAGATGTAAGGCAACATGTCAACCTTGACATGTGTCCTATGAAACTCTTAACCATTCAAGAAGTTTTCCTGTACTGTATGTTATAGGACTGTACTGGAAGAAGAGGCAAATGAGAAGTGAGGAGTATGGAAGCATGTTAGTGGAGATACTTGGTCTTTGCCTTCCCCCAGTGTCCTGCCTACTACTGATGGTTAGTTGTGCTCAGGCAAATTTTCAGAAGATTCCGTTAGTGGCGTGTGCCTGTGTCTGTACACAGCCCTTACAGCAGAGTTGTGCAGATATAGTCCCTACAAAGCCCTGTTCTTTGTACAAGCGTCCTACACCCAGGATGCCAAGCAAGACTTCTTCTCCAACTCCTCTTTCCTTGTGTGTATGTGCATGTGTGTGTTTTATTAACCCTAAGTGCTAAGACAGTCTGTAAGGTAAGAAATGCACCACACGGTTTTTTGAGTCTTTTATGTCCTGATACTGTAGGACTCTGCGAAAAAGAATGGCTTTTCTCCCAGACAGATAGCAGCTGTTCCTGGCAGAGGCTGCCGTGGGATTCATGCCAATTAAATCTCTGTTACTCTCTCTGTCCAACTCCAGAACAGACACAAGCTAAATCCATTGATATTAAGCAGACAGCATGAAACAACCTAAATTAACAAATCCTTCTCCCTCCTCCAAACTTTTGACTGAGCAAAGTATTTTCTAAACATCAGATGCTTTCACAGGACTGTTGCATAGTTGTACTGTATGTTCTATACATTAAACGACTTCTAAAATTTATTGGTTTACTCCTACTATACAGCTTGCTGTAATCCATTTGTGTGACCTTGGCTAATTCCCTTCCTACTTTCCTTGTCTGTGGAAGATGTAAGTGTTCTGGGGACGTGGCAGGTTGTGTCACTGCGATTGCTTACTGCCTGTAGCCATGGGGTCTGTCCTGATGGACTGCCTAGATTGTTCACATTATGGAGATTTTTATGATAACTTTGCAATGTTTTCTTAAATGCAGCTGATTCAACAAGTAAAATGACTTCTGCAGACATTAAATTTTCAAGGGCTGAGATCGGTTTACAGTGCTATGGTTTGCATGATAAAATGATACCAACAACCACCTAGTTGTGGGTGTTTTCCGAAGTCCATCAAGACCTTTTTTCTTCAAAACCTGCTCGTGGCTTTGAGTACTTGGGGGTGATTAATACTGCAACAATAATATCCGGACCTTTCTTCCTCTTGATGAAGCTAATACCGTTACGTCTTTGGCAAGAATGGTCCACTAGAAAAACTTCGATCTTTCTTAAGATGAAAGTGTCGCATGTGAAGTCTGTAGGTTGGCAAGTCCTGAGAACAAATGCCCCCGTTGATCAGTAGAGGTGATGTGCAAAGAGTGGAAATAAAGTGAAACGGGCAGGTGCCCAGTGGAGGCCCATGTTTTGGGATTTCTGAAGGACAAATTGGTTCCTTCACACATTCAGCCCTTTCTAGGGCCGTGCAAAGGCTGGAGTGCATCAGCCGGTGAGGTGTGGTCTCTTGTCTAAGGAGGCAGCAAGCGTTGCTGATAACTTGATTAACCTAACTGTAAATATCTTACTGAAGATGGGAGTACAGTAGCAGGTGGAATTTAAAATTAGTTTGTTTTCCTTTTTTGAAAGCTTTCACCAAGGGAATCTCTGAAGTAGTTACTCCTGAGTTATTGGATGTGCTGGCATGTTAAGATAGACGCGGGAGCCCTCACTTTGATGAGAATGTGCCACTTGATCCTCAAAAACAATAATTTATTTACTTGGATTGAATGCTAGGAATTCTCTCAACAACAAACTACTTTGTTACACTAGCCCCTTGAAAATGGATTTTTTAAAAATAATTCACCAAAAAGGATAGGGACAGGCTTGTTTTATGCTCTTCTGCTCCAATTATTCAGTTGCTTGCTAAGTAAATATACATGATATTGCAAGCACCTTTTCAAAATGTCTCTCTTAACAGGAAGAGCTAAAGCCATTAATGTTGGCTTGGGAAAGAAAGTGTTAGGGTGAGCAAAGGGGGAAAACAAGTCTTATTTTTTCCATAGCTTCATTGACTGAATGTTGCTGAAGGGGCTTTCTTGTCTCTGCTGCTGGATTACAATAAAGCTCAAGCATTAGCTTATCACTGAATGCAATCTCAAAGCTTCCTGTACGGTTTAAGCAGGTAACTCCTTTTCTTTCTAAAGAGGCAATGAGGACAATGTGGCATTCAGTGCAAAAATGAGAATCTAACTTAATTTGTTGCTTTAGCTGGTAGCTGGCACCTCTCACAGGGCTCTGATATCCTGGCAAAATAAGTATTTATTACTTTACAGGTCTCACATTAAATAGCGTGGTGTAAAATGACAATGTCAAACCAAGTAAAGGACCTGCTTCATTATGAGAGATTTCCCTGCAATAATCCTATATATTATACTTCTGTAGTCACTGTAGAAATTACCAGGGGGACCACTCTGCACAAACGACTGCTTCTTCAACATCATCATTACTGAATCTTTGCTCCTTCGTAAAAATTCCTCTCAGTGATTTCACAGATAATCTTTTTTTGTTGCGTGTCATTTATTAGCATAACTGAGCAGCAACAGTGCTGCCCTTCTGAAGAGAAGGAAGGAGGTCTGGAAAAGACTTGCTTTTTGTAAGGACAGGATTGATGTGCTTGTTGGAGAAGGGAGGAGGAAGCCAAGGGGAGCTGGGCTGAGAGAAGCCTTCGTGCCTGATGCTATCTGGAGTTGACCTGGGTCATAGATGACTGGAAAGGGCTGACGCAGCTGATGGCATTGGTAAATTGTGAGGAGCTCCGGAGATGTTCAGCGTTAATATGCTGAATTGGTCTATTCTCCAACCCCTGGTCTCTGGGTAAATACAGTTCTGGACCCAGAAGAAATTTGGGACAGAAATATTTTATATGCTATATAAAATACAGGAAACATGAGAACAAATAAATCAGCGTGTATATATGACTTTTCCAGAACAAGGTCTTACCCTAGGCATGTCTAGACTTTTAAGCAGATTGCACATGAGAAAAGAGCACCAGATCAGAGCTTGGGGACCTGGGCTCTGGGCCATCGGCCTTTTGTGTCACCTTGGCCGCTTCCCCTTTCAGTACCGTAGATAATTGTATACTGACCTCTTCTGTGTAAAATAGAGAGATTTATTGATGGGCTGTCTGTGGAAGATATAGTGCTCCCAGGCCGTTTTCTGGGAACTGTGCCTAGCTTTTGTTTAATTTTTGCCCGGTCCCAAGCACCTTGATCAGAGGATAGGAGTATCAGAAATTAATAAGGTAAACATGTTCACAGTTGGAAACAATCCTTATCTGTATCTCTTTCTCCTCTATTCTGCTCCTTTTGAATTTGGTCCAGTGTTTGACTTAACACTGGATTTCCTGCCTTTTATAGCTCTCACTCAGAGCTTTAATAATATTTGATCTCTCTCTTTCTGAAGTTTTACTATACAGGACATGTATAGTGCAGTTTTATGAATCTTCAGAGAGGCCTCATTTACTGAGTCTGCTTGAATGACCTTGGAGAGTAATTTAATTTTTTTTTCCTCCCACTGACCCTGCAACCACCTTGCAGGCATAAAATATTAATGGTTTATACTGGAGGCAGAGGCATTTTCACTTTTAATAAGAAGATGCAGAAGGGCTTCCCATAAGACAAAGGGGGACCTGCTGGAATGTGCTGCCTTCACCGTGTGGATTATACTGATGCTGTGTCCACAGTTACATGTGGATGTAGTTGCATTTGCACATTGCTACTGCTGTTAACCATGCCTCTTGCCATAACTGTGGCGTGCTCTTGTTGCAGTTGCGTAGATATGGCATTGCATGTACTGCTCCTGACAATGGTACACTGCTGCTGAAGTATTTTTCCATTAAATTTTCAAATCAAATGCCTTGCCATATTTTTGCAGGGAGCTTGTGGCTGAAAAGCTGAGTCCTGGCCCTGTAAGTCACAGAGCCTTGTCTAACTGTGAAGCATCTTCTCTCAGGTCCTAGGGACTGTACAGAGGAGAGCACAAAATGCAGAGCAGATCTGACCCTGGCGTGGGTAGCTTGTCGTTCTTGTATTCAGTGACAGCTTATGATACGGTGCTTGCCTAAGTTCAGGTGTCATTTCTGTTACATACTGAACAGATAAGCCCTTGATTTGAAGACAATTAAATGGTTATTTTGGGGGACTTGGGAGCAGACCAGGTGTGTCCTCTGTCAACTCTGTGCATCTCCCTGACACTGTAGTTTCCCCATGATGGGAGTGGGAGACGGGGGGGATCACACAGTTCAGTGCCCATGCTGGGGTCCACAGGAAGCTGCAGTGGGAGGAAGAGGAAGATAATTACTTCTTTTCCAGTTCCAGTGGTTTTAAGTAGGCTGCAGTATGGAATATCTTTATTGCTTCCAGACTTAAGACAGAAAATAACACAAAATCGTCACACAACACAGTCCTCTCCGGATGTTCTCCTCCTGCCTTAAGCATGCACCAAAACAAGCATATCTTTATTCCATCTTTTACAGCAAAGTTGCTCTTGTACATCTGTTAACTGAGATGCCAGAACACCACCATCTTGTAATAAGCCTGCCGTGCACTCTGTGTTGAAGATGGTAAGATTGAGCTCTGAAATATTGGTTACTGCTAATGGACCTGCTTTCATTTGACCTCCTTGTACTGCCTAATTACAAGGACATGGTTATTCTGAAATTTTTTTTGCTAGTATTCAGAGGAAGGTATTTTTACGTAGTTTCTTAGATGAGCATGGGTACTTGCAACTGTCAGATACAGAGTTAATTATTTCTAAAGCTTAAGTTTTGGCAGCTTAAGTTTAGCACAGAAGTAATTTTTGTGATTGAGTAAGCTATTCCAGGAGGCTAATGTCTAAGGACAAACCTCCAGTGCTGCTGTTAGAAAGGAGCAGGCAGAGTTTGGTTTGTGTGCGCTGCGGTGTTCGTTGTGAGAGGGAAGTTTCGGTCCTGACCGACAGAAACGGCTGTCAGATAGCGCTGGAGGTGATTCTCGGGGAGGTTTCTTCCTCTCTTGTCCCCGTTACTTCTGGCACAAGAGCATGCTTAGGAAAGAGGGAGTGGAAGCAACTTTTCCTTATTGGAAAGGGTTCTGCTCATTCTTTCTGAATGAAAGGTTGAGCAAATATGCAAGGGTTTGGTAGGAGGGATGTGGCAATATGATGAAACGGAGCAGCTTCTTTGCAGATGTCCTGGAGTCTACCTCATCCATCTACCAAAGTACCTTTCACAAAGAAAAAATTCAGAACAACCTTTTCTCTTTAGATCTAGAATCTGTCTGTATTCAGAAATTGGAGAGTTTAATTTAAAAGAAAAAATATCCCAATTTCCAGCTCTTCAAGCTTTACAGACAGATTTTTCAGACATTGTTGTATTGTTTGCTAATGGGATATATATAATTTTCCAGCAGCTGTTGCATTTGGAGGAAATGCCAGTTCTGAATAAATATAAGATTGGAAACAAATTCCCAGAAAGGCAGCTAACAAGGTCTGGAAAAGAAAATTGCCATGGAGATGAATGTAAAAGATGATGAAGGCAGACACAGTCACTATATAAACACGTGTGGCTATACCAAGGAGGAAGGGAAACTATTTTCTCTTGGTAGTAGCTGAAGGTTAGAACAAGAAACTATTCCATACCTGTCATGGTAATTTTTAAGCAATGGAGGAAGCTGCTAAATGACCATGTTGAATCACTGTCAAATAGAGATGTTCAAGAGACAAAAGGATTGTGTGCTACTTTGAAGGAGGCTAAGGATGCTATCTGTACTTTCTAGCCTTGGTGTGTGATCCTGTGGTGCTGAGTGTAAATGAGGGACAGGTTTTGGTCTGCTATTCAAAATTATGAGATGCAGCTGATTTACATGATGGAGCAGACTCCAGCTTGTTCTTGGCCAGCTCTGCATGAGCAGTGATAAAACCTCATTTTTTTGTCTCTTGTAAAACACGCTTGCAACATAAATCTGCAGTCTGGTCAAAAACCTGCTGAAGCTGATGGAAATACTGCCTTAGAATGTATTATTGGTCAAATTATATCTTGGGTCTAGGTATTATTGCAAAAGAGATCTTGGGCTTAGACTTTGAGTAAGAATCCGTGTTTTAGCATTAGCTCTGAAGTTGCTGGCACTTGGTGGTGGAGGGTGGCGATGCTGAATGGTAGAAATGGCTGAGAGCTGTGCCATGTTTCAGGATACCGCTGCACTTGGTGCTCTCCGTAGAGAGGACACAAGAAGGCCCTTGCTTAAAGAATTTAGAGCAGGTTTGAGGCTGGAGTTTAGGGACAAAGTGGCTTCTGTGGATTTGGCTTAAAGCCATTATGCAGCTTTTCTTCAATTTTGGACTTCATGCTAAATTAATATGTAGAGTAAATAAGCAGATGGTTCCACTAAGCTCTCTTCAACAGAAATTCTAGTCTTACTGTCACCCTACTGCAATTGGAAGTTACGAAGTAAAACAGTCTTGACCGTGATAGTTCAAAATTGTTCTGTCTTAAAAAGATGGGAAAAGTAGTTACTTTATGTAAATACTGAAAAGTACAGAAGTAGTGGACCCGGTTCCATCTCTCTATATGCTTTCTATAACAAGGCAGCACTTTTTCCATGGTCTGAGCAAGAGCCAAGAACTCACAATACAGTAAAAGAGTTGAGCACCATGTAAGCAATCTATGTAGGCTGTAAATTTTCGCCAGGAGGGATGTTGCCATCATTCCAGGTTCATGTACACTTCAAAATGATCAAAATAAAAATAAATAAAACCTTCAGCCTCTTCTGAGTTGGTGGGGGCGGGGGGAACAGGACATACTGTTCCCTGAGCTGTACGGTGCTGCTGTTGTCATCAGTGTCCCATTCTGGAGGAACTGGTGGAAAGGATCAGGGGACTGAGCTGCTGCGGACACAGTGGCACCCGGGGGCCATTCATCACTTGATTAGTTCAGACTTTTGCCTGGAGGCAGCAGCCATTAGACCTGGCTTACACCTTTCTCTGGGGGCTTTACCACCTCACCTTCTTACACAGCCCATCAGTTCCCTTCATCTTTAAAAGGGAGGCAGAAGTACTGTGCCTGTAAAGATGTATTTCAGCATTTGGTGTGTTTGTGTGCCATTATTTATCATCAGCATTAAGTTACAGTCTTATGCAGAAACTCTGGTAACATTCACATCCCACTGTGCTAAACGTGAAGCCAGAAAATAAGTCCTTGCTTCAGAGAACTCGCAGTTTCTGGTTCCTTTCTTCCCGAAGCTGCTTTGCATTTTGTTGTAATTTCTACAGCCATGACTGCTGTAATTTTAGCATGTCTTCATGGAGCTGTCAGTAATCTAAGCTTCAGTTTCTAAATCTTGTTTTCTCCTAGTTCCTGTGACTTTTTGCTATGCTGTAGAAGAGCCTTTGTAGAAACTACAAAAACAAATGAAAAAAGACAGGAAAGTAGTCTTTAGAGATGGCACATGGGCTGGTTTGATGACAGCCGATGACACCTGACTCACTGTAGTGTCTGATAGATGACTTGTGGCTAAAATCCTGAATATGATGGTAAACCCTGTAAGCATCCTTGGGGACTTCAGAGATGTCACTGTCTTTTGCATGTGACTACCTCCTTTCTACCTCTTTTCTAAAGATACTTTTTCTTCAAGAGCCTGAAAGGTTATCAGAGCAGGCTTGGATACGTCCCTTTTTTCTTCTTGAATGCCTAACTAATGCTTGATAAAAGCATACCTGCAAGTAGAACATCCTGTAAACAGTGTCAGGCTATAAAGGCAGAGTCCATAGGAGAAAGCAGGACAGTCATGAACTTGTGTCTGGTCTGAATGTGGTTGAGCTTCAATCTAGACTCCAGTTGTCACTCAAGCTTAGCATCTTCTACTATTAGTGTGACATTGTAAAGTTAGGCAATGGAAGGCAGTATCAGCTCAGTGAGTATTGTATATTTAAAAACAAAGCTGAGGTGACCTGACTGTGCACCAGTTCCCAAAGGAAGCAACTTCTGTGGCTGGTGAGCTGGAAAACTGGGAGGCTGAAATTCGAATTGTCTTTCAACTGCTTGGTCTCAGTCTGCGGAATTTTGTGGGCTGAATGTGGTGAAAATGTGCCTTGTGGCTTTCCAGCCTAATCTGTCAATAAAGAGTCCAAGTTTAATGGAACTTAAGTGCATTGTTAGACTGACAAAGACGTGAGTATATCTGTGCATACAGTGATGGAAATTTGTTATTTATCTAGTAATAAATATAGGTTCTCTTGTTATCAACACATCTAACTCTGCCTGCGCTGAGAAAAAACAATCTCTGTAGCACTGATAGTAAGGCAGAAAGGGTTTAGAGGAAATTGTAATAAAGCTGTAGCAGATTTCTTTGGGGGATTTGCAATGCAGCATTAGTAAGCTTCAATTGCATTAGCCATTCTTCTGTTGTGTTGAATTAATGTTTGTTTTCTCCTGAATAGAATAAATATAATCATGTTTGTTACCTTTTTTTGGTATGACTGGAGCCAAATGCTATTTCCATAGTAAAAGTATTATGGTAAGTACTTTCATATAATAAAACACACCCTTTTCAGCCATATGGTCTCCTTTTTCAGTACCGACCATCACAGTTGATGGGGCTGTGCTCTTGCAGTCTTGTTTTTCTGAGCCATAAGCAAACACATTTGTTCTGTCAGTTGACTTCCTACTATCCAATCGATTTGTAGTGAGGGTGGGTTGCATTAAGGGCCCTTTTTACTTTGTGAGGGGTCTTTCTCTTCCCATTTGCAAGAAGTCCCCAAGATCTACCTGTAGGCAGTACGGTTCCAGCCCCTGACACATGTATTGTACAGGAGGAAGAGCCTTTTGTCCTTAATAGCTTTTGATGGTGACCCACCCCCGGAGGCTCCACAGCAACAGAGAGGGGGAATTTTTCATGCCTCTGGCACGTGGCACACTCAGCCCTGATGTGCAGAAGAAAGCCTGTGTTCTGGACTTTGTCCTTCGGTTTAGTCTGTGGCAGAGCAGAGAAATCCCCCTTGTCCACCGGACTGCGTCTCTTCTGAAAGATTTTAGAATTACACAGACATCTTCAGCTTTCAAGTTTAAACCTTATGTATGAGCTCAGTAACATTTTGCGGCTGAAGCTATAATGTGACTTTAGCTGCATTACAGTGAAGACTGAGACTAGCTTTCTGTTCATGGCCAAGTTGAGTGCTTTACAATTACCTTTATGCACCATCTGCATTTTGCTCCTTGCAGCAGCAAGTGGCATGTAAAGTTATGCCTTCATTTTTAGAATAAAATCCTCTTCAATCTGAAAATCTAAATTCTATTAATGCCTTGAAAGCAAAGTATTTGCCTGCAACATGAGCCCTTTGCTTTTTTTATATCTAATGTGTGCATATATATTGTATGTGCGTATACAAGTATGTAATACCCTATTACATTACACCAATACATTAAATGTAAGAAACCAATTATCTGTAGTGGGTGGGTATGTGCATAAATTACTGCTAAATTTAATAAGAATTCCTCAGAGACCATTTTACCTGTTGAATTGCTCTGTTGTGACAGTTTCAGAAATGCATGTGGACTAATGAATCGCTTCTTTCATTAAAGTGACCATGATTAATCTAGCATAGAGATTGAAGAGAATTCAGACTAATGAGAGACTGAAATAATTTTGAAACATTTCATAGGTTAAGGAAAACAGCAGAGAAATTAGTTTGTCGGATCCCCTGTACAGTGTAAATTAGTTAGGCTTTGTCTGCAATGGAGCTATATTGCCTCGAATCAGCCAGGGATTTGGTTTACACTCCTTTAAAGATGAGCTGGGGAAATGTCACTTAAAAAATGAAGAATTAAGAACTTCAGTGTAAAGGTTCTTTCAAAAAAAAAAAAAAAAGTATTGATTTGGTTTTAGCCAGCAAATTTATCTGGGAGCAGGCAGTAGTTTAAAGTTGATGTCAATGACTGAAGTTTTGCTGCTGCATGGAAACACTTTTCATCTTTCAACGGAATGCAGAAAAAAAAAAAAAGAAGGAAAAAGGAGTAAGCAAGCTGTGAGTGATAAATTAATCAGATTTCCCTTTCAGCACCAGCTTCTGGAAGGAGTAAAGGCAGGTATCACTATAACTGGAAGGCTTTGGGAGTGATTTATTGCTTTTAGAGCTAAAGCTGAATTCTGTTGTTAAAAGATCAGTGTAGCTCCATTGAGGGGAGAAAAAGAAGGTGGCAGAGGGTTTGAGGTCAAAAGTGCTGTTGACCTGGTTAGATCAGGAGAGGGATTTACCCTTAAGCTGCATCCAGGAACTAAGACTGAGGTGAAATCCAAATCGGAAGAATTCTTTCATTTTCAGTACTACAGTCCTGAGTCAGTAATGGTGGCATTTGCTGGATCAGATTGATTTTGAGCAGACCTCTCATTCTGTCATTTCCAATAATCATGAGCTGCTCTGATGTCACCAAGTTCACTGGAGTTTGTAGGGTCATAGTATGTCTGCACATGCCGGGAAGTTTTCCACACTTCCATTTCTAAAACAACCTGTCCTCTTAAGCATATTTTCATTCTGTTTGGAAAAAGAATACTGCCTCTTGTGCAGAAAACAACTTGTTTAAATCTGTCCCTGGGATTAAGATTGCCCGTGAGCCCCACTGTGGGTTTTAAAAATGTGCTGATGAAGGACAGGACTTTGAAGCCTTGAAGGTTGTATGTACTTCATTTGATGACAAGACACAAGCCTGACTGGTCCAAGAAGTTCGTTTTCATTGTTTACAGACTTGTTTTACAGGGTGCTCCATGGTTAGGAGTCCCTAGGGATTTACATGTCAACAGCCTGATACTTGCAAAGACGTGGGGTGACGTGGGAAGCTGATCTCTTGCTGCATTTTCTGAGCATCTTCTAGGCTTCTGTAACTGTGCTTCTGAAACAGACTTAAGATGCAGGTGTGTTCTTTCCTTCCCTACAGCATTTAGCGAGGAACAATAACTTGATCTAATTATTCATTTTCCTTGTAAAAGTCCATTGTGATGGGATGTCTCTTGCGACCGAAAAATGAGGTCTAGAGGTGCTTAAGTATACTTTGTTTAAGAGAGTAGACATGCTCAAATAAGATGTTCAGAATTAATGGTACAGCTCTCATGATAATTTGAGTAGAGGTTTGGATGAAAAGTTAAAAATACAGGTGAAGTGAATAATAACACAGAGATATGAAGAGCTTCTGCAATATGTCCCCTAGTTGTACTGAAAGGAAAATTAATCTCTGAATAGTCAGAATGCTTCAGCGTAGTAAAGACTGTGAGGAAATGGAAGTCTCTGTCGAGGCTGATGTGGTAGAGCTGCAAAGCAGCGCTGCCAGGGCTGGCATCAGTTCTGTACCCTGAACAATTTTGTTTAAACCGAGTGTCTACAGCCCCAAATTTGAGCAGTTTGTGTGTGTTTTTCTCTTGTTCTGCTAAGGCTCCAGGAGTGCACACTCTTCTCTTTAAATCTCCGATTGACTGCAACTCTCAGGTAGTGTTAAGCTTTCTGTGACTTCTTTATCTTGCCGTGGAAATGCTGCTGAAACCTCACCACCTCCTTCTTGCAGACAGCCACGTTGACTGAAGTGGGTCTCATTTTGGGTTAGTCTTAAAATACAGCCATGGCAGGAAAAGGTGAAGCTGTGCTCTGGGAAGGTGCAGTATCAGATAGGTTCACCCTAAATGTTAGTGTTGGAGACTCTAGGAGGACCCAGTGTCTGTCACAGACTGGCTGATGTTAATTATCAGCAGGTTTGTAGTTAGATATGCATGTGCCAAGGGGATGGAAAAAGAGAGATTAAGTAGAGTTGCCTTGTAATCTGCTGCTGAGAAATCCTAGCTGGGAACTGAGAAGTCTGGTGCGTGGTGTTGTAGGAGCACAGAGCAAAAGGCTGATCTTGAGTTCTTTTTGGTAAAGCATGAACAGTGCAGCAATGCTGCAGTTTTCTTGCAAGTCCTTGTGATTGGACATGCCCATACAAATCGAGGATTTGTGGTCCCCTGACAAATCCTAACCAAGACCAGTTGTTGTAAAAGAAAGTCTGTTAAAGTCTTTATTCTAAAGTTATGAGGCTGTTGGAAAATGCAACACACTGAAGTTCAAGATAGCCCTTGTGCGAGGGGAAGCGCTGCAGAATTGCTGTTGAATTTGCAGTTAGCCAAGTGAAAGGGAGGAGGGTATGCAGCGTATGCAGCGCGCAGGCTGGCAGCTCCCATGGTCTCTGCTCCGATTGCTGGCCTTCCACAAAGTGCGTCTCAGCGGTGCTTGGACGGGATCCTCAACAGTTGGAGGCATTAATTCCAGATATCTGTGAAATGCAGAGGTTTGGGATTGTATGTACTTGTGAAAGGGAAGACATGGAGACTGTCAGACTGAATTCAGCCCTTCGCAAGTTGTGTATCGCTTGCACCTGATGCAAGCTGTTGCTGAGTCAAAGTCCCAAGAAGGTCTCAGAGGTACCAGTTATTAAATGTCCTCTCAGAAAAATTTCTTCTGAATCTTAAAAGTTCAGAGTGCAACTCCCTGTCCTGAGCTAGTATTGGTGTGACCTTGGAAGTGTAACCTTCTCTCTCAGAGGCTCAGCTTGTTCTGTGTTAAAAGATAAACCAAAACAAGAATAGTTCAGGAAAAAAAAAAAGCAGCCCCAATGATGTTCCTTTGTCTTTTATCTATTTGGGCTCCCTGAAGCTGGTGTTTGACTACATCCTGATTCTGGACAGCACCAGGGCACGTGTGTGCCTTCAAGTTCATGCTTAAATCCATTATCTCAAAGTAATGCACTTGACATAATGCGATTTCAAGTGGAGTTCTTACCTGTTGTTGTGACCTTCGACTCCATGCTCTTGTACAGTCGGTTTGTATAGCATCCACACAATGAATTGCTCATTGTATTTGGGTTCTTGAAGTACTGCGGTCAAATTCATGCTAATCAAATTCCAGGGTGGTTAAAATTGGATCTTCTGCCTGCAAATATCTCCTTCCACTATTCTAGTGCTTCTAGCTCACTTTCTGACATTTTATTGATTTTTTTTTTTCCTTTCTTTCTCTCCGTGTGGAACCAAATTAAAGCAGGAATTGGGATTGTAAATAGATAATGGTGCATGAATGCAGATTAATCAGTGTCATCCATGTACGGTAATACTAATTGTGCCAAGGGAGGAATGGCTGAGTGAATGATATAAATATTTAATGCCTGAATCCAATGTGAAATACAAGAGCAAGAAAAGAAATAAAGAAAATAGTTTAGTTGAGAAAGCCACACTTCACTGCTTTTGCTCAAAAGAGGAGTTTTGATATCATTAACCTTTCTGTATTATGCAATAAAGGAATTGGAGGAGCTGTGTTTAACGTGGAGGCTTCAATTTCACTCGGAAAAAAGGCCTTAATGCTCTGGTGAAAAGCAATATTGGAAAGCATTTGGGATAAAATCAGTTGCTTAAGAGATGCATTTTTTACAGGCCATCTAAACTTGCAGACAGCGTTCAGGATGGGGGGGCCTGGGGACAGGGTGAGGATTCAGAGCTGTGCCAGCAAACTAAAAGGCTGAGGGGAAGAGTGAAATTCTGCATTTCTGCTGATGCTGCAGGTGTTTCTGGCTGAGCGAGAGCAATGGACTCGCAGCTCCCTGCTAGGGGAAGGAACTGGTTAAGGAGCACGTTGGGAGTTACAGCAGAATGCCTGTGTGGTTTTAGTTTCTTGGGTGGGTTGGTTTGTTTTCCTGGAAGTTAGGATGATCAGAAAGGTAAATAAATCTAGTTACCTGGTACAGCAGAAGGAAACCTTCACATAGTGCACCAGGCCTGTTTCCACAGCAGATTAATCTGCTTAGAAACAGCGAAAAGTGCCTGGCATGCTCGTATTTCTCTTAGCTCTTTTAAAACTTGCAATCATGTGAATTCTTGTCTTCTGTGTATGTTGGGCCTCTCCTAACATAGTCCTCTCTGCTGTGTTGATATAACAAAGAGCTGGGACTTGCATCCTGATCACAAATGTGTGAAAATAAACTGTTCCACCAACCTCATTCAACTGCAAAATGACCCAGCTGCCCCTAGAGCAGTTTGTTTGTTTTTTCTCTTCGTTCAGAGAAGAGCTAAGATTAAAGTGACTGTTGATGTTCAAAGCCTTCTGTCTGTGTGGGAGCAGGACAGAAGCTCGGTCTTGCCGTTGTTCTGGAGCGTTTACCTGTGGAGATGGCCATGGGGAGCCAGGAGCCTGCTGTCCTCAAAGCTCCCCGCACGTGTGCTGGAAATGCAACTGCTTGATGTCTCTGTCACAAAGGACTGTGATGTAAAAAGCTACAATCTGTTCTCTATCCACTGTGCATAGGATGAGCTTAAATTGCAGAAGATAAGTCAGGCTTTAGACATCAAGAAAAAAAAATATTTAAGTCCTCACTACTGTTGAGTTTTTCTGAGGCTGTTAAATGCTCTTCAAGCGATCACAAGAGTTCCTATATTTTCTGAGCACTGATTTCTGTGCGCTGGTTGCTTGATGTTGGTGTTGAAGGCACTTGAAACTAGATCAAACTTATTCCATTTCTTATAGGGCCTGAACTGTTAGGCATCTTCTAACAGGTTCTTTCTCATGCAAGGTGTTCAGTGTGGTTCAAATAGTAACTTTTACTTTCAAGGACCTCTCATAGGTAGAGCACAAGCCAGAGCATCCAAAAACATGGTCCTTGTGGGACTGGACTGAAGACGTGGGTGAAACACTGTTCAGAGAAAGGCTGTGCTTGCAATTCTCAGTCACCAGGCCAGGGAGACAGAGGAAAGAGCCTGTTTCTCACCCAGCCTTGCTGGCCTCAGCATCCTCTCTGGTCACCTCCAGACTCAAAAAGGCAAAGCTGTGGAAATGAAATTTTTGGGTGGAAGCTCAGTTCATCTCTTTTTTTCCAAGTGACTCCAGGATTAGAAAGATGCTTAATATAAAATGGGTACCGAGTTCCCATCAGTGAGTAATGATTATTGATTTTACTTAAAAAACAAAACAAAAACAAACCAGTTCTTACATTGCTACTTAGTCATTCCAAAGCCTTAGATTTCGGTTAATGTGTTGCCATATTCAGGAAGCTGAATATTTAATCAAATGATTCATATCTCCTGGTGATGGCAGCAAGAAAGGAGAGGAGGGGGGGAAATGGACATACAGAGGCTTGAAAAGTTTTGCAAATTGCTAATAGACTTATTTAAAAAAGAAAGAAAAGTCTAGAATACTGAAAAATACAGTGGCAGAGGTCCAAATAGAAGGGCTTTTATTTACATGACTCACTGGCCTGTTAGAAATTCAGTCATTTATTGGGCTGATGGTAGGTGCTGAAAATTCAGAGCACATAATGTAGCACAAAAGTATGCTGGGGAATGTGGAAAGGAGTTTCAGCTTTTTTAATTAGTTCTGTGCATTTCTAAGTCTCTGTAATGTAGCTCCTCCTTTTTCTTGGAGACAGTGAGGCAGCATTGGGTTTATAAAGAAAAATAATGTGACCTTGAGAAGTTGGTGGTACAAACATTGTGTACTCTGTGTCACAGCGCAATCAGCATCTTCTCCAAGAGCTTGTCGCAGCCTTTATCATCTGCCGCTTTGTCTGAGGCTGCTGTCACTCTGCCCGCAGGTCTAGCGGTGCTGATTGGTGCTGCCTGGCGTTATCCTCATGCCCAGACAAGTCGGTGGTAGCTCCTGCAGGAGATTTGGGGTGTTTCTCTGGTTCTCGTGATTGCTGTTGACTCTTGCCTGCTGAGCATCCTTCCCATTTCATTTGAGATTCATCAACAGCAGCCAGGGCATTTGCATTCAAAGACCATGCAGCTGCTTCAGTTCAACTGTGTTTATCTGTAATTAAATATTCCATTATCAATTAACCATTAATGCTTCCTAAAGATTCCTTTAAACCTTGTGGGAGCCTTATGGTGAAAAGCTAGTAGTTAGCTGCAGGTGAACATGATGTTTTCCATTAAATGCCTAGCTCTAGCCATGTTATTTCTTTTCCACCAGAACATTTCTACCCCCGACCCATCTAGTCTGGTGCTGGGCAATATGCATTTCAGTGGGAAGGAACCCTTCATCCTGCAATTGTCCACCTGCAGACTCGGTGGTGGCGGCTGGGGAAGATGGATTGGAAGACCGGGATGCTCTTTTCCTGGTTGTGTGAGGTGGCCTGCCTGCTGGCTGACTCCTGTGAGACAGGAGAAGGTGCAGCTTTGGGATTAAAGCGTGTACCTTCTAGCATGTTCCCACCTTCAGCACTGAAGAAAGGGTGGTTGGGGTTTTTTCTCCTTTAGGTGCTCCACATGTGTAGGTTTACAACTGCTGTGCGGCTGGGAGGAACAATAGTGTTCACAGATTAAATATTCCTTTTCCGTTGTATAGAGATTTCCCTCCTTGGGGTATATGAGAGGGCTCAGGGCTCAGTGCAGATATAGGGCCTGAAGTTATATCTCTGCAAGGAATTAAGCTAATCAAAAAGTAAGGCTTTTATTTTCTTGAACTGATTCTATTCTATTAACTGGCATCAATTTTAAAAAACCCAACTCTAAAAAAGAAAAAAAAAAAACAACAAAAAACCCCATACTTCCACATGTTATGTGGTGCGTTTCCATGTGCTTGTCCCAGTGATTTCATTAGGATTCCTGACGCTCAGCAAAGATGCTCTTGCTGCTGGGATGTTTTGAATTTAGCTTGGGGGTGTGAAGAAGGAAGCAGCTGCTTTGCCATCGTTGTTGGTGTGTCTTAGCTGTTCCTTCAATGCAAAAATCTGAGTTGGGTGCTGATGACCAGCAGGACCTGGGATCTAAACTAGCTCCAAATACCTCAACCTGATGTTAACAATGAGCTGCTTAACTTCAGATATAAAAGGGATAGGAAGATAAAAGGGAAAAATGGGAGTCTGTTAGACTAGAGCCCTAGAGAATACAGTCTTTTTGTGTGCTGAGAGTGTGAGCAGTGGTGTATATGGAAATGAGGACCTGATAGTGATTTCTTGGCTGATTTAGTCCTTTCAAAAAGCTGTCAATGTCTTAAGCAAATGACGTATGGTGCTGATGAAAATTTCCATGCAGGAAATTCAGGGAACCATTTTCCTTCACCTTAAATCTTCTGTATTTCTTTATAGCAATGCAAAGTGGGTGCAAAGCACTGTGGATATGATTGATTATTTTTCTCTACTCCTGCTTTTGCCTTCAGTAATTATTTATGCTATTGCAAAGGTAGCAAGAAGTACAATCCATTAATTTTTCTAATTGATTTTCAAAGTGTTAAGTCACTCAGCTGGTAGAATTCCAGCACTTCATGTATGCGGGATCCTTGGAAGTTAATAGTGGACTATTCACGTACCTAAAACAAAGTCTATGTGTAAGTAGATTGCTAGTCTGCAGTCTACTGAATCCACTTCTCAAAAGCACATGCATATTTGTTGTGGTTTAACCCTAGCTGGCAACTAAGCCCCACGCAGCCGCTTGCTCACTCCCCCCGGCGGGATGGGGGAGAGAATCGGAAAAGTGAGAAAACTTGCGGTTGAGATGAAGACAGTTTAACAGGTAAAGCAAAAGCCGTGTGCGCAAGCAAAGCAAAACAAGGGATTCATTCACCACTTCCATGGGCAGGCAGGTGTTCAGCCATCTCCAGGAAAGCAGGGCTCCATCATGTGTAGTGGTTGCTTGGGAAGACGAACGCCATCACTCTGAATGTGTGTGTCCCCCACCTTCCTCCTCCTTCCCCCGCTTTGTGTGCTGAGCATGATGTCCTATGGTATGGGCTATCCCTTTGGGCAGTTGGGGCCTGCCGTCCTGGCTGTGTCCCCTCCCGACTTCTTGTGCACCCCCAGCCCCCTCGCTGGCGGGGAGGTGTGAGGAGCAGACAAGGCTTTGACTCTGTGTAAGCCCTGCTCGGCAATAACGAACACATCCCTGTGTTATCAACACTGTTTCCAGCAGAAATCCAAAACCTAGTCCTGTACTAGCTACTGTGAAGAAAATTAACTCTACCCCAACCAAAATAAGCACAATATTAAAAAAAAAAAAAAAAAAAAAAGGGGGTCGGGGGGACAGGAGAGTGAAATTCTGCCTCAGGCAGGTTAATTTTATTGTTCTCTAGTTTTTATATCAGGCAATTGAATTACTCAGCTCTCCACAGTTATGAAAGTAAAATTTGGCTCTGCATACCTAAAGATTATTTATGAGAAGTTTGACTATTGATTCAGAATGAATAATAAAATAGTCTTTGGGGGTAAGAGTATTAAGTTTAAATGTGTTGTCATAACAACCAGCCATAGTAACTTTCTCAGAATTGGTTTTAGGCATCCTATGTTTGATCTCAGCCCAAAATATGTTTGTTTGAACTTATTTGAGAAAGTTTCAAATTAAATTGGTTCAGCTGAGTTATCTAAGGATGGCAGAATGCCATATAGAATCCATTTTTGTAACACCTTGTATTTCAAAAGGGTCTGCAAAATTGAGATGAAAATAATCAATAGAGAAATGATCAGGAACAATCTTAAACAATTTTATAGTGTAAAGAATGTTTTCAGTTATACTTCATAATTATGCTGAATTCAGCCACAAGATAATACAAGGTTTAAAGTCTGTACTGTAGGTGGCAGAGACGCATTAGTTATGCAGCATAATCATCCCTGCTATTTCATTAACAAGTAGAGCAGGATTACATTGCAGTTCATCTGCCATTAATAAATATGCTGCCAAGTACCATCCTGGCTCCCTGCTGTTTGCCTTAGAAAAAGGTGAGTTCACCTTTGGAGGTGTTAGTTGAGTGAAGGACTTTTAAAATCTTTTCTGGGCTATCAGTTCTGCTGTTGAAAATGTGTAGTAATAAAATCTGAAGTATCCTTTTGAATGGAATAGATTTCCAGGATCCTTTTACCTTCATCTAAAAAAGCATAGGTATTGGAATGCCAATAATTTTTAAATAAGTGACAGTGTATGATTAAAAAATTAAATGGGCTTTCATTAACAATAATAGGATTCCATAATGGCTTTTGTCATGGTAGTGTTGTTCTCCTTACCATGGTTAATGTTACCATTATATACCTCAATTCAAGAGTGCTGTGGCTTAGGTAAACATTGTTCTGGACTAAGACTTGGCATGTGACGACTCAGCCAAGAATTATGATCTGCAGTTTAATAAAGCAAACAGCATAATACTTTTAAAAAAAAAAAAAAAGTATAAAGAGGTATGAAGGGAACAGTTGCTGAAGGACTAGTAATGGGCTGTGGAGCTTTCCACCTCATGTTTGATGGCTGTAATCTTCTCCAGGCTGGGATAGATCATAAATCATAGCTTCTTGCTGGCTATTTCCAGTAAAAGAAAATTGTTCTCGCAATCCTTTCTCTTCCTCAGTTAAAATAAACATTTTTTTTTTTTTAAGCAGTGTTAACCAAGTATATGAAGACAGGAACTGAATAAGCTTGAGAGTCAAGCTCATCTTGCATACCTTCGGTGTCGCTTGTCCCCTGAGATGATTTTATGTCATTTCTGTGTGATACCAATAAGATACAAAAGGTGCTAGAGCTACGAGGCTCTGTTACTCTGGGGAAACACGTAGAGCTCCTCTAGTTCAGAGCTGTTCTGTACCTTCCACTCATTCTTTGCGGTGCAGGAGAAGACTGGAGCCTCCAGGCTGTCCAGCTGGACCCATTTCATTTGTCTGGTACCACGGCATTGTGAGTACCCAGCTCAGCCCCCCATATCCGTTGCCTTAGAAGGAAGGAATGGAAACCTCTGTAATTACAAATGTGTAACCGTCAGATGGGAAGACAAGCAAAGGAATGCATGCATAGAAACAACCATGGGCTGTATGGGGTGCTTTCTTTGAGCATATGGTACTCATGCAGGATTTCCTGTATTCATGTAGTAGGAGGATTACCTGGAAGGACACGTATTTGGAGTATAATTCACAATCATAGTAACATTTGGTTGTTATTGGTTGGTTTCTTGCAGGTTTACTGGAATGAATTTGCCTGCCCCGGTTATCAGCAGTAAAAATTGGCTGCGGCTTCACTTCACATCGGATGGCAACCACAGGCAGAAGGGGTTCAGTGCCCAATATCAAGGTAAATGCTTACTGCCCAGTCTCACTATTCACAGTCTGTGTTTAGCCAAACTTTTTTTCCCTGGGAATCTACAGCTAACTTCCTGCATGATCCTTCTGTATCCTGTTAACATTAATTTTCCAGCTGGGTATCCAGGCGTTGTTGTGTGGAGAGCTACTGTTCGCAATTGCTGGCTACAAACACTTGAGAGCCATAGGAAAATTCATTTGCGTTGTATGCTTCATTAGTAGAAGTAGATGTTCCTTTACCTGCAGTTTTGCAGAACGCACTGTGTGGGATATGGCGATACAGACAGGGTGCCACCAGGCGAAGGGCAGTCGAGAGTCCCACAGAGACTGTGCCTGCATTTACACTCTGCTGAAGTAAGAAGTAACTGAGCCTGTTTTGAATGAGGTGTAAACTGTTCTGTATTTACTGGTCATCCCTAGAAGGGTGGATTTCAGGATTGGGATCTTAAGATGCTGTTGAGGGAGAGGAAATGCTTTGGCACACGAGTCAAGCAGAGAAAAGACTCGTGTTCTGGGCTTTGTAGGCAACCATGGCTAACTGCAGTTCAGTGCCTCCTGTTTGGGACCAAATGGTCACGGGTTTGAGTGGGTTCCTTAGAACTGTTCACACCATTCTCTCCGAGGGCTTTGAAGGACTTTGTGGGTGCAGTGGCGTAGCATTGCTTCAGGTGGCTGGCTCTGGAGGCAGGATCAGGGAGAGGGAAAGTGAAACAGGGAAGGAGCAGGAATGACATCCAGTTCCTCATCCACTCTCCAGAGGTCTGAGTCAGCGTAGTTCAGTAGCTTTCCTCCAAAGAAAGAAACAGGACTTCGAGAAAAAGTACCATAGCCCTAGACTAACAGGAACAAAGGGAAAGGGAGAAGAGTTTCCTTTGATAAATCTGCAAACTTGCCCTGTTTGTTCCCTGTTTGTTTAGCCTTAGCAATGTTGTCATGGCCTCAACATGGACTTTGCTTTATGAATCACCATTGTTATTTAACTTTCCTTGCTTTCCTTTAACATATAAATTACTTTAAGAAAAAAACCCTTTTTTTTCTGTGTAACACAAATGACTGCATGCAGCTGATAGCTTTTGATATGACATTTTCCTTTGCTGTCATGACTGCTGCTTTCTATTAAAACACCTGTCTGAATCATCCTTTTTTCTTAAATAGAAAAGTAAAGATCAATGTTGTAATTTCCTCTGATTAGATAAATGTCAGGGGGCTCTAATCTAGCACACTCCTTAAACTGTTTTGTTAGATATAATGAACTGCGCTTTTGTGTATTGAGTGTTTAAAAGATGAACTTAAAAATGTGCTCTTGAAATGGCATTGAAGCAGGACCTCCGTCTAGCTGGCAAAGGGAATCTGACACTCATTCTTCACACATTTGCTGTTTTTTGTGGAGTTTGTCAGATTCTTTTCATCTGTTAGAAAAGATTTCAATACTTAAACAAAAACAAAACAAGAAGCAAAGCAAAAAAACCCGGGGATAAAGGCAAGATTTTTGTAGTCAATGGAATCTGTGTCCATAGAACATTAAAGGTGCCAATGCAACTTCAAAAAAATCAGCATAACCCTTTTCAGAGGAACATGACCTTGTTTCAACATAAATATTTTAATATGGATTAATAAAATACATACAAAATAGGATATGTAATGCCATATAAAGTAGAACAACTAAAATGTGTTTTTCAGCAGTAAAGATGTAAGCAGACCCCAGGATTGTCCAAGAGAAGGAAGAGAGGGTTAGGATGAATCTAACTTTTTGTCCGTTTTCTGAAGATATGTATATACACCATTTATTAACATTCTGTGTCCTCTGAGACAGTATCTGGCTTTGCTGATACTATAAGAAAGTAATTTCCCTTCCAGCTTGTTTAACATTGATACTTAGTTTTAGCAGAATGCCTTCTGTGTGTTCTATTTCACTTTTTCTAATCCATGCCTTAGTTTGGAAGTCTCTTTATGAATGTAAAAGCAAGGTTAGATATAATCAGCCTGTATTCAGGTTTTCTTTATGTTGAATACAGTAAATTTGTTCCCTTCCAGGGAGAGTTAAAATATTTTTCTGTTTCCTTTTCCCTTTTATGTAAGATGAATCTTGCTTTCTTGCAAATACTTTTTTCCCCACACTACGTAAAAGCAAATGAAAGGGACTGTAGAGAAATCGGTGCATTGATCTTTGTTTCTTCCTCCCACTCCTTCTACGTTCCTTCCCAAAAAGGTGCCGTGTACCTGCGGGTGGTAAGAAAATAAGCTAGAAGTGCTTTATTTGGGACAGGCAACGGTGCAGGAGTTAGAAGCCAGGTATCCCCTGTCATCCCCTGTGTTAGCATAGCGATGAGGTGCTGTAAATGAGATAATGAAAAAGCTGCTGAATTTAAAATGATGCTAAACAGATCTAAATAATGTTCTGGCTGGTGTAGTCTATCTCTCCACGTATTTTATTACATAAGTTGGATCCCAAATTGCTTTTTAGCTGATTGTTACCAACACATAATTGCATCTTTTATTGATCTCCCCACCCTGTTCCCTTCCCCTTCTGTCCTCCGCCCTCAGGTAGAAAGATAAATGTGGGCGAGTTTCAGCCCGTAGCACAGTGCAGAATACCAGCAGACCTGTCGCCTTTAATAATGGTCTGATGAACTATTGCACATACTGCACCACATAAATAGCTTTTAAGGATATGTGTATATCTAGAAGTACATATGCTTAATTTTTGACAGATCTGCCAGTCTTCGTCTTGGAGCACGCCTTTGGGCTGCAAAGGGGTTAGAGCTTATGCTGCGCAGCCTGTTGAGTCTCCTGGGCGATCCTGAGAAAGAGGCAGAGACAGGAAAATTCCGGTGCTTGTTGCAGGCTCTGATTCCTAAGGAACCGTTGCTTAGGCTAGCTAATGGAAGGCATAAATAAGGAGTTTCAAAATGGTTGCATGTGAGGGTGTTTCTCGTCACCTCCAACTTGAAGAATCCCTGTAAGCAACCTGCTGTAGTATCCCAGATTATACTAAAACACCCCAGCAGAGGAAAAGAGATTCAGGCAAGTCTGTATTTAATAGCAATCCCCCAGCAAGGGGAACAGAGGTTCGTGGAATAGATTTTTGCTGAAATGCTGTTTTCCAAATTAAAAATAAATAAATGTCTCCTTAAATTCTCATTTAGAGCAACATGAAATGGTTTAAAAGAAACACCCCAGACTGCCTGCTTGCTGCAAAAGCTTTGTAATGTCATCTTTCAGATTTGACAGGACACTGAGTATTCCATTAGATCTATCAGATACGTGTGAGCAGCAAAAACCTCTAGAAAACAGAGGAATTTCTGTTCATCTAATTATCCTGACACAGTCCTTTGTAGTACTGTTCCACATTCAAATTTATAAACAAAATAGATTTTCATATACCAGATTTTTGAGGGCATAGAGTTAGGAGAATTGTTCTTATTTATTTTTTTTAAAAAGCAAGTGATACTGTGTTCTGATTTGTTCTGATCTAAATTGAGTAATTTGTAAAGCTTGACTTTCATTATTATGTCTCCATGTCGCAAACAAAATGAAGGATTAAGAGGAGAGTATATAGTGATCTCTCTCTATCAATTATTGTTGAAAGAGACACGATGCAATTAGGGGAGTATATACTTTACGGGTAATGCAGTTTAGTCTCTGTATTTTAGGATTGGTTCTTAGTAATGAATGTCTGGTTTCTGCTGCTTGTTTTCATTACTGTTGGGTGTTTTGGAGCTCGGCTTTCCATTAGTCACAAATTTGGAGTGGGACTCTGTCTGTTAGCTGGGTTCTGGAAGGCAGGAATGAATGAGTGAACCTTTGTTATTAAGTGTGTCCTTTTAAAAATTTGCAGTTGTGTGCCCAGATGTGTTGAAGCCATGAACTCTCCGTACTGATTGCCTTCTGCTGGACTTTGGGATGTTCAGCAGCCCTGTGAAATCAATGCAAGTTGGTGTAGTTCAGCAGTCAGTGTGCTTGACGAGAAGTGCTGACCCTCCCAGGGATGCATTATCCCGTCCGCGGTGTCAGCATCAATAGTGTGTGTGTAGGGCATACGTCAGTGATTGGAAAGCTTTGCTTGTCCTTTAAGGCTACAGGCTTACTTTATCATGCAGAAATCAACAGACTTGTGCTTTTCTCTGTGTGGCTAGGAGAAAGATCACTGGTAATTGTATAAAGTAACTTGCAAGGGAAGTTGCAGAGAATATAAAAATGGAAATTATTTTTATAAAGCTGCTCTCTTACTGATGGTGCCCCAAAGCACTTTACAGAGCAATGAATTAGATACTGCAAAGTCATGAGCCATTGTACATCCTGCAATAGCTCAAATTTAGCCTTAGGTGCTCGGGCTTGGCTGTATTTTATTGACTGGGAGGGAATATTGGCTGTGACTATGAGGTTATCCCTGTACTTGCTTGGAAAGTGCCAGAGGATCATTAACTGCAGCATTATGGAGAGTAAGCAGAACAGGACCTCCTCGGCGCTTTATCCCAATGACAGCTGGAGTGCTGCACTGCAGCGTCAGCAAGAGGCCGGAGAGCCCCAGCCTTGGTGCTGCGCTGTCCTGCGTGCGGATGGAAACCCCTCTGGGCAGCACTGCCGGGTCCTGCCGAGGACCAGGACAGGGTGGCTGCGGCTGCGAGAGCGGGGCAGCCTCCGGAGGCAGAGGGGATTTGGCTTCCCCCACGGGAAGAGCAGTGATGTGGGTGCAGCCAGGCTGATGGCTGCTCCCGCTGCGCTGAATAAAAGGGTGCTAGGGCTGGGGGCTTCGCCCAGAACATCGTGGTAGATGTGACCCCTTCTGTTATGCTGCAAAAAGGCTGTGGAGTGCCTGTAAGGACCCTGTGAACTCTTCCCACTCCTTGTCTAGTATTTCGCTGCAAGGTGTTTATCTCTTGCTGCCCTGAGCCAGAGCACAGCTGAAATGATTGCTGGCTGGCGGTTGTTATGCACGGGCAAGAGCCCCGTAATCCCGTGGCCTTTAGTACAGCCTTTCATTTCTCATTTGTGTTTTAAAGCTGTCGCTGTTCTAGTTGAAGCAGAAATAGGTTCCAGACTTGCCCCCAAAATGTTAGCTTTGGTAGCCCCATGTCCTTTTTTGGTCCCTTGATAACATGTTTGTTAAAAACCTTGAGGTCAGACTACAAGTATCCTGGAGTTGTTATACCGTGACCTAGAGGAATATGTGGCTGTTTGGGGCGTTCTGAGACCTGCTGCTTTTCTCCTTGTGCATTTGCAGGTGGATTTACAGTAAAAAAGAAACAAGTATGTGTTAGATTTGCTTTGAACATGGCATACTGTTAATTATTTTTCCCCTCTCAAAACAAAAAAAGGCAAAAAAACTTCCAGCAGATTAAGATACTAATATTAGTAAGAAAGACATGAACAACATAAGCTTTTTTATGAATATTTTTATGCTAATGTGGACCTCAGTTTGAAGTTATAACCGCTTTATTTAAAGAGAAAGCAAAAAGCTGTAACCAAATGATGAACAAAAAGCTCCAAGCTAGCATCTAGCTCAGAAAAGCACTACCTTAGGTAAGCTTCAAGGAATAATGCTTGACATCTCCCTGTCTGAAGCTCCTGCAAACAGATGTTATAAACAGATTTTTTTTTTTAAGCCAAAAAAAGCATGATTAAAAAAACCTTGTTATATCGGTAATTTTTCTTGACAACTTTGTCTTAGAAATGTGCTAATTTAGGGATGAAAGTATGACAAGATAAAGAACAAGAAAAGAACAGTTTGAAGTGGAAGATGGACTGTTTTTCTCCATAGATAAGGACTGGCTCATCAGAAAAAGGATCCTATAAAGTGATTTGGACATCATGCTTTCTGCTGTGAAGTTGTTCTTTAACCACATTAACTTCAAATATGCCAGTAAAAATTCTGTGTGTTAGTCAAAAATATCTGTGTGTGTGCTGCAGGAAGCCGTTGTCTGTCTCTCTCTCTACCAGTATCTACATGGTTTTGACAGTGTGGGTTTTGTGCAAAACCCTCTTGTGTAGAGCACCTCGGTGGCAGCCAAGTCAGATAATAAAAACAAATAGCTGCTCAGGTACACGGGGCATTTTCATATTGCAAAGAAGGATGGGACTCTCCTGGCGATGGATGGATCGAAATCTTGTTGCTACCCTCATATGTATTCTCATCTTCTGGATGAGGTTTAGAGCAGGGAGGTAAATGGTCACAACAGGACCTCTGGTAGAGTCCCCATGCTGATTTTGTAATTGATATGCCTGTGGCTACTAAGAGTGGGTCTGTAAACTTATAATTCTCTTTGCCAATAATATTGTTTTAATATGGCCCTTTTTTGTACTTTTACTGCCTTTTTGAATCTACTATTTATGCAGATCACGTTTACAGCTTTTAGGTTATGGGGTGTTCATTGGAGTGCTGTATTCCCATGGAAGCAGAGAATGGCTTTATTGTATGATGTATTCATGGAAGAACTGCATCAGTAAAACTGGGTGAAACTAACTCAGCATTTTCCTCTCAGAATCCCTGAAGTTTCTTAAAGCTTCCCTTTTGTCTGTTTCCCATTTTTAGTATATTAAGCAAAATGGCACGGTTACAGAGGGATGGGGGTTTTGTGCCCCATTTTTATATTAAAATTGGGTCAGCTTGGCTCAAATCCCCAAAGACACTAGTCCAGACCTAACACAGTAAATGAAAAGGGGGCCCTAATGGTTTTGAGGGGTCAGGATTAAGTTGCCTGAGCTGTAAGGGAAAGAGGCCGGGTATCCTGCAGCGTGGGTGGTGTACAACTGTTCCTTCCTTTTCTTTTTAAATAGTCCCTAATGCTTAGCTAAATCTTTTCCTTTTTTTTTGCTTTGTTTTAAATCTCTCTGTAGTCAAAAAGCAAATTGAACTGAAGTCCAGAGGGGTGAAGCTAATGCCCAGCAAGGACAATAACCAGAAGACATCAGTGTGTAAGTTTTTTTGGCTCCTCCTTACGCTATCTTTTGTATAATGATCTCCTTGAGCATTTCATTTGACTTTCCAGTAATCTCTAAAACTTCGTCACTCTTAAAAGTTTTAATGCTTTTCCCTCTTTCCTCTGCATTACTGCATCACTTCCTTCCAGTGCTCTATTCACAAGCATATACTAACTCGTTGAAGTGGGAATGGAGGGGATCGGTGTGTGTGCATTTAATATATACTGTATGCTTCCTACTCAATGACAGACTGGGGTTCATGATTTCTGTCATCTTTTAGTGTGGAAACTGTCAAACTGTAAGCAATTTTGAAAACTGAATCGATGTTACTATTGTAAAATTAGGAGTACAGATAAGGAACCAGACCAAAAAAGACCTTTTAGAAAATCTACAGAGGCAATAGCAGTCTCTCTCTCTTTCTCTTTGAATTTTATTTAATTGTCCCTGCAGAAAAATCATACCACTGCTGTGCAAGAGCTTATAATGCTGATTTTTATGGTCTCCCTATTAGTTACTCACTTTCAGCGTATCTAGCGGTTGATATGTTCGAGGCATGCTCAGAATGTCACTTTGTCACTGCTGTGTTTTCCTCTTGCAGGAAGTGAATCCATTAGGTCCATTCATCTTTACATTAGGTTCTTTTCAAATCAGAAGCAAGACTTGTAGTTTCTTTATGCGTGTGAATCTGGACAGACCACTGGGCTCTTAAGGGGACTCTAAGATTAAAGAGGAGGGATCCGAATTAACTTGAGTTTATATTTTATATGAATTCAAATAGGGCAGAATGTAGCATTTTTTAAAATAGTTTTTAGAGGAGAGGATATAATTGCTCATTTTGTTGCATAGTCCATTACACCCATCAAAGAGGTACTGTTTGGACATTTCACTCGTTTGAATTTCGGGTGCAAAATTCAGTTAAGAAAAATGGATGAACTGAATTTAAAACATCACTCGCTGTCTGTCTGAAATGAAAATGGCTCACTTCTAGGCCCACACGAGAGTGCTTATAGTCTCCAGTTTTTCAGGAGCAAGGCCCAACAAGGTAACTAACTAGCAGGATGTAAATTGCCCAAAATCTCCAGAGCAGAAAATGGTGGGGTGTGTTTAGAGAAAATTAATTCAATTTTAAGAAAAACCCTGTATGCAAGACATTCCTGGTTGTATGATATATTCTTGCCAAGAAGAATTTGATTGTAATAAACATTTCAGTTCACTTAACTGAGAGTGAAATTCTGTTGGAAAATACCACTAGCTTTGATTGTGTGGGCACCGGAGACAAAAGGATGTGTTTGGAGTGGGATGTCTGCTATCTTGGATATTGGGGAATATGGGGAAGGGAGTCTTCACCGAGTGAAAAATGGTAGCCTGGTTTGGAGTCATTAGTTTACTGTATATAAGTATTCTGATACTGAGAATGTATAGGATTCCCATTTCTCCTTCCTGGGAATGCTAGGCTGCTTCCCTTGTAGCAGTTTTACCTGTTGCTAATGAATGTTGCTAATGACCATTGTCAGCACTATCCCTGCCGGGGGCTCCGGGGAAAGGCGCCGAAGGCTGAGTAAGAGACAGCAACTGAACTTTCCTTCCTAGCGTATCCTGCTCTGTCCCGGTCGTGCTCTGCTTTTGAGGATAAAAACATAGCAAGTTCTTGTTGCCTCTGCTGAGTTTATCCTCACCCAACGGAGAGCAGGCTCCAGTCTTTGAAGCTGTCAATTCAGCATCTTGTGTAGTGCTAAATCTTGTCATATTTGATAAGGCAAAACAGAGCATAGGAAGGCAGCTTAGCCTGAAAGCTATTAAGCTATAATAATATAGATGGTGATAGTACTGTGGCCCAAATTCCTTTCTGTTACCAGCATGGTGCTTGCCACAACCCCTGTGCCTTCAGCTCCTTCCATGTGCACTGCTCTCAGCAAGGTCTGGATTGTAAACCCAGATTAACCTCTATCTTGCACAGCCTTCTGCTGTCACACTTCTGTTACAGTAAATTTTCAACTTCAGAAATGCTGATTCCGGAGAAGATGTCTCCAGAAAATGGTTCATTTTCAGAAAATGGAGCTCAAAATATTACCTTCTTTTTTCCCTTGGTTTTTTTAATTTGCATGACTAGCCATGCCCCTTCTTCTCTCAAACTTTCATGAGCTTATGAGTCTGCATATGCATCAGAGAGAATTATACAGGTGGGACAGGCTGATTAAAGATCTGTGAAGTTTGCTAGTGTTGCTCTTATTTCATCTGGCTCGAATATCAGAAATTTAGAAATTTCTGTGTCTCTTGGTAATAGCTAGAGCTATGCCGTGCTTTATTTTCAAAGGCTTTCTTACCAGCACTGTTTTCTAGTGCCCTTTGCACCTGTCCTAAAATTCTGCCTTGAAGAATCTGTGGCCACGTGAGGCAGCTTGCAGCTGCGTGCTTAATACCCTGCAGGTCTTGCAGAGGATTTCTGGTTTGCTGGATGGACGCTGTGGTTAGCTGCCAGATCCTACCTGGCCAGATTAAAGCCTGAATGTTTCATGTGTCTGAATGGAGGCAAAATGTAGTCACATAGCAGCTGTTGGTACTATTTCAGAAAAAGAATATATAAAAATACAGAATTTTGGGGGGCGGTGCTAATTGTGTTCGGTTGCAGTCAAACATGTTTATTTGAAATTGAAATCAAGTGCCTCGTACTGTTCACCATCCCTAAAATTACTTGGACATCTTGCTTTAATCATTTTTAGAGGAAAAATAATACAGCTCTGGAGAACAAGATGTAAGAAGTAGTTTTAAATTTTAGATTGTATTTAGGAGATTATTTCTTTTATTGCATGCAGTATGTAAATGTGTATATTCCATGTTCACACAGTGGGAAAAACATGGTACTTTGCTTTTACAAAACAGCATCAAAGTTGCTTTTCTGACCTTTGAATGAGGCATACCGGATGATGCACTGCTGGATATTATTGGAAGGGATTGTAAGTAGTGCAAGTTCTGTGTATATTCAGATTTGTCAAAATCTATTTTAGATGTACAAATGCAAAGTCATTTTGGAGGTGTTGACCAGTTTTAGGTCTCAGCCAAGTGTATGGAAGCTTCTAGGTATTCAGCATTGCAGCAAGCCTGCTTTCTGCATCAGATGTTGAGGTGTGAATGTTTGTATGGGGGTCCCTGATGTACTGCAACAGCACAAAGTGAGCGTTGAGCAACAGAGGAGCCGGCCTTGGGTTTCTAGCACTAGGCAAAACAGCTTTGAAAGAAGCTGTGTTTGGTTTAAGTAGGGCATGCTGCAAACACAGTCTTTGCCAATGGTCTTTAAAATCTGAAAGTCTGTAAGTGTTTTTGAACTCGCATCCTTCTGAACTATTCTGAGATAGCAACAAGATGTGAATATGGGTTCAGAATTCCCCAAGTAAAAATTTTGCAGCTGGAAGTAGTTTTCTCCAGTGTTAGGGCCTCAGAGCCCAAGTCTGTACCCTTTTCACACTTGCGTATTGCTAGGCATGTGGGTATTTAACGTCTGGATCAGTATCACTGAGGTTCTGGAAATGCTTAACGTTTGGTTGCTGGGTGCTGAAGGACCTTTTTGGATCGGAAAGGCGGCGAGCACTTCATTGGGGTGAGCGTGCTGTCAGTAGGTCAGCTCTCCTGCTTTTAGGACTGAATTTTGTAACCCGTTAACTTGACCAGATGGTTGCATGGAGTAACTGCAAGCCTTAGCATGATCATAAAGATTAACCTTTTTAAAACAACTAATTACTGGTATGATCCTTCCCTCCCCACCCCCCATGCCAGTAGAAAAGCTCACTTGCTTTCACTGTATTTCTCATGCTGAGAAATGTTGAGTCTTTGTAAAAGCTTTTTAGATGCTGCTTTATTTTGTAGTTCATATTTTACATTCCTAAATTCAATAAAAAATTGTCCCTTGGGAATCTATCAGTGAACTTCCTTTATTAACATAGAAGCAAGGAAGGTTCTCAGTTCTTTTAACAGATGGAGTAAATTACTGTGACAAAGCAATCGTAACTGGCTGTTATTGACTACACGATGAGAAGGAAGTTGTTGAAAACAGGAGGAGAATGACGGGGTGGCAAACTAGTTCCATGGTTTGGGGGAGAGAATCCTTGAGCCTATAATGTAGAAATTGAACAGTTCATCACAGTTTTTAAGATCTATTGTTTTCCTAGTAACCTTGAAGAATTCATTTTGGAGTACTACAGCCCAGGCATAGATCAGTCAAACCTTCAGGAAGATGAACACAGTACTGACAGCAAGTTCTCAGCATAACAAATATGGTTTATAACCTTTGGTTTAGTTATGTCCATGTGTATGTGTTTAAAACAAAAGATTGAAGAACAAAAGTTTCTGTAAGTGACCATCTAATCCATCTTCTCCTTTTCTTTTGCTCTCCTTTACATTTACAAGTAAAATGCCCCAACTATCATGATACGGAGACATCTTTCCTTTCCCCCTTGCTCTGTTTTATCTTATCTGTTCTCTGGTTTATCTACACGTGTTATAGGTATTAATAAAATGCTAGCTAACAAGAGAAGAACTGGTTTTAGTCTTCAGAAATGTGATTGATAACTGACAACCTGCCCTCTGGGGCTTGTGGGTTTTGCTGGTCATCTGTGGCCTTGCTTCCTCCCGAAGCTTTGAATCAGAGGCTTCGAGGTTCACTGTCATCTGATATGGGGCATAATAAATGGATGTGATACCAGTGCAGAGCAACTAACACGGGCATAAAAGATGTTGTCTGGATAGTCTTTTGACCATGGGAGAAAGATTTTGATGTGGAAAGGCAATCTGGTAATCCACTCTGCAAGGAAGAGCATGCGAGTGTTTGAATGCAGACATATCTGTAGAAGCTGTGTTTGTGCATCTGTACGTTATAGGCACATCTCGTTTAGTGTGGTTTTACTCTGGAGAAGGTATAGAAGTAAGATGAGAGATCTTAGCACTTGTCCTTAAATACCGTATGGACTTGTGACATACAACCCTAGTTTGTACTCTCTATCCTAAGCGTTAATTTTACTTTGGAGATATCTGTATGCACAGTCATCATACCTGCGTAGGCAGTGATTTAAGAAACCCTAAGGAAGACGGTGTCACCTATGTACTTCCTTCAGCCAACCTTTCGTTTCTCAGAAGCAGCATATCATTTCAAGCACTAGCAGAAGGGCTCGTGGAAGCTGGTGATTTCATTTGCAGAAGGATCACCAAATTATTTTGCATCTCTGAGACCTGCTGGAGATACCTGCTCCTGGAGCAGGGTTTTGTTATGGCTGCTTCAGTTATTGGGGCACTGCTGCTGAAAATATCGGAGTTGAACCCCTGCTCTGGACAGGAGTTTCTGACTCTGGTGTACGTTCAGAATGATCAGAATCTGTGAAAGGTGGCAGCAAAGCTTTGTAGCTACAAAACGCAGCTATCAAAAGATACCGTGTGCCGCTTTCATGCTTCTGTCTCTTGCTGGTGTCTCTGTCCACGTGACTGAGCTTAACGCGAGGTTATGAATATGCAAAAGAGGGAAAACAATCTCTCAGGAGCCTGGTTTCCCATAAAGCTCTATCTCCATTACTCTTGTGCCCTCAAATGCATGGAGGAGACTGCGGAGCACCGAAGTGTCGTGCTGAAACGCTGAGCCCTGTGCAGCGGCAGGGACGGCCCCAGCCCTCCGGGCCCTGCAGGCAGCAGCACGGGGGCTGCGCTCGGCGCAGGGGCTTGGCTCCAGCACGGTGGGGTGGGAGGTGGGGTGGAAAGGGAGGCCAGCAGAGACAAAGGCCCTTTCAAAATTGAAGGGCATGAGATGAGACGTTAGTGCCTATAGCCGAGGAGGCGGCCAGAAGCTGTAATGTTTTCAGTGTAGGTAGCCAGCAGTTAGGTGTAGGTGCTTGGATGAAAGCCCCGTAGCAGTGGGAGCAGAAGAGTGATCTGTCTGTCCATTTAGCAGCGTTACATCTTCCAGCTGTAGTGCCTGACTATGCGAGGTGTAATTACCCAATGAATTTTTGAATTACCCGAATACCATATTTGATGGTCTTGCCTTTTTGTGCGTTCATGCTGTGCAGTTTGTGTTTGTGTAGATACTCCACTGCTTATCTTCCCGTGTAAATATTTACGTGCATGCACCTCCATATCTTTCACCATGCTCGGTGCCATGCAGATCTCAAATTGTTGAGCCAACATGTCTGTTGTGAGAAACATGCTTTTATCACTGCACCATCATCCATTTGGCAGTGGTCTTTGGGGCACTGTCCTAACGCAGTATGTTCTGAAGTATAATTGAGATAATAATATAATAATAATTCTTCCTTTAATCCGGTGATAGGCAGAGGTAGAATGGAAACATGCTTGCTTAAGATTCATGCTTCACTGCTTCAGCATCATTACCAAGAAACATTGCGTTTTCTTTGCGTCCTTCCTTTAGTGATACAACAAAACTGAGTAACGTAAACTTCTACAGCTCTGTGACAAAATCACTCCTTTGTCCCATATTATTGTGCATTTTGGTAGTTGCTGGAATTCAAAATTGAAGTCAGTATATTGCCAGATCTCATCTCATCCTTGTCAGGAGCCACCCAGGTTATATCCACCCCAAGTCAATGCTTGAATGCTTGTTTGCGCCATTTGACAGGCTGGAGAGGGAAGGTGGAAATTGGGCAATAGTGAGTGAAGTTTGAAGGTGTTTATTCAGTGCTGATCACCACTTCATAGATTTCATGTTTGTTGGCAGTTACATTAAGGTTGCTCCATAAAATTTTTTCATATTCAAACTAAATTACTTGCTTTAAAATGCTAGACTTGCATTTCCCTCTCCTTTCTCCCTTTTATTCTGTGCTTGGTTTTTTCCCTGGTATCATACACCTACCTTTCCATTGAGTTGTTTTCTCTCCCTGGCACCACTCAGCTGGGTTTGGAGGGGCGGTAGGCTGTCACCTTGTCGTCTCACAGGTGGCCGTTTTAATCACAGGCTTCGGAAATGGGCTGTTTAATTGGTATAATTTTGCAGAACGAAAAAACTCTTTTCAGAGGTACTTCTGTAGTGGAACGGAGGGAGAACTGCGTCCCTAGCTGGCATTTCCTAGAAAACACTTCGGTGTATAAACTGAGCTGAAATGATTCCAGTTACGTTTGTTTCCAAAGCTGTTTTTTTCTAAACAAAATGGAACATGTTCAGGTTTTCGAGCTACCAATTGCCATTTTTCTCTCCACATTCACCAAGACAGTTGATGAAAGAATGTTTCTTTTGCTATTCTGTCTCTGTATGTGCTGTTTTTGCTTTGTAGTAACTCAGGTTGGTGTGTCCCAGGGACATAATATGTGTCCAGACCCTGGGATTCCAGAGAGAGGCAAAAGAATAGGCAACGATTTTAGGTAAGAACCTTTTATGTGTGTCTTTATGCATGCTGCAAAGCTACTGTCTATAACCATTGTATGTGCTCCTTGGCATTATGTAGTCTGTTTTTAGAGACCATCTGCACACCTCTAAACGTGTTATCTCTGAAAAGCTTGCTGTGACTAGTGATGTAGAAGAACAAGTGTGTATAAATGTGCACATGTGTGTTTGGGAGACCGTGTCCCAGATCAGGATCTGTAATGATCTCTCTTTCAGAGTATTTCGCTTTTCACAATATGGGTGTTTAGCCAGGCTTGTATAATCAATGTTTGTTGTCATTCCCCCCTCCAGTTAAGTGCAGAAAGAACTGACTTAAACAGCAAAAAAATCGCTTCTCAAATTAGCTTAAGTCACAGCATGGCCCTGCCCCTCGTGAATTTGAGGTGACTTCTCAGATCACTGGTACAGTTCCTTGTCAATAAGTATACGGGGTGCTAGATAATTGTTTTCTTATAAAGTTTAAAACAATGCTGTTATTCCCTTGTAGTTGCTAGCGTTCATTTAAAGTGTGCAGGAATGAATCAGCCTGCTGTTAGCGATGGTGAATCAATGTTTAATCTTATTTTGCTGTCAATGGCTGCTTTGTTCACTAGAAGTGTCTTTCAGTTTAACCTGAGGTGATCAAATTTTCCTGAAATCCAGAAAATGGATCGGAGGGGCACGGGTGGAGGAAAGGGAATTCCCAATAGTCCCTAAATGCCATAGGATAAATTCTCAGCTGCTGTAAACTGGCATTGTGTCGCTCCAGTGAGTAAGGCAGCATTGGCTTAAACCAGCAAAGGATCTGAATCCACAGAGAGCCACAGAATGGTTTGGGTTGGAAGGGACCTTAAAGATCATCCAGTCCAACCCCCTGCCATGGGCAGGGACACCTTCCACTAGACCAGGCTGCTCAAAACACCGACCAGCCTGACCTTGAACACTTCCAGGGATGGGGCATCCACAACCTCTCTGGGCAACCTGGTCTGGCGTCTTACCACCCTCATCATAAAGAATTTCTTCCTTATGTCCAATCTAAATCTACCCACTTTCAGTTTAAAACAATTGCCCCTTGTCCTGTCACCACAGGCCTTGGTAAAAAGCCTCTCTCCATCTTTCTTATAGGCCCCCTTTAAGTATTGAAAGACCACAATAAGGTCTCCCCAGAGCCTTTTCTTCTCCAGGTTGAAGAACCAAAATGATAGAATAAAGAACAAATCTTTCAGTAGTAGATAAAGAATTTTTTTTTCTTTATAAGAATGCTGAGCGTGTCATCCCTTGGGGCTGAGTCTGTGCTCCTGCACTGAATAAAATTCCCACTGAAGTTGCATTGAAAGACTCAAATCTGTTCTTGGACTATCACCACCTCAGGCAAACAGTGCCCAGCAGAAGCAAATGCATGAGGCAAAAGCTTGCCCCTCATTCATTTCTGCTGTTGCCTGGAGGGCCGGTGAACTCTCTCTGCTCACAATTTGGAGAATCACTGGGATAGTAAAAAGTAAGTGACAAACCTGTTGCTGCAGAAGTGTCTCAGTTGCTAACTTCACCCTCTGTTCTGTCTGCTAGGTTAGGCTCCAGCATCCAGTTCACCTGTAACGAGGGCTATGATTTACAAGGGTCCAAAAGCATCACCTGTAAGAGAGTGAGCGACATAATTGTGGCATGGAGCGACCACAGGCCAGTGTGCAGAGGTGAGAGGAGAAAAAAATTTTACTGAGTTATTAGGACAAATGAGAGAACCCATCTCCTTAATGTCCCCTTCGTGCATCACCTATTCTGTCCTCAAGTTTGTCATCGCTTGGTTAGGATCCCTCAGCTGGTTCTTAACCTCAGCCTGCTGTGTGGGCCACGGTACAGATCTGTTTTCAAAGCTGTACCTCAGGCAAGGGGCACAGCTGGAAGAGCCCCCTCTCGATGCTCACAACCTGTTGGGAAAATTCAGCTCTGTACTGCTCTGTGTTCAGCACTGCGCTGAGTGCGTTTGTGCGCTTGGAAATGGGAGCTTGGTCTTGTCAGCTTCGTGGTCAGAAGTCAATAGGATCTTTATTGCTTTGTAACGGTCATTCTTGTTTTCTGGCTGAGCATGAGAGTGTAATATGAGTTCAAATTGTCAGTCTTTTCAGCACAAGCCTGAGAAAGAAACCTTTGCTTGGTTCTCATGCAATTTTTTGATTCCAGAAATTCAGGTTTTAAGAAAAACACCTGTTCCTGTGCATAATGGAACAAATAAAGCTATTTCCATTAACTATGGAGCTTCAAAAGCTATTAGCTCTGTACCAGATATATTACATTTGTGTCCTTCATACCTGTGTACTACATCCTCCCTCACCTCTTAGCAGTGCTTTCTGTCCCCTTCTGTTCTCTCTATTCCAAGTATTTCTTTTTATGGGATAAGGAGGAGAGGGGAGAAAAGGTGAAAGCCTGAAACAAAATCTGGAAAAGCTAAGATGGAGGGAGATTCTTTTAAATGGAACTTGCTGCTAGTAGGCAGCAATGTGGGATTACCTGGACTGTGGTTCCTCACTAGCATCATCCCAATTATCCTGTGGCCCAGCCACGAGCCATCAGTGAATGGAGTTTTCGTTCAGCGGAAAAAACACTAATGCCCATTTTGCCCTTGGCCATTTTGTTTTCATTCCCTCTCTCTCTCTCTAAAAAGTCGCATGCATAATTATGATATTTGTAATGCTAATAATGAACAACTTGTAATATTTTTAATTAAATCCCTCTAAAGCTCTTAAAGTCATAAATTGGTATTTTTTCAGTTCTTTTTTCTTTAATTTCATCTGCAGGTTTTTCAAGGCTTTGGAATCCCATCTAATTCTTGAAACAAGCCTAGAATAAATTGAATCAGTTTAAGAGGATATTTGGCATAAATATGTGACACTATAAAGGAAATTTATGGTGTCCTCTTGCAAGAGATAAGAAAGGATTTGCCTGCATTATTATGATTCTATGAATCAACTTAATTTTTTTTAACCGCTGACTTTTGGGTTTTTTCTTTTTAAAGTTTTCCATTCGGTTTTTATTTCAGCTTTATACCACTTTTTTCTGTTTGTTCCATTTTGTTATTGGGTATTGAGTTTCCCTCAAATTGCAGAAATCAGGGTGCCCAGTGAGCCAGCTTTTAACCCCCTGGGCTGTAACAATTTCTAATATCCAGTGACCAAACCTCTTGCCACTGTTGGGAGACTGTTTTTCAGCTTCCCCATCTACAGCAGATTCCCTCCGGGTCCTGGGGAGACTCACTTAATCCCTTTGTGGTCCTGTTGCCCACTTTTAAAATGGGAATAATGGGATTTACCTTGTTTCTGTAAGGTAGGATGGGACATGTGTAACAGGCTCTAGGATGGGGTCACGTAGGAGAGGGCAGGTGGAATGCGGTTTAAGCATCATGGATAGATGCCCTCAGCTCCTTCCTGAGCTGCTTCTCAGCATTCCTCATGTTCCCCTGTGACCACCTGTGTAGCCAAACAGTTTGGCCAAGGAGATCATTTTCCATGCTTTACTGCTATTTGGAGTGGGGAAAAAAAGCCTTGCAGATGTCACATGTGCAAATATGGCTCCTTTGAGATTTGAGATAAATTAATTTTGAGGATCCATCAGAACAGCAGAGGCGGTTACAAAACCAGGATGCTGTTCTTCACATTTTCTGGTTAAATATTATATCAAAGCAATACCACAGGCAAAAATGTTCCTGCTTAAGCACTTTTCAGTGTCTGCTTTACCTAAGATGTTTTTTAAGAGACGAAGTTGAGCTGCCATCTTGGTTCTGAGTCCACAGTCGTATCAGAATGAAGTCAGCCCTTACCTAATAAATACTTGCTGTGCAGTATTTTTTTTTTTTGGCCTGCAATGAAGACAGGGAATACGGCTTTCTGGGGACATTAAAAAGGAACTGCATCTTACCTGGGATCTTCCGTGTAGTTGGTTTCACTGTCCTGGACATGAAAGTATTTCTGTAAGGGCTTTAATATAGTAAAAAATAAATAAAATCAGTTTGAGCACTAGAGAACGGGTGGTTGTTGGTTGGTCTGGTGGTCCATCTGTTTGATAGCCCCTGGAAACACCCCACTCATCTATTCATCACAGATGAATCCATCATCTCTGTTGCATGGAAAAAAAGGAATCTTTTGGCTAGTGAAAACAACACAGAGCAGCAATTTTTAATTCTCCCCCACTTCCATAATGTATGCATCTCTACTTCTTCTCCTTAAACAAAGAACACAGTATACATCCCAAAGCTAAGAGACCTCACTCCCACATCTGTCTTGTTTTCCTCTTCACAGCTAGGATGTGTGATATGTACCTTCGTGGTCCCAGTGGTGTGATAACTTCTCCCAACTACCCTGTGCAGTACGATAACAATGCCTACTGTGTGTGGGTCATCACTGCGCTCAATCCAGCCAAGGTAGGTCTTGGAGATGCGTCTCCACGTCGTTACTTTAGTGCCTTAGATGAAATGCTGTATAGCTGTGCTTCTTCAGAGAGGACTAGTCTCTGATATTTAGCCATTCAAGTTTCTGTTTCTGATGTTGTACCTCCCTTTCCCCCCCACAGACTTCTTCCACATGTTTCTGAACTGTCTTTAAAGACCACAACACATCACGTTCCCTCTCTGCTGAAAAATCATTTTGTTAAAGGATGTAATTAAAAGTTAATATAATTATTTTTAATCGAAACCTCTTTGATATCTTGGCATGAATGGTGGTGAAATGCCAAACAGCTTAGCAAAGCATCTCATTAAGCCAGCTCTCAGTTGGGGCAGGAAGGCTGTGCCAGGAATGCTGATTTTTCACTTCCTTTTGGCTGGTAGCTGGCCCCTAACCAACGGGGATTTCAGCCCTCAAAGGGCAGAGGGCAAGTGAGGAGGGAGGTATGGTTCTATCTGCTGCTATTTATGCAGTATTGTAAATTTATAAACAAGTCCTTTCTGTGTTCGCTGAGGTTTGGAAGAAGGGAGGTTGGTGGGGATTTTTTGTCCCCACTGGTCTGCACATGTGATTCAAGTCTGTTGTTGCTGATCAAGTAGAGAACAAGGCTTGACTGCCTTGGCCTTTGTAAGATCAAGTCCTTTCTGTTTTCCACCTGCTCCGGGAGGGCAATGTTCAGTGCCTCGCAGCTTTTTCCAGCCCTGCAAACTCAGCCTGTGCCTCTCCTCCAGATCTGTATGGGAACATAAGAAGAAAAATTCCTTTGCTATGTAGCTCCAAATACACTTTCTGAGGTGTTATTCACCATCTTCTGCTCTCAGAAGATGACAAGTTTCATTCTTTTTAGTGTTTGGGTTCCTACTGACATAATCTCCATTAGCTCATGAGCAAATCTTGCATGCCAAGGCACTGAGCTCATATGCTTATTCTGTCAGTTACGCCTTGGTCCTTGCCTCTAGACAGTCCTGTGTTTTGGCACTCTGCCTTCTGCCGCTGATCCAAGGAAGGCATTTCACAAACATGTTAATATCCCAGGATCTCATCTTTTTGCTAGAAATTGTTATGGTCTGTAGAAATGCTGGCAGCCATCCGCAGCTGTAGCCTGCTCGCTGCTGCTGCTGGGATGGCATCTTGTGCTCTCACCTCCGGCGCTTCGCCTCGCTGTGGAGCACTTGCCATGGCAGGGCAGCTAGAGCTGGGGCTGGCTGAAGAGCCTGTTGGGTTCTGCTTCTCTCTCCCCATTGACCTCAGTTCGAGCCTTTAATAAGTGCAGATCACTGGTGGATTATGATTTTAATGAGGAGTATTCCTATGTTCCAGTTTCAGAATGAGTTTGTATTTAAAGGGCTGTCATTAGCTGGTCATTTCATCCAGCGGATGTCTTGGTTTGGCTGCATAGGAGCGTAGTAATGACCCAAATTCTGGGAAACTGGAGTGTGGAATCAGGATATTTGTCAGTGCTGATTTATTAGGAGTGATTTACTGGTTAATCAGACCCAGGAGGTTCTCCTTCATCAGGATAATGTGCAAGTGGAGAACAGACCACATGTAACAGCAGCTATTACTGCTCAAGTGTCAGCTGTGTTTTTCAGCCTGTGGCCTGCAGACCCTTGGGTATATGTTGCATGTGCATGGACAGGTTATTGAATACATCAGCATCTTAGGCTCTGGTATGTGTGTTATACATATCTTTATTTTTGTGCATCTTTGTCTTTCAAAGATCAGCAAAATCCAGTTTTTGTGTATATAAAAGCCCTCTGTGTTTGGAAAGAGGTTGTAGTCAGCTAGATGTAGATGTGCTTTGGGTGTTATGTAGGCTAACACTTCCATTTGGGTTTTCCGGTACAAGTTATGAAGGAGGAAATGGCAATCAATTGTCAAGAGATGCTTATGGGCCATGTCCACTGTTTTATTGACCCTTTATCACATTGCTTTCATGCTGAATATTCAGAGTCTAATCTTCAGCTCTGTTCATTTGCTTTTCTGCCAGCCTTGTGCACAAACTTTTTCTGGTTTTCCTTCAGCAGTGTGACAAGCTTCTCCTTTTGTAAGCTTCCTGGGCAGACTGTCTCATTTTTCACTAACTTACTGTCTTTGTGAATTTCTATTTACAGAAAGTTTCTGCTCTTCTCCTGGTTAGTTTCTTCCTCAGTTTTTAAACCTGAGTAATAATAAACTGTTGATAGAAAACAGAATCTGCAAGTCCTGATCCTCAGCTTTCATAAATCATAAAGGGGATTGGAATTGGTAAAATCCATTCATTTCAATACTTAACCAACTTGGAGCAGAGATTCAATAGCACAAAAACTGTAGTTTGTGCTCCATGGGCTGCAACATCATATACTGTAAAGAGATGTAGCACAACTGAAATAAGGATAGATTGGTCAAATCAGCAGCTTGTATTAACTGTGTAAAGAAACTGCCATTTTATTTTTCTTTGAAGTGATAAATCGTTAATTGGTAATATCAGTTTATAAAGAGTTTCTGGGTTTTGGATGTTTCATCCTGGAAGCATAATTTACAGGTAGGGAAAACCTCTCCATCTCTCTGAAGCAGGGAGGTTTGAGAGAAATGCACTAATTGTTTTGGGAAAGCCACTGCTGTGCCTGCTTGTTCCTCGCACAGTGCTTCGCCTGCTCCTGTTAATTTGAGCTGCTGTTCAGAGCTGCAGCCCGATGCCGTTCCTCCGCAGGAATGGCAGAGGAGGCTCTGCATGGTCCTGGGAGCCCAGGCGAGGCACGGGCTTCCTTCTGGCACTCCTCAGGAAGATGGGAAACAATGGAAACAAATCAATCGCCCTTAGTGTTTTCTGCTATTTAAAGAGTTCATTAAGGCTCCAGAAACCAAAGTTGTGCAGACAGGACCATATCTGATTGGTGAAAACACAAAAAAGGCAAGTAGATTCACTGGCATGGGCGGTTTCTTTTGTCCAGCAAACAGCTCCTGAGTCTGGCTGCGTAGGCTAATGCAGCGGCTCACATGTGCGTAACCCAGTATAGCACTGGGAGTTGCTAGTGTATGAGTTTTAACGCTAACTCGGTCACTGGTATTCCTACCTAACAAGTCACATAGTGCTGCCTCTGAAAAGCACACATAAAACTCTCGCTTGCTTAAAGCACGGCCCATGTTAGAAACATGTTGCTAGACTGGAGAATTCACCTCCCTGACTCCCATTGCAAAGGGGATGATCTCAGCATCGCATGTTCCCCAGCATGGGTGAGGGAAGGATTGAAAATGAATTAATTAAAATGCCTGTTAAATACTTTGAAGATAAAAAGCATTATGGGCCTGAGCTGAAGCCTGCTGAAGTCAGTGGTAATCTTTTTATTGACTTGAGTGGTCTTTGGATCAGGTCCTGTTATATGAAGCTTTTAATATGAGCGATGGGAGAACCACTGAGCTGAATTTAGAACTCATTTGCAAGTCATCTGTTCTATATTTGGAAAAGAACTGTGAGCCAGACTCACTGAGCTACATAATCCCCTCGAAGTTTGCTCAGAAACCTACATAAACAATATTAAGGGCATAGTGCTCTTCAGTTGACAACTTGGAATTATTTCCTATACAGAGGGTGACATCAAACCTATTTTGGGGATATTCAGGGTATATAGGGGTTTTTTTGCTGGTCCCCAGTGCCATGGGAATTAATTTCAACCACAGTGGAAAAGTAAATCACTTGGGAACTGAGAAATGCATATGATAATTGGTGAATTTGCATCAAAACTATTTCTGAGCTTTCTTGACATAATGGATGTTACTGGTTGATATTTCTCCTGGGGTTATTCTCACCTGGAGTCTAGCTAGCCAAATAAAGCTCTGTCCAAGCTTCTTGTGTCATCGGTGGAAAAGGATGGGCCCCTCCAGGGCATGATTCATCCCAAATGAAGATAGATGCTTGAGACTGGGGAGAAGGGGGGGAAATGAGTAATGTGTGCTTGTAAAGCACTTGAATATAACTGCAAGAGGTGCTGTTCTCCACGGAGAGAATTACTGTGTGTTTTCCTATGAATGTAACTGCACTTCAAATTGCTTTGCAGTATGAAGCCTTAGAATCAGGTATCATATTCCAGCCTATTTTCTTGACTTTGCTAATTGCTTCCTGTCACTTCAGCAGCTTAAAATTGAGGTTTGGTGTCATCCGTGTATTTGTGTGTGCTGGTAGGTCTCTTGTAGTTTAATGAATCATTAAATAATGTTCAGCTTTCAGACCAAAATGAAAATAGGAAAATGGATAAATAAATATTGTATTCAGCATCCTGTTCCTGTGCCACAAAGTTACAGTCTTCAGTATACTAGAATGTAATTAGTTATTTAATTAGGGTCATACTCTTTAGAATGCAGTTCACCTGAATGACTGATTTAACTAATGATGTGTGCCACTTTACAGCACTGTGTTCTTTGTATTAATTACATTATTCCATCATTACATGGTTTAATAATAATCTGCACAGGTTAATATTTTGGTACTACTACTAAAATTAATGGTTCCAAACTTCTATGAAGTATCACGCAGGCTCCTGTTTCATGATCCTGGGGCTTTTGGGTAATAACCTATTTTCAGAATGTCGTGGCTAAAATATCTAATTTGCTTTTCTATGCATTTGAAAAGTATTAATTGCATTTATATGTAGGAGACAGTAGCACATGACAGTTCAGTCTGAACTATATATACACCCCCATTATTTTTTAAAGAACACTCAAGCCATTCAATGTCTGACTAACCGGTGTTTTCTTAATGGGTTGAAGTTGAGTGGCTTTTGACAGAAAAATGTTGTCAGCTTCCTAGAGAGTCTGTACAAGCCTTGAAGAGACTGTAGAGGCATGCTTGCATTTAACGTAACACAGTTAATTATTGCTTTGGGTTTTAACTTTGGGACTTCTCTCCCCCCGTGATTGCACACGTGCTCAAGTGTGTGCAGGAGATGCTGCAGGCAAGAAATTACAAGACAAAGATTTTCGTTTTCCTGTGCCTTGCTTCCTTGCCCTAAGTCAAGAGGTGTAGGGTGGCATCATGTGTCTGTGGTCCTTGGCACACACGTAGGTCCTTCTCATTAATTACTTTTGATAACTTCTATGTTGTGTGAAATAGCAAAAAGTAGTGTGAAACTAAATTTGGTAATTTAGTCTGTTTTAAAAATTAGGAAATCTAATATATTTACAGGCACACGTACAAAGGTCTGAATGCATTCAAGTGTTTATGTGCTTTCCTGGATCCGGTCAGTTAAAAAGCTCCAAGATACAAAGTTCCATTGATTTCTTCTGGTGTTGTGGATGTAAAGCACTTCTGTAATTCAGCTCTCTTCCTTTTCTGTTTGTTCACCCTGTCCGAGGCTGGATTAAGGACCTTTGTCCTCTAAGTCACATTGTAATTTTCAGTTATTTGAAAATAAGAGATTTCAAAAGCAGCTGAGAGACTTGGAACACAAACCTCTCAACTGCCATGGGACCTCTGCTCCTAAATGATATGTAGAGGCTGCATAAGTTGAGTTGGGGTGGAAGGTTTGGATAGAGCAGGAGAGAAAACACAGGAAACAAACAGCTGTGGACAGAGACGATGATGATTGTGTTTGCAGACAACTTGAGAAAATTTCCTTGAGCTACCCCAGCGGTAATTCACGTAAAGCCTTTCTTGGTCTGACAGAAGCTTCTGAAAACCAGGGGAACTTTCTGAGCAACATAGAGCAAAAGAAAGACTCTCTGCTTGCACCGTATGTAATGAACATGCTGCCTGTATGCACATCAAATCCGTCACCGTAATCTCAGGCTTATGAAAGAAATGGTAGCAGTACCTGGTGAAAAAAAGCATGCTGAAATCCCAACACACGTATCTCTATCAATAAAGTCATCTAGAAAATCAATAGATAAAGCAGAAAAATCTGAGAGGTAATTTCAGTAAGAGCTCAATCTGTCTGGAAAGAAGTGCTACAGTGCTATAAAAAGTGAGGACGGTCACCTTTGGTGATGTCCTGAAGATATTAATGCTCTTATAAATTGCTCCTCAATAGACAAACAGATAAATAAACAAGACAAGAGGATCTGCTGGCTACCTTGGCAGTTGATTCATATTAACATGCTGCATCTTTGCCAGGTTATCAAACTCACCTTTGAAGAATTTGAACTAGAAAGAGGATATGACACTCTGACAGTGGGTGATGGAGGACAAGTCGGAGACCAGAAAACTGTGCTTTACGTGTAAGTAGCATGTCCTTTGTCCCTGTGAGAAATCCACACCTCAGTTTTGCCTGATGAGATGTAGCTGATGTGTTTGGATGAAGGAGTGCCAGTCTGGTTGCTGTACTGGATGGTTTATATGCTGTTTGTCATTTTTGGTGGAGCTGACTATTCTTGGTGTGTTCTTCCCTCATCACATTCTCTTAGGCTTCAGCTGACAGAGAGGCTCTTACCTCTTTGCTTTGCTTCTCTTGAGCTGCCTTTGTTGAGGCCCCTTAGAGAGAGGCTGAGGCTGTCCAGGGAGCTGAGTGAACAGGATTAAAGTTCGGATACAAGAGTAAATGCAAATCAGGCAGAAACTGAGAACTGTTTGGATCTCTCTCCTGTGCCATCCTTTAACAGTGCAAAGCGGCTGTAAATCTGTTATCTTTGAGTGACATCCTGAGCATTTTACACTGTGTGCATTTGTGTAAATGATGACACGTGCTTCTTCAAGGCTGAGAATTGGTCCCCCTCAATTTATATCCTTTAGTTTGCAGATAGGATGTTCTATGGAGGTTTCTTCAGTGGAGGAACATTGTAGATAGTCCTACTTTCCTTCCAGGCCTTCCTATATCAGTGTTTCCCATCTAAATATGTTTTTTGGGGGGGGTTTGGTTGTTTTGGGTGGTTTTTTGTTTGTTTCTTGTATGAAGAAAGGACATTGGACTAGTACAGGGCCAATCCAGCCGTGCTGAAGCAGAGCAAATCATGAGTCATGCATAGCACTGTGCTAATGCAAAGGTGTGCTGCTTGCCTGAACTTCTTGACTTTAGGTCAGCTTTGAGCACCTACAGGTATTTTGCTCCATATTCTAAAGCTCAGTCATGCCCCGTGGCTGTGCGCAGGTGCTCACCACTTCTGAAAGCGTGGCTTCGTGCCATGTTGGGGTATTGTTTGCCTGTTATGAGTGAAGATGTAAGCCAGTGGTGTTTGTCAAAGTCTCAAATGTCGTGAGGGTGCTTGCAAGGCCAGATACTGGAGCAGAAGCAGGGAAAAGTCACTGTGACTTTTGGAAGGAATATTTGAAGTGATGAACGGGGTGTTGGAGCCAGGGCCACCAGCATCCAGCTTTAGTGTCTTAACTTGAAAGACTCCCTTCTTTTCTATCTAATCAAAAATGTGTAAGAGCAAACAACTCTCCAAAAGCTACTCTAGCAAAGCTGTTGTACTCTTTCCAACTGGTAGAGAGTATTTCATATTGTGTTTTTTAATGCCTCCTCTTCGCTTGTTTTTCCACATGAATCAGCTTCCCACTCCATTTTCACTTATCTTAATGTTTGCTTGTCTTTCTGAAACCTCTGTTTCTCTGAGGTTCATTTTCCTATACATTTCTTTTCAGAACATGAACACTGGTGATATTAGGTCAGGAACTCTAACCTGCAATGTATATAAATGTAAAGTCTGATTATTGCAAAAGTGTTTGTAATTAAAGTGTCACAGAACGTTTCACAGCTGATTGGTCCAAAAGTGCAAATTACTGCCAGGGGAGTAGTTTGTAATAACTTGCTGAGATGATTTCTCATTCCATCCCTTTTTGTTTGCCTAAAGCCCATGAAGATTTTCCTAGATTTGATTTTAATCGTTCCACGTTTTCTCACTCTGTATTAGCTACTCAACACCTTGCTAATGCAAATTTGGAATATCTGAGACTGTCTGCAGAAGGTGTAGCATCTGGTATCTTCTCCCAGTGCAGGAGAACTTTCCATTAAATTGCTGATGCTAATCTTACTAGGGGAATTTTTTTAAATCTGGGAGGATAAGTTGAAAACTAATGAAATGTGAGAGAGGTGTGAAGACCATAGAAATACTCCATTTGTAATGAATGTGATTGAAAGTCCATGCACAACTTTTCTCAGTATTTGCTGCCCTCTTACCTACTGTCAGCTGAATTCATGTATCAGGTATATCCGTTGGATACAAGCTGTAGGGTTTTTTTGGAGGAATCAACATGCAGAAACCTAACCCTGTCAAAGATAGGAGTTCCAATTTTCGTACTACTCTTCATTTATCCTTGACTATTGAGGAGGCATTCAGTCCTGCAGCCTTTCAAATCAAGAAATATATTTGAATCAACTTGCATAGCAGCAGACGTTATCCCAAACGGAGGTATGAAGGACCGTTTGTTTCCAGTCTCACTCTCATCCCTGTAAAATGCATCTCTGAGAACATAACAGATTGTTAGGCCGAGCTTTCTGACTGGCAGAGAGGATTTTATTCCCTGAAGTAACAAGCACCCAAATCAATCATTTGGCTTGTTAAAGTGCAATGGGAAAGCATGCAAAAACCTTTGAAGCGCCTTTTTCTGAAGGTTTTTCTCTTGGTATGTTCCTCATTCCTACCTGTCTGCTGCTTAAATAACTTGAGAAGAATCAACAATAGCACTTCTTCTGCACTCTCCATCAAACTCTCTGGATGCAAAACAGTCATTAGAACAAGATTACTTCTTAATTTACCAGCACCCTGGGATCAATAAAATTTCTGATGCAGGTCAAAGCAGTAACAGAGCAAAGGTGGGGGCAGAACTGGGAGAGCTTTGATGGGCTTGGGAGACGTGAATGTGATTTCAGGGAAAAACACGCTCCAGATTCCACAGCCAAAGCTTGAGCGGTGGCTGGTTTCAGGTGTTACAGTAGTCCCTGGTGCGTAAGTGACCGGTGAAAGTCGCTGGGCTGGGGAGGAGAGTTATGTACATGGCAAGGTTGGTCCCATTTACGCCGTTAGGTACCTGTAAGGCTATTGGAAAGAATCTGGCACTCAGCAGGTAGCCAGTGTTAAGAATGTCAAGCAAGTAGAATAAGTAGCACAACCCTTCAAGCAGTCATTTGGCTTCACTCTAAACAAACAGTAATTGGCAGATCAGCCATACTGTCTCCGATTACTCAGGAAACTGGGAATTGCAACAATTATGCCTGGAGGTTGCAAGTTACATTTATTCACAGGATGCTATCAACACACAGCTGCTGGGTTTGTTCCCTTGCAGTATTGGTTTGCAATAATTCTGCCTTAAGAGCCTGGGGATCAATTTTATCAAGAAGTCTTTCAGGTGCTGCTATTGTACTTGAGAATGGTGCCAGGCAGAAGCCTTATCTATACATATGTACGTATTTAGATTTAAGCAAATGCTACAGGAAAAAAAAAACCCACCTATCCACTTGAAGTAGTTGCGCTTAAGGTAATTTATAAATTTATGATAGATGATACCTTAGCAGAAATAGTATAACAACAACATTAAACACTGCCACTAAGACAGGCAACATAACACTCATACTCCTGTAGTAATGATCCCTTCCCACGCACTGTTACTCTGTTTTCAGAAGCAGAGGGAAGGGAAGGAGCTGCGCTCAAAGCGGGCGTTTGTGCATGTGTAAGTGCCTACACTGGTGCTTGTGTGGGTGGGGGATAAAACTCTAAAGCTGTGTTGAACCACAATGAGGTGATTAATCCCAAAGACTGAATGAGCCGCACATGGCTGATTAATACGGATATATTGGTGACATTTTTCTAAATCTCTTCAGCTCTCCTAGGAGTAGCCTTGAAGGGTAGGCGACGTCCTGATCATCCCATACTGCCTGGATTAGTAGCACTTTTCAAGGGCTCACAGGGCATTCGGCAGATTTGAGGCTCGTGCCTTGTCTTCCACGGGGTTTTTGAGATCCTTGTGGAAACTTCTCTGTCAGGATAGAAATGTAGCAGGGAACGTGTTGAAAGTAAATTTTTGTAATACTAGAAAATAGTCTGAAGGCAGTTAAGAGGATTCAGTCACCGGTATGGGTTCTGGGATTTTTATTTGTTTGCGTATGTTTTGCTTCAGTGAGAAAGGAAATTATTACTATTGATGCTGGATAATATATTGTAATAATGGTACTAAATTGTAATTATTATAGTGATGATAATAATAACTTGCAGGCCCTCAACTATGGTAGAAGACTCGCTGTTTAGGTAGTATGCAGAAACATACTGAGAGGCTCATCAGTCTTGAAAATCCAGCAGGTTTTTGGACAGTATTCTGTTTTGGGGTTATTCTTAGTTGTGTTGGCATTGCTCTCGTTATTTTCTGCTCCTACAGAGGTGTATGTGGCCTTTATTTTGGTGGGAAAGTAAGTTTGGGGAGACATATAGGCTGTTTACTTGTTCTTATTTATGTTTACAGCTTGACAGGCACCACAGTCCCTGATCTCATCGTTAGCACACACCACCAGATGTGGCTCCTCTTCCAGACAGACAGTGTCAGCAACTTGCTGGGATTCAAAGCAACATATGAAGGTAATCCAAACATCTCTCTTAGAGTTTCCCTGTTTTAAAAGGATCAGGGATGAGATGGGTACAGTTGTTTGGGAGAAGAGAGAAAGAAGCTTCTCTAAATATATTGAAGCTCTGCAGATTTTTTTTTTTTCTTAAAACTGAGGCTTTGCTCCAATAAGAACAGCTTTCATGATTTCTTTTCTTTTCCATGAAAGCAGACTGGGTGGGTAATGTTTCGTTGCCATTTCATCTGCTTTGTTGGAAAAGAGTTGGTGAATTTCAGCTGATGGCAACAGACTGTGTCTGTGGGAGAAAATGAGATCAAGTAATCAATGGTTCCACTAGATTAGTGGCATCAACTATGTTAAACTTTGACTAGTCTGGAGTATTACAAACGAAATAAAAGTTAATGCTGGGGTTTTTCAAAAGAAATTCATGAAATGCATTAGGATGTGAATGGTGAAGCCTGTCATAAGCTTCTGTGTTTACTGTTGTAGGTATTTGCAAAGTTAGAGAAAGTGTGATGGAAAAGTGTTCCTTCTAACTCATGTGAGTGACTGGTGATTCTAGTTGAAGCTTTTCTTAGATTCCTGGTTTGAGGAGGAGTTAGGTTTTTGCAGAAATCTCCATCTTGTATTTCCACATTTGGTGTGAGCACCTCGGGTCCTTAGCTTCCTCTGCAAGCGCTGCTCTGAAGAACGTACTCTCTGTCCTCCATCCCATAGCCTCGCGCCTGCGGAGGGGCAGCTTGTTTCCATGATGCAGCCACTAGCACAGACACACAGGAACGCTTCACTTAGATGTCAGCTTCTTTTTGATATTGTCATCTTGAATCTCTTTTCAAAGCACTTGAATGCCTTTCGGTTTTCTCTGTGACCTACTGATACCAGTCATGGCTTACTCTTTTGGCTCTGATGCCTAAAAGTAGGCACACAAATCTTCATCTAGACATGGGGGCTGCTCCTGAAATGTCTGAGTACCAGCAGCTTCCACTGACATCAGCAGTAACATTTAAATCTGTTTCTTTCAAGGGCCCGAAATGCATATTAGCGTTCATTCATTTTTAGAAGTGTTTCTCTGGGACTTGCTGTGTTTCAGGGGAGTGTCACACCGTGTTCAGGCCAGGACCTGCCCGTAGTAGTGCTGCTGATTGATGCTGAAGTAATGGCATTTAGGAGCCTGAAGGGACCTGACCTCCCAGAACGCCTAGTTGGACTAAATGCCAGCATGTCCAGGCAGGCTGAGCAGTACCTTGAAGCGGGGACTGGGTCGTGATGCTGGAGTATTTACAGGATTGCAGGACCAGGTCAGCAGAAAAGTCATAGAGAGACATAGATAAGAGATAATGGAATTGAAAGAACGAAAAGGCAAATCCAGCCTGATTGTCTAGGGAGCATCTTAATGGTACTATTCCAGTCTTACTGGCTGTGACTGTACCAGCCTGAAAGCTTCCTCTCTGCGGTAGCTGTGATGTCTGTCTCCTGCCACGTTTGTCTGTGGCTGATTCTTGGCAGCCTGGCTGCACCCCTACCTGCCAGCTGCGGATGAGCAAAAGCACTCTCCAGCTTTGCTTTGAGATCCTGTCTGATTTGTTAATCTCATCCAAAGGGCAATGTGGACATATTCTTTCAGTATCTTGATAAATCTTATGTTTACCCTATAGCATAGCACATAAAGTTGCAAAGCACATGATAGAGGGACTTCCTTACACTGGTGTTCATCTTTGTGAACGTTGGGTCTATGAGGAGCTTGGCTTTTTCCTCCTCTGACTTGCTTTGATGCTACTGGTAGCTTGATCTATAGCAAGGCTGAGCTGCTCTTGCTCCCTGTGACCTCACCAGTCGGTTTGGGGATCACCATTATCATTCATGCTTTGGAGTCCTGTTGTATGGAGCGTCCAATGTCAAATGTGCTTCTCCCTTCCCGACTCATCAGCTTTACCTGCACTGCTGCTGCCTGTTTTGCTATACTCTTCTATGTCCACAACCTCCTAGAGACGAAAAAAAAAAGGGAGTGTTCTGGCTCTGCTGTCCCCTGATGAGCCTTAAAGGAGGGACCCTTCCCTGGGGAGTGTCTGTCCTTTGCATGTATTAGAAGTAAGGCTACTCTCTGCCTATCGCTCAAATCTTTTCTCTTTTTCTGGGCATCTTTGCAGGTTTTGTACAGCGGCTTACTGACCTTGCAAAATGGATTTGTGCACGAACAAAGAAATACACTCCATGCTTAAGGTCCATGCTGGTGCTATCCTGAGGTTAAGCTAACCCCCAATCAGCCAGGTCCATAAAACTCTTTCAGTTTTTGTGAATGCTTTGAGTTACAAAGCAAGAGACATTTAAGTAAGAGGCAATTAGCACTTGCCAAATACATTATGAAATTATATGCAACTTAAAAGTTTCAGTTTTATGGCCATGCTTCTTCCTAATTGTGAGAGGAAAATTACAGCTAATGGAGCTATATAAAGTCAAGACCAAAAATCTGCCTAATAGAAGGGCAGAGTATTGCTTATAGAGTATGTTTAAATAGCCATCTATCCTAAAATGTGTAAGTTTTAGTGTACATTTTAAGTGTAATGCAATCATAAAGCCTGTTGCTAGTGCTGAAACAGTTACGCCTAAGAGATTTATTGATGCACAGATTCAAGGACCTGTTGGAAGGAACATGCTGGGGAGGACGATATGCCATCAAATTTTTAATGTAGGGTTCCTGAGAAGGGGGAGCCAACCAGGTCTTTTTGCTTCACTTGTGAGTAAAGAGAAAGCATATTTGTACCGGGAAGAGTATACAAAACACAAGGTATCTGGTTTTCCAAATCTGCACTGCAAGATTGGATGTGTTTGGAAGAAATGCTCAGCAGGTGTAAATCAGTGTGACAGCATTGATTTTCAATTAAGCTGTGTCAGTCTTTACTAGCTGAGGATCTGGCTCATTAATGTTCATGAAGATTACTTCTAAATCTCCAATGTCTCAACTGCAGCCGCTTTTATCCTTTCAAACAGACATTCTCTCATAATAGTGAACAATGTTTTTGGACTTCCAGTGCTTGTCAGAAGAAATTTGTATTAAGCTCCACTTTGCTGGAAAAGTCTTTTCTTTCTCACAACTGTAGCGAGCTGATTGATACTGCAATTTAGTGCTTGACTTGTGAGAGGGTTTTACAGCCTCCTGGGGTCCTGGGTCTTGTCTTCTCCCTTCTTTGCTTTAATCTCAGGTGACTTGTTCTGAGAATACCTTCCCCTTAGAGCTGATGTCTTCCACAGCCATTGAAATGGTTCTTTGAAAGTTCCCAGGTCAACCCCTTGTAACGGTTGGGAATAAATAATTCCCTCAAGTAACATTTTCAAAAGTTCTTGAGAAATTTAGGGTTCATTGAAGAGGATTCAGACTCCCATAATCTCATCTGCAATCCTTCTGCAGTTATGTTCCCCATCGTGGACTGAAGATGCTTGGTCTCCCTCACAGGGGAGGTGTGGGGAAAAAAATGTTTCTGTTACTGATGAGCTTGAGGTTATTACAAGCAATAGTGTAAAAGCAAATGAATAGTATAAAATTCTGTGGTAAGAGACAGAAATATTAAACCATGAAAAAATAGAACAAAGCCAGATTTTAATTTAGCCTTACATTTATTTATGTATTTTTAATATAAAGTAATAATTAAAAATTAAAACTAGATTTATAGACACACTAGTCTAGTTTGGATTTCTGTTGGAATTGGGTTAGTCTGGGTAGAGCTACGGTCTATGTTCTGAACTACCAGCATGCTGCAGGCAGGGGATGATTAAACAATATTTATTGTTGTTGAAATGCTGACTAAGTATGGAGAGCTTAGCTTTAGAGCTGAAATTTAGCCCCATGGTGCTAAGAGGCTTAGGAGCTCTGCAGAGCTGGAGCCTGAAGATTTCCTCTACTGACCTTTCTGGTTTTAATCAAATCAGTGCTGCCCAAGGTGTTTGGTCGGATGAGCTTGCTGGGTTTCCACATCTGTTTTTACATATATGTTATATGTAAATACAGAACTCTATATAGATGCCTGCATGCAAGCTGCATGTAAAGGTGTTCATGCATATATGTCAAAATGAGAACAAACAATAATGTCTTAAGTTGCCTGATCCTTGGAGACTTGGGGAAAAAAATACGCTTACCTGAAACGAGTTCTGACGCCGCTGTTCAGAGTTAGCTTTCGAAGCTGAGGTCGTGCTCCCTGGCACGGAGCACTGTCTCTGGTTCTGCCTAGTGAAACGCTCTCAGGTTTCACTGAGAAGCCCAGGTAACATACAGGTAGTTTTCATTGATTATGTGTGTGTATTTTTTTTAGGTTCTACATTACCTAACCCCCCAATATTGTTGATGGTGGAAGTCTGTCAGAAAACTTAGGGTTTATATCTTTCCTACTCTGCTTTTTCATTAAATGTATTGACTCATGTCATAAATAGCTAGTGCTGAAATACTGCTGAAGCAAGAGACATGAAGGCTTTTAGCTTATGATGTGTTGACCTGAACTGCTCTCAGGGTCATGTTACTTGTATTTAAGTCTCCTATAAACCTTAGCGGGAGTGATTTGATGTTATGCCACAGGGTTTTAATGAGCCTGCTAGATTCAGTTTCTGCATTTGCCCTGCAAGAGTGGTTTTCAATGGGAGCGATGTGGCAAAGATATGCAGAAAGGGCCTTTCCTTCTTAGTTTATCCCCTCCTCCTCATCATGTTTCCTCTTTAGATCCTTTTTTTCCCCTCATTGTTGGAATCAACAAAGAACTAGGCAACAGAAACACCCTGGTCCGGGTTCCTTCAGATACATACCTAACACTATTAGCTTTCATTAGTTTAAGCAAAGTTAATATATGTACGAAATAATGTGTGTGAAGTTAAGTATTTTCTTGAGGGTCTTTTCTAACTAGGGGTAACATTTGTGTGATTTCCTCAGGTATGGCCTCTAAGTGCTCGCAAATCCCCCATCTTGTGGGTATTTTTTTCCAGAAACTGGAGTTTTGCTAGCGCAGTGCTTGCTTGCAGCTCCGAAATCCTCATTTTCCTCTAGAGCCGAGTCAGGCAGGAGCGGAAATTCCCACGGAACCCCAGGAAAAGAGTGGCCTAAATTTTGGGTGCCTGCAGTGTTTCTGTGCAGCTGCGTAAAGGAGCAGAGAGGTTCTTGCTCTCATTAGTCACTCTGGAAGTGTGGGCTGCCGCCTCTGCGGTGAGCAAGGGACCCAGTTTCCCCACCCACCACCAGAAGACAAACAGCATAAATAGCTGATGAAAAATTTCTGGTGAAACATTTTCTGTTAGAAAATGCTGTTTTGTCAAAATCTTACCTCTTGATATAATATTTGATGGAGAAGTTTTGAAAGATTCATGTCAACTTGTTTCATTTAAATAATGTCAAAACACTTGATTTAGATGTTCTTGTTTAGTTTTGACTTTTATTATTCTAATGTGGAAGTGATTTTACTTAAACATCAGGAGAAATGTTTCAATCTTACTTGAAGTAACATGTTTTGATATTTCTGAATCACTCATTTTTATAATTTCTGCTCTGCTAAATATTTCATGAATTTTACTATGTATGAAAAGAAATGTAGGAACCAGGGGATTTTCTCAGGACAGAAATTCCGTTTTCTGACCTCTCTAATGTAATAAAATGTGCTAGCTTTGTTTGCATGCTGCTAACAAGGAGATCACGCGCATGGTGGAAAATGCGAGCTCTAACTCTTCATTTCTCTCCCGTTCCTCAACCTGTGATTTCACTCTGTCTGTAGAGATGTTCCAGCTGGGTTCATGCAGTGTGACAGAAAAGGACTATGCAAGCTCACGAGTGAGGGGGGAGCCCCAGGAGGGAGGAGACCGTTCAGTCAGTGCCTCGAGAGCATCTGTGTTACCTTTATTCTTTCTCAGCAGAGGGTCAAAAGGGAGTTATTTTTCTTTGGCTGCTTTTTTTCTGAGTATCTGGTAGCCTAAGCATGTCCTCATTTTACAAAAGCAATGAATATGCTGAACACTTGTAGCTCCCTTTGGCTTCTGCAGTAGCTGGAGCTGCTTAGCATGTCTGTCTGCAGCCCCTTGGTGGAGTCCCTGTGGCCGCCGTCCCTCCAGAGCCACACATACGTGCAGAGGGAAGCTCTTCAGGTCAGTGATGAAATCTTAGCCTTGCTGAATGTAATGGCAAAACTCCCATGGGCTTTAGGAGGACAGGGCTCCCTCTCTGGAGTCTGGTGTGGGCAGGAATATGTTGCGTGTCTGTGTTGAAGAGCTTTGTTGCTCCTCAGTGGAAGAGCCTCTGAACGTGGAGGAGCAGCCTGAGAAGTGCTGGCACTTCTGCTCCCCGTGGCCCCGGCAGCGCTGGATACAAAGCGGGCTGGGAGATGACTGTGGCTCACCCTGGCCCTTAACACTTGGTTCGTTGTTTTAAGAGATGGCTGGAGTGACATATGTTAGCGTCCATCTCATTCTCACCAAGTATCAGCAACCAGAGTGGTACCGGGGCGTTCAACGCTTCCTGGCCCAGGGCGCTCAGCATCACAGGCTTCAGTGATAGCAGGAACTGGAGACGCTGGGTGAAAGGCACCCTGCAGGACAGCTCGCCATCGGTGTTATTTGCTAATGCTGTATTTCAAGACTTCAAGGTGTGGGAAGGAAAGGAATAAAAAAAAAAAAGAATTTTTAAAGGCTGTTGACTTGTAGCAGAAAGCGTTACCAGTTTCCCGTGTCTGTCAGGACAAATGATACATGCTTAAAATGTGCATGCTACCCTTTGATCTGGTTACTCTTTCTTGAGTTTTAAAGCTGAATTTTCTTTTCATGATTTGCACTATTTGTCTCCTGCTTTTTTTTTTTTGGAGAGTAATGTACAGCTTAGTGCTACTTTAATATCTGAACTGTTTTCTTTTTTGTTTTTTTTTTATTATTTATATATGCAAGTACAGATCTTAAACATTTGGATTTTCAAAGTCTGCAGGAAGATATGTAAATCCTGGCAAAGTGTTTTCAGACAGGCAAAAAAAAAAGGAACCTATTTCATGAAAACTTTAATATGAATGTTAATTTATGTTAAATTATTTTTGGGATGCTTCATTACCTGGCAGTGACTTTTTAGTTCAAGATGCATACGGCAGTAGCAGAAGCTAGGTGCCTTGTTGTGACTTCTATTCAAAATACACCTGTATCCAAGTTGCCTGAAGTCAGAATAATAATGAGGTGCTTGCTGTTATTCAAACCAAATTGGAATATTAGATGGAGTAATGCAAATCTTGGATTATGCGATTTTCCTCTGTAAAGAAAATGTCATAAAAGAAGTTTCCAATTTGGTGTAAGAAATTGAAAATGGGGAGAAAAGACAGCGAGGCTGATCATAGATGATGGGGATAAAAACTAGAGAATGCGGAAGACGAGATGAATGTGAAGCAGATAAATAATGTGGGAGCACTGAGGAGGCTGTAAAGGAATGAAGTTTTGTAGCTAATAGTGATACAGAGCAGGGGGCCCTTTTGAAATGAAATTGTACGGAGCAGAAGATAACAGAAAATTGTGTCCATGATTTGTTTGAAGTCAAAATACATGCGCAGCGAGAGTTTAACTGTATGTTTCCATGCAATAAGGTGTCAGCTGTCTGCTTTGGGGGCCACATGCAGAAATGGAAACGGAGGGTAGCAAGGGAGACAGCAAACATGGCAATCCAGCAAACACACCCCAACAGTATCCTCTTTGCCAAAGGAGTTGAAGACCTGGTCCCATTTAGTGAGACGTGGTTTGTCTGCTTCAAAAGAAGTCCTTGAAGCAGATGCGGAGTAGGATCTCCTTGGGTATCGCTGTATTTTTCATTTAGTTGTGATTAATTTAAGGATGAGGAAGCAGTTAGGAGAGGTTGTTAGGATGGCCTTTCAGTGACGGTGGTAAAATCTGTGTGTTACGACAGAGATCTTGGCTGCATTCTGCGCCGCTGCTGACCCCCCGCCTGTGTGAGACGGTGCGGGGGGACCGGCGCTCCCTCGGGGATGCGATGTCTTTGCCGGAGCGCTGACAAGCAGCGCGCAGTGCAGATGTATGGCAGGTATTGCACCAGCTTGGCATCAGAGCCTTCCCCCACGCAACTTTTGTTTTCTTTTTTTCAGAGATTGACCAAGGGAGCTGCGGTGATCCCGGGATCCCAGCCTACGGCAGGAGAGAAGGATCCACGTTTCGCCACGGGGACAGTTTGAAGTTTGAGTGCCAGCCTGCCTTTGAGTTGAAGGGACAGAAAACAATTACCTGCCAAAAGAGTAGCCAGTGGTCTGCTCAGAAACCAGTTTGTGTTTGTAAGTCAGTGAGGAGACGGCTCTAAAATATCGTCATTGTGTGGTGAGGTGGTCACGTAAACAGTATGTTTGTGCTCTGTGCTTGGTACCCGGGACAGGGCAAGTTCTCGTGGTGGCAGAGATGGCACCAAGCTGCAGCTTCACTTAACTGAAGCTGTGGGGAGAGTTTGGCTTGGCTCTTCTCTCCGCAGAGAAGGGATGTGCAGCGAGGACCAGCATCCAGATGGAGATTTGGGCTTGTGCTGGGACAGTGTGCTCTCTCTGCCCTCCTGGCGTTCTGGTTCAGATCCCTTCTGGAGAGAAAGTAGGGCTTTGGTGTCCGAGACAGGAGGCATGGACACGGACACACACAAAAAATAATTTAAAACTTGATTCTATTTTTGGCCGTTTAATTTTCCTTCATTATCTGACAATATTCAGGCTCCCTGCTGCTGGACCTCAATTTTTAATTTGTTGCATGAGTTCTCAGCAGAAGTAGGATATTATGCTCTCAGTAGTGACTAAGGATAAAATTTTCAGATGTAAATGGGAGTTACATGCACAGTCCCCTTTGGGTTTTAATGGTCTCACTGTCCTTTGAAGATGCGTTGGGCAATCTGCTTTATTATATTGACTAAACCTTCACTCAGAAACAATATTGTATTTGGACATTACCAAAACTCACAAAAGCATCTATATTTTCCCCAATTGGTGACAAGCTAACTCTTCTTTTTGTCTCATCTCTACTTAGTTGGATATGTTAAAGTCTGTGCCTTTGAACAGATACTATGGTGTAGGGAAGTGAGACTGAACCTAACAAAAAAATCGGAAAGGAAAATTCAGTTGAGTAACAGACAGAGGACAAAAGTGTGGGGCAAATGGATAGAGAGAAAACAGAAATGTTAATTTTTAGAAGCGTGTATTCACTATGCAGATAAATAGATATGCCGATAATAGATACTCCAGTACAGAATGCTCATTTGTAGTGTGGCAGGAGTTGGTCGGTACCAAAGAGATTACACAGCTCGGGGAGGGGTGGTAAACATTGCTACTTCAGAGCTGAATCTGGGTTCTTCAGGAGCTGTAGGAGAAGCGGGGGCTTCAGCGTCCCTACACTGGCAATTTATGGGAGAACGTGGGAAACTGATTTCGAGTAAGCGCATTTCTTTTCAAGCACTAATTTAAACTGAGTGTTTTGAGTGTCTGTTTGGGGAAAGGAAGCAATTACTTTGTGAGTTTTGCCTTTTCCCAATGCTGTGACTTGGGAAAGGACTTCCCTTCCTACTTGGTTTTCTCTGTAAGCAAATCAGCTAAAGATGTTGATGAGGAAAATGGAGCTTTCCTGGTTGTCTTTGAAGTGGGAAATGTTAGACTGTTTCTGTGCTTAGCATCAGAAGTTGGGGTTTTTTTTGTTTCGCAGAAGTTTCAAATTCATTTGAACAGCTGAGGTTCTTGCTGATAGTTTGTGGCCAGTATGAGAGGGTGGGATCATAGTAGTATAGAAAGGAGACTTTCCAGTAAAGTAGGATTATTTTTTTTGTAGGTAGATACTGAACAGAGGCGCCAAATCAAGCCCCAGTCAGCAGTCCATGCAAAGCGTAGCACAGGCATGAATCTTTTAGTTAAAATCATTCCATTGTATTCTTCTCTGTGGCCCTCCAGCTTTGGATATTTATGACTCAACAAGGCAACATGTAGGTAGAGGGAAAAAGTATTTCATAGCCCTCTCTACACCTTTACTCCCCTGCCTTTATTCTGGACAGCATCATATTAGTGTGCATGAATCAGAAGAGGTTACATGACAAAATGTGTAACCTGGCATGAAATCTGTAGTGAGATTAGTAACAACTCTCTGTAAATGTTGGGAGACCATTGGATATATTGGGCATGAGGTGGGAAAATAAGGTAACCCGATTTATGTGCTGCTAGTTGGAATATGCGAACAATTCAGTGCTTCTGATTCTGGCCGCAAATGCGTGACAAATGCAGACAGAGATTAAACAGTGCGCTATGGTGTATCCTGCTGTCCTGAGCAAATGATTTATGAGCAGACAGAATTTATTGTGGAGAACTCATTTCCTGGGGCTTTGATGACAGAGCAACACAAACCATTTAAGTAATGCATCTGCTTATTGCAATGGGTTCTTAATTCGTGACTGTCTGTGCCTTCGTGATAACAGATCTTCCGTCTTCATCCTCTTTGTTGTCATTGCATCCCTTAACTGTCCAGGGTGAGCACATAGGGCACTTGAGAAACTGTGCAAGACCTTCTTAGTGTGTGTCTTCTGCAAACCCCTTACTAAGCAAGGTATCCCTGGCCTTGCTGTGTGTGTTCAGATTATCTCTGATGAGCTGAGATACCTGAAACAACTGCACTGGAGCCTGGGAACCTGTAGTGCTGTAGCTGGATGGGGTAGCACAGTCATCCATCTGTCTGCTCTGAGCTTGGTGTCTGCTTCTGGCAGTGTGGGTGTCTGAGTATCAGTGATGACTGGATACTGAAGACCTCTCTTTCTCCTTATTCTGCAGCACCTCTTAGCGCTTGCATTGGCTTCGTAATTACTGTCGTTCGCTCTGACACTTGCATTTTGAAAGTTACAGAACTGTGATATCTGTCAAAGGCTAAGGCAGTTTTCATAACTCAGGGTAACCTGAGCCATTGCTTTCGTACAGAGCTACGTTCAGCTTTCTTGAAGTCTTGAAGGACAGCAAAATGGGCTTAGGAGATGTCACACGGATAAATGTTACCTGAGGAAAACCATTGTGCTACTTAGATAAGTTTGTGCCCTGATGGTAGGAACTCATAAGGGATATAATATTCAAACTGAAGTCTACAGTTTCCTGTGGCTGAGGAGATTATTAAGCTTACGAATGGGGAACCAGCCCATAATTACAGCTATAACAGGAAGCCGGTGAGTTGTTCAGTTACTGCAGCGAGAATGATGATGGAAGTCTGGATAGACATAGTCGGGGAGCGGGGTGTTTCAGTAGTGCCATAACTTTCAAATACATGGTTGGAATTGCTGTTTAAACATACTCATGTATAGTAGGGGAAAACTCATTATTTGATTTAAGTGAACTATTGCAGTGGAAGGCCCTGCTACAAAACATTTTCTATGACCAAAATTTGTTTCACAATGTTTGTTTCCTTGTCAAGGAAGAGCTAACATCCCCTCTGCAGGGGGACAGTGCTCTCAGAGGGTTTCTGCAGCAGTTCAGTAAGTCTTACAGGGTCCTTTGCTATTCCTCTCCAGCAGCTCCCCTTCCCTCCTCCTCCTCCTGCCTGCAGCCCTGCCCCTGTGGGCCCGTGACCTACAACTCATGAGTTCAGTCCTGCGCCTTTAGCTGAACGGTGGACTTGCGCCAAGCAGTGCTCTCATTTTACATGATAGATAATTATGCCATAAACTGTCATGACAATATATGTCATTTGTAACCATCGCACTGAATAAAGGCAAAGTTTTTGCCTTGTTTTAACTATCCTCTGCCAGTTGCTCTGGGAGAGTCATTTCTGAAAACAACTTATTTTCTGATACAAGTTTAGTTTATTGATCTCAGACTTGTAAACTTCAGGTTTTCTGGACCCGTCATATGTTCTAAAGGTAAATAAACCATAGTGAAATAGAACAGCATGTACATTGTGATTGCAATGCATCAAGCAAACCTGGGGGTGGAGGTTTCTGCACTGAACTGAGGGGTATTTGTTTGGTGTCGTTTGACTGCAACTCCACAAGGCTGGGGATAAATACATATGTGCATGTGTGTATGTATATATGCGTGTCTATGTTTAAATGGAGGGGCTGTGATTTGAGTTGTGCTATTTCAGAGTACTGCTGGACTCCTCCAGACACTTTATGTCTGTTGATCTGATCGTCGTTGCAGGGGTCTTGGTCTTGCTCCGGTCTTACTTTAGGATCTTCATTCGTTTCCAGTGACTTTCATTTTGTTGTGTTATCGTAAACTCTCTGTGTATTATAGACCTGCTTAGAGCGGTAGTCATGCATAATATTCCTCTAAACAGAGCAGAAGGCATTTCCCAAAGCATTTCCAATTGAAATTATGTTAAATTGTGTGTTTTCTTCTCTGGCTTTGGAGCAGATGTTATGCTTTCTTCCCTTCTTGTTCACTTGAAAACCTCAACCACAGCCCATTTCTTCTCACCGATTTGCTCACGGTTGCTGTGACACACAGGAACGCTGGGAAGAAGCAGCGCCGTGCCCACTAACGCTGGAGATCTGCGCTGTCTTGTTGCGAATGGTGCATTGACTCAGACCAAACTGAGCACCAACGAAGTCCTTTGTGTTGTTGAGAGTTGTCTTTGAGTTGGCTCCCGCAGGAGGTGGGCACAGCCCAGCATCCCCCGTCATTCCACCGGAGCGTATGGCACTAACACAGTCATCCTCTTCGGAGGCATTATGATTTTGTGCGTTTTTCCAGTCTTTTGAACATCTGATTTTCCTTAATAGCCGTATAAAATCTCTCTTCTCCTTAGTGGTAATTACTCCTTTTTTTTTTTTTTTTTGTTAATCCCATATTGGCCTATTATACCTGCCGAATAATCTTAGCTCCTCTTTGTAAAGATTGCAAATTTTAGTTTTGAGCTGAGTGGCTAACCTTTTGTGTGCACTGTCTGGTACAAACATTCAGGATTAGTAGCTGGAAATGCAAAGTGCAATAGATGTTTTTCCCAGCAATGTACTGAACAGAACCATGTAATTTCATATCACTTGACAAGGTTTTCATTTAGCTCTAAATTAAATTGTCAATTGGTCATTATTTTCTTACTCTTTCTTCTCTTTTCTTCTTTTCCTGCCCACTATTCACAGCAACCTATGGAGCCTTCCCTATGAAGAGTAATTTGGAGAAAAGTCTGTCTCTTAAGTTAGCAGTGATGAAAGCATAGTTTGCCTTTTTAAAAAACAATAGCTTTTTAACAGAGAGTAGTTAACCCTTGGAGCAGTCTACTGAAGGCAGCGATGGGTTCTCCATACCTAAACATTTATAAATTGACGTTGGATACTCCTTTCTGGGGACCTGTAGGAACCAGGAATTGTTTTATAGTCTGTATTAAGGAGGTGGATGGTTAAGATGATCAGAATGATCCTTTATTGTCCAATAATTCTTCAGCTGGAAATTCCAGAAAATTTTTTTAAAGGAATTGATACTTTTTTCATTATAAGGGAATTTTTTAGACTTTTGAACTGTAGCATAGGCTCTCATTCTTCTGATAAAACCTGATCCTTTGTGTGCTCTTCATATTATTTCTTTTATTCTTAATTCCTCTTACTTTTTGCAGTGCTGATGGAACAGTTTACGTTAACTCACAAAATGCTTCTCCCTCCTGCTGTAAACAGGTTTTCTTTTTCTAGCTAACATCGGACTTGTTCAGCTGCCTGTAGATGCAGTTGCTTTTAGTGGATTTTGGAGGAAGTGTAGGGATTCTATTAATTTTTATTTCCAAGCTGTTTTGCCATGTGGAGTTTTTCATTTTTTTGATTGATGCTTTTATGAAGTACCCTCATATGATTTTCCTGAGATAATGGCAGAGACACTCTAATTATCTCTACCAGACAAGCTGGGAAAGGGAACTGGTAGCTAACCTTAACCTACCAAAACACGTCAACTCTGACCTGTGCAAAGCAGCCGGTCGCATCCTGGGTTTGTGCAGCTGAAAGCCTGCCAAGAAGCGGGCTCGATGCCTGCTGAGGCCACTTCCAGGGCTTTTGGATGGTTTCTGGATTTGTGCAACAGATGTGTGTCCTTCAGGACCCATTAACACCTCTGCTTGCCTCTGATGTGAGTTGGGGTCAGAGCAGCAAATCGGTGGTGAAATGCCTCTTGCCTTCAGCCTGTTCCCCTGAGCCGTTGAGATCCAATCTTTCTCTGGCAGTAAGGGAAGCAAATTAAATGAAGGCAGGATTACCATGATCTCTATATACATGTGGGATTTGTAGCTTTTGTTAACAACCTTGTTTCACGGTTGCAGCCATGTAAGACCATTCCCTTCTTAATTTTAAGCAGGGCACTTTCTCTCAAAGCCCTTCTTCTGCATTGCAGCCCCAGCTTATCAAAGCATTGAGATTTAAATGTTTGCTTAAGTAGACATGTATGCTTAAGTGCTGTCCTGGGCAGGAATGCACTTTTGCACCTTCTTAACGATGATGAAATGGGTTATAATTGTCCCCTATGAACTCCCCTGGCATTTTTTTGGTGCAACCTCTATGAAAATGTTCCGTTTCCCTTTCTGTGACTTTATAAGAGGGCTGCTTAACCAGTCCCTTCTGCTCTTCCTTGAGAGTTGTCTCAAATAAGCTGCACATCTTCCAGCGTGCCACTTGTCAATTGAGTTGTGAAGTTTCCCTTGGTGTCTATTTCTAAGGAAAGCTGAGGTCCACCTGGGTCAAACCAGAGCCTGTTCTCTCCTCTGTGTTACTTTGTCAGTGAGGTCTGTCTAGCAGTTGTAGAGCCAGAAGAAACAGTCTCCTGCTGTGAGCTGCTGCTCCGTGTGTTCTTTTGGTTTCTAACGAATTGTTAGGGGCTTGAGGTACTTGTGCAGTCAGCCTGGTTCAGCAAGAAGGTTGCAGTGATAAGGCTGGAGGGTGCGAGATGAGGTCGCGGTGGTGATCCGGCAGATGTGGCTAGCTCTCACATCCTCAGCAGGGATGCTCCTCCTGCAGAGAGAGCCTGCACGTGGGGAGAGCTGGAGCGGAGGACTTCACGGAGGTATCGGCCCCGTCGCTGTGCACGCAGCTCACCAGAGCTGCTCCCAGCTGCTCTCTCAGCACTGATCAGGAGGATGGAGTTTATTGGGTTGTCTCCATGCTTGTTATTTTACTGATTGAATCAGTTGAGCTGTTACCCTGATAGAGTTTCATGCTGCTATAAATGAGCTGTCCTGTGCCAAGGCATCTGTCCATATTCCTGACAGCAATTCCTCAGCATGATGGGTTGCTTCTCTTTACATGAGTCTGAATCCGAAATGACGCTTACTGGTTTTATCAGGCGAGGAGGTTGTCTCTGTCCCCTTTCCCTATCTCTATATCCAGAAAACGGGAATGTGGTGTGCGTTATGTTGCCATCTTCAATCTGGTCTGCAGAGAAGTTCCCTTATGCCTGCCTTATTTTACTTTAATGCTTTACATGTGGGGTTGGTGTTTGAGAAAGCTGCAATGGGACATTTCCAATTTGCAGGTGGAGTCGATGTGTGCAAGTTTATCTTTAAGGCTCTTTCTATTGCTCCCCATGAGCAGAGCTTCACATGTGGCTGAACCTGCCCACACACCCTCTGCTGCACTTAATCACTGGTGTTCAGCTGCCGTCACCCCAATTGCAGTTACACGCTTCGGGGGTACCTTGCCCTTTCTGGTGTTACAGCAGTCATCCTTCATGCACTCAGTGTGCCGCGAGCGTGGGACTGTGCGGAGAGCCAAGTCCCAGCCTGTTGCAGCTTCCAGCCCGCAGGAGACGAATGTGTTGCAGCAGTTGGCAGACAGCTCAGAGCGCTGCAGCAGAGGAAGGATGCTCTGCTAAACCACGAAGGAGCAAAACGGGAAAGGTACATAACAAGGCCACTAGACTGCTTTGGGGCTTTTGCCAAAAAGTGGCAATTAAACTTCTGTCGTCTTGTGGATACCGGCACCGATTCACAAGAGAGACTGCAGGGAGGGGAGAGTTCCGTTTAAAAAAACCAGGCACACAGGAAAGGATCTTGTCTTCGTGCAGAAGCCTTGGAGCACCTCCTGAATAACAGATGGCTGCAGAAACCCTGGCAAACAAGCAGCCCAACACTGTCCTAGTGAGGATCAGCATCTTCCAGTAAGTTTAAGAAACTTAGCTTATTCCTGGTAACCCAGTCACTGTTCCTGTTTTGAGTGGGTGGAAATGAAACCCACTTTGGTATTGTAGCACTCTTCTGTGTGCACAGAGGCTCCTATACAGTCTATTTTAAGTTCATTGGTGATATTTTCCTCAAGGTCTGGTACCCAAAACCTGCCTTTTTTCATTCTTCTTTAACATACCTGCTCTCCCGCCCCTGGTTAGCCGCATGCTGGCAGCGACACCTACTCCAGAGTAAGCTGAAGAGTTCGTTGCTCTGAAATACAAAAAAGTTCTCCTGGTTAATATTTGCTTTAGACTCCTTTCCCTCACCTCCCACTTGCCCTGTTGGTGCCTCAGGGTTTTAAGATGGAAAATACATTGTGATGCAGATGTGTTTATTGAAACAGCAGATACAGAAAGAGGAAAATACAAAATATAAAGCACTTGGCTTCACAGCTTGAACAGTGCCCTGAGCTTCCAGCACTGTTAGCTATTTGGGATGTATGCTTCCGCGAGTGAGGCATGCCGGTTATTAACCAGGCTCCTGCTGAGGTCCTATTTTTCCGGTCCATCAGCAAGCTATGCCTAGAGGAGGGATCTTCTTAAAAGGAAAGGTAAGGCAGAAAATCCATTACTGTCTTCAAGCGCTCTCCCAAGTGGTCAGAGTCTGTTGGAATGATATCTGAAAGCTGAGAGAGAAGTTCAGGATTTTTTATTGTTTCCATGGAGACTGAAATTATTACAGTGATTCCCTCCTTGGTTTTCAGCTCCTGAACCTGGTGCCTTTCCCATTCCCATGCATTGCGGGTGCGCCCTCTTCCCGGGATCAGCCCTGGATTCTCACGTGCAGAATGATCAGAGATGGAGTGCCTGGGGCCACCAGGCATGCCTCGCAGGAGAAGCGAGACGGTCTGTGAGGAGGCAGGATCTTTTGAAGGCAGAAGAAAGGAGAAGCAAGTTGTGCTTAGGCTGACCAGACAAACGCAGAAATCGCTCCTGGCTGAAAGCGCAGAAACAAGCGGCCGTGCTGGTGAATAACTGTCAGATGCCTCTGTCTTCAGTGTGGCCATGAGCATCGCACACTGGGACCGTGGGGCAGTGCCCTCATGCCACAGCCATGTCCCCCACTCAACGTTCTGAGACAAGAAACAATGAGCTGTTTCTTCACTGTTTTACTGCTCTAAATTAAGGCAGAATCTTGATAATGTTTGTGATGACTTGAATAAATACCTTGTACTCATTCGTTAATGACATGGGTCTCACTGACTTTGGTAGGTACTCTGTTTCTTCTGAGTTTTGCTGTGATTTATTCTGCTGTATTTAATAAAGGGATTTTTCTTATTGCTTTTGCAGTACTTGATCAGTAATAATAATTATTGACCAAGGTCAGCATAGGCTTATAAATTGGAACCTATGCTATGCGCATAATGAAATGTCTTCTCATAACATTTAAGAACAATGCTACTAAATATTAATTTCAATCTCTTAGCTCAAGGCCTCAGAGTCACGGATATTCCTAACTCAGCGATCCTGACGGACAGGCTGCAGGGCTGACCTCTGTCTGTCTGTCATGTTTCAAATGACTGCTCGCTCCTCGGGGGCACTTTGTTCCTGACTGTCTCGGATGCACAAAACAGCACGAGACAGGTAGTGCTCAGCTGTCTTCCACCTTTCTTGGGTACTATCATCTTCACTCTGATAGCACATTCACTGTCAGTGACACACCGTTAAACAGCTGCTGCTTTTATCCGAGTGTCCAGCAAAGCACTTCTGAGAAAGCAGAGAGGCTGACGTGGATCCCGGTGCCAGCCCTGTCCAGTGCAGCCCCAGACCAAAAACCCCCTTTCATGCTGAAGAACCACCTCTCCTACTTAAAAAGATACAGAAAATCTTCATATCACAGACACCATGATCTTGTTAATGAACCTTCTGGACCAGCTGTCGGTTCCTGGGTTGGACGTGACCCTCTGGGAGGCGAAGCCAGGCTCCCTGCTGCACCGAGGAGAGCTCGGACGCTGGTGCCCTGCCGTGGGCGTGGGACATGGATGCATGGGGCAGTGGCCTTCGTCCTGCAGCCTGCAACTTGGCTGTCTCCCACACTTGTTATTTTATGGAAAATGGAAATTGTCATTTACTTCCCTGCAGTGGAGACTTTTGGGGTTTTTTTATCTGTTACTTTTTAATCTGTCATTTTGTTTTATCTAGCAAAGTTTAATTTCATATTCTTCCCTCACTCTGCTTTTCTTTCTTTTGTCAGCAAGTTCTTTGTTGTTGTTATTTCCTGAAATGAGCCACCAGCGCTGGGCCATAATAGCTGCGCTAGCAACTGTACCTCTCTGTTGCTGGTTGTGTGATACTGTAGGTCCTATGTGAATGCTAATTTACCACTTTGGATTTAAAAATTTATAGGAGATACCTAGCTCCTGTGAGGGGTTCCTACTGCTAAGATGTTTCTCGGTGTGTGAATGCATTTATTTTCAATAACTGTTCCTAGGCAGATTATACCAAGCTTATGCTGACAGAATTATTTGACAGCATCCCTTGATATTTCAGCATCTAGTAAAAAGCCAAAATCCTGATGATATTTTGCAGTTTGTTTTCTCCTTAATCTGTTCTCTTTGTTGCTGAGAGCCAGGAAATAGATTGTAGCTCTTAGCCTTGATAACGTCGTGGTAACGTCCATCTTATTTGATCTGAAACCATTAAGCGTTGAAGGAAGACAGAGGGAAAATAACAGAGGGAGGGTGAGCATTGAACCAAATAAGCATGTAAATGCCAAACTAAAACCAGTCTCATCCTCTGTGCGATGTCCTTTTGCCAGGAATTAGTGAGATGTATGTTCCAAGTAATGGATTTTACCAAGGGTGATGGTGGGGAAAAAGATGAGTAAAGCATACATACATAAAATATCAAAAACATTGGGTAGGTACCACTTAAAAGGCAGCCTTGCTTTTTCAAATTAATAGACCTTGTCAGCTGAAATACAGTATATATTGAAAACCCTCGAGAGCTAAAGATTTTTTTTTCATATGCACTCTTCCCCTCAACTTCATTTTAAGGCTGGCTTTAATTATTTTCATGGGAAAGGCAGTCTAGTTTGATGCCTCTTTTTGGTAACATGCTAGCCCAGCAGAAGTCAGTGATTTATTTGTAATGGGAAGGGGAGCTTCCCTTAGACCTGGGCTGCAGATCGCAGCCTGCCAGCCCTTGCTCTGAGTTGTCCCAAGCCCCTGGCACTTGGGGAAAGCTTGGGAAGGTTCTTGGGCTGTTCCTTGCCCAGTGCAGCAAAGTCGCTACCAAAAATGAAACAGCAGCCTTCATTTTTCAGTGCTCCTTTGGCACAGGTGTAAACAGCTGCCCAAGGAGATAGACAAAGGCAAATTGACTCACAGCTCCTTCTCAAAGGAGCTGACAGTTTATTGCTGTATCGTACAAATATTTAATACAGGATGGGCATAGTCTGAATGCAGTGGGACTGCCTGGGTGAAGTCGTGTCTGTTGAGGAGCATGGGTGAAAAGTGCATTTAGCAAACAGAAAGGTAAGCTGAAAGTGCAGATTTTTTTTAAGCAAATCCTGAAAAGTCTGCACTGCACTCAGAATTGCATCTGCAGTTCACCTAGCGCTTTAGACTAAAAAGCTTGGGTACAGATAGCAGCAGAGGAGCCTGGAGGTCTGCATGGGTAACAGCCGAGTTGATTCCTTACCTCACGTTTTGTAGGTTGTGCCGAGTTGTGGCCACAACAGAAGACATTGCTACACAGTCTAACTTGTTTAATGCTGATTTTATTTTACACTAGCTGACTGTAGTCACACATTTGATTCTTGTGTAGGCTTTCTCTCAGGGATATGCAGGAGAATTCACCTGCAAAATACCAAATCCCTACCTGGCTGAGTGACATTTTCTTCCTGCAGTCAGAGAAACCCGTGCTCCACTGTGCATGGCACAAAGCCTACGTAAATGTAGGGAAATGCACTGTTGAAAAAAGGGGCAGTACTGTTGTACTAGGCTGGAAAATTGCAAATCAACCAAAACCAGGACTGGAGACTACTTTTGAAGTCACTTCTTCCCCATGCAAATAAATCACTGGCATCTAGCAGTGAATGGAGCACTGAGCCCTTCCTTTCTTTAATCGTCTCTGAGAAGCAAAGCAATTGGGAATTTGCAGGAATCACCCAGCTCAAGGGATAAGGGGGAGGGGGAAACATGACAGAGCAGCTTGTAGGAGCACTGTGCTGCATGATTGATGGTGATTTCTTATTGCAGTTTCCTGCTTTTTCAACTTCACCACCCCATCTGGGATTGTGCTGTCACCAAATTACCCTGAAGAATACGGAAGCAGCTTGCACTGTGTTTGGTTAATTATAGCTAAACCCGAGAGCCGAATTCACTTGGCTTTCAATGATTTTGATGTGGAGCCTCAGTTTGATTTCCTAGCCGTGAAGGATGGTGGAACTGCTGAATCTCCAGTGCTGGGGACCTTCTCAGGAAACCAGATCCCCTCCTCTCTGACTAGTAGCGGTCACGTAGCCAGGCTGGAGTTCCAGACCGACCACTCCATGGAGAAGAGAGGCTTCAACATAACCTTCACCAGTAAGTGCCCAATCCTTCCTTCTGGTTTTCATTTCAAGCTCTAAATTCTTGTTGGAGACTAACGGGCAAGAGTTTGATCTCACAAAAACCATTGCAATTCCAGAGTAAGTTTGAAAATTGGGGATTACTTCAGATTTGCAGTTGGGGAATTGAGGATTGGTGTCAAGCTTAGAGCGGATTGCACGAGTTCTTTCTGGCTGTGAAGTTTAAGTGTTGTCCAGCGGTGTGAAAGAAACAGTTTGGCCCTGGATTATCTGTCCACGGAGCTGCCAGGGTTTCTGTTCTCCCATCGGCCCGCAGCTTGCTGTGTTACATGGGCTTTCTGCTCTCCCTCTCTGTGCCGCCGTTCTGCTCACTGAGGTGAGAGAATGCTTTGTGGACAGCTTGATGCGGATCAGGAAGAACTATTAGATCTCAGATGGTTGTGTTCATCAGTCAATACTATCTTCATTTGCTGACACCTAAAAGCATGGAAGACTTTGAAGATAAAGGAAAACATGTAGTAATGTCTTATAATATAAAGCCTTGAAACTTCCACAGATATATTTGGCTTCACGTAAGTCCAGTTTTCAAATCTCAAATGAATGCTATGGTAATTTTATCCTCGTATTGTCCTATAATTTTCTAAAGAGCGTTATTAAACCTATTCAGCAGAACTGATAAATGACTTTGTTATAATAGCCTTTAGTGGCACAGCTAATTTAATAGCCTTTCTAGCTATGATTGCAAATCCTCTATTTAAAAAAAAAAATAATCATATCGGAGGTCTTAAGAAATCATTTGCCACACTACAGCAGGCTGAAGGCTCATCAGATGAAGTAGCTTGTGTCTGGTAGTGTCACATACCCAGGATTGACTCCTAGATCCTGTAGGTAGGGAGACGCCTCATCCAGAAACACTGGTGATGCCCTCCAGTATGCGTCTCTGATACATTACATACCCGTGTTGGGAGTTGTGGCTCTCCCCTGTATGAAGACATTTTTAAAGCAAATTTTTTGTTGTTGTAAATGACTCCTAAGTATGATTGGGTTAATCTGTTCTGACTGCTTGAACTACCAAAAGGGAGCTCCTGAGTCTTTCTCAGACATCTTGCTATCTTTCCCTTCAGTTTAGGAATGAGAGAGGAGACAACATATTGCTACAAGGGACAGATACCAGAGCACAAGGAAGGGATTCAGCCTGTGTTTTCCCCTTTAGCAGCGTATATAACAAGATGATATAAAAGTAACGATGCTCTGTAAGAAATTCAGAACTCATCTGAATTTGGTCAAGTGCATTAAAGATACTAAAAGCATGTGTGTGTAATTAATCTGGAGGCTTTAATCTTTCATATGCTGCTCATCTCTGAAGACCACCTCCCAGCATACGAAGATAGAGTACATAATTATGCACTTAATGGGGAATTAAGGCTATAGACTTACTTTCTGATTGGTTGGCTGGCCTAGTTTTTAACTGCTGGAAAAGGGCAGGCCTTTATACCGAGCTGTGTGTCTGTGCAATTCCACATGAAACTTTGCAACACCTAGAAAGGTAATTGCTGCGTGTCCTTCATTTTATCCTGGTAATGATGACAAGCAAGGTTGGGGACTGTATGGCAGTCAATCACTGAACATGCTGAGAGGACCCTTACTTTTAACCACAGGGTCTTAAAGCTTTCATTTTTTCTCGTTAACAGTTAACTTATGTCCCCTCTATGCAGATGCGTGCACTGCAGTATTTTTAGAGTTTTTAAAAATCCTTCTCTATTTAGAGTATTTGTGTATTTTCGTATGTGAAAGATGGCTAAGAAGCTAATTTGGTTCTGCAGGCTCTTCTCTGGCCCCTGTTACTGCTGTGTCTCAGCACCTCTTGGATGCAAACGGTTTTAGTCTCGTCCTTCCTCTTTCAGGTTGCAAATGAACACTTGCAGTAGAGACAGGGAATAGAAAAATTTAAGTGACTTCAACTATATGAAAAGTTGAAGGTGGGAACACGTACTTGGGTCTCTTAGCAGTTTAGAGAAGAGGAGGTGACATGGTTTCTGCCGCAGGCTGACTTGTCTGTGTGGAACACAGTAGCTTTGCTGGGATGATAGTGGGCCAAATTCAAGTCTATGCTGTTTAGTCTTCCCTGTGAGGAAGGTCGCTGTCCAGGGGCAAGATCAAGTGCTCCATAGGAAAGACATGAAACTATTGTTTAATTCCTAAGTTTGTGGTCCAGCATACTTATTTCTTAATTGGACAGAGGCAGGAGAAACAAGTTACTATTGTCTTATTTTTCCCTCTTAGCATTTAGGCATAACGAATGCCCTGACCCTGGCGTGCCTGTGAACGGAAAGCGATTTGGTGATAGCCTCCAGCTTGGCAGCTCGGTGTCCTTCCTTTGTGATGAGGGCTTCATTAGGACCCATGGCTCAGAAACCATCACCTGCATCTTGAAGGAAGGAAATGTGGTCTGGAACAATGCAGTGCTCAGATGTGAAGGTAAATTTTATCATCTTTCCTACTAGTCTGTGCGTGCACCTGGGAGGAAGAATGATCCCCTGGTGTTTGCAGCCTTTGGGGGAAAAGGATAATAGTTCTGTCTGTCAAGGTCCCAGTCAGATAACCCATAGTGAAGGTATACAGTGCTGGCCTTGTAGGAGGCCTTTTGCCATCATATAGACAGAGGCATTTGTTGTTGAGAGCTGAAGGACTATTAGACTTTAGTTCTAACCCTCAACTTCTCGGTTATGGCCAGGATTTTACATAGCTCTGGAAGGTGTCGTCTGCACAGAAGAGTTTGCTTAGGAGGAAGTGCCAGTCCAGTAATCACCGAGCACTGAACTCAGTTTGTTTTCTAATTTTTTGTGAAATGAATGATGGGGATTATTTTTATTAGCTCAGTTCTTGTTACAACAGGTGTTTTTCTAATAACAATAATAAAAGGCGTTGATTTACTGATGACTAAAAGCTTCCCTGCTACTCTTGTCACGAAGGGAATTAAAGAACAGAGAATGGAAGATACACGGTGATGTTTTTTTCTGTCCTGATTTTTCATACACGTATAATATTTATATAATGAGAGAAGCAAAGGGTACAGATCTTTACTGTGAAAGGTGAACTCATTGCTGCAAACATTCGTACGCACACACGTACCTTTGGCGTGTCTCTGTCAGTGTAGTGCATCAGTCCTGTCTAACAGACTCTGGCAGTCGAGAGCCAGACATTTTGTGTTTCCATCTCTTTACCACAACAGCTATGATAGCCAACCCAGAAATGTGGGAGATGGGTTGAATTAAAGGTTTTAATACAGATTTCAAAGCTTTTTCCTAGTCCTTTAAAGCTTCTACTATTGAAAAGAGAAGTGAAGAAAGAGCTCAGTAGAAGTGAAAAGTCTTCCTCTGCCCTCTGTTCTCAAGGAAGTGATGCCCTGCACTGGTATTTACAGCCATTTGAATAACAAGTACTGTGCTATTGAGAAATAGTACTGTAATACTGAGAAATAATTTCAGTAATTGGTCATGTATTGTTCAAGTGGATGAGCAGCAGAAATTGCACAATCTAGTCCATTGTCTTTCAGATTGAAAGAAGAAGGTATCAATTGTGTTTAATAACTTTGATATATAAGAAGCTGGACTTTTTTATATTCTTACATAATTTTTCTTTTGTAAGGAGCTGACAATAAAATGTCTGTAGGTTTGATTCAGGGTTTCTATTACTTTCACAAGCATGAGCCTTTAAGTTTATGTATCTGTAAGTGTGGAAGGGAAACATACATTAAATAATACACTTTTAATCAATTTTTATCTTTGGAAGCTTTGATAACCTTATGCCATTAACGTGTGCTTTTTTCTCTGTGATCACAGTGGTGATTTCTTTGACTCACCCTTCAGTATGCACTCAGTTAAGTGTACATTTTAATTAGCCTTTTTAAACAAGAAGGAAGTATATAGATCTAAAGTACTGTTTAGCGCGTTGAAAAAATTAATGGGAAAGAAAGAGACCTACAAAAAGAGTTGAAAGATGGATAGGAGTCCTGAGAGGAAATTATGTAGCTTTGGGGCGGAAAGGAACCTCTTGTTCAAAAATAATTGGTTCGGATCCAGTTGAGATCAATTGGCTTTCATCTGGCATCCTTCGGATCAGCAGTGAAGGTTTTAGGCCCAGACTCACGTAGGTATTTAAGGTCATATCAGGTATGACATTGCGTAGCCCTTGTGCAAGGCTCGCACCGCGGTTGGCCCTGGGTAGGTGCTTCAGCAGCTGCTCCGGAGGAGCGGGGTCCCCTTGGTCCGCGAGGACTCAGCTGGCAGTGAGTACCGTGGGACGACGGGCTTGGTCCTGCCCCGTGGGAGCTCCCGAAGGCTGCGACAGTACCGTGGTCACGCTGCCATGCGAGGCGTGCGTGACCAGCGCCGGTGACTTGACTTGGTGGGACATGAAGAAACACCTGGTGATGAATCCTGCAAAGTGCTGAGCAGGAGGAATGCAAACTCACAGGAACAGACATGCTTTTCCATCCCCTTTGATTTTTTTAGAGGACAATATGTTGCAGTTATTCAGGGCTACAGGATTTTGTATCTCTGGTCCATCAGATCCAGTGTCCTTTTTCCAGAAAAGATGATAATATGCCTTCAGCTTCTGCTGATGGCACAAGGGACCACAGTGTGGAATAAACGCCATAGTCTTGTGATGTCCCTTGTGGTAGAAAAGACATGACTCAATTACCACAGATATAAAAGATTTTCTGGCACCTGCAGCTACTGAAATGCAAACTGACCTTGCAGTTTTCTCTGGTTTTATATCTAATAATTATTATTATACCCTGTCCCCTTAGAGCCACCACACAAGGTCAGGCTACTGACTCCCACAGATACAGTAGCAGGCTGCTACATCTCGAGTTTAAGCTAAAAAGGCTGTTTCTTATCAGCTAGCGTTGTTATTTCATCTGGTTCTGATTATTTTTAACACGTGAGAAACAATAACGCATGCAAGCTGTTGCACGGCAGGACCGTGCTGCCTGGCAGAGAGGAGTACGTCCCGTTGCGCCACAGCTTCCGTGATGCTCTTTGCCTGAATTGTGTCGTTTTCCTTGTCCCCAGCGCCGTGCGGGGGCCACCTGACGTCGCCCAGCGGAACCATCCTGTCCCCCGGCTGGCCTGGCTTCTACAAGGACTCCTGAGCTGCGCGTGGGTCATAGAGGCCCAGCCGGGCTACCCCATCAAGATCACGTTTGACAGGTGCTCACCCTGGGCTTCTCAAAGTTTCCTATTTGCTGCTGTTTTCGGTGGTTCCAGCAGCGTTGAGTTGTAGCCATCCCTGGAGGAAAAGGGAACGAACTGCTCAGCGTTGTGTTTGGCAGTGAGGTTCTCTCTCTCTCTCTTTTTTTTAAAAAATTAACTCCTGACAAGACATTAAAATTCACCTAACATTCAAGAAGAAAAGGTGGAAAATGGTGATTTTTCCCTTCTTATTTTGACTAACTCCTAATTTGCAGTGCTATTTTAGGCATGCGTAGGACACGTTTTCGGAGGCTCCCATGTGCTCAGCCTGCCGGGGAGAAGCAGCAGTGAGGATCTGGCCCTGACTCGGGAGTGCTGAGTCTCTTGACTTGCCCTGGATTTCACTGTTTGAGGAGGGCTATGCTTTCTTGAACCTGGGTCTGTACGTCTGAGAGGTGATTGTTCATGTAGCGTAAGGTGCTTGTTGCTGCAAAGACTGTTCGGTGTCAGCAGATGAAGCAGGTGAAGGATCAGAAAGAAACCAAAACGCGTAGGAGGGAATGACACGTTCTCAGTAAGATGCTCAGCCAGCCGAAGGTCAGGTAGTAGGAACGGCCCCACGTGTTGCCCCATGGCCTGTGCTGCCTTCTAGTCATTAGAGCAAATTCAGGACTGCAATGAAGAAAAATTAGCCATGCTGGTTTTTCACAGATGTATTCTTGTGTCCCTTTCAGATTTAAGACAGAGGTGAATTATGACACCCTGGAAGTGCGAGATGGCCGGTCCTATTCTTCCCCGTTGATAGGTGTCTATGATGGGACTCAGGTGCCTCAGTTCCTCATCAGCACCAGCAACTACCTCTACCTCCTCTTCACCACTGACAAAAGCCACTCTGATATAGGCTTTCAGATCCGATATGAAAGTAAGTGCAAGTTCTTCATGTAATTACGCGCTCTCCAGCAGCACAATGGACTCAATCAGAGGCCCGTTGGACTCGCTTCTCCCCTTGCCAGGCAGTTAGCGCTGTTCCAGTGATTGGAGAACGTGAAGCTACTGCAAGTGCAATAGCAGTTTCTGCTTTTTGACCATCTTGGTGGTTTAGAGTGTTTTATTTTTATTTTAGCATCTACAGAATACTGTTGATTTTAGGAGGCAGAGTTGAGTTCCTCTGTTTCATCCTCTTACTGTGGGGATAATCAGTAGGACTTTGAGTGAGCTCGTAGGAGGAGTTGAACTTTTCCCCAGGCTAATCACTGCACCTCGCAGCAGGGTCTGCAGCCACTGAGTGGTCTGACACGAGTGGGTTTGTTTGCCACAGCTGTGAAGCTCCAGTCAGACCACTGCTTGGATCCGGGGATCCCAGTAAATGGCCAGCGCCACGGGAATGATTTCTACGTGGGAGCACTGGTGACATTCAGCTGCGATTCAGGCTACACCCTGAGTGACAGCGAAGCCCTGGAGTGCGAGCCGAACTTCCAGTGGAGCCGGCCGCTGCCCAGCTGTGAGGGTAAGGAGTGCAGAAGATAACGTCTGCAGGAGATGGCAAGCACTTAATTGGCAGATCTGCTGCAAAGCAAAACAGCAGTTGTGAAGTTCACAGTGACATTTGATCCATGTATTTTGTTTGATGGGTTGGGCTTTGTTTTGATGTTCAGAAGAACCGGTATTCTTCCAGCTGATGATGGGTTTTGAATTCTTTAATTCTTTCCTCTTTTTTGCAGCTCTATGTGGAGGTTACATTCGTGGTTCCAGTGGTACCATCTTATCCCCAGGCTTCCCTGATTTTTATCCCAATAACTTGAACTGCACGTGGACAATAGAAACATCACATGGAAAAGGTGAGAAGCCTTTAGCTTAGAGTGTTTTAGAGATGGACTGGAGGACAGTGGTCAGTGGGAGACAAGTGCTCTTGGTGACGATGGGTACTCATGTGCTTGGCCAGTTGCCATTCTTCCCACCACCCAGACATTGTCTCTGGACAAGATGCAGAGGTTTTTGGTGTTGCATCTCTTAATTCCTTTAAAATGGAGAGGATTAAGAGGGAAGGATGGTCCCATATCAAACCCACAGATCTGACAGCTTGTGCCGGGCGTTATCTTTGGTTTCAGACCTTTGTGGCAGTATCCTCTGGAAAGTTAGCTGGTATTTGGATACCTGGTGTTGCTAGTAACGCCGCATGGAGGAAGGGCGAGCTGCCACTGACACCCCTGCAGTAATGTTTGGTACTCAATAGTACTTTCAGCCTTATTTTTCTTTGCAGTGCTGGATCACTATCTATATAACATTTTACAGATGGAGAAGTGGAAGCATGTAGTAAATCATTTCCAGACATGGGACAGAACTCAGGCTCTCAGTTCCCAGCTCTGTCCTAGTTCTGCATCTCTCATTTCCCCACTAGCTAGGAGTATTGCCAGCATAGAGGCAAAGTGCAGATCTATTTAGTCTAATCTGCTGTGCAGTACAGGCCAATCTTTTGTCTTGGAGGAAAACTTCAAGAAAATGTATCGTTGATGATTAGAGAGCAAGTTTTATGTACAAGGGTGGGAGGTAGTTTCTCCTGATCCAGTCAGTATTTGCCTGGGGTAAGCACAAAGGGTATAAACTCTTTATGTAACTTTATGCACTCTTATATAACTGTCTCGTCATACTGGATATCAGCACGACGGGAGCTATCATGAGCCAATTTTGCAAATACCATTAGCATTACAGCAAATAAACTTGTCAATGAACAGCACAGTGCATTAAGGGAACCATCACATGCTGTGAAAAGTATTCTGTTGAGTAGCAGCAATCCACTCTTCATTAATCCACTCTGCCTTGGATTCAGCTCTCCGATGAGACACTGCATTATCCTGTAGCTAAGCTAAGCACAACACAGCAAACTGACGCTCTTTTATAGGAGACAGTGCAACTCTGATGGCCTGTGTGCTTTTGTGCCAACATCAGAAGAAAGTCTTCTGACCAAGCTAAGCAAGGCTGGAAAAAACACAGCGTATTTTCAAATAGTAGGGATATGTCTACATAAGTCTAGAGGGTTTTTGTCCCCTGTTCTGTAAAAGATCCTGCTGTGTAGTAGGATTCAGTAGTACAGGGAAAGCACATCCCTTACAGCAGTTCAGTGTGATGCAGTTCTGGATCATCCAAGGAATTGAGCCCTGGATCTGACCATCTTGAACCGGACCATGTTTGTCACACCAGGAGAAGCTAGATATTGAGCTCTCTGGAAAGCTGGTCCTAGCTTTAGCGGTCTGAAGCCTATGAGCTTCTTTGGAAATTCTAGCCTTAGCTGCAGGTAGTGAATATTAGAAAATCAAACCGTGAGCTGCTCTGTAAATCCAGCTAGTTGTAGTGAAAATTTAGACGTCTCCAGGCCTTTGACAAGAGTTTCAGTTCTCCTTACCTATTAAGTTGTGCTGGAAAGGTGAGGATAAGATTCTGAGAAAAGTTGAGTGTTTAAAGAAAAAGACTCTTCTATACCAATGAAAGAAGCGTGTTCACATGGTGTTTTGTTTCGTATTTTCATCCCTCCCCTTACCCACTGGTGGTATCCTTCCTTCAAGGTGGTTCTCCAGGTGCTCATGAGAAATGAACTGCAGCACACGGCGGGATCCCTCTCCTTGCGCTGGTGCCCTTCTGCAGGGCACCGGGCCGCGGCTGCCGGCGGCAGGGCTTCGCCCCCAGGCAGAATCACCCTTCTTGCGCTTGTGGAGCTTCCTGGGCTAGGAGAGCTTCACCCAGGCAGCTGCTTGGGTGCAGGAAATCTCCAAATCCAGTTAGAGGTTAGGGCGAGAGGAGAGGATAGATAGAGGACATTGTACAGTTACAATAAGCTGGCATAGAGCTAACTTACATGTCAGGAAAACCTCTCCTTCCTTGTCCCTGTAGTTCAGGTGAGTTGTTTATTTGCCAGTGCAATGAAAGGAGACGAACAAAGACAGACATCCTTTTCTCTAGTGTTTTGTGGAAGATGTTGAAATGTATTTAGATGCTGAGCTGTGTTAGTGAGAGTGCGCGTACACATACATACACGTCCCTTCTCTTGCAACAATATTCTGTCTTAGTGATCTACTTTCCCAGCTGTCACTGTGTTAAACTGCTGTGTAATGCATTGCAACAAGCTTCTCCTAGCTCTTTTCAGCATTCCTGCGACGTTTCTTCTCATTCTTCAGTAAAGAGCAGTGGAACAGAGTGGTCCTGAGTCAGAGCAGTAGCCACTGAAACGGAATGAATTTAGTCCTTGGAGAACAGAACAGGCTTTAAAAAAAGGCCTGACTGAACCCCATGCTCGGCGAACTTCGTCGGCAGTGCACTCGCGGTGCAGAATCTTCTCTCTGTGCTTTGTCCTTGCCTTTCAGTTCCCTGTTCTTGGAGACCACTGGGTGCATCAGTGATCACTGGGTAAATTTGGTGCTTGCTGAACCCAGAAGCTTTAACGATTCTGCTGCGAGCAGGGGATATGTTTACATGACTTAAGTGTTTGCCATTGTACCTGATTTTTCTTGTTCTAGTTTTACGTTTCCCACACCCAGTTCTACTAATGCCTTACTGCTTGGGCTTGCAGCACGGCTGCCGTCCCAGGCTGGGAAGTCTTTCAGTTCCCATAAAATAGAGCAGAGCTTCAGGGCTTGTGCCTCCCGGTCCACCAGACTGTTCCCTGCCAAGCCAGTGACCGAGCAGGGGTGATCTGCATCATAAAAGCCGGTCTCAAGTTATTCGCTCCCAGATCTTTATGAACATCTCACATGTGGCCAGCACGCGAGTCCCCTAATTGAAACATGTTGGTTGTTATAATAGTTATTTTTATGTGACTGCAGACGCTGATTTACTTTATGGACTCATGAGCTGTACAATTTGAGTTTAAAAGCAGCTTAATTTTAAAGGTATTTAAATGCTTAAAGAGAGACTATTATTTTTAATCTGAGAACTTCAAAGTGATTTCTTTTCCCTATAATTTGTTTTGTTGTTTCTTTTACAGAGAATGGAAAAAAACCCCTGCATTTGCAGAGACATTTTGTGCCACAGTAAATTTCAGACCAGAGCGAAGGTTTAATCAGAGTCACAAATCCTTTAAAATGAGTTTATAATTAGCCCTTTTGGCTACAGTTACACAGCCCTTAACTGGCTCTTGTGCCCTGTGATTGGAGTTGTTATCTTAAAAGACCTGGAGTCAGGAGCTGTCCTCCCAGTTCTGGGGACTGAATTATGCTTATGTTTCTCTGGTGATGTGTTGATTTTGGTGGAGTGATATTATTTCTGTTCCTTAGATTGGGTTTTGTAAAACCGAGGGTATAAATTTACTGTCAGCTGATAAACAGGGAAAACTTAAGACATTTGTATTCACTGCATCTCACCAAGTTTTCAGGGCAAAACAGGTCATATCTATTTTCAATTGACTGTACTGCTGGTAAGAATAATAAACATTTGGAAACCGTTAGACGTTTCCTACCTTCGTGGAGTTTTGCAGGGGGAACAGTGGAACTAAAATTTTTCTGCCAGGCTCCATATAATATTTACCTGGATATAAGGAGGAATGGTCAAAGTCGAGACCCCCTTTTGGTCATCACTAAGCAGTGGGTCACGCAAATACCTCTGCCTGGGACACTGAAGGTTAGCAAGGTGCAGTGAGCTGCTGTGCAGGGATAAAGATGGGGAGAGAACAGGGCAGTTGAGATGACCCTGTGAGCGCTGCTGCTTCCCAATCCGGTGATTTCCGTGGGAAAGGCTTTGTATTGGTTACCAGCCTCTCTGACCTTCAGTTCTTGGAAGGAAACTGCTTTCATGTGACCAGTAAACCTTCAAAAAGAAATTGGATAGACATAGGGATAAATGGAATATTCAGAGTTATAATTTGATGCTGACAAAAACCTGTTGGGATGGATATTAAATCTCATGCTCGAGAGCTTTAATCAGTCTCTAGGTTGGTCTCATCCTGATCTCCAGAAATTAATGGGGAACGGGGAGCAAGGAGGAGGTCATTCCTCTGATCCTTATTTACAGATTTCCTGTGCTTGCTTTTGAAGCAGCTGATGCCGTACGTTGGCAGAGATGGGATGCAGAGCAAGACAGCCCTTGAGTCTCACCAGGCTGGCAGTCTCTGTGTTGTTAATCATTGGCTTAAATGAAATAACTTGGTCGTGCCACTGGGCACTCCTGATGCGTGCGAGGAGGTAGGGCTCTAACTGTGACTAATGAAGCCCAGACTACAGCACTTGTGTTTGCATGGAGGAGTCTGTTTCTCTGCAAATAGCCCTGTTGAGTTCAGTGGGGTTATGAGGAGTGTAAAGCCCAATTCAGCGTGAGCGGGGGCTCAGGAGCTTGACCCTTGGTGCTCAGAAAGTGTGCTAAGATCTTTGGATGAAAGAAGCCATATAAATGCAAAGAGGCTTTCTTATTGCTAGGCATGGCTTTAGCTTGTTAACTTCGTGTGATGATGATGTGACAGGGTTTCTGATATAAGATCCTGCCTTGCTTTGCTCTCTGAAAGCTGTCACTGCTATTTTTTGTTTTTCAAAGATGGAATTATTTCCCAGAGAATAAGTGTTTCTAATTGTGTTTGAATTCCAGCATGAAAAATCACCTAGCTGGAGGCTTTTGCAAAAGCCTGAAGTACTTACTATTTTGTGTCTGTAGGTGTGAAGGATACTTTAAGTAATCCATTACTCCTTTCTTGTTCATTTACAAATGCAGCAAGGTCACAGCTTTCTTGCCGAAATGTTTCAAACTGTTGAAATCCAATTTGGAAGAAGAGACAAAATAGTTTTCCTGTGTTTGTCTGTTCTTTCTGTAGCTGGATCTGTTGTGATTTTTATTTTTGTCAGTATAATGTGGATAAAAGTGTAGGATTCTCTTTGCTTCTAAGATCTGTTACGGCTGGCAAGACCTGGGCTAGCCACCCTGACTCCGCTTGCTGTGCCAAAATCTGCAATAGCTGCACATGTGCTTCCCACCACGTGCCTCGGAGGGGACAGCAGGTCCTGGGAGTGGGTCACGAGCAGGGAAGGGAGGGCAGCAGCCTCCTCCCAGCAGGACAGGGCTGTGCTGGGCCCTGGAGCAAGGTGCTGGGGCATTGCTGGCCACACCATGGTGCTGCTGGGAGAGAGGGTGACTGCGTGACGTAGCCCTTACTTGGGAGAGGCACGTGAACGGCTTACGAGCCATGTGTGGCTGAGGAAACACAGGTCTGTCCGTGCATGATCGCTTCTGTTGTCCTCTAACCTCTGGGGACCAGCATTCAGTCCCATCATGGGAAGGTATAGGAAGTCCCTGCAGTCACACTGCTGACATACTTTATCTTCTGGAAAAGCCTCTCTGACCTTGATACTTGGCTTAAGTCCTATTTTTCTAGGTATTAATTCCTGCTGGAACATACTTGGTTTTGTTGTTTTTAAGTCCTCACAACTACAGCTTTTGCTGCTCTTGCTGTCTATCTAAAGGTCAACACTTTTAAAATAAAATACTCTTCTAAGCTGCCAGGCTCGGTCCTTTCTGCTGCTGATCCGTTCCTCGAGCGAGCCTGTGTCGTCTCTGTTCCTGTGTTACAAAGGCACAGGAATCGAAGATCTTAACTGCCATTCTCTTGTACCATACCCTTCTTGTACTTTTTTCATCTATTTCATTTTGAACATAAATGTGCCAATGGTTTTCAGTGTGCTCTTCCTTCTCAGTTGGGCTGCTGTTACTGGGAAACAGGGAATCAATACTGGTGTCATCTCGGGGAGAGGAGAGGGGCTTTGGTTCTGGGACGAAGGGGTGCCATACGAACGCTGCTGGTTGAAGCCATCTCTGTTTTGCCTCCCCTGCAGGTGTGTTCTTCACCTTTCATACCTTTCACTTGGAGAATGGCCACGACTACCTCCTGATCACCGAAAATGCCAGCTTTGTTCAGCCACTAAAGCAACTGACAGGCTCTCGGCTCCCTGCCCCGCTTAGTGCAGGGCTCTTTGGAAACTTCTCTGCTCAAATTCGCTTCATCTCAGACTTCTCCATGTCCTATGAGGGGTTCAACATCACCTTCTCCGGTAAGAACAGGGGTGGACAAGGGCTTCATTCTTTCCCTTTCCTTCCCACTTTTCTGCAAATCTTGGGAATAATTTTCTGTTGATGCAGTTGCATGTGTGATTTGGGTCGCTGATGGTCACTCCTCTTGTTACCCCAGTAAATTATTCTAGCACTAAACCACAGTATGTCCCAAGAAATATTCTCCTTTCAGTCCCCATATTGCCAGATGTAGCAATTTTGTCTGCCTTGAGCCCCAGTAGATGACTGCATTGAACCCACTGGAATTTAAATCCAGACGTGTTTGTTGCTTTCTTCCTCCTCACCCGATCATCTTTTCTGCTCTGTTTATGGACAGAGTTTCAGCTCACGTTCTCTTGGCGTATGCTATCCCTCTTTTCTCCAGATGCCTTCCTTCTCTGTTTATCAGAGGAAAATCACTGCAGTAGGTCCAGTATTTCCAACATGGGAAGCTGGGACAGATGGGATCTTTTGGAAGGCAACGTTGAGCAATCTGGACTTCTTGGATAAGGAGCAAGGCAGAGCTGGTCACTCCCATTGTCCGTCTGGTCTCTCTTTTTTCCTTTGGTTCATTGCTCCACTTTGATGCTCATCCAGTGACCCAGCCTCTGCAGCTGGCTTCAGCCTGTCCTAGAGGTAACACACGCCTCGTGTAGCCTAGGCCAGGTTTCCATGAGCCCACTGGCATTGCTGGGGAACTGGAAACAGTATTTTCTCTTGCTGGGCTAGCTCTAATGGACCTGCTATAATAGCAGATGAAAGCAGACCTCCTGATGCACATAGCAGGGCAGCAAGGGATGCAGGATTTTGCTGACTTCAGCAACCCTTCTTGCCCCTGCTGTGCTGTTGAAGATCTGGCTGCGCGAGACAGCTTCTGTCCTAAGAACTACCAGTAAGTCACTTCAGTCCTGCGCTTACTAAACCAAGCCCCTTCTGGTGCTGGCTTCAGCTGTTTGTGATTGTACAAAATGCCGGTTTCTTCAAATGGAATTCTGGATTTTCAGAAGCTGTCAGTGAAAAGTAGCACGTGCGTGGTGCTCCTGGAGAGAGACTCAAAGAAAGGCACGTTTGCCTATGCAGAACAGATCATCACGGTTGTAAATCGCTGAGCCTGGGTAATCTCTGGTTGAAGTGTGCAAGGTCTTTAACTGTGTCCTTTAACCTGAAGTCCTACAAACGACTGCCAAAGTGTTTGCCTGTGCACACGTTTCAGAAAATGTAATCTTTACTGCCTGAGTGTGCTGACAAGCCGTTCTGTAAAACAATCAGTTAATGGACAAAAGCTTATCGTATTGGTGCTGTTCTCTGTATCTCAGCATACCATTTAGTCCTGAGGGCAACAGCTGCAAATTCAGCCCGCTGGTGTGGAAGAGAAATGGCCGTTTTTATCGTGGAGCTCGGTGCTGACGTGCTCGCTGTCTTTGACGGACAGAGCTGTTGCCATAGATGCAGATAAAACCTGCTGCACTGAGAGAACTGGTTTCCAACACCTTTGTTCAGGCCTCTGAAGTTAGGGATTTGCATATGATACTCTGTGGAAACTAGTCAGAAAGTTTCCAGTTAACTTCCATTTTGTTGGGGGAAAAATGGCTTTTTGCCTTAAAAAAAAAATTGCCTCAATTATCTAATTGTAACTATTATTTTTAATGTGTTTTTTTAATGTGTTTAGGGACTTCTTTCCTTTCTTGGAAAATGAAAATGGGAGTCAGTTATATTTTTACCTTCCTTTAGATATATATGTACATACTTTGTACTTTGCAGGTCTGTTATTTTTCAAAAAATAACCCTCAAAACAGGTTTGCTTCAAAATGTTTTGTGGTCGAAGACATGCATTTGGCTATTAGCCATAATGCTACATGACCTTTCATTTAGCAGCAGCTTAAATGTTCTCTTGCATTCCCCAAGCAAGATGTTGTGTTCATTCATTTTCAGGATTAGTAATGTAGAGGCAGCAGAAATCCCATCCGGATCAATTCATCTTCGTTTGACTAAACCAGAGGGAGAATGACAAATTTCCATCCTGTTTTGTTACCGCTGATGTCACTTTCTTGTTTGTCTGACAACAGTGACAGAAAATGAGACCTGTTGTACTTTGAGCTGGTTTAAATCAAGATCCTGGCGACACCCTGGGGGCTGCGTATTGAGAGTGAAACTGAAGTTGGTCTTCGTGGCTCAAACAGGACATACATCTTGCATGGACGCTTCCTTTGCAGAGTTTTACTGCAGCTGGATCAAAACTCAGAGCTCCATCCTCATCCTCGTGTTCAGGGACTGGGGTACCCTCACCGGGGAGAATGGAGTACAAGGTGGCACCCTGCCATTCCGTAAATGTCCGTTTGTCCCCTGTAGAATATGATTTGGAGCCCTGTGACGAGCCGGAGGTCCCAGCCTACAGCATCAGAAAGGGCCTGCAGTTCGGAGTGGGGGATGTCCTCACCTTCTCCTGCTTCCCCGGCTACCGGCTGGAGGGCGCATCCCGCATCACCTGCCTCGGGGGGAGACGGCGTGTGTGGAGTTCGCCTCTGCCAAGGTGTGTTGGTAGGTGGTCATGTGCTTTCATTTTGCTTGGTTGGTTACTCTGTGCTGATTGTTTCGGTGGGCAGGGACGGGTGGCATCCCCCAGGATGGCATCTTTCAGCTCGCAGGGTGGTTGGTGCAGGGATGGGGGAGAGGGAGCTGGAATGAGCTTTCAGCCCTGCAACTGTGTGTGGGGACGGGAGGGACAGGCAGAAGGGCTGCAGTCCTCTCCCAGGTTGGAGCACACCAAGCGTGTAGCAGACTGGGTCACACACAGCAGCAGAAGCCCTGTGTCTGCAGCCCATCCACAGTGCTGCGGTCGAGCCCCAGCGATTGTACAAGTGAATGAATCGCGAGCCATGGGAAAGCTATCATCCCTTTTGGGACAGTTCCTGTAAAACAGCATGGTTTTAAGGCCGTCCTCCCTTTGAATCAGTGTTGTAAAGCTTAATAGTCCAGACATATGAAAGCTGCTTCTGGGTGGGTGATCTTAAGCAGTGCGGATTCCACGTTAGTATGGATGTGTCTGGGAAACCTTCTCTGGCTTTTACCTTTCCCTTATCCTCTAGAGGTTTCGTGCACCTTACATCCTTCGCTTCCTCTCCTCCTAACCATTGCAAGCCCTTTTTGCAACCCCTCCAGCCGTTATTTATACTAATAAATCTAAGGATAGAGGAGAAGAAGAAGAATTCATCTGCACCACTGAGCTAGTTTCTGGCTGTCGTCCCTGATGCAGATGGGCTACAGACGCTCCTGTCTGGCAAGGTCTGCGGAGCACCCCCCTGCCCAGCCCCCAGTGCCCTCCAAGCGTAACGGTTAGCGTAAAAGAACAAAAGTAGCAATGTGCTACAGCAAGAAAGCAGAAAGGAAGAAGGATGCTTCAGGCCTTTGTAAAAAGATTTGACGGTTTTTTGTTGTTGTTGTACAATTTAGTAAGTAGGAAACTATTGAGTGCTCTGTTGCTGCCTGGCTCACGCAGAGTTGTGAGGGATTCATCCAAGTCAGGCAGACCAGATCTCTTACTTGTTTTCACTCTGGCAAAGCCTGCTAGGTAGATTTTCCTGATGTGTGTTAGTGACCTTTGAGGGCCATTGCAAAGAGAGCATCCCAGCAAGAGCCAGGCTACTTTCTCAGTCTGTTGAGTCGTGTCATGTTGAATGCGTTTCCCAGCACTGCTTAATGCTTAGGTCACAGGGTTGCATCATCCTGCTGTGACAAGCAGCCTCTTCAGGGCATGAATAATAATCAGGTTGCAGAGAAAGCTAATCAGGGAATAGAGATCAAAAAGAATCATAACAAAGCTTTAAACTTTATGCTCAGACATCATCACTAAGTGGACACACTGACTTCCATTTGCCAATTCCCGACTGCAGCTGGCTTTGAATTAGCATGTTGGTTTTATAATAATGGGTCAAATTCACCATCTGGTGATGTGCGCAGAGCTCTGGTGGCAGGGTGACAGATTTTTCCACAGTGTCCCCGCTGCACACTCAGATCTCTGTGCTCGCCCTGGATATAGATGGATATTGGAGACTTACCCGTTAAGATCACAGGAGATTTAATTGTTTTTGCCAGACAACCCAGACACTTGGTATTCAATTCCTGTTCTAGAGATGGGTCTGGAGAGAAATGAGAGTGGTTTGTTCCTTTGGCCAACCCCTCTCTCCAGGGTAGGAATGCTCCCCACTGACTTGCTACTTCAGACCAGATCCCAAGTGGTGATGTCTCCAGCATCATCCCTGGGTAATCTGTGCTCAGGTGAGTGTCCCCCTTTTCATACATGGCAAGGGAGGAGGAGAAAGTCGCCTCCAAAGTACCTCCTCTTGGTGTATCTGCTGCTGCTTCCTTACTTAACCCTCATGCTCTATTGGAGGACCAGCAGAGGTGGCAGAGTCAGTGCAGAAGGCTGCACATGCACCCTGATGGTTTCCCTCGGCTCCAGCAATTTTGTATGCTGTGAAGGACTTGTGAAAACAAGGCAGAGCTAGCTAATCAGAAAAGCTGTTTTCAGGGCAAGTTGGAGTGACTCTTCCCAGCCGTGCATGCAAAACACCAGGACTCAAAGGAACAGGGAGCCAGTGTTTTACAGCTGAAAATCTTTCAGGGTAAATAGGCCGAGAAAACGACGACTCATGGTTTGCTCATGTGGGAGCTAATCAGGGAGTAACAAAAAGTCCTAAACACATGGTGGTTGCAAGGCAGATTTACATGTGTTGAGGGATTGTATATATGTGTAGTGAACCGGCTGCAATGGTCCTAGCTGAAACCAGGCACTCGGACAAGGCAGCAAGTGCTGGCAGCAGGCGTCCTCTGGGGAGGACATCCTTTGGATGCCGTTTTGCCAGTAGGCCCTCAATCTGTGCGTGAGCGTTGCTGACTTTTGCTTCCTCCCTGTGATAACAGCAAGTAAGAGTTCCTTTTCACGTTGTGCCACGAGCTCAGTGCTATCACAGAAGTACTGCTTCTTGCACTCAGATGCGCTGGAATGTCTGCTCACTACTTCATGTAGTGAAGACATGCCCATAGCAGTCCTCTTATACTCACTGTGGCATGTTCATATGAGAGAGAGATGGTGTCCTTAAAAGCTTCCAATTAAAATACATAAAACACGGAGGTGAGGGATGGTTGTTGCTATTTTCCGGAAGCATTAAACTGTGATCTCCTGACATCTGAGATAGGTTGAACCTTCAAAGCTGCCATTCTCTTCCTTCTCTAAAGAGGTTCTGCCAAGTTTTGAGTCACACATCTTCTAACTTCAAATTTGGCTCAAAATCAAATGCTGTTCACACTATGCAGAGTAGAAAAGGAAGCAGATCTGGTGAAGGAGGAGAGAAGTCTTACTAGAAGAATGTAATGGAACAGGGACAGAATGCAGGTCGTAGTGAATAACAGCAGGGAAAGGACCTTTCCTTCCTTATTTCCTTCTTTCTAAAATCATGGCCATTTATAACCTGTCATGGGATGTAAACTCATCTCAGGGAAGGGAGAAACAATTGCAGTAAGATTAACTACCCCTGCCCTTCCAGTTCCCTGAGCAAGAGGTGTATGGGGATGCCCACATCAGCATCTCCTTCTCTGTCCCCAGCCCCTTGTCTTTTGAACAAGAAGGGTCAGTTTTGTCTATGCCACAGAAGAACCTGAGCCCACTGTAGTTCTTTGAGTGACATTTTGGGAGGAAACAAAGATATGTAAATTGGAGCTCGTTTTCGAAACTGAGGCAAAAGGATTCCTGGTTTTCTGTCTTTTTCTAATGGGAATGGATGTAATTGTTAGCTGCAAAGCTGGGAAGAAAAAAATGCAGGGAGCAAGGGACAAGAGGTCCTTTAAAATACTGTCAAATGATGAACTGGAGAGCTGAGGGCAGCCTTAACAACAAATAAGGTCATATTTTGCCCTCTTAGCTTTCAGGGAATTATTTTGGGGAAGATTTTGACATTCAGACTTAGCTTTATCATTTGTAATTATTTGGAAGTTTCACTAGGCATATCTTTCTGCAGAAAGAGCTCTGGCACTTGCAACACATTGATACCAGCAATCAATGGTGTGCTGTGTTGACTGTTGAATGAATACCGTGATTCTTATATACTATATATAGGTGTAGGATGAGCTTTGTATAAATGTGGAAAAGACTTTAAATATTTCAATCTAATAATATCTTTTTTTATTTCCTTCTGGTTCATGAATCAGAAGGAACATAAACACAGGCACTGTTTTGAGCAGGTGGTGGCTTTCCAGGGATTTTGGAATGTTTTTCTGAATTGGATCCCAAGATAGCATTTGAGCACGCCAGCTTTCTGTGACTCAGTTTCCCTGTCCATATAAGGAGAGGGTATTAATCTCTCTTGTAAGGCACCTGAGGTTTAATGATGATAGAAGTGCTGTTACGTACTGTTTTGTTTACTGACTGCACTTGGAAGTAGAGTCCACGGATGTGTTAGCAGATGGGTGTAGGAAGGAGTGAGCGTCTGCGGCCGTTTGGAGGAATCACCTGCATGTGTTGTATGGCTAGAATATCCATGTGGTTATTAAAATGTGTTTTTGTGTCTTTATATAGCTGAATGTGGTTCATCTGTAACTGGAACCCAAGGTGTTCTGCTGTCCCCCAACTATCCAATAAACTATAACAACAACCATGAGTGCATCTACTCCATCCAGACCCAGCCAGGAAAGGGGATCCAGCTGAAAGCCAGGACTTTTGAACTAGAGGCAGGAGATGTCCTCAAGGTAATTCTTCCGTCTCCAGCAATGAAGCACTACCGTGCTGCTAATGAGAGCAAGATCTGAAAGGGAAGTGATGTTCTAAAATTTGAATGGAGTTAGCTGAGGCTAACCTCTGGAAAATGCCACCCAGGCCCAGACAGTGCTGACAGTGCAGTGGTGATCTCTGGACGAGACTCATACTAGGACTACTAGTGACTAGTAGTCACTGCTGTGTCGTTAAGTGATTACCGTGGCAGTTTTGAAGACAGCAGCAAAATTCCCGTGGACCAGACTGCCCAGGGCAGCTGGGCTAGAATACTGTCTGTGTGTATCCCCTCTGAGGTTAGAGCAAGGCACACGTACATCCGTGAAACAATATCTTCTAGCCCAGGGACACTGTCTGATCCCTGTGTGTCACTGCTGCGCGTTACTTTGCTGTGCTTAAAAGCATATTGTGTAATTTTAGGGAATCAGCACCTCTGAACTTCACCAGCTCGTAGCAGTCCCTGGCAGCAGCACTAAGGCAATAGTGAATGTCCTTTGCACTTCAGCCTAGCTGGGTATTTGAGGCTTCAGTCTGCACATGGATGCGTAAACAAATTCTGTATGCATTAAAAATGTAGATAACTTTGCCGTATCACTGCACCTTCTGCTGTGAAGTCTTCCCTGAGATTTAGAGATTTGTTGGAATGCCAGGGGTTCTTCCTTTGTAGCTAGACTTCAGTTCTTATCTGCATAGTTGTACAGGGGAAACTGTGAACACATGAGGAAGTGTGAGGTTCTTAGCGTTATTCTTGTGTTCTTAAGAATCGAGGCTGATTTGTCCCAAAAAGGGGTTTATTTAAATGCAGAACTCCAGACTCAAGCTCTGCAGCATTCCCATACTCAGTCTAGATTAATCTGCATTTACAAGTTTCAGGACTCTATATAGGAGGAGACAAATCCAGGCTGAATTTCTATTAACCACAAAGAAATGGTTTTGTAGGAGGCATTAATATTACAAGATGTGTGCTGCTGTGCTAAGCCATCTTCCCAGAGAACGCCTCTGTCCTTATTTAAGTGCCACACTTCTGCACTGCAAGATAGGTGTAATCCACGTATTTTCAGCTCACAAATGACTGGAAAGAGAGAGAGATTTCCAGCTAATGCGAAGAATATACTCGTTGTGAAAGAAATTATGTTCTCTCAACAGGTTTGTCATCAACTTCTCATCTGCTCCTGAGGAACGTTACTATCAATCTCCACTAGTGAGAAGTTGCTCTTTATCCTCATAGAGAATCATGCCATCTAAAAGAAAATAAAAAAACCATTTGTGTTTTTCTTAAATAATAGCGGGGTCAAGGCACATCTAAGTCATTGTAGGGAGAAAATGTTTTTCCCAGTAGCTGTGCTGCACCTTTGGAAAGAGAACTTAGTTCAGAAAACACAGCCCTGAGTGCAGTATAAGCTCAGGTATAAGGAGAAGGATGCGGATCCTCCAGGGTGTGAATCCTGCTCCTCAGATGAGCAGCATCGTGAAGTCTCGTCAAGTCAGACTCTTAGTTGGGATAATTTCACTGGCTTCAAAGAACTGTACCTGTTTGCACTCATGGATGATTTCGTCCCTGAAGTAGCAAATAAAATCTGATTTCCAGTATGTGTTTCTTGTTCCTCCCAGGTCTACGATGGCAGCAATAGCTCTGCTCGCCTGCTGGGCTCCTTTAGCCGCTCTGAAATGCTCGGCACCAGCATAAACAGCACTTCCAGCAGCATGTGGCTTGAGTTTATCACCAACAGTGAGAACACAAGTAAAGGCTTTGAGCTGCAGTTTTCTAGTAAGTCGTAGGCCCATATGCTTGTGAGGTGGGAATCTGAGGTGTGATGGTGTATTTTTGTGTTACAGCTGCATGACCAGAGGAAACAGTCCTTTGCATAAAGATCTTGTAGTCTAAAGTGGAATTGGAGTGGAGGAGATGATTATGCCGGCAAACCTTTTCTGTTGTGAATGAGGCAGTGGTGACACAGAAACTTTGGATCAAAGCTGAGATACCAGATTTCTGGGATCTCGTTCAAATATTAATTAAAAAAATATTAATTTTCAATGTGGTGTTTTTTTCTCTCCAGCAAATGATTTTAAGAAGAAAATATTAATATGATCTTGTGTTAATATCTCCTGGCTGTTAAATATCCGATGAAAACAGATGCTGTTTCTCCCCCTCCAGGTTTTGAACTCATTAAGTGCGAGGACCCTGGCATCCCGCAGTTCGGCTACAAGGTACACGATGAGGGACACTTTGCTGGCAGCTCTGTATCCTTTAACTGTGACCCTGGCTATACCCTGCGAGGCAGCAGGGTGCTGGTCTGCCTGACGGGGGAGCGGAGAGCTTGGGATCAACCCCTGCCAACCTGTGTAGGTGAGACAACTCTTGCTTTTAAAACGTCCTCTGACAAGTACTTTGCTTGTGGATGTCAAACTGAATGCCCTTTCTTCCTCCTTTGCTAATCCATATGATGTTAACTCTGATACTGATTGCACCCATCTACGTTAATAAAGACCATGATAAGGATACTATGTAAGGCATCTTCAAATTGAGAGCGCTGATCTCTGCAAAACTGCTACAAGCAGTCTTAACATGAAACACTGTGCTCTGAGCGCAGATTTGACAAGGTTTCTTGCTTCACTGCAAGGAGACTGCTGCTTTTCCAGTCCTTGTCCTTTCACTCGAATGTGTTAAATAGAGTGACACTTTCAGATAATAGCAGACATCAACGTGTGTCCAGGCGTTTGGCAGTTCAAAGTCATGTTTGTTTGAGAGCTACATGACACCTGATTCCAGATCCTCAGACGTTTTAATTCCCTCAGTCTTTTCTTAGCTAAGTCCCGAGTTCCCTTTTACCCGTAGCTCTCCAGAAGGATATCTTCCGGCCTGGAAAATTCTGGTATTAAGTTTTGTGTATCTAAATGAAGTGCTGCTGGTCTGTTACTTGACAACTTCACAATTAGCTAGTGTTTCCAGGACATGGTGAAGTTCTTACAGACTGAGTCCTCTGAGAGATCTCAAAACCAGCAGGCTGCTTTCATGGTTATGTGGTGTGCTTAGACACTGGCACTCTGTATTCTCCCATGAGTTAGGACCGTTCTTTATGTGGAAACTCTCTGCTGAATTTTAGGCTTGATTATTGAGGTAAAAAGACAAATTTCTGTGATTTATGCATCTTCTTAACCTTCGCCCTATTTACTAGGCATATATTATATATGAATGGTCATGTCTGTGTGAGCACGTGGAAACTTACAGAATTTTAATGGATATGTTATGCAAATGTATTCAAAATCCTCACGTTCTTTTGAAGTTCATTTAGCAGATACATAAGTATGTTGGCTGCTTTGTTTTATCACACTGATGAATCGTTAAGACATCTTGCAGATACAAGCAGAAGAATTGAGCTCTTTCACCCCACGTGTATGAATCGGGGAAAGCAGGATTCTGGCAGGCTCTGCCTATACTCGCTACAAAGTCAAAAAGGTGGAGGGAAGCTTTGACAGCTTGTCAGATGTTAGGAATGTGCACAGAAGTGCAGAGTTATTCTGATAACTCGGTCTTTTAGCTGAATTAAATGACTCTCTTTATCTTTGTTTTGTAGGCTTTAAGAATCTCTTTAAATGGCAAGAAATACTCCCTGTTGTATTCGTAGGATGAGATTTGCATTGTTGCCAAGTAAGAACCATAATATGTCATGAATCTTCTCACTAACCCATATGTTTCTTTCAGCTGAGTGTGGGGGTACTATCAAAGGAGAGTCGTCAGGACGGATACTGTCTCCCGGCTACCCAACACCCTACGATCATAATCTGAATTGTATTTGGACAATAGAGGCAGAAGCTGGTTGCACGATAGGGTGAGTTGGGCCAGGTTATTGTAGCTTGGTTTTCTTTCCATGTACAGCTTATTTTTCCAGAAGCAGGTCGATAATTATATAAGGCAAGTCGACAGAATGCCCTGTCACTTTGAGAGTCCCAAATGAAGGGACAAGCGCTGGTTTATCTCCTTGCCAGGCTGGACAGAAGCGGCATCACTTCTCCTTTCTCTGAAGCTTTTTAGCCCTGTGTGGCCTGTGCCTGTCACAGCTATTGTGGCATGGGTGGTGACACCAGATTACTTGCTATTGCTGCCTGTGGTATAACTGTATTAAAATAACATCCAAGAGCTTTTACGTGCATTAAGTGCTTTTCACCCCTTCCCTTAATGGCATGTATTCAGAAACAAACCTTTTCCACCAGATTAGTGTTGAATTTCCCAACAATGTTTAACATGTGTCCAAGTGACATAATCCTAAAATGAGGACTTATATATAAAATTGCTTGGAAGATCACATCCCAGGAAAGGATAATGGAAGGCAATTACAGGTTTGGTTCATCTCCCAGTCGTGTTGCCAGAGAAAATGAACACTGAAAAGGATGAGCTCTGTCACGTTACGTTTGTGAGAATGAACCGTCAGGTGTGTGAGGGTCCCCAGATGTGAGTGGACAGCTGGAAAACTGAGACGACAGCACTTAGCCTTCATCTTCTAATTGCATTGTTTTATTGTTTTAATAATAAATAGAACACATACAATGTAATTATCCTCCCGAAGGAAAGACTCAAGATGGTTTTTAAACATCTGGTCGGTACAGAGACCCAAGACTGTTTTCTCCTCCTGCTCCTCTGACTTCTCTTATGTCCTGTTGCCACTTTCCTGTTGGAAAATGGCAGTTCGAAATGTAATTTGTTTATAAGTTATGCGAATTTGGCAGTTAGGCAAGCATTGTAGTGAGAACATTTGGCTCATAAAGTTAGCGTAGTCACCAGCAGAATCCGGGCAGTTTCCTGCTCTGTGATACTTCATCTGTGATCCCTGCTGCTTAACCACTGTTCCCACACTGAGGTTTGCCCAAGCCCTGCCAAGCCACTTCAGTACTGCTCTGTGTGTACCTACATATTTCAGTCCAGCTAAAGCCATCTTCAACAGAAAACTGAAGTCTATTGGCAAGTAAAGTTTTTGCTAAGTGATGGGACTTGAGGGGGGGATATGGAGATTATAAGGTCTGTTCAACGATAATCCTCTTCTCCCACGATGTCCCATCATAATTTCTAGTGCTTGTTAGCTGGTGTGTCAGCCCCATTTCTGTGCTGACCCGAGACCCGTTGCTGTTCCAGCCCTGGACTCCTTCATTGTCGGTGCCCTTTCAGCTTCACCGTGGCTTCCTTGCTGCATCAGTACTCATCATCTCTTCAGTGGAGACTGTTAATCATGTTGAGCTCTATGGTGCTTTTAGTCGATGGATTTATGCTGGAGATAGATTTGGTCCAGTGTTTTCATTTTTACTTAATGCAGAAATTCCCTCCATTAGCTCTGCTCTTCAGTATGGTTCAGTAATGGATGGCTTCCAGTATGAACACAGGAGAGAGAGCCTAGCCAATGCAGCTTAATTCCTGCACAGGCAACTTCCAGTTGAAGTCTCCTCTGTTTTTTCATTCTCCTGTAAAAGGTTCTGAAGAATCCCAAGACTTCTGTAGGACAAAGTAGACATGAGAGACCTCCTCTTCTTCCCCCCCACCCCCAAAAGTGTAAGAGACTGCCTCACCCAGAGACTGCTTCAGCAAGTGAACTTTACTCACACATGTAATCCCTGTCTGCTTCTGTAAGAGTACTCAAACGAGCAGAGCTATGGGCTTGTGTTTGCAGGATCAGCCAGAGGCTTGGAAGGGGCCAAGGCTGAAATGAGATGATGCCAGGCAGTAGTACAGTAATACACCTTGTGACCCTTCCTTTCATCAGAGATGAAAGCTCCCTTCTTCTGTTCCTTTATTTGGCAGCTCAAACAGAACAGATGATCTCTGGGTAGTTGAGAGAGCACATCTTCAGCAACTTCATTTTTATGGTAATCCATTGGAAAAGTAATCCTCTTCAAATATGATACAATTGTATAAAGCTCTCATTTATAACTTACATTAAAATTAATCACTAAAGCTTTTTGAATAAAGCTGTATCTGCACAGAACGAGGGGAAGGAGAGGAAGGAGAGAAAGATAGAAAAATTAGTCTATACATCATTGCCATGACAGTTGAAGGGTTGCACTTTGAGAAGGGATTAATTTTGTGTGTGTGCAAACACACGCATGCACACGCACATAAAATTACAAGTAAAATGACTTGGCTTATCTGTGAGACTCTGGGGAGAGAAGGAAGTGGGAGGGTGTACTGGAAAATGAATGAAACTTGCCTTCGAGTACTGCTTGCACAGCTGAGAGCAGTGAATACACAGAAGTGGCAGTGGCGTTTTATTGTATAGCAGTGTTCTCAGCGTCATAAGAAAGTTTAATGATATTGCTAATCCTATTGTAATGGATGGTGCTGTATTGACAGGTTCCATTTTTCACTGTCTCATCTAGAAATATGAGTGAGAATAGCAGGATGTTCCAGTTTGCTTCCTTGGAGATTTCCAGGGACATAATATTTAACAGCTTTTAAGTTTGGGAACCCTCTCTGGGCTAGAGGGAGACAGCAGGCAGCCCTGCAAACTGCTGTTAGCGTGAGAAACCTGGTGCAAGCTTTGTGGGCATTACCAGCGCGTTCAAGCTGCGTTCAGCTGCTGAAGCCAGCTCCAGATGGGAGCCCAGCCTCCTGCCCAGCAGAGCCAAGTTGGGGCGGCCAGAGCGTGGATGGGAAACGTCAGCAGAAAGAGCCCCAGGTTGGTCAGTCAGGTTGTGGGGGTGCTTTCTGAAGAGCTGGGGCTAAATGGCTCACCAAAGGTTATGCAGATTGTCAGTGCAGAGCTGGCCTCTCCTCTCTGCTACTTGCCAAGCTGGGAGAACTTTCCCTCTGTCACATATATAGCCACAGTTCCTAATTTGCTTTTTGCTGCATTTTCATGCATGTAATTGGGATTGTCAGAGTGCAAGAATAAAACTCTCTTCCTCTCCGTTGTCTGCTAAACCAGTGTCTCTGTCTTGTCCTAAATGAAGCCCTGCTGGGAATAGAATCGGGCTGACAGAAAAATCATGTTGTTCGGTTACAGATGTGCCTATTGAATAGATTGATTTGCTCCAGAGCACACCAGTTTTCTTAATAAAATCAGCTATCCCCATAGACTCCTGAACCAAGTGGTGTTGGACAACCTGTGCCTGGCCACTGTGTCATCTGGTTATCGTGCGAAGGCTTTCTCCTCGCGGTGAAGCCTTGCCTGCAAGTTGTTTCTTAACGATAAAGGAGGGGAGTGAGTTGCTGCAGGCAGCCTTGTCCCACGGGGAGCCGGTGGTGAGCTCTCCCAGGCGGTGGCAGTTCCAGGGCGTCCTCCCCCCTGGGGTCAGTCTCTGGCAGCGTCTCCCTGTTTCCGAGGTCTTCAGCAATGAGTTTTCTCTGGCAGTTTTGGCTAACTAGAACCAGTTAGCCTGAGAGCAAACGTAATCAGGCCAACCTCCTGTGGAGAACAGCGCTGCTATGATCCATTCTTATTTTCCTCGAGTCTGGTTTTTTTTTTCCTCTTTGCTCAAGGTCTCTGCTAGGTAGATTTATGACTCAGCTCCCTTGGTTTCTATTGGATTCTGTGGACATCATTTTGTTGCTGAGTACATTGCGGTGTGGGTTTTTTTTTTTTTTTCCCCTTTTATGATTCTACCTGATTTATTTATGTTTGCCCCGGATAAACGGGAAAGCAGCCAAGCGAATGCTTCCTTGTTTTCCTCCGTGGGCTGTCAGGGTTTTAAGCGCAGTACCTGATTGTTTTATTTTTTGCAGATTTTTCTCAGCACAGTTTATAGATTCCTGTCCCCGTTTCAAACTGGCATGTCTCGAGTTACCTTGTGTTAGCCTGATTTCATTGTGTCAGGTGGTATTTCCCCCAGTGATAATGTGGCAATGAAAAACAGAGGCAATTAAATGCCTTCTCTTCAGTTGGCACTTTAAGTGCAGGAGTGAAAGGGACTGAACCCTGATGTATCGCAGCCTTTAGTTGATAACTCCCTTGGGTGTAACAATAATAATGACAGTATCTTATGCTTAGATGGTACTTCTCATCTTGGAAGATCCCAAAGCTCTTCGCAAAGCCTGGATTCACCTGCTTCGCATCCTTCCACAACCGAGGTTGGTTTGGTGGGGAGAAGTGCAGTGTGATATCCCCCCCAGCCCAGGGTGGGAAGAGAGGAGCATCCCACCAGGGGTTGATGTTGGGACCAAGCTTGTCCTGTCCCAGAGTGCCACCAGGCCTCTCCTGGGCATGGAGGGAACTTCTGGCCTTCTCCCATCCCCTTAGGTCCATCGCTGGTACAGGCTCTGGAGTGAATTTCCCCACTGTGATGACTCCTGCCAGCATCTTGGGCTTTCCCTGGGGAAGTTTCTGTGGAAGTGCCAAACAGGCATAGCCCTGTTTAAAAGCAGAAGACAAGAGCTCCAAGGAGTACTGCTGCAGGCAGTTCAGGACTAAGGAATACTAGCTGCGTACGCTGAAGGCCTTGCAGCCCTCTCTCCAGAGCAGACAAAACTATAAAATACACAGTAAGGAAATGAAATCAGCTTTTAGAGCGTCGTAATAAATACCTCGTTGAGAGCACAGTGCGATTTCATTGCCGGCCGCCAGTTTCTTGATTTCTGTTTTCTCTCCCTTCCCTTCTATTGTAGATTTTGGAGAGCTGGCTCATGCTGCCTCACTTCTTTATTTCTTGCTGAAGTTACTCTGTTACCTGATCTAGATACAATTTTGCAATATTCACAACTTTGTAAAACATGTCAAAATCCTTGCCTGTATCAGCCACTTCTCCCCTTGGAGGTGCTGCAGTCCAGCATTCAGAATTTGCACCCGTTTGCCACCCTCTCGCACAGCCTTTTCTGCCCCTTTTTATTAACCTCCGGGGCAGTTAACACCCTGGTAAGGGTTTCTTTTCCAGCATGATGCTGTTCTAATTAAGAGTGGTGTTGGTTGTTTCCTTTCCTTTTTTTTCCCTTGATACGCAAGATTAGCTTGGTGCCAGGAGCAAATTCTTTGATCTGAGTGCAGGTAACAAAAATCAATGCATTTTATCAGTGCATGCTGGCTCTTGACAATAAGCTGTTCCTTGCAGGACACCAAAAAAAGCAAAAGGACAGCCAAGGTTGTCGCTGTGTGCAGCATAGGGACAATGTGTGAATTGGATGAATATATGTAAGTTGTCTGAAGGGACGCCAGCACATTTTCTGCTAATTGTCTTTTTAGAATAAGTTTCTCAATACTTCTGTGTTTATCTGTTAGAGCTCAGTGAAACTACGGACAAATCCCCATCCCCTCCTTCACAGCCCTTGTACCTCTCTGCTGCAGATTTCCCATATGTCATTGACTGAGCCTTTTGTCTGTGTGACAGCTACTCGTTGAAATGTCTGAGCACCTTCAGTATAAAACCAACTGTGATATTCTGGCTGGGGACATTTCCACTGCCCACGATGGGCTTTTGGACCTTTACTTTGTTCCTCAAGATTTTTAGGAGAGATTAGTGATTTTGTTCACTCAGGAGAGAACACCAGAAAGGACCCAACTTTCCAGAAAACGTTAGTATCCATGACTCAATTGGTTTTTATTTATGGATGTGTTTTGTTAGGGAGGCATGCAACTAAGAGATCTTGGGTATTATAGACAGACAGAGTTTGGTAGAGGGCCAAAGTGCTTTGTCTAAGCTGAGTTGCAGATAACAGGAGAGAACACATTCCTTATGGGCCAAGCTACCTTAGGTTGGTACCAATCGCATTTCTAACCCTTTCAGAAAAAAAGGCAGAGCTCAGTATGTGGTCTGACTTCCAGTTCATTTTGCCACACAGGCTCCATTTCATGGTTTTCCACACTGAGGAGTTCCACGATGTGCTGAGGATCTGGGACGGTCCGGTGGAGAATGGCATCCTCCTCAAGGAGATGAGTGGGTCCAGCTTACCCAGCGATGTCCACAGTACTTTCAACTCTGTCATCCTTCAGTTCAACACTGATTTCTTCACAAGCAAGCAGGGCTTTGCTGTTCAGTTTTCAGGTAGGCTTTACGTTGTTTTCCTCAGCATTGTCCAAACCTAGCTTTGCTGATAAGTGATTTCAGGTCTATCTACAAAGTACCGATGGTGAGCAAGTGACATTGTATTGAACACAACAGCAGGAACTGTGCAGTCTTCCAGCCATTCATACTCTACCACGTTTGGGTGCAGTCTCTGCAAAGAGAGAAAAACTCTTGTATTTTGTCCTTGCAGTGCAGGTGAATTGTGTGCTCCTCTCTGCTACAGTCACCTTCACAGTGGTGAACTTGGCAGCAAGATGTAGAGCAGTACGTTGTGGAATACACAAGAAGGAATTACAAATATTTTCCACCACGGGTCCCTTAGAGACACCAGTATGCAGGCAACTTCCCCCAGGCGTTCTGAGAGCAGTTGGTCAGTGGTCTCTGAAAACCAAGTCTATTTAAAATCCCTCAAATTGGATCCCCTGAGATGCAGATCACAAAAAGCTCTGTCAGCTATAGGGATGTCATTGCTCGCAGCAGCACTACGTGTAATGCAACTGCAATCTGTCGTTGCCTAAGTCCTGGCTGCTGTTACCTAAGACTTGGCCTTGCAAACACATTAATTTCAATTATATTAGGGTAATATATTTCAACGTTCACACGGAGGTTTCCAGGATGCAGGCCTTCACTGACACGTCCAGTAACCAACCAGCAGATGCCTATTTTGGAGATGGCAGTAAACAGGGAGGCTGTTGGGTGAACGATGATACGACCTTCCTGGGACTCAGACACATCTGAGCATCAGAGCTCGTTCTGTCTCTCCCAAGCTTTTGCCCATAGTTTTCTGTTCAGGGTGCCTTGCGTGGCCAGGAGAGCAGGCCAGCTCTTTGGGAAGAGTTTGTGCTGCGTACAAGACCTTCTGGGATGACCAAGACAGAGGCAGAGCTTTGTGTCACCCAGCACAGCTCTGCCATCCTCTTTCTTTGCCAGGTTTGTGTCTCAGCCTGCCAGGACGGACCAGACTGGGCTGCTAACTTGCTTATCTTCAGTTGCACAGAAAGAGAGAGAGGGATTTCCTCTGGCTCTTTTAAGAAGAGCTTTCTCTAAACCGCCTAGGTGTAATAGACTCTCATCAACTTAGCAGGAAATAAGCTCTGCTCCACTGCCTGATACGGAGCTGGTCTTTATTGAATGCTCCTGCTCAAAGCCTTTGTTCACAAGGTGTGACTAAGTAGTCAGACCTAAGCTCAGGAGTATACAGTTTTGGATCTTGTGAACTTTAATGATCTATATAAGCTTGCAAAACTTCTATTACTCAGGACTTCCCATACTGTTAAGTAGTTGTAGTGTTGACATACCTTGGGCTCAGTCAGCAGTGAAGCTGTGCTGCCTGCCCCCAGCTGAGAGGGAGCTGAGGGGGTCATCTCATACCTCGAAGGGACGCAGCAGCGAGACTGGGAGGGAAACACGTGCCTTTCTAAAAGGTCAGGCTTGATACTTCACTGGGCTAAAGGATAAATTGCTCTGACACTCAGGGAAAGTGAAAAGTGCTAGCGGATTAGTTTATTTTGCAGCATGTGTCTGACACAGAATTCTATAAAAATGCCATGTAAGATCAGTGGATGTCTGGACTTATTAAGTAAACATGCATGTGCACAATTACACATCAAACTTGCACTCTGTGTAGAGCACTTGAACTTGCCGTTCCCCAGAGCCTTTACCAGCTGGAGTGGCAGATGCTCAGTGCAAAGTAAAAGCCGTTTTTTGTGTGTGTGGCAACTTTAAGGGATACTGAAGGAGGAGAGATGGAGAATGAAGTCATTGCTTGGTATCTGTTTAAGGACAAGTCTAAGTACAGCTGGTGTTGTAAGTCTGTATTAAATATAAATACATATATATTAAATATATATTTTTAATACTCTTCAGTTTCCACTGCCACTTCCTGCAATGACCCAGGAATTCCCCAGAATGGGAGCCGGAGTGGTGACAGCAAAGAGGCGGGTGACTCCATCATCTTCCAGTGTAATCCAGGATACGCTCTGCAAGGGGAGGCCAAAATCACTTGCGTGCAGATTGAGAACAGATTTTTCTGGCAACCAGACCCTCCCTCCTGCACAGGTATGAACACGCATCCATCCTCCCGTTGCCCTGGCTTCCCTGCCCTGTTTCATTGCAAGACTTCTGTATCTGAAGGGGATGGGTCCCACCTGGTTTGAAGAGGTATATGACAAGGTATATACGTCTCAGGCAGCTGTCTCATAGAACTACTTTTTAGGTTTATCCCCAGAGTGTCTGGGACAATGAGAATCTAGTTCATGTTGGAAGTTCATAGGACATACTGCAATGTAAGTGATATTTAACCTGACAAGTCAAAATTAAAGGCTTCTTTAAAACTCAGGTTGGTAGAGAGGATTGGGGTCATGGGTGAATAACTTCTGCATGAGAAGACAGCAAATTCTGTCGTGAGAAAGAACTATCTGACATTTTCTTTGAGCTCATAAAGTAATAAAAGAAGCTCATAAAACTGATTCTTTTACTATGTCCAGAACACATAAAAATAGTCATGCTAAGCACATAAGAGCAATAAACATCAAGTTTGCTGGCCAATTAAATGCTACCCACAAATTACTTACCTGTAACCTTCATTCCTGTTTATGCACTGTTATCTCAAGCAAAAAAAAAAGAAAAAAAAAAATCTGTTTCTAGCATCTGATTTAATGCCAGCTAGGAAACTTCTACAGCGTGCACAGGATTTATGCTCCCTGCAGGATGACTTGGTTTCTGAATGACTATCTTGATGATCTAGTGTGGCACCCTTTCAGCCTGATAGCGACAGTCCTTTTAGTCTTCCTGGAGCTCTAACTAAATCATATTGTTGCATGTCATGCCCATCCTCGTCATTCTCCTGTTGAGTTTTTTTTCACACCAGAAGCTGGGCTCTCAGTCCTTTTCAGAGAAATGTAGCCACTGCCTTAATCTTGGTGTGAGATGAATTCCCATGGGTCGTCTCCAATTTGATTTGGAGATATTGTGTTGGGTCCTTTTTGAACAGAAGTCTGGCAGTCTTGTTTTAGGAGTCATAAGCTCTGTGAAAAAGCTGAAAGCAGTGTCTTGCTCCTTCTCTATATTCAGTGACAAAGGATTTGGAGGAATAATCAGTAGCCAAATAATATCAGTTTTATAGTAACTGTGTAACAGGCTGCCTAGTTAGAGCTGAGCTGGAAAACGGGGTTTAATTTAGGGCTTGGATTTTATGTTTGTATTTAGCATTTCAGATATATTTTCACATCTTTATTGTACGATTTCTGCAGTCCCTAAACAATGTGGGCTGAACTGGAGCCTCAGCCGAAACAACCCCCAGAGGTTTGGGGTATTTGAAGTCTGTATCCTGACCCAACTCCAAACCGCTATGGCTTGGACCAGTTTCTAGCTTAAATCTTTTGGAGATTATGGGTGGGATTTTCAAAGAAATCAGAGGTGTTGAACAGTCATCTCCCTTAGGCTTTTCAAAAATGAGTCCGTATACTTTAGTTTCTCCTGAATTTTCCCCTGACTTTACAGTCTGGAAGAAGAACGCACCCTAAAGGTTAAGGTAAATGGACACAGAATAGATGCTCGTGGTTCTTCCAAGTTATTTGTGCGTGACCTTCAGCTAAACTCTTCACTGTCTGTGCTGTGATTTCCTTGTCTATTCAAGAGGGATAACAGTTCTCCGTGCCTGCAGTAGCCTGCGACTGGACTTGGCTGAAGAAGTTGCTTTTGGGCCTTGGAGAAGGGTCTTTAGTTTAATCTCTACTGTGATCTTTATAGAACCGCCCCACTACGTTTTACCTGATATCTGGAGATTCTTGTGTATTTGCAGGGCTTTATAAAAGCCCACAAGATAAACATACATGCTTGCTCCTTCGTGGAAGATCCTTCCAAGATTTGTTCTGTTATTTCTGACCCATGCTAGTTCATTTCCCACTCGGTGTTTGCATTGCTGTAGGCTGGTTGGTGTCAGACGCCCGAGTTTAACACAGGCTGCGCTCCCCTCTCTCTCACCCTGTCCCAGATCTGGGAGGATCGATCTGAGCAAGGAGGGGAATGTTAGAGCATCGACCCTCGTGAAGAGACTGCAGAAGGGCTGACAGTAATAAATCAGTCATGAGTATTTGCCACAGTGGAAACATATGCAGGCACTTTCAGCCTCGAAAAAGTAATAATTGATTTTTCTATCAGCTTGGCATTTAATGTGTTGGTAACTGTAATAAACATGAACAAGCCATTAGTCCCAGACAACCTGTTTTCACTTATTTAGCAACCATCCAGACTTTGACCAGGAGTTGCCTAAATAAATGCAACAGAAGAGCATAAAGCATCTCTGTCTCTTTCTGGTTGCTCACTTATGTATCTTGTGAAGATTGTAATAGCATCCATAGCTCTGTTTCTCTGCGCGCGCGTGTGTGTGTGTACCCTCTCTGGAATAACAGAGCGCTCATCTCTGTGAGGGCCACTACAGGCTCTTGTAATACATACCTTAATATTGGCCAGCCTTGCAATCTGCCTCTCTATCCCCTTATCTATCCATCTCTCTCTCTCCCCCCCCCTTCCTGCATCTCATCTACTATTTTTTAAGTTTCTCTAAGACAACGCCTCATCCCTTTGCTTGATTGCCTTCAGCTCCCTGTGGAGGTATCTTGACAGGACCGGCAGGAGTGATCTTGTCCCCGCAGTACCCGGAGCCCTACCCACCAGGGAAGGAGTGTGACTGGAAGCTGACTGTCTCTCCTGATTATGTCATTGCCCTGGTATTTAATACGTACGTACCTGAGAGCTGTTTGGTTCCACTTCTGTGTCTGCCTGTGGGGACAGGGTGGGGATACCAGTGGTGGGGCACTGTCTGGGTGAACTGGGTCTGCATGTGGGTCCTTTCCTCTCTGAAAGAACCAAACCTGGTAGGACTGTCCCGTAGTCCTGGGTAATCTGTTCTCAGACATCACCTTAATTTGGGGAAGATACACATATTTCAACTGCAGCTCCTTTTTGAGATACACATGGTTTTTACAGAACATAACCAGGTAACTGGTGCGGCATAGGAAACCCCTGAGCAACACTGGCTTACGCTTTTGTGCTCTTGACTGCGTCACCAGTGCTCGATTCCTTACATGTGGAACGGAGACAGAAATGTCCTGTACTTAGCTGAGGAGCTGGTTTGGGGCAGAAGCAATCTCTCAGCTATGTGGTTGTACAGCCCATCAAGACCACAGTCTGTTGTTCTCCAGGGCCTGCTGTAGCATGCTCATACTTCAAGCATTCTTCCTTTGATTTTGCAGCTTCAGTTTGGAGCCTGGCTATGATTTCCTTCATATCTACGATGGACCCAATTCACTCAGCCCCCTGATCGGAAGCTTTTACGGTTCCCAGCTACCAGAGAGGATAGAGAGCAGCAGTAACAGCCTCTTCCTCGCTTTCCGAAGCGATGCATCAGTCAGCAACACCGGATTTGTCATTGACTACACAGGTAAGAGCTGTCCGGGGGTGCGCCTGGCCCAGCTGACTCAGCAAATACAGGGGATTTTACCTGCACTTATTCTCAGGTTAAGCCACCTAGCTGAACCAAACAGGAGAAGCTCTAGACGCTGTGAAAACCTCTCCTCAGGCAGTAATCCTGCTGTCTGTTTTGCTACCACCAGAGCTGATTAAGAGGCATGGCAGGGAAAATTGGGAGTTGAAGAGAGGGGGTCCTGTAGGCTGGCAGAAGAGCTAGGGTACGTAAGGTAGATAAGAGCAGCATAAAAGGACTGGTATGTGGCTGAGGATCAGTCACATGTGGCTGCTTCTGTGTGGGGCTTTCATTAACAGAGAAGAAAGGTTTTACATCTTCCCCTTCCCTCCTGTAAAGAAAATCAAGAGAGATTCCCAGAAAATATATATTTATGTACAGGCTGTATTCTGTATAACCTTTCTTGCTCCACACTGAATTTAAATAGTTCTTTCTTCTCCTTAGTGAGCAGAACATGCCGCTTCATTGCAGATTTGAGCTTTCAGAGTAGTAGAGAGTGCTGAACTGTTAGCTGGTTATTAGGAATGCTCCATATTGCCACGGATTTAGGATTTATTCTTAGTGGCAAGAGCGGCTTTGTCCAAGAAAAGGAGGTGCAGGCATACATATCCAATATGGGATCTCAGCCTGAATTTTTGATACTGTCATTCAAGAGTGTACCAAACGATTGGGTGGCTATATCTAGAGGCGAGGACCACGGAGGTGGATGCTCAGCTCTCTTGAGTCAATGGAGCTCTCCTGAAATCTGTGCATTTTGCTTCACTTAAGATTCTAAAGCATCTACTTAAAAAATCACTAATAATTAGTAAAATGAACAGAATAGTTCACAGGTATCAGTGTTATTAGAGCAGTGGCTGTTTTTTTTCTTGCTTGGTTGAGGAGGAAGTAAAACATTGTGGTGGCTTCAGCTCTAATGGTGAGAGACAGGGGCAGAGGTTAGAGTTTTCCCTGGGTGCTTTTAGCTCTCTGTCGATGGAGCAAGCTGAGAAGTGACAGACCTGGCACTGCTGTTCCGGGAGATGGGGGGAAAAAGGAAGGCTTTGGCAGATATGTTCCTTGTTTGTGCATAAGGTAGGTGGAAGAATGGAGTTGTTACAAACTGTAGTAAAAAATATGCTCTGAAAAGCTGGATCTGATGAGCCAGGATTACGTGGAATGGAGAAAAGGATTAAAAACCGGGAAGAAACCAGGGCTAGAAAGAAAGAATTCTTCAAGCCTGCTCTGGCCTATATGGACTAGTTTGCAGTATGGGAAAAAAGCATTGATGGCTTCAGATGTACTGGATGCGTGCCACTGTGCAACATGGCTTTGCATCCGTGGTGTACACTGTGAAACAGGCTGTTGAGTCTTGTTGGCCCAACTGTGTGCTGTGGGAGCAGTAATAGCTCATGCTGGAGAGCTGATGGGCTGCTGCTGTGTTTTCAGGGCTGCTGCTGCTTGCTCTGTGTGCTTGGGCAATTCTCTCTTCCTATACCCTGTCTCCGGTCTGTGGTTCATGCTTTTGAATTTACCTGTACCAGAGGTTAAAAGATAGTGAGATGGCAATTCCTATTAGTTATGCTGAACAGATGAATTTCCCTCTGGTAAAGTTACGAAATAATAAGACAAAGACAATTAGCACTGCTTAAGGTTCAAGAGATTAAAAGTTTTCTGCTCTCATTAGAATTAATTTTACTAAAAATTAAGTCTTAGGTTTTCTTCTTTTCCACTTTCTTTTTGGGCAGCCAGAAAGTAGTTAACAAATGAAGTCTCATTAAATTAGGGTGGTTGTGCGATGCATTTTTCTCCTAAACACTCCTACAGTGTTAATCGCGCCTACATACTTCCCACAAAGCTAAACTGCTGGGAGAAAAGAATGAAGCTTTAAGTTTGCTCATTAATTTCCCTGTACTTTAAAAGGAACCTGGGATTCAAGTCTGAGAAGCGGCAGAAAATAGAACTTTGGGGAATTGAAGGAAGAAGAAAAGAAATGCAGGAGGGAGCATGTGTGAAAGAAAATCAAATACCGAGCTCGGCTCCTTGCCAGCGTGGAATCCCAAGTACAGTTCAAAGACACTGTCTTCTCTCAGCCATCTCATGGTGTTTGGTCAGTGCTGCAGCCCACGTAGGCTTCTGCCCCTATAGTTCCCCTAAATACCATGTATCACCTGTATGTGAAATACTCTTAATTACCAGGGGCTTTGTAGTCCCCTTTTGGTAATGTTTTTTGGGGGAAAAAAAAAGCGAAGCAGCCATCTGTCAGTCCCTGTTTGAAATCCTGCATCTTCTCTGGGACTGGGACTGTATCGGTAGCCTGCAGCTACAGTGTGTCGGGTGAATTTCAAACAGCCTCAGCACTTCATTTGAAATTGTTTCAGGGGCAATGGCTCTTCAAGAGAAAGTTGTCCTCTGGGGCCAGGAGGAATGGAGAAAACAGAGAGAGAAGAATGAATTTGGCTTTTATTATGTCTGTTTTTGCATAGAGCATGACAGCGAGAGTAAAGTGGGAATGCAGCAATGCCATAGAAAGGTGTTTGAGGGCAGATCTTCAGCCAGGCAATTTCCCAGTTTAGCTACACGGATACACTACGCCAGCAGGATTTCTGATAGATGAACCCATATCTTTTGCTTTGCACCCATGATGCACTGTCAGCTGTGCAGCAGAATGAAAAATCAAACTAAGGTTACCAGCAACAAAACCGTAAGCGTGCTTTCCCCACGCACACTTAAATTTACAGAGGTTTGGTTTTACTGCATAAAGCCTTGGATTGGTTCAGAGGGTCAGGTGAAACTTAAATGCAATAGTTTGGGGTTTCAACTGGGGAGGAATTTATTCTTTGGAATGACTTAGCAGGAGTGAGTAGATTTTGAGTTCAGGCTGGTTTATGACAAGGAAGACATGCTCTGCTCAGGCATCCTGTTTAAGGTCTGTTGAAGTTATCATAATCCTTAAAAAAGTGCTTGTTTGCAACACCAGCTTAGTTAATGTTGTCACTTCTGTGAAAGCAGTGTGCTGTGTTCGTAGCAGATTCACTTGAGCCCAACAAATATTAGTCTACCAAAGCAAAAGGATGATAAGTTCTTGATTACAAAATAGGAAAGACAGTTACAAAACAAAAGCTTAAACGCAGGAAAGAGATGGCTTGCAATATACCTAGAATTCTAATAATCAGTTTGCATTGCAGCATCTCGCAAGCCACAGATTTTTATTAAGATACGTTTTATATACTGAAACTCTGATATTTTTAAATGGAGACTGCACTTTGTTAGTAATGTAAAGGGCAGGCTAGTCGTTTGGAGAGCTTTTCCCAAATTATTCCCCTCCCTTGTATTTTGGGAGTGTTGGGGACCTGTTGTCATGAACACAGAAGCGGGTCAAACTCCATCAGTCACTGCCTCCATCCGAGCAACGTATCCTGATGGGTTGGTGCTGAATGGGACCCAAGGTGCGTATCTAGGTTTGGCTCCCAGTGCTTGGGGCAGGGGGCAGGAAGGAGTTTCCAGGTTGGATACTCCAAAGCGGGAGGTTTTCTCACGCTTTTTTGTACTCCTGTTTCTGTTGTGGGCCAGAAGTGAAGAGGCGTGAAATTGAAAGCAAATGAAGCAAAACTGATTACTTTTCACCCTTCCAAAGGAATGAAAAAAAAAAAAAAATCCAACAAAACCCAAACCCCAAGCCTTATTCCAAATCCATTATTATTTAGCCAGAACTATTTTGCCCATCCTAAGCTTATAAACATATATTCAGCATTACTTATGGGTTATTTAAGGTGGAAGTTCCCCACAGAAACACTGTTCTGTAAAATCTGTTGCAAAGCAAGCTGTTTAAAAATATCTAGCACTGTTTGCTGTTAAAACAGTCACAAATGGGAGATGATGCTTGACCCTAGAACAACCTGCTTTTGAAAAACAGATCTGTCCTTTGGAAAAGGTAGTCCGTTTAGCTGGATGAGTCGGAGTGTGCTGGGCTCCCGACAAGCTGGTGTGGCAGCAGCCAAGCTGCTTGGGATGCCAAGGCTACACCTGGTCTTTAAGATGCTAATGTAATTTGTCCTGTCTTAAGTATATGACGACTGTTGTGGAAAACTGTCTTCTAGACAGTTTCTCTTGGGGTTGCTTTAAGGCTTAGCTCTTAATAAAGGCTTGCACATCTTCACAGATATGGAGTTCATGATGCACTTTGCAGACAGAAACTCCGCAGTGAAGCTGTTCTCGAAGATGCAGATGAAAGCCTGACCTCCTGGTCTAGGAGCTCATGCACGCTTTGAGTTTTCCTTGGGAAAGGAGAGGGGAAGCACAGAAAATTCTGCTTTCTGTGGACTAATGAGCCAGTTCTCATGGCATTTTTGTCTTGACTCTTTTCTAAACATTTGGCAGCCTGAATCCATGTTAATTGGGACATCAGGGTAAAGTCCTCGATTTCTGAAGGTCTGAGTGAAAATAAAACGTTAATTCTAAATGGGCAAGCCGCGCTGTATTCACTTCATAGCTTAATAAATCAAAGGCTGGGGAAGCTGTGGCTTTCCCACATCCCTCTACGAGCCTTTTGCAGTCGCCACGCAACCAAAGACTTCCTTAAAGTTGAGCTCCTGCCTCCCTTTGTAGCCTACTGCTGAGGATCATCCGGGCAGTTCATCTGCAGAGGAGGAGTGTTCAGCTGGAGATGTGCGTAGGACTAGTGTGTCAGGATGCATCATCCTCTAAGGTGAGTGGTGTCCCTGAAGACACAGACCCTCAAGGGAACAGAAACAGTCAAGAATGAGGAAAACACAACAAAAGTAGCAGGGCTGTTGCTCAGCAATCAGCCACCACCCTTTTTTTCAGCAGTCGACAGAGTGACTTGAGCACTGAATGTCATGATTTTTCAAAGCAAGAGCAGAGGCTGAGATCAAGCACATGGCTAAGACATCTGACAGCCAGGTGGGAGGCTGATTGACAGGTTGAAGCCACATCAACTTGTTGGATGAAAGGCAGTGAGACTGTTCAAAATAATGAGAGAGGCATAAAGTGGTCAGAAGGAAGCCGTTGGGTGCAGCTTTTCTATGAAAGGGTCTAAAAGTGAATATTAGCAATTCAGAGAAATAAAGGCTTGCAGAGTGAAAAAATATTTTGGGAGAGTAGATGAAGCATTTACACTTGCAAATGGCTTGTGTGCTACAGCGGACTCTGGGCCGTGCAGCTGCACTGCTCATCTTCAGTGCTCTGGGTGACTGGTGCCCAGAAGCAATTCGTCACCTCTGTGGGCTGCGATGACCGGTCTGTACAGGAATACTCCATCGACTCGCAGCTATGGCTGATGTCTCACAGGCATAAGGATAAATGAGGAGGTAATGTGTTCGTCTGAGCTGACCAGAGCGCTAAGGGCTTTGCTTTCCAGTGCTGTGACTGAAACAAGCTTTTTGGTCCTGATATCTTACTCATCATAATCAAGATTTCTCTTTTGTGGCTAGCTGGTGTCTCAGCAGGACCTACTGTCAGATCGCACACAGGAAATAACAGGATAAAAATATTTGTTGAATTCTTTTGTCTTAGAACTCCCAATCTTCATGTTGTGAGTATCAGAGCTCTCTTTTGAGTGCTGCAGTGATTATGCTTCTAGGCACATGTGTGTCTCTTCCCAGGATCAGATAAACTGGAACATCTTGTTATTTGGTTGGGGAACAGGGTTGCTCAAAGGAAAAGTGGCTTGTCCAAAGTTCGTGCAGCAACACACCCCTGACACAGAGGAGAACCCAGGACTTCATCATTTAAAGTCTGATGATACAAGTGTGTGATGGTCTGTGAGGAGCATTCAGGTTGACCAGCCTGTGGCTCCCAAAATAGGGAATTGGTGTTCTAGGAAAAACCAGTGGCCTCACTGCTGTGGCTCAGGGCAGCTGTTCCTGGTGGAAACATTTCACGTCCTTTTGTACCCTGTTTACCTGGATCACTAGCTAGTGGTACAGCTGTTGTGTAAAAGAAACCATAGAGCTAATCCTATTTTTCACTGCAAACAAAGAAACAAAAGCAAGATCTGGGGGCTTTACTGTTTTCTGTTTCTCCCTCCACCCTTTCCCCAAATACTAAAAGCCTATGATTTAATGCTTAAACACATTATAATTGTTCACAGACCCACTGCTCTCAGAAAAGCCCTCATCTTTAATGAGCAATTTCCAGATGACAAAAGAGCAGGATTAATCAAAGCCTCTAATTATATTTCATGCAGGGGAAAAAAAAAAAGAAGAAAAAAAAAGAAAAAAGCCCTCAGAAGAAGAAGGAAAGAAATATCCAAGTCCTGACAGCTCTGTAGTCTTTACTGGAATTTTCATATGTAAATGGGGTTTTTAACTCTGCAGGGCATAGTGAACAGAGAGAAAAATGTCATTTTGTCTAACTACTTGTAATCATTTTGCCATAATTGCAGCCATGCTGCACATCTGGAGAGTCAACCAGCTAGCACATGGCACTATGCATTTCCATGGTGAGCGCAGATAGCTCTTAGATACAGGAATGATAGGTGCCAAGGAGATAATGTGAACAGATGTAGCACATCTGAAATATGTTGCATGTTCAATCTGTGTTTATATGCCCTGGTTTGCAAAGTTCTTTGCCGCCTGTCCCCTGTGCAAGAAAGGAGAGCGAGTGTCGATAGTTAAATCAAAGCTTTGTCTTATTGATTGGATTTTGGGTACCAGTAAATACGTGTGGGAGCTGAAGCCTTCCTTCTTTCAGTATACTTGTGCTGGAGCTGAGCATCAGAGAAAGGTCTGGACCAGAATCTGCCCCATACAATTGCCCAGATTCAGCAGCATGAGAGAATGCTTGAAATCTAAACTCTGCAAATGGTACTAGTCTTTATGATATGCATGAGATTCCCAGATGAGGAAAGCCAAAAAACATGCCATTGGCCAAAATTTTAGAGTAGCTGTATCAGACCGATAAAGACCTTGGCAATTCTCTGTTGCAGAAAATCCCCGGGAGTCATGCTTCGACCCTGGATCGATTAAGAATGGCACACGAGTGGGTACAGATCTGAAGCTGGGGTCTACAATTACCTACTACTGTGACGGAGGGTATGACATTGAAGGGGTCTCCACGCTGACGTGCATAATGGGAGGGGATGGAAAACCCACATGGAACAAACCTCGACCTACCTGTACAGGTAAGGCCCAAGGGGAAAAGGTGAGTAGAGAATGATTTGCCTATTGCCAAATACTTCAGCAGTTTATCCTGATGAAAAGCTTGATGTTACTTTTGCGTAGAGCTGCTTGCAAGGGGACAGAGATGGTTTTTCTCAGTGTTTCATAATTTTTCGATTTTTTTAACACCTGAAGGTCAGGAAGAGCTGACTTATATGAAGTTTCTTGAACCTTCTTTTGAGAGACAGAAAACTGGATGCAACAGATTATCTGCGTGACAAATCCTGCGTCGCTAGTGCAGGGCAGGATTCAGGAAGCCACTTAAACATTGGTTTAACCTGATCCCTGCTGATCAAAGCCCTTAAGCATGTGCTTTCCTGAGCAGGGTCAGAGTTTATTGAGAAAACAGAAGGTATTCTTAGGCGTTCTGTGGTTGTTTTGTTTTCTGGCTTAATGAGAAAATAGTTTAAATGATGGGTTTGCAGTCAGACCTTCTTAACCTGAGAAGTGAGTCAAGAGATAGCTGTCAGTCTGTGGTGACTGGAAGAATGAAATCCCTGACTCAGAAAGGCACTGGTGGGGAGGATGCCATTCCCACTGGAGCCAGGCTCCTGCTGCTGAGAAAGGGCGAAAAGCGTAGGAGCTCACTCTGACAGGTCCTCAGCTTTAAGGTCAGGTGGAGAGCAGTGCAAATCACGCATTAGTCTACACCACCATACACGGCATCCCTTAGCCTTGGCATGGTCTCCATAATTAAATGTGAAGCAGGCACGAACTCGGGTTCGGATAAGCCTTATTTTCTTAATAAGAACTTGCAGCGAGAGCTGCGATGCCTGAGGCGTAGAATCGATGGTGCCTGGGGGCAGCTGACGTTGCACGGCGTTAAAACCCCGGGGCGGGGCGGATCTCAGAGCAGCAGGAAAAGGGGGATGTTTCACGGCAGGCTTTGGTGAGGGTGCGCTCCGTGATCTCGACTTTCTCTTACAGCACCCTGCGGCGGTCAGTACACAGGCTCGGACGGCGTCGTCCTCTCTCCAAATTATCCCCAGAACTACACCAGCGGACAAGTCTGCTTGTACTTCATCGTTGTGCCAAAGGACTATGGTATCGGTTTTGGATGTTTTTTTGAAAATCTGTCCTACTGTCTGGGCAACTCTCTTGTTTGGGTTTCTTTTGTTTGAACAAAGCAGTAGAATAAGTGCAGATATAAATGGAGATAAGGGAGACTGGAAGATAGTAAGTGGCACTGTTGGATGCTATTTATACTTTGTTGTAGTCAGTAAGGATGACGGGAATTTTCTGAATTTCAAAATCTATCGAAAATGAGCGGACAAAAAAAAAAAAAACCTGACGAGAAACACCGTCTTGTGATTCCCCTTCCAGTTCCTGCACTATATCCAGTCATGCAGAGTTGAAAAATCAGCAAAAATAATTCATGGTGATTAATGCTAGCAGCAGACTCAGAGGACCTCCGAGAGTACAAAATGTATTTACCATAAACACATGCTAACCATGGTGCTAAATACTCTGTCTGCGCAGAGAAGCACATAAATGTATAGTTTTGTGGATGTGCAGCTACGGTACTTATGACTAATTTTTATTTTTAAATAACATGTAAATTAAATTTTAAAACTGGATCCAAACAAAAGCCAACCCCATTTAAACAGACTGTCATTCTTTTTCTAGACTCCAATGCTGCTTAATTTTGGTCAGAGCTTGAATACAAGAATGATCAACGTTCTAGAAACCTTTGAGGCAGCTAGCTGGATATTAGTATTGGTTAACATATTTTCTTGTTTGAAGAGAATTTAAAGTTTTTAAAGAGCACTTGCACTGACAGCTCTGGCAGGTGAAGGTCTCTAAATTCCGTTATTTGATGCTGCTTCTCAGTGCGTTGTATTGATCTAGTCAGTCCCTATGGTCTTTTCAGTTGTTTGTGATTTCCTTTGGTAAGACAGCAAGATGTGAAATAAGGCTACCGTGTTCAGACATCAGTTATAAGCTCCTTTCGCTCGAATTGCCCTTCTGCCTGTGTGCATCTAGGTTCCATCTGAGTTTCTGGAGCTAACTGATGAAATACTGCACTGCTCTCTTGCACCTCTTAACCTGTTTTACTATAGCTGATCTTGATATTGTCTTAAGAAACACAATAACTAGAGGGCTAGACAGTCTTGATCTGCAAGTCTGACTTTGCCTACGGTAGGATGACAGCTGAATTAGTTTCTCTTCTCCACCTGCTGCCTTTCAATAGCTTCATTAAAAACAAGCAGGAAAACCATTAGTAGTGAACGTTATGCATTTCCCATCTCCTTCACTTCTCAGATTCTGTGTACAGCAGGCATCAGGGTGTGCTATCGTCACTTTTTCGGTGTTCCCAGCATCAAAGCTGTGTTGGAAACCTGAATGTGCAGGAAACAAATGTCGTAGCTTGGTGGATGATGAATTTCACAGCAAGAGACCTCTCAGCTTGTGAAATTGCAACTGGGCACTTGCAACTTGAAAATGCAAAGCTAGGAGAAGAGACAAAGGGGAGGAAAAAATCTTCTAAGTGCAGATTCAGGAGGAAAAAAACTGTTGTTATGTTCTGAAAAATAAAGATAAATAACTGAAGTCTCTTTGCTCTAGCTAAAAAAATGCTCTGATCCTCTAATTATTATTTTCTCCCTTTTATAAACTCTGCCTGCTCCTGGGTGTATTTACAATGTATGCAGTAAGACCCAGAGCACTGCATGGCTCCCTCGTTAGCAGTCTCTGTAGACAGGCTTAGGACTGACTATTAATAAAATTGTGAGTGTCCTCTCTCCCTAGCAGTCATCCTCCCTGACCAGAGAGGTTCAATCTAGAAATTAATTCCTTCAGGACAGGGATTGTTATTTTCTTCAGGTTTTGTACAATGCCTAACCCAACAGGAGCTTCATGATAGAGGTTCAATACAAATAATAAATAATAGTTATCAGTTGGTGAAATTATATACCTTGCGTTATGTAGGCAGGCAAATGGGATGATTCATAGAAGAATCCCTTTTGGCCTATGAATCAGTGTTAAAGCATACTGGCAAGTGAACATGGGGGAGGCTGGTTGCTGCTTCTGTTATGTCTACTTTGTGGATAAATAAAGGGCTCCCATCTTCCAGGGCTGTCAGTCAGGCCCTTTTTATCTTTGCCAAGCTCCTGATAAAAGAAGCTGAAATGCCTCGGCTCCAGGCCCTGGCTGTGTGGGGCCGGCAGTGCGGCTCGTCCCACTGCCCGCCCCGATCGACGCTGCCTCTCTCCGCAGTGGTCTTTGGGCAGTTCGCCTTCTTCCAGACCGCGCTCAACGATGTCATCGAAGTCCACGACGGCCCCAACCAGCACTCCCGGCTCCTCAGCTCCCTCTCGGGCTCTCATACAGGTAGGGAAAGTGTCCCTCTTGCTGCTGGGAAAAGCAAGCTAAAAATGCAGCCTGCCATTTAACACCTTGCTCTGTGCAACCCATTTGTGTAGCACATGCTGTAATCTCTGTCTCTCCTGTGTTATCTCTTTCTCCTCATCTAGGTGAATCATTACCGTTAGCTACCACCAACCAGATTCTCATCAAATTTAGTTCCAAGGGTCAGTCTACAGCCAAAGGTTTTCATTTTGTCTACCAAGGTGAGTACAGTTGTGTTCTGGAAATGTCCTCAGGTTGGTCCCGAGATAATGGTCAAAAATACAGTGATGTCTTGAAGTGTCCTGAACTGCTTTTGACGTCTGTGGGTCCTTGCACACTTTCTGTCTGAACAGGAAATATCACGGGAGATTAAGAATTATTTTGGTAGCAGTGAACTTGCAGGGCTGTCTGGCTCCTGCAGGTACTTCGTATTCAGACCTTCCATTTTCACTCAGCCTCAACCCTCGCACGTCCCAGGATTAGTATCAGAATACTCATTGAATCATGCCCTGAGCACACAGTGAGTTCTTGAGATTTATACCCAAGCAATTTTTCCCACTGGTGTTTTAGCACGTTTCTCAGGGTGAGCAGCTGAACACTTGTCTAGCAGCTCTGTAAAAACCTTCCTCTCTGCGTGACACAGGCTTAGGTCTCCTGCTGTCAAACTTTTGCCCCTTGATCCTTCCAGTAACAGCTTGCATTGCATTGGGCAAGTCCCACTTAGAGATTTTAAAGTCGTAAATAGAAAGTGATGCACAGAATAGTGGGAAAACAGAAGGGCTTTCTCACCCACATGCTTTGTGTAGTTAGCTGTGGTTCAGCCAAGCTTTTACATGCACATTACTGTAAAGTGGGGACAGACAGCAGGGGCAACCCGTGCCTTCTCCGGGGGCGAAGTGAAGCATGGTTTGGATTTTATAGTATCCAGAGATCTGTTCTCTTGAATTTCTGCCTAATTATTGTAAAACAACTGTAGTTCTGATAGTAATCTTTAAAGATTTCAGCAAAGCAAAGGTTTTGATGAAATCAGTAAAGATTACCTACTCCCTCCTGCATGCTAATTATGAGCTGCACACTCTTCAGTGATTACTGCATGGAAAGCAAGAGTAAAAGAAAGAGCCAGCCCTGGTTTTGATCTGCCTGGCCAGGCTCTAATGGTGTTTACTCGCATTTTTACACAAACGAGGAGTTCTTTCTCCCAAAGCCTCCCCCATCCAGTGATGCACACGTATGACAAGGTCCGCTGAGGCGAAGGAGTCAGAAGCCTGAAGCGGGGTGTTGAAAGCAGCCTGAACTGCAGAGCGGAGCTGCAGGGTCAAGCACACAGGCACGATTCTTTCCTTGGTTTGGAGAGGCGCCAAGCACGCGCTCGTCGGTCACAAATGGCTGAGCGGGGGTACAGATCCATAAGTATTTTGGCTAGCTTGGATTTGCCCAAAGTAGTGCATCATCATAAGTGGCTCCTTTTCTGCCTCTCCATTCCCCTCCCCAGACCACTGACACACTTCAGGCTTCAGCTTCTTGCTGATCATCTTGCGTGTTGCCTTTGACAGTGGGTTTGACGTTCTTCTCTCTGAATCAAATTAAAATCAAACAATGTAGCTAACGTGCTCATCATCTCCACATTTTTCCCTCCCAGCAACTCAGGCATTAAACACTAATAAATTGTAAAGCAACTCAGAGAAAAATATTAATTGATTTTTTTTCTCAGTAATAGACATTTCTTTGACTTGTTTTTCCCCTCACTTATCTGTCAGACTCTCCATTTCTTTCTTTGACTTGTTTCCAGTATTGAACAGGAATGCAGGCAATTTCAACAGTTGGCGATGCAGCATCACAACTTAAATTCCCCTTTTCTTTCTTTTACCTTTCTCATCATGAAGAAGATTGTTTAAAATTGCTGTCCTTTATAGTAACGAGGCCGAGTGAGCTGAGAAACCTAAATGGTTTTCTGCTGAGGCTCTAGCATTATATGGCAAACCAACTTTTTGGAAAGTCATTGCTGAACGCCTTGGTTTCCCTGTTTAGAAATTACCTTTCTGATGTGATGATAAGTTTTCTGAAGGCAAACAGTCTCATCTTAGAAAGCATGCGTGGTTCTGTAATGTCCTAGCTGCTTTTATTTCAAGTATCACTTGAAATGTTTGAGTGAAATGTTATTTCTTTTTCTTCTCAATGATCATGTTTGGATTCAGCCTCTCTTTGGGGTTTAGGTATAGTCAGATTCCTGTGTCGTTTTTCACAGATCTTTAATTTGGTGCTTAATATTTCCAAAATGTTTGCTCTAACCATTTTTTGTTTGGTTTTCTTTTTGCTTTGCAATTGCACGCTCACCTGCTGGTTTCTCCTGTCTGCAACGCAAGCGGTTCCTCGGACCAGTGCCACCCAGTGCAGCTCGGTCCCGGAGCCTCGCTACGGCCGGCGGCTGGGCAGCGATTTCGCGGTGGGGGCGGTGGTGCGGTTCGAGTGCAGCGCTGGCTACGCGCTGCTGGGCTCCCGGAGCATCGAGTGCCTCACCATGCCCGGGGCACTGGCTCAGTGGAACGTTTCGGTACCCACCTGTGTGGGTAGGTATCTTTGGTTTCGGGGGCAGAAAAGACAAAACAGCTTGGCAATTTGTGCTAGAAAAATAAATTACATCCTTTGGGATGGTGGAAAAAAAACCCAAAAAACCAAAACCACACACACACAAAAAAACCCCAACCCAAAAACCAAAACAAAAAACCCTATTTCATACCTCTTACATACAAAAGCTAGGCCTGCCTATGAACAAAGGCAGTTAACCCTAAGTGTCAGGGAAGGGACCTTTTGATCCAGTACTTGTTGTAAGATCTGGGACAGCATCTAGAATAAATTAGATCTGTCTGAAAGCTGCTTTCACCTTCTTTGGAGGAGAGCAGTTCCTAGAAAACCAGTCTCATGGGCTGATGTACCCAGTGTTCCCCACACCTAAGGACTGTGTGCTGCTTGCGTTAGAAGTTGTATGAGAGTTACTGAAAAGAGGATTATTCATACAAATCTTATCCTTAAATCATGAGCCAGTTCTGCTTGCTTTTTTGTCCGTGGACAGATGTTTTAAAGAGAATGTTTTTAGTTTAAAGCCAAGTCCTTCCATTTTCAAACAGTACTTTGCTTATTTCAGTGCCATGTGGTGGAAATTTGACTGAACGCAAAGGAACCATCCTGTCCCCGGGCTTCCCTGAGCCGTACCTGAATAGCCTCAACTGTGTGTGGAAGATAACGGTCCCCGAAGGAGCAGGGATACAGGTACAGTGTTAGCAGCTGTCGCTGCAGCATGGTCTAGAGAGGAGAACGCACAGTATCTGGTGCACTGAAAAGAGGCCACATGTTATGAAGTTCCTGCTCCTCACAGGAAAGAGATCGGTTGAATGTGTAATTCTCTGGAATCAGACATTCATTTACACTGTGACTGCCAAAAGCGGGTAATGTTTCAATGGATTTTTGCCTCCTGGAGGCACTCTCCATGGATAATCAACTGGAGCCATGTGGCTGTTCTGGTGTAACAAAATAATTGTGGTATTTTGGGCATATATCTTTATACTGCTTAATTATGCAATGTTGAAAGCAATGTAAGCTACACCAAGGAAGAGTTGCTTGCTCAGAGTACCTGCGTGGATTTGTTATGCCAGCAGAGTTGTAGCAGTATGATTATACAATTACAGCTTTGCTGTTCATTGTTTCCAGGTAAATGAGCTCTCTCTTCAGGTCTTTTTGTGGTCCTTATCATTCCTCTGCAGAAATAGTCCTGCAAGCTAGAGGATGTTGAGAATTAAGCCCAACATCAGAGACCAAACCTTAGATAAAGTTCCTGTTCAGCACATATGTGCCTCATCCTCACAGAAGGCATCTCACCATGCGTTACCTGACATCAGTTGATGCACAGGAGATGGATTCTTTAACAGGTTCATTCATTCCACAGGCCTCATTATCAGAGGGTTTCTTTCTTCTTCATGACACCACTTTGTCTGCGAGGGTTTTGTTCATTAAGTGCTTTTATTTCTCTATCATGTATTTGGCTAATAGACTTGTAGGTGGGTTCCTCCCTCTCTGCAGCGCTTGCAGCTGTTCGCACACAGCACTTGTGTTTCTCTCAACAGTTTTATTGCAACATCAGCTCTGCCTTGCTGGATTACAGTTCTGCTCTCCCGGGGGGGATTCTTGCCTGATGCCACCATCGTAACTCAAACCAAAACCTGAACCTGGGTCTGGTGAAGCACCGTGGGGGCTTCACAGCAAAACAGCACAAGCCTGGAGTAATATTTTGTGCTCTCTGCCAGGCTTGCGTTTTGTCCAGGCCAGCAAGTTCTGCTCTCCTCTTTGTTTTTGAAGCCATTTACAATAGTGCTTTCAAAAGCTTCAGAGCTCGCTGTCGGTACTTTCTTGTTCATCTGAAATTTTAGCCATTCTCAAAACCCCCAAATGGCAGGAGGATACAGTTAGCTCAGCCAAACAGCTGAACAGTTGAGGCAGTTTGCAGGTTGCTTGGGACTCCTGGGATCGGGAGGTGATAATTCACTTAATTTTTAAAGCGATGTAAATAGATGTCTGTATTCTGCACTGCTGTGTTCTGAATGCAAACCCTCGCTGCCACTTCTCAGCCCGCAGAGCTGGTTTTGCACATCTGCTAAGCTTAGAGGAAAGCGGGTATTACAGCGAGCTGTTAAAAGCATTTATTTGTTCATAAGTACTTGTTTCTCACCTCTTTGGTTGTGCAAACGCAGCTCTCGCATGTAAAACTGGAAAATGCAATGGCAAGGTGTTTTAAAGGTTTTGGGGGGGTGGTGGTGTTTGGTGGTTTTTTTGTTTGGTGGTTTTGTTTTTTTTTTTTTTTACCACTTTCCTGCTGGATGTGATCTCTTGCCAGGGAAATAGATATTTAGGGGTCTGACACAGAATGCAAGCAAACAAAAAAGTGATCCTGCGGCTGAGCTCTAACACTGCCAAGCTGTAAGTTCAGTTTCTAAGTCTAGAGTGGGAAGTTTTTGCTGAAGGGCAGGACCGTGGTCCTTCAGCGTGACCCCTTCCTCTGGTGCTCGGCGAGAGTCCGTGCAGACCGCACCAGTGCTTCCAGCTGCGCCAGGCTGTGCGGGGGACGCCACGCCGTCGGTGTGCCAAGGGACCCGCCGCCCCTCGGCTCTGCCCTTAGACACGGGCCGGTCGCAGGATGACATCTTCCCTCGACATCAAACGAGATCGCATCAGCTTGTGACACTGGGACTTCTGCTGGAAGTCTTCTATGGGAGAAAAAGGCATGGCGAAAGGTGTTGGCCCCCAGGAGGTTAAACAGCCCCAGTGAAGCCCTGCGCAGGAGCTGTCGGCTGGGGGCAGCCCAGAGGCAGGGTGATGGCCACGGAGCTGGACCCGCCGTGCTCCCACACAGCGGCTGTGTAACCTGCCCCGCTCGCATCGGCTCCGCTTCCCCGGTCGCCCGCTTTTGTGTGCGAGATGTTCTCAGTTATTAGATACTAATTTAAGCATCAGTTTACCCTCATTTTGTACAACAATTAAAGGTTAAACAACTGTAAATCAGAGGAGGAGGTGAAATTAAAGCTTTCTTGGTAGCGGTGAGTCACTAGCAGGATTTTTATGTAATCAGTGTATGAGCTAGCACTTCTGCCATGAATTATTCATTCCTGTAGCAAACCTTTCTGAGTGAATTAATTTGTATACATGGCAGTAAATAGATGCAGATCCCTTGTGAATCCACATGTCAGACTAGAATTAGGACCTTAAAAATGTTTATTCCGTTAAGTTGGGGGGGAGGAGAATAAATAATTTAGAAAATGTAAGAGCAAACAAAATGCACATTCTCAATCCATGTTCTCTTTCAATAATGTAAATCACAATAGGGGTGTAATTATGCAGGCTGAAAGGTATCGACTTGGTCAGTGTGATCAGTAATGGCTCTGCAGGGGTCACTGCAATTTCTGCTAGATGAACTCCACTTGTTTTTTGGAAAAAAAAAAACCAAAACAAAACTTTGCAGCAACTTTATAGCCTACTTTATTATTCAGAATAAATCAAGGAGGGAAAAGGCTAAAATGGCAGAAATAACGAGGCTTGATTTTTTTGTTTTTGTTGTTAAACGTGTGTGTTTTATGTTTAGGAGGGCAAAGGCAAGCGAGATATTTGGAGTGGATGAGTAAATACAGAATAAGAACACTGCAGGAAAAAAGGGAGGGGGGGTTCACAGAATTACCAGAGGGAAGGGTGAGCGTGCGCGTATGTGTGCGTGCAGTCGAGATTTGCAGGGCATTGCAATCTCTTCACAGCGTTCAGTCCGGTGAATGTGTCCTGCTGAGCTCTGTGCTTAAGGGAGTAATCCTATTGAATTCAACAGGACAACTGCAGATCAGAAGCATAAGGCTGAGTAGGAAATCTTCGTCCAAAGAGACCTCAAAGAATGGAGGCTCTGCAGTAAGCGGGTGTGTGAAGGCTGGAAGTGAAGGGAAATCTACCTGCTGGAGTTACCAAAGTTCTGGCGTTCTCCCCAAACCCACCGGCAGTGGTGCCCAGCAACTGCAGCTTCTGCTGCGTGCCAAGAAATGAAGCCTTTTGTTTGGGGCCAGGTTGTACAAGTCATTTATGCTCCTGATTTGTTTTTAAGGGTCCTTTTTTAGGTTGTTGGCCTAGAAGTTTAATTTGAGGTACCCAGTGTTTGAAAATTTCATCTAGAGCTTACAGATTAAAGCTGGTTTTTTTCAAATACTGTTGGCTGTCTCTCGGGTTTGCTGTCTGACTCTCTTAGGCTGTTCACCAAACTTGATCTACAGCACAGCTTATTTTTCTTAATGGGACATTGAATACCTTGAACTCCCAGTATTTAGGAATAAAGGCAGAATCTGTTTTAATGGTAATCAAGGAAAACAAATCTGTGCAATTACATGTAGATCTTTGCTCAAGTATAAGAGCTGCTTTTCAGTGTAAATATAGATTTATCAGATCTTATGATGTTACTCATTTGAGGATTGCATTGATGTTCTAACTAATGGAGTCAAGTGACTTCCTTAAGCCTCCAAACCTTATGGGGCATGGCAGAGAAAGGTGGGAAATTTGAAAATGCAACTTGAGTGGTTTGACTGAAAGCTGAGAAACAAGGCAGTTGCAGAAACCTCATTGGGTTAAAAAATCTCGTTGTTTAATGCAAGTTTCTTTGTTTTTATTTTAGCTCTTGGGTTGCTGGTGGTTGCTTTCATATGAAAGTGTTGCAAAAGTCTTCAGGGATTTCTCAAAACAGAAACAAAGGCTCAGATTCTCGGCTGCTGTAAATTAGCTGTGAAATTACAGGAGCTCTCCCTTTGTAGCAGCAGACAGCACCCCGATACGGAAGTTTGGAGTGTGGAGTTTGCTGGAAAATAGCTGTATAACCCAAATGGTGGTAGTCAAGGCAATAGGTCTCCAAGTTTTGCGAGTGCATTAGCACAGATAAATAGCGGTGCTGACTTAAAGCCCCAGGGTGTGTTGCTGACTTTATTAGTGGCCCTTTCATTGATATTATTTTGGTTTATTAGCATGATTGCAGGAGTTGCACTGTTACTTATTTTTTCTCTTCAGATCCAAGTGATCAGTTTTGTTACTGAGCAGAACTGGGATTCCCTGGAAGTGTTCGATGGAGGAGATAACACAGCCACCATGCTGGGAAGTTTCTCTGGTACGTGTTCAGCATCATGTTCAGTGAAGCCCAACAGTGCATGCTTAATTCCTATTCACATCAGCTGGACTTCAGCACGTACATAAAATTAAACATATGCTTAAGTGCTTCAGAAACTCAGAATAGATTTAAGCATGTGCTTAAAGGGAATCATATGCTTTGTTGAATTGGGAATTTGACTACTGTCTTCCTGCATAAAATGTTGATAGAGAGCCTTAAACACAAAACCAGTGGGTTAGGTTTGGGTTTTTTGCAAAACCCCATGAGCACTTCCACAGCCTGGAAGCGGGAGTTCCCACAGCGCTGCTGGGTTGTGTGGGGTTAGCTCAGACTGCTGCACTTGGCAGGTTAACCTAACCTGGCCGATTTGCACCAAAATAGATGAAGGGCTACAAAACAACCTTTCTTTTGCTCGGCAGTGAGGGCCGTGGCTTTTAGCAGATCAGGGAGTAGCAGGCGGCCCAAGAGCATTGTAAAGCTTTCAAATAGCAAAGCCATGGCAAACTGATGGCCCTGATTCTTGCTTATTTAATGAACAGATGTGCTCAAAGTGCTTTGAGGTTGGTAAGGAGAAGGGTCGTGCATAAAGACCAGCAGACTCAGCTCCCAGCGCTGTGTTTGGGACAGAACTGCCTTGACCTGGTGCTGCAACAGCTTCCAGGGAATGAGGCAGGAGAAGGAATCCGAACCTTGCGGGGGACCTGCGCTCCACCCACGCTGTTTCTCATCACTGGTGCCCTTCTCGATGCTTTTAGTCTGTCTGGTCTGTAAGTGGTAAAACTTCACACAATGAAGTTCATCAGTGGGCTTTGAAAAGGCCATTGTGGAGAGGCCTTGGGTATTTCTCAGTTGGCCTCATTAGAACCTGATCAAAACCAGCAGAGCTTGTTAAGTTAAAGGACTTTCTGTTCTCAGCCTCTTCTGCAGCTAGTCTCCGAGGACACGGAGGAGGAAAAAAGAATCTTCTTCAGTATCTTTGTGCACCTCTTGTTTTCCCAGGAACTACAGTGCCTGCGCTGCTGAACAGCACTTCCAACCAGCTCTATCTGCATTTCTATTCCGATATCAGCGTGTCTGCTGCCGGCTTTCACCTGGAATACAAAAGTAAGAGCAATTCAGCCTTGATTTCGCAGTGCCTCTGAGCGATGGTGAAATGGTTACGGAGCCGTTGCCTTGTAGAAGTGGAAGCTGCTTAGTGGGGAAGGGGCGGTGAGCTTTAAGGCCCATGCTTATGCGGTTCCCTGCTCTGAAGTTCCAGAGAGGGAGTGAGTGTTAAATGGAGAACAGATGCAGCAGAGGAGACGTGGGGTCGTGGGGTGACCCTCATCTTGCTGCTGATGCACTTTGTAGCACCTGTTTGGTTTCTGTGTTGTAGCGCAGGAGGAGTTGTGGAGGCCAAAGTATTAAAAATTCACGGAGAGTTGGCCTGTTCAACACTGCTGTAATCTTTGCTCGGGAAGTGCCTAAAATGGTGCTTGCCAGAGGTTGGGAGGGACTGCCTGCTCTTTGCATTCAATATCGGTCATTGCTGGAAACAGCATGGAGGGCTAGACAGATCTTCATACGATAATTCCGGTTGGAAGGGACCTCAGAGGTCATCTCATCGAACCTCCTGCTGAAAGCGGGGTCAGATAGGACTAGATTACTCACTTTACACATCTTTGTGCAGTCTGTGCTTGGAAAAACTCCAAGGATGGAGACTGCACAAACACTCTGGGCAGCCTTTCATCACAGGATGAGTGCTGCAGCCCCCGGCCGTCCTGGTGCTCATCTGCTGAACTCAGTCTGCTTTATCAATGTTTTTCTTATGCTGTGGGGCGCAAAACTGGGTACAATATTTTAGGTGCTGTCTACTGGGTGTTGAGCAGAGGGGAGGTAATCACCTCCCTCTGTCTGCTGGCTCTGCTCCTGTCCGTACAGCCCAGGACACCATTAGCTGCCTGTGCTGCCAGGGCACGCAGCTAGGTCCTGTTCAGCCTACCTGCTGGCATGGTATCTCTCTCGGCTTTGTGTTCAGAGGTGCAGCGTCCAGACGCTGGACAGCATCATTTCCCTCGCGATGGATTAGGAGTGCATGGCCACCCTTCTTTTGCAGTCTCCAGCTCAGGGAGGCACATTGGTATGAGTTAAATGGGAAGCTCTGAGATCGTGTTCCCAAGGAGGCACTGCCCAAAGCGTCGTCACCCGCTCCTTTCTTCCCCTCTTTTGTGTTGGACAGTTTAGTGGGTTCATCCGTTATGGATTTTGCTGACACCCTAGCAGAACGGCAGCGCTTTGCTTCCAGCAGGTCTCATGCAAGGTTGCATGCAGGTTTTGGGTATACAGACCTGAGAACATCATTGTATATGATGATATATAGAGACTATTTTAAAAAAGAAATCCTCAGTGGTAAGAGAACAAACTTGACTGAAACTGGAAGACGTGGCAGGGAAGAGAGTCTCTTGGGAAAGGGCTGTCAGGTTTGGATAAGGATGCCAAAAATTCGTTCTCCCCCATGTCCGTGTTTTGATTCCTGCTATTGGAGCAGATGTCCATTCAGGAAAGGTGTGCTATAGCCAAGCTGCAGTGGGTCACAGTGACGGTGGCTGTTATCTCGCCGATGGTTCTGTACCGGGGGCTTGAATTATTCACATGTAGTCCAGCAGCAGCACAGACAGCGTACAAGCAAGCAGGTGCAGAATGGCAGCTCTCAGCTCTATTCAGCGCATCTGAATTGAATGTTTAGCTAGCAGTCGGGAAAGCAAGCAGGCTTGTGCGCTTGCAGTGTACTAAAGATATGGGTGCGACAGGGCCAGGAGCCAGTCTGGTCTTTGTGCAGCTCTCAGGGGACTGGTTAATGCGTGGTGATGGTCTGGCTCCGTTCCTGTGTTGGTAGCAGTGATGGTGAGCTGATGAGAGATGTGCTGGGACTGCTGTCTCTGTTCACGCAGCCTTCCTTGAGGCAATGCAAACATAATTGTTTCTTGCTGGACACTGTGTCTGATAATTGGTTCTGATCACAAAGCTTGTTGTTTGTCACTGAAGCCAACCAATGTTCTGTTTATTTTTTCCGAAGCAGCGAATAGATTTGACGGTGCATTTCATTTTGTAAAATGTCCACAGAAATGGCATAACTGTTTGACTGCAGAGACTGTGTGCTTTTAGAGGGCCAACTAGTACTAAGCTTTCCAGGTTTTACTGGGTTTGCAGGTTGAAACCTTGCATATTAATGGATCCAGTGACCATAATGGATTATGGCAACCAACAAGATTGGGGAGAGAGAGTGTGCCCCACATTGCTCTCTGGAAGCTGGAGAAATGGATGTTGTTTTAGAAATTCTCTTGCTGCGACTCTGTTTCTTCTCCATTTCTGTTTCAATCAATAAGTTCTTTGAGGATCATATTACCCCATTGCAACAACCATGTTCAGGTTTTTCATGAGGCTTGGGATTATCAGACTTGTTCGGTTTCTTTGCGGAGAAAATTAATAGGTGTTGATTTTCAGGGCAGCTGGAAATAATGCATTTTTTGCTTTGCTTGTACAACTGGAATTTCACAGCTCTGAGCCCCAGGTTTTGTCTTTGTTCGGTTAGAGGTGCTGCAAGGAAGTCTTGAGAGATGAGCTAAAACACCAGTTTGTTTCCTCCCCTTCTTTCTCCTTCACTGGATTCCTCAAGCAAAGCTCTTACCTCTACATGCTCGAAAGCTAAAGCAGAGCAAGAAGAATTTAGGACTGAGTGAAACTCAGTGCCCACTGATCTGAATGGGAGGTTATTTAGAGCTATTTTCTCTCTTGTCTCTCTGAAGGTCAAGCAATACAGCCATGTTTGGGGAGGAACTACATGTTTTCTTGCTGGGAAGCATCACTTGGGTTTCAGGAGGGGAGTCAGCATCTCCTCTCTCGTTTCTTTTTTTTCATCTGCTTTCGGCTCAGCATGCAGACTGTGGAGTTTAAGCAGAGCATTAGCCCTTGCCGTGATGCAGAAGGTTATCTTTTAGTGGCAGCTGCCAGCACTGAGAGCAAGGGAGGTGCTGGCAGGCAGCTGAGCCGCGGTGGGTGCGAGGTGACGGCAGACGCCGGTCTTCGTTTTATCTCCGTTTGGTGTTGCAGAAGGAAGAAGGGGTGGCATGTGTGTGAGGGAGAGCACATCACCCGACACGCAACTTCAGGGATTGTTAATTGGGTTTGCAGCAGGATATTCCCAGTTGTAAGTGTAGCTCAGATGGAAATTGGATTGAATGAAATTTTCGTAGGCTGTTCGGCAGGCACCGTCAAGGACCGGCTGCGCTTACTGCTGCTTATATCTCATGGTAAATTCAATTTGTAATTGAAAACAGGAAGAATAGGGTCGGAGAATGAAACTGTGCTGCTTCTGCCCAGAAAGGGACAAATTACATATAACACATACTGTATGCCCTTGATATTGCCAGCGAGGGACAGCAGATAGTTCTCTCTTGCATCCTCTCCGATCTTCTATCAGATGCTGCCTGGTTGGTAAAGGTGCATACGGCGTAATGCGAATACGGACCTTGGATGGGGAGGGTTTGTGGCGGGTGTTTTGGTTCGTGAACCGTTGAGAACGAGTCAGTCTTTGCTTTGCAATGGACATGCTGTCGCAGATGCAGCTCTTCCATCAAGTCGTTAACGGTTCGGTCAAAAACATTTTTGGCCATGAATCACGAAGTGATTTGTGATACCTTTTGTACGTGAAAAAACTGTGTTCCAGGCAAAGTGAGGGCACTAGACGTGAATACCTCTGGATCCTGGACATACCCTGTAACACAGGGGAATACTGCGTGATCAGGGGTGTCTTTGTGGAGAATCCAAAGGCCACGGGACATTCCCACCCAGTGTCTCTGGTGGTGGTGGTTGGTAAACAGGGGAATGGGATAAAATGAAGGAGTGTGTTTCCATTCCTTCTGCCTTCAGCGCAGACCCCATCCCCGCTCCCTGGAGCACTCATCTCGCTCTTGCCTTCACAGCCGTCGGTCTGTCCAGCTGCCCGGAGCCCCCCGTTCCTGGGAACGGCCTGAAGATTGGTGAGCGCTATTTAGTGAATGATGTCGTCTCTTTCCAGTGTGAACCAGGCTACGCACTTCAGGTACCGCACCTTTTCCAACAAAAAGGAGGACAGCAAACACCTGGAATACAGGGAGACCCTCCAAACGCTGTGTCTTGTTTTCCTCTCCTCCAGGGCCACTCTCACATTTCCTGCATGCCAGGCACTGTCCGCCGCTGGAATTACCCACCGCCGCTTTGCATCGGTAGGACTCTTGTTCTTTTGTACCTAGCAGATATTTATAGTGCTTTTCTTAAAAAAAAAAAAAAAAAAAAAAAAAAAAAAAAAAAAAAGTAACGGTCTGAGTTAGAAATGCAGGTTTGTTCTGGAAGTCAGAGTGTGGAAAAATCTTCATTTGTTGCAGGGGAAATTTCAATGAAGTCGTCCCTATGGGCTGCCCAGAACGCTTTATTTTGAATGTTTAAAATGTGGCTATAGTATAAAATGTAAAATACAAAAAAGGTTTCCTCAACAAAAATTCATTCAAAAGGGAAAACTTAAAACTTCTTTATACTGAAAGTAGGTTGGTTTTATGGGTTGAGGGGTTTTTTTCCATCTTAAGCAAAGATCTTAAGACGGTGGTTTATTTTTATGAAATGCATCTTGATATCACTAAAACTGCATCTTTTACTGGAGCCTGTTTACCTTCCAGTATCTCCGAACTGTGCCACTTGGTGCCTTGCTGTCCCCACTTTGGTGTCTAGCAGGTCCTGTGTGACTAGCAAGAGCCAGGTCACTTGTCAAGATGCTGTTTGCCCGTGACACCCTCTGAGGAGCCGGGCTGAGACTGCTGAGTGTTTCAGGCCTTAAGAGAAAAGGACTGGGCAGTCGATTTCCACCGTGAAAGAAGTAAGCTCTAGGAGAAGAGGCACAGAGGTGAAGGGAACTTGCTGGAGTTTTTTGATTATTTTCAATATTTTGCTTTTAGCAAATCTAGATGTTTAATATTCATATTGCACATTTTACAGCTTTGAGAGAGACATTTATGCATTTAATAGCTTTAGTTAACAGTTATTTCAGGCTCCTGCTGTTCTAGCTTACATCATTTTGCTTTAAAGTAATTATGAGAGCTAACAGTTCTTTTATCCGATGATCTGCAGGCCAGGAATAAATACAGAGACATTTACAGCAGAATGACTGAGCTAAGGGACTCGTATCCACGGGAGTTGCTCTGAAAGAAGTCAGAAGCCCTTCAGCTCAGCATTAGAATTGGGGGATCCCAGCATGGAGGAGGATCCCAATATTATCATCTAGCTGATGACTAGCTGAGCAACTACGAATTTCAAGTTTTCTTCTTTTAATCGGCATGGGTCACGCAGTTCAGTAGGAATTTGCCTGGTTGGGCTGTGCCTACTGGGCACTGTCATGGTGAACATACCGTGCAGTTTAAGTCAGATGTCTGGTTTCGGACAGTCGTGACCAAGCGCAGTGGTACAAACGCCCATCCGCATGTCTGTTCGTATCCCTCAGCTTGCATCACACTTGACTGAAAAAGGCCATCCCACTTCAGAGAGGCATAAACACCTCTCTGCAGCCAAGTGCAGAGCATCAGGAGTGACCGTCATCTTTTATGGGGATGCCACAGCACCCCGTGCTGACAGTCCTGAGGCTCGTTGTCCTGTGCTAATCGTGCACTGATGTGCCTAAACCCTGTCCAGAGCACCGCTGGCTGCCGGCCACATGGGAACCCAGGCTTTGGTTGTTCCCCTGCTCGGAGAACAGCTTGCTTCCCTGGCAAAGCGTGCTGATTTTCTTTTGGTCTACTTCATCCAGATGCTTCACTTCTAAATAATTTAGAAGTAGTTCTATTAAAGAGCCATTAAGAGGAAAAAGAAAGAGAAATCTTCTGGGAGAAACCTTGTTAGTAGCAAGTACGCACGTAATGAGATATTGGACAAAGGGAATCTGTACCTTCACTGTCAGAATGTGTTAGGAGTACACCTGGGTGTATTCGGCTGGATGGTATTACCGTAACAAGGTAGAGGTCATCCAGATAAGCGTGAGAAGATGCTATCTGTGTCTAAATTTCATGTGATGTCTTTTGTAAACATATTTTGTGCTGTCATCTGTGGATCGCTTCTTGGTAGGGAATTTACTTCAGTCAGTGTGCAAACACGCTGTTCTATATTTATCAGTAATTGCCCAGAGATTGACAAGTACAGCAGTCAAGGTAGATCAGTTAACCAGAAAAAGAAGTAGCGGTAACTGGAGTCAAAATAGGATCAGTCTGTTTCTTCACAGTAATTTTTTAGGTGGTTAAAAATTCAAACAAGTGCTGGGTGCGTGATGTGTGCTGTTACAATGTCTATGGACAGAACAGAGCGTCCGTCTCTTCTCTTGCAGCTCAGATCTGTCTCTCCCACTGTGATTGCCAAAACTGGATCTCTGGGCCCAGGCTTTTATCTCCAGAGGGCAGGAGAAAGGCACATGCATTAGTAATGTGGCCATGCAGTGCCTGGCAAACTTTGTGCTAGTTCCATAGCAGGCTTTCCTTTTTCTTTTCTTAGTTTTTAATGTCTTTATTTCCCACACAGCTGGCTGGCCATGACCATCATCCAGAGAGACCCGTAAGTGATCCTGACCATTAACACTGTTGGTTTTACAGCCCAGTGTGGAGGAACAGCAGAAGAGATGGAAGGAGTGCTCCTGAGCCCAGGCTTCCCAGGAAATTATCCAAGCAACCTGGATTGCACATGGAGGATATTGCTGCCAGTGGGGTTTGGTGAGACAGCTGGTTTTTGGTTGGATGCTATCACAAAAGAGATGACGGGAAGGTACCATCCCTGTTCAGTCAGTGCTGGATGCATTGCTTGCCAAGATGAGTTACAGAAACTCTGTTGTTTGACCTCCTGATCACACTTTCCATTAAAGATGCATTTATATGGTGCTATGAAATGATAAATATTTTTTCAAAGGGTGATTACAGGTCACCATGGAGTGTAACAGGTTGATACGGATTTGTGGGCATGCCTCTGAATCCGTTGTAACATCCTCCCTTAGTGTGCTTCCGTACTTCCCCATCTTAACCACTCACATTTGTAAGAGCCTTAAAACATCACCAGTTGCATCACCCTGTATAAATGTAACAAGTGACCAAAGCTTGTGTCAGATTATATCCTACCTCAGCTAGAGTTCATGCAGGCATCAGCACATTCAAAATTAGGATCTCCCCAGCCCTTAGTAGGAGAGAAATTTGCACACCTCCAGCTCAGCTCTTCTCCAGGCCAGCCCCATCAGGGTGCCTAATTGCCAGGAGGTGGAAGTATTGCATGCCTGGAAGAAGTGCTGACTCTCCGGGTTTCCTGAATTAACTCTCCTCCTCCTGGTGTAGCTGCCGTGTGCTGCTGGGGAAACGAAACACCCGGCTCAGTCTGTCCTGCCATCTGAGCTGGCTACACTCACTTTGGCAAGGGGAGATCCATGTAGCTCTGTGCTTGCATGCCTGATTTCTCTGGTGTCAGGCAGAGGGAGAGGCCTGCACAGGAACTCCAGCAGTGTGAAAATAGAGGTGTTGATAGCCTGAGCTTGTCTGTGACTAGCAGGACCCATATACCTACAAGCACCCTCTACCTCCAACACGGTAAATGTACTCCTGCTGATTGACCAGGCTATACTGGGCATCACTGGGTGAGCGGTGCTGATGTACTAAGGCTTGGGTGTAGCTTTAGAGGCAGACTGTTCATTCCTCCTCTCCAGGTGCTCACATCCAGTTCCTAAATTTCTCCACTGAGCCGAACCATGACTTTGTCGAAATCCGCAACGGGCCGTACGACACCAGTAACGTCATCGGGCGGTTCAGCGGCACCGAAATCCCAGGCTCCCTCCTGTCGACATCTCATGAAACCACTGTGTACTTCCACAGCGACCACTCACAGAACAAGCCAGGCTTCAAGCTGGAATACCAAGGTAAGGAGGCCACAGAATGAGCAGCGGTGGGACAATCCTGTCCCCGGGTGCTAATGGTGAGGGTGGTGGAGAGAGGGTAGGCGTCACAGTTGTTGCTATTCTGTTGAATTAATTCCATGAGGACTTAATCCAAATGAGTGGAAAAGTGTTACATGAAGGCCATGCTTAATCCTAATAACTGGGATCTGTTCACCCGGACTTAACGCCTACGGCAAATAACAAATGTTCCTAGAGTGCTTTGCGACAGTGAAATGCCTTTGAATTAATTCCAGCCAGATTCACTTAGATCTTGGCTCTGTCGACTGTCATGTGCAAAGAGAAGAGTCCTCAGCAGCCATGAGTTCGCTCTGGAATTTTGCAGCTGCTTTTCAGTCTCAGCTGAAGTCCAAATGCATCCTTAGCTGCAGCCTAGCCTTGTGCTGAGGCAGGCTGGTGGATGGAACCAGGTAAATAAGTAAATAGCCAAATACTATAACAACGGAGCTGGCACAGATACCTGGAGTGAAAGGAGAGAGGTTACTAAAATCAAAAGATGCCTCAGTGCAGTTTTTGGAGATGGTGGAGGAATGGAGGTGCTGACCTTCTTGCCCAGCTTGAGTCCTCAGGCAACTCCTGTCCTCTGAGCAGCAGCCGCCTCGGCCTCTGAAGCCAGCAGAGCGAGGCCCTGGAAGTGCTCCTTCTCCTACTGGGTTTGCTGCTCTTTTGAAGGTGCTGGATTGGGGCTGCCCGTGTGAGTCTTTGCCCTGCTAAAAGAGAACGTGAACTTTTAGCCCTGCTTGATCCACAGCTCTACCCTGATGAGTGTTTTTGCAAAACCTTTTGGTCTTCTCTGTCCACCTGTCCTTGGCATATGGGAATATGAAGGGGCAAAGGATGCCAAGGGCAGGTCGTGTACTTCATACTGAACACAATTAGGATGGGCTTTGCCGCGCAGCAGCTGGGAGCCAAGCAGTCCGGCTGCTGCCTCGGAGAGAGATCTGAGAAGTGGGAAAGACGGAGCATGTGTCTCTAGCCATGTGATATAGCCAAGGACTGACAAAGGGCTGACTCCCCAGAAATAGCAATAAAAGCCGCTACTCATACTTAATTGAAAACATTAATTTTGTCTTGGCTGTCCTGTTCATGCACCATATAATTCATGCGCTACTGCACAATTTAGGCAGGAATGTGCTCTGTGAGGCACTCTGGGTAATCTCATGGAAATTGCTATGCAAATTAGCTCTAGCAAGGCTGACCAATAATTTACAACGCCAGGTGGAACATGTTAACCAATTGACTTGCCTTCCTCATCAGGGTTGTCCGTGTTTTGTTGAAAAACAAGGCAGATTTCCCAATTAGAAGTGAAGTGCGGGGTGACCCTGTGAATACAGGCTCCGAGGCTCCGGCAGACCAGGGCAGGCCCCAGTGCTCGTGTCTGAGGCTGCCGCAAAGCAGCAGCAGGATTTTCCCTCAGCCTCCGTGCAGATGTGTGCGTGGTTCATTCAAGTTTATCTCCTTCAATTAAGTCATTGTATGAGGAGGAAGTAGCCAAGCAGCACGGAGAGCGTACTGGTCCTGCTTTTGGGAGAAAACATGAAGTATGAAACATTCCTTTTTTTCTTTCTCTTTTTTTTTCTTTTTTTTTTTCCTCCCCAGCCTACGAGCTGCAGGAATGCCCTGACCCTGAACCTTTTGCTAATGGTGTTGTAAGAGGAGCTGGTTACAACGTTGGCCAGTCCATCTCTTTTGAGTGTCTGCCTGGCTACCAGCTGATCGGCCACCCCGTCCTGACCTGTCAGCACGGCACCAACAGGAACTGGGACCACCCATTGCCCAGGTGTGAAGGTATGGCTTTGGGGTCACCCCGAGAGCACCCGGACGGGCATTTCTGGGGAGAGAAGAGGCTTCAGCTCTCAGTTCTGGCCTCCTTTTGAATCGTTGTTTTGTAATTGGGCTGAAAGTTTCTCTGGAAACAAAAGCATCGCTGGAGGCGGGCTGGGAATGTGCACTTTGAATAAAGCCTCAACCCCTGAGGTGTTGAAGCATGTTCTCAGTGAGCTGATGTTCAACATATTTCAGCCTAGTCAAAGCGAACGTTTTGAACAGTTCAAAACCAAGGTGCGTCTTTTGAGGTGGTGTGTTTGAATCTCATGCTATGGATGAGGACCGTCTCTAGTTGTCAGTCTCGCTGCTGATGCCAGTGGGAGCTGTGCTTTCAGAATGAAGCAGTCCAGGGTGATTGTAATAATCATTCTTGTCTGCTTTATTTCTTCAATAATGTTCAGCTTCTGTTGATTTTAGCATTGGTAAATAAAACCAGTCCCTGGTAAAAGACCCTTGCAGCTCTCAGGGCTCTTAGTGTGGGAAGATTGTGTCCCTGTCTAGTCTCCTTAGGGTGGCAATGATGGCAACTCCAAAATGATCCAGATGGCAGTTCTTCAGTAGCCTTGCGTGGTCTCCTTTCTGAAGACGACGTGTGCTAGGAGGACCCTGCAAGGCTGAAGGAGTGGATCTGTGTTCTAGGCATCAAAGGTCAAATGTCCAAATTCTCTTTTCAAACCCCAGTAGGGCTGTTTCAGCCTTTCATCCTTTGGGTCAATGGACTGAGTTTTGTGTGGTTTACTTTAGAAGGTTTTCATTAGAACCCTTAAGAAGTTCAAGACTGCTTATTGAAGATTTCCCACCGCACTTCCCAAGAGCACTGACCTTTATCCCAGCCTCTTTACAGCACTCGATCTGCTAGAACTGTGCACTGGGGAAAGAGAGGGAGGGGTGATATTTTTCCTCTTTTAAGTCCTAAGTCCTTGAACCCCAGAGAACACAAAGCATAAAGAACTGAATCCTGAGCTGCTCTTTCACTGACCCCGGCAATGCAACAGAGATGTGCATTAACTGAGAAACTGTCCCGTGCTCAGCTGGGTGCTGCTGGTAGGGTGGGGGCTGGTGGTAGCAGGATTATGCCCTTATCTACCTCAGGCATCAGCTCTGCCAGCTATAACCATCCAATTTTTCCTTCTTTATTGTGTTTTTTAAGTAGCTTTCTTGTTCTGCAGCAATTCCGATAGCAGAGAGGGGTGAGGAGTTAGGTACGGTTTGGACCATTTGCTGCTTTTCTCTGTGTGTGCATCTGGTGGGCTGCTAGTGCTGTTAAAGTCAATGCAGAACTTTCCTTTTCTAGCTGTTTCCTTACATGGTCCATTTTTGCATAGCAGCAAGCAGTGAGGGCTCGCTGCCTTAGGCTCACCACCTCACCTTTCCCACGCAGGTCACAGTTGAAAGCCCTTTTAATTAAAAGAGAAGCTGTAATTCTGAAATAAATGCACAGAGGCCGAGGTTTCCAGCACCACTCCAGGGAGTTTTTCCAGTGATCAGCAGGCTGCCTGCTGCTTTTCAGGGCAGAAAGGAAGTTGGCCTCCAAGGTTTCTTGGGTGTTTGTTTCAGAAAATGGGCGTAGGGAGTTATATAAATACACATGCTTTTCTCAGCTTGACAGGCCACGTGAGAAGGCAGAGCAGAACCAGGCAGTGAATATGTGGAGCCTGGCTCTAACCTCGCATCTGGCACATCAAGTCAGGGCCAGGGTGGCAGAAGTCTGTGGAGCTGCTCCTGTACAAAAAGCAGTATGTGTTGCTGTATATTAGTGTAGCACTGAGCCTGAATTAATAATTTGTGTGGGGAGGGAGAATGTGTAAGCCTAAGCCAAGGACTGGGTTAATACAGCTACGTGGCTTCTAGAACAGAGCTGGCTGAGGCAGATGACGCTGTCTGCACTTACCCCTTCAGTTGTTGCAGGTTGCCAGTAACACGCTGCGGATGTTATCATCATTGCAATTGAACTTCCCTGCCAGGGAGGTCCAGAAGCTGATGCTTGTACATGGGACTTTCAGACCTAGGGACCTGTTGTGGCCCTCCTGCATTGCCTTCAGCAGGATGTCATCTTTCTCTCCCTCTTTTTTTGCTGCCTGTTTCTAATTGCCTCTCTTTAGTTTGCAAGTTCATCTGGACCTGGAAGATACCTAGTGCAATAGAACTGTCGTCTTGATTAATGAATTGGATGCTGCTGTCATACAAATCATCATTTCCCCCCTGCTCAGATGTACTTGGTGAAAAGCCAGCTGCTCAGTGGTGCTGGTGCAGGCCATGCTGTATGAACAAGTGGATAGATTTTGCCCACTGGTGTGGTCTCGTCAGGAGCTGTATTTTCCACGCGTGGGTGCAGACAGCTGGTGGAGCCCAAAGACTCTTACTAGGGCGTAAGATAGAGTTTCTTTGCGCACCTGGCTATCACATCTGTATAAAACGCCCTGACAGTCTCCTTTCAGCTCTGAAGCACTTAATAAATTTATTGTAATGGAATTAAGTTGAAAATGTTAGATGTAGTTGTGACAGATAGGAATTATTCGAGGCAAGCTAGGCCAAGGTGTTGGGGCTGGATCCTCCAGAATTGCTATCTTTTTATCCATAAAAAAAGGAAAGAAAAATGGGAAATAGAGAATCTTTAAGAGTTATTGTTTTGGGGGATATTTCTTCATTAGGTTTGTGTTTCTGTTTGATTACCTGCAGTGCCTTGTGGGGGGAACGTCACCACCCAAAATGGTACAGTTTACTCTCCTGGCTTCCCCAACCAGTACCCCAATTCCCAGGACTGCACTTGGCTTCTTACAGTGCCGGTGGGATACGGAATCCATCTCAACTTCACTCTGCTGCAAACAGAGCCCTACAACGATTTCATCACTGTTTGGTGGGTACGGCAAAGGTGTGAGGACTGACTAGAGTTGCTACTAAGGCTTCATTTCAGAAAGGTGTTCTTGCTGGTAAATAGAGCACCCATTGCCATGGTGTGTGGGCAGTGCTGTGTCTGAGAGCAGGAGGAAGTATCCTCTGAGGACACTGGGATGAGGATTTGGAATTTTTTTAAGTCACGGTGCTTGATAGGGCCTTTAGATTAAGGACCGTGTGCTGCAAGGGACTAGCAAAACGGACAAGGTGACTGTCTCCAAACACAGTTGGTTACGTTCCTGAAAAATGTAGGCAAGGACTGCAAGGTCAGTGAAGGGAATGATCACTGGATGACTGGGCTGCTCATGCCAAGTGATGGAAATGTCATCCTTTGGACCTGGAGGGGAGTGTACAGGAATCCTTAGCTTTCATGGTGCTTTTGCCTCAGTGTTGTGCAGCTCACAAGGAGTAGTCCCACCCTTAGCCGTATAGCAGCGCCTGTCAGACCTTGTAGGTCTTTCTTGCCATTAATTTCTGTGATCACCAGCAGTTGAAACGGACGCACGTCAGACCCCTGCAGTGCCTGGGATTAGCAGTCACTGTCCCACTGGTTTGCCACAATTACCATGAGCAGGGGCTGAGCTGCCGGGGGGGATGCAGACCGGCATCCCAGCTGCAGCAGGAGGGTGTTTGGCGGCAGAGTCCCCCTCGTCCTGCTGGATGCTTTCATCAGCCTGTCCCTTCATCTCCGAAATGCTCTGCGGAATGGAATAAGGAGACATCTCTTGGGAAGCCTAAGGGGCTTTACAGAGGACACTGTGTGAATGGTAAACGGGGTCTTTATCTCCAGCTGAATTTAGTTGAAATGAATCTTGTTTGGACTCGCGTAATAGGAATTGCCTTTCCCTTCTGATTTCTCTGACAGACATTTTTATGGAGCTCATTTTTTTCCTTTTGTGCTTTACCTATGGCTACCTGTCTATGGATAGAGGCTGAGTGAAGAAAACGCCATTGGTAAATCATTTACATTTACCAATGTCCTCTTTTGGTTTTTCTTTTGCAATCAGAGAGACGCAGCCTTACAATCCAAGCTGAGCTCCCAGACTGCAAAGGCAACGCTGGGATGGCGTTAGGCACCAGAGCTGGCTGTGACCCCCAGCTGCCTTTTAAACAGCAGCAACCGGGAACTGTGACCTCTGATGTAAAATGGGCGCGACTCTGCTGCGGCTAATGAAGTGGCACTGATTTCTTCACCCCAGGAGCCTTACAGGCTGGCATCTTCCTTTCCTGTTTGGAGAAGGGAAGAGAAATGGCGTATTATCATCTTCAGTCAGCCAAGGGAGCACACATAGCTGCACTGGCTAAAGACCTTGTGGCCAAATTCTTGAGCTTATAGCACTCACTCAATATCTGACTTTCAAAATATCTCAGTGTCTGCTGTGCAAACAGAGTGTGAAACTCCTGTGGAAAATTGGCCCTAATCCTTCAAGTTCTGAGGTTAAAAATGAAGTTGATGTTTGTAATTGTCTACTGGGTGAGCACTGCACTGCCAGAAGAGATTATCCTGGTTATAATGGAGTAGGGAGGGGGACTGGGGGGCCAAGTCAGCTGCCCAGGGAGCTGCTGAGACTGTAATATAGATGTAGAAAAGGGAGGACAAGGAGGGAAGAGCATGGAGGAGTTCCTGTGCATGCAGTGTAGGAGGTTGGTTGTTGCTTGGGATTAAAGACATGTAATAATGCTCTTCTCTTGTGTTTCTGACATATGATTTTAGGGATGGCCCACAGCAAACAGCCCCACAGCTTGGCGTATTCACTGGCAACTCTGCTAAGAAATCAGCCCAAAGCTCTTCCAATCAGGTCCTGATGAAATTCCACAGTGATGCAGCCAACGGAGGGATTTTTGCCATTTATTTCTACGGTTTGTATTGCTTACTGAGCAACACGTGCTTTATACCTGCGACGGGATGTAAAGGGGCATAGATCAATTGTGGCTTGTTGTGGGGAGGACTAGTTCTGGGGAAGAGATGATGCGAAAAAATACACTTTTACCTGAAGTCTTCCACAAAGGGCCCAGTTTTACAGGTTTGAGATTGAAGGTCTCTTATGCAATCGAGTGCTGGCAAGTGGTCACACAGTCTGTGCAGATGTGGAAATCCATCTGTAACGTTGTGATAACTCAAGCACAGATCAAGTGCCTGCAAACTAACAGCCGTGCCAACCCTACACCTCTCTCAAGGTGATGCCTGTAAATATCATCCTCTCCGTGGCAGATCCCATTATGGATAGCTCCGCTTTGTTTACCTAGAACTCTCCTTCCCTGCAGTGTTGGCTGGATGCAGTGTCGGCTGGATGCAGTGTTGTCTTTCCAATGCTATGCTAAACCAATTGGGTTATCTTGGTGGCCTGTTTTAAGTGGCAGCTATGTTCCAGCTGAGAGGTGACTTCATTTCTCCGGGGAGGAAAAAGATTCCCGTAAATCCCTGAATTACTTGGGGATTCTTTGGTGTGAGTGCAGCTCACACTAGAGAGATGTTGGGTATTACATTGAAATGAGAGCATTTGCTTTCTGCCACTAAACAAGAGCCCAACTTTAAATCGGATTAGCTAACAAGTTCCTACGGCAATACTGGGATTTTGGAAAGTGCAAATGGAGACCTCCTCTTGCTTCGGTAATTTGCTGGCAACGACGTCAACAAAGTCTTGCATGAATTACACGATGAATCTGTGCAGAATGTCTTAGCTTATGTTCAGTTCCGAAAGGCAAGTATTATACGGATAGGCTGAATTTAAAGAATGTTTGCTAGGCTTCGGAGGGAATTGGTTTACTGCTGCAAAACACTGTAAGATTTATATTACCAGACAATGGTGCGTATATAACAGTTATGCAAAAAATTATGGTTTAGGCAGTTTGGCTCAGAAATGAGCAGTATGTAAACACTGCTGCAGTTCAGTGAATGCTTCCTTTTGTAATATGAATTAGATACTATCATTGCTATGGTTAGAGCCCATCAGCATATGTTGCCGTTCTCTAATCTTGATAGCACTTTATACTGGTGTTTCTTCAGCTTATGGTTTATGTGGGGTATAAAGCCACTCGCAGGCATGAGAGGTCTGGAGCTGGTGCTGGTAGGAATCGGTGTAGTCTAGCAGTCGTTCATAACCTGTTAACCAGCTGGACACTCTGGCAACTGCTTGGCCTTTTAAAAAGTGTCATTTAGTGGCTTATTGCTCCCTTTATACATGGGACTTCAGTATAAAGCCTAACCCCAAAGATTTAAGTGATTGAGGTCGTTGCCTCCAAGGTGAGATTCTTCCCTCTTTCCCAGGCTCTCGTTCTGCGTGTGGTGTCTTGCACACCAAGAAAGGTGTGGGAAAGGGGGGAAATTTTCACACCAGGCAGTGTTGTCAGTTAAATCTTTGTCATCACCCTTTGGGGTGTAACTGCAGGAAATGCAATTTCCTCAGGATCTGCAGCAATGTATATTTTCACTTCTGTGTCTGCATGCTGGCAGATCTAGGACATAGGAGACGTCCTCCTTCAGCTTTAAATTGTCTTTTCCCATACAGTGATGATGAGCACCGTGTCAGAGAACCATTGCCCTTTTAAATGCCTGCAAAGAAACGTTTCCTTAGGGTGGAGGAAGGGAAACAAAAGAATGATTCACAGAGCTTCAAGATTCAATAGCATCCCTTGAAAAATGATGATGTTGCACCTATTATTAAATGGGTTAGTTCAGGTGCCAGCATGAACTGATGTGTGAGCGTGATGGGAAAGGGTTTTATGGCACAGTAACTCAAGGGGGTCCCAGTGTGATTTCAAGGACGGGACTCTGTTTTGTCCTGGTGAGAACAAATGGATGTGCTGTTGAAAAGAGCTTTACCGGTGCTGTATCACCCATATGCCGAAGCCATCTTAATCACACCTCTGTATTGAAATATGGCCCATTAGGGAGAGATTAATGCTGTAAATGCTGGGTTATCTTTCCACTTCAATAGATGCTGTCAAGCACTTTTTAAATAACATTTAATTTAAATTTTTGTTACGGTTTCCTTTCCTTCTTCCCCCACTGTCAAACATCTGTTTAAAAGATTGCAAATAAGTGTGTTCCCTCCCGGGGTGGCTCTTTGCTCTGTAGCAGAAGGATTCCTCCCTGCTGCCTCCCGCTCCTCTCCCATCCCACGTGCGGGCTCTCCCAACTCCTTTGCTCATCCATTCTCTGTGCTGTGGTGGATTCCAAAGAGGGGGCTGACTGTCTGAATTACAGAGCTGGCACTTTCCTTTGACCCTGCCCTGGTTGAGTTTAGCTCACTGTAGTAGCATGTGTTGGTTTTTTCCTCCCCCTTGCACACACGGGATATGTAAGCCCATCCCTCACGTTAACCAGAAGCCCCTGCATTCCCTCCAGCCTGTTCCCTGGCCCTCCGAACATCACGTTTTTCCACACACCTTTTGGGAAAGTATTATCCTACCCCCGGGTTAGGGGATAAGGAAATTGGGGCAAGACGATGGGGCATCTACTTCTGTACACGCGTATTTAAGCATCATCATAAGCCTCATTAAGGTTGCTGCCAGGACTGCCAGCCTTGCTGTGGTGTGAAGAGTTCAACATCGTGGAGTTAGTAAGAATTAATATTCAGTGGCAACTTGAGCTCCAGTATCGTAAAGGGCTGATATAAATTTCAGAGGAAGTTATGCTTGTCCAGGGTCAGGTGCAGGGGGAGCAAAGATGCAGAGAAGTGCTGAGCAAATAGCAGGAAATGTCTTCCATTAATATTCATTTAGTTCCCAGTACCATATTTTCAGTTCAACTGTGCTCACAGCTCTTGTGTGTTTATGTTCATAAGCAGCACAGTGCTCAAGCCTTATGCATCCACATGCTTGTAAGCAGTGCATTTGTTTTGCTCAGTGTTAGCTGATCTTTAATTTTTGGTGGAAAATTTGCTGTTTGCAATGTATTTGGTCAGGTGCGTGAGCCATCAGGAATTGTTTCCACTCATCAACTGGATTTCTTCTTCACGTTTAGCTACATGATACCCCTGAAAAAATGCCTAATTGGGCAAAGAGTACAAGGTCTGCTCTGTTTTGCCTTCCGTGAGGCACTGACATCAACCTTGCATAGGTTACTTTGTGAACTGCAAGCTACATGTATGATTTGCAGTTGAAAACATTAGCGCTCCTGGAATTATTTGCAGAAGAAATTAATGAATAATTCCAAGTTAAAAATAAATCAGAGAGTTTTGCGATCTCTGTTCAAGGACAGGTGGTAAGGATGAAATTCTCTGAATAATTATTGTAATCTACTTGGTGCTGGAGCAGTCTGAGACTCTCCCTCTTCTGTGATCAGCATAATTCCACTGAGGTCACCAAGATCTTCTCTCTTAGTATCCCCAAAGGTACCGGTAACGTTGCCTCACGTCCACATCTGTCAGTCATCCTTCAGTCTTCGTCCAAAAGGACTAACACTGTCCAGGCACCTGCATCTCCACAGGCTAACAAAAATCTGTTTCCTATTAGGTGTGAGAAACTGCAGGAAGCTGCTTTGGGGCACAAATACCTGGAGCCATCTCTGTAGGGTTTGGAGGGGGAAAGGGCTGGTTGCACTTTTGCCGATTCCTTCTACTTGTGGAGAGGGAGGATTTGCTCTGATGTCTGTTGTGCTTAGCACAGAGGTGGCCGTGGCTGCCTTCAGCCCCAGCTTAACATCTGCTACTCTTCCTTTGCTCTTTCAGCCTACCAGCTCTTCAGATGTCAGCCTCCGACCATCGTTCCCAACGCAGAAATCATCACCGAGAACGAAGAATTTAACATAGGTAGCCTCTCCCGGTCCTCTCAGCCCTCCTTCCCCCCTCACCAGCTGCTGGGAATGCCCACAGGAAGACACGCGCGTGTTGTCACCCCGTATCTGGGGTTTCAGGACACCTCTTCACATGTGTTGTCATGTGTGGCATGGGGAGCTGTGCGTGACCTTGCTCAACACCCGACGTTCACACGGAGTCAAATTGATCCTATTGTCCCGAGGCTTTTCCTCTCTGTTAGTACAGAAGTAGTGGTTTGGCTTTTGTGAAAGCTCTGAGCTTGTTTGGAAACATTCAGAAATTTTTGCCACAATGATAGTTTTCAGGTGTTTCAAACAAAGCATTGTGTGACAGCTTAGAGGCTGTTATCCTTTTTTTGAGAACCTTTCACCCATATCGACTGTGCTTTTTGTATTTTTTGCTGCTGTTCACGGTTACATCCACATTTTTAAGTGTGTCTGCAACCAGTGAAGTAGCCGTGACTTTTTTTAAAGCAGCTTTTCTCACTGTCTGCTCTCTTTGAGGGAAGTCTCCACCTGAAATAGCTTGCACAAATCATAATAGTCTCAGTGCCATGACAGCAGTTTATCCCAACTGAGACTCCAGCGTGCCTTTCTGCGCCTTTTATTTCTGCATGGTCATGCCAGAGCTCGATGGCAGAGGCATGGTCGAGAGGTCTCTGCGCCCCATGGTGCCCTGTTCCCAGGCCATGGTTCAGCCTTAACGAATTGATCCTTCTCTTGAGTCAAGATGTTTTCTGTTTCTGTCTGTAGGTGACATAGTGAGGTACAGATGCCTTCCTGGCTTTACCCTGATTGGAAATGAAATCCTGACCTGCAAACTAGGCACCCATCTCCAGTTTGAAGGACCTCCACCCACGTGTGAAGGTAAAGCCGGGGGTGCCCAGTGTGGCAGCCAAAGCTTCCCTCCCCAGAGACTGCTTCAAAATGTGGGGGCTTGCTCAGAGAGGGAGCAAGCTGGATGGCAGCTGGGGGAGGTTTCCTTGCACATACTGCATCTTTGGGGTCAATTCTCAGATCCCCAGGGTCCCAGTAGTGCAAAACCACCTGTCAGGACCTTGTGAGGAGGGTAGCGAGACACCTCTGTGCAGGGAAAGGCTGTTCTCCCGACCTGCCTCGCAGCCTGTCCCGGGGCCGTGCACCTTGGCTAGGCTCAAGCAACAACCAGCAAATAACGGTGAGAGATTTGCTGGGTGGCTTATTGCAGCCACCCTGTGATAAATAATAGGGAAAGTTCCTCCATCCCTTGCTGGCTCCGGGGATTTTACGGGGTCTCCACACCATAAAATGGGGTGGCGCTTTCCCTCACGTCGGGTACCCCTAAATCATACCCTAAGCCCCCAGTTCAGGAAGGCACTTCAAGCTTGTACTTTCCTGAACAGGGACTGAGCAGAGGTCTGATACACCGTGTGTCTGACTGCATTTGCAAAGTCATTAAAACAGTCACCCGAATGTCCTTACCCTGAGAGGGAGGAGGAGTTCTGCGCTGACAGTTTGCCAGTGATACATGAACAGCCAAAGGAAGAGCATGCTGCAGCAAAGTGAGCTCCTCCGGCAAGGCAATCCTGCGAGGAACAGCTTCTCTATTAGTGCCACAGAATGTATTACATGGGAGAAAAATGAAAGCCCCAAGCACGCTGCCTTGTACACCTTGCTGCTGCTCAGGAGGGATCCCAAAGATGTTTCCGTGCTACCATGTTACCTTATTTATCCTCTGGATTCCTGCTGGTACTTTTGTTCGCTCCAGCCGTGATTATTTCATCTGCTTCATTCCCTCCTATCTGAACATTTTTACCATATAATGGGATATTTTTCTATAGCTTTATTCTCTCTGAAATAGCATGAACTGAAGGAGAGAAAGGGAGGTCATTCAATTATTTACCGATAGTTGTTAGCCTGGGGGTAAAGGGACTGCTTAAATTACATCTGGCCACCAATTTATAGAGGTCAAAAAATCACTGATGGGATTAAGGATTTGGAAAGAAGACACTGTTCTTTCTGGATAGTTCTGGCTGTTTTCTATTAATACAAGCACAGCGTTTGCACTGGGCTTTAGTGACAATTACAGATAAATAAAGATCCCTTTTTATGCTTTTTGCTCACTTTGTTTGCCTCCTCTTCTGGGGTGTTTTTGCTGGCCTTTTTATTTAGCATTTTCAGCTGGATTTAATATTTACAGAAGCTGAATGGGGTGTAGTGATTACAGAAAGGAACTGGAGTTCTTATGTCGTAGTTAACAACTCTGTGGGTGACCTGGGATAAGCTTGTAGTTCCACACCTTGTTCTAATCCAGGTAATAAAGTTTCCAGGGGTTCCTGGGGAGTGTTTTGTAACTTGAGAAGAGTTGCTTGGTTGCAGCGCTGTTCTATTTTGAAAGAGATGTGAAAGGATGCATAGACGGTTGAAATTGTTTGTTTGCATTGTTGCTTTTTGCCCCTTCCTTTAAATGTGGCAGTTGCTCGGATTTGTGGAAACGCAGCATGCTTCATTCGGAGCCTACGTCAGGGTCTGGGGATTCTCTGTGAGCCCCAAGGGTCCAGGTCTGCAGTGGATGTACGCGGGTGGGAGTTGTGCTCTATCTTGACCTAGCTTGTCAAGACAGACCTTCTTGTCCGTAGTATCTTGTGTTTCCTTCCTTCCTCTGCAAAATAGGAAAATTCATTTTGCTATTGTCTCTCCTTCACGTTCCCTGCAGTGCACTGTCCGATGAACGAGGTTATGACGGACTCCACTGGTGTGATCCTCAGCCAGAGCTTCCTGGGAAGTTACCCTCACTTTCAGACCTGTTCTTGGGTGGTGAAGGTAGAGCCTGGGTACAACATCTCCCTCACCATAGAGTACTTCCTGAGCGAGAAGCAATATGACGAGTTTGAAATCTTTGACGGTAAGAGATTCACGAGTTTGACTTGCATAGCAACTGAGGGGAAAGGAAAGAAATGGCAGAGTTTTGTTAGTTGTTAATCTCTGTTCCCAGAGCACTCTGGGGAGAGCTTTCCACCGCTCCGCCTATAACCTTCTGCTGGACTTAAAGAAAGCTATCCTAAGACTCATTGATTCTCTGGATAAGAAAATATCAATGATTTGATTTTTGGATGGATCTGAAGTACTTTTCAAAGGGGCAGGAGTTAGCAAGTGCCTGGGAGAAATTGTAGCAGAGGTTGCTGGGAAGGGACGAGTTGAGAAGGTGGGAATTCTCATCCCTGAAGCCCGTGCAGACCAGATTTTCTAGGCCCATGAGCTCTCATGAACCGAGAGGGGATCTGTCAATATTCACAATGAAGCAGCTTTGTAACCAAATGCAGAATACAAGTGCTGTGCTGATGCTCCTGTGGTTGCACATCGGGACTTGAGCCGAAGGCATGCTGCCTGGAGCAAAATCCTGGTCTTACTGCGATCAACTCGGCTTTATTTGCCGTTGGTTTCCCAGGAGCCAGGTGCCTGCACCGGGACTCATGTTCACAAAAAACCCCTGAGCATGAGCTGCCATTCCTGGACTCATAGTGAAAGCTCCCGTGCTACAGTTCCTCAATACGCCTCTTCCTTCTGCAGAAACGCACCCTGGCACATAAGGCCCACGAGTGACCGTTTGTGTGTCAGCCCTGACTCTTCCTCGTTCCCTCCTTCCTTACAGGTCCCTCTGGCCAGAGTCCACTGCTCCTCTCGCTGAGTGGGAACTACTCTGCCCCTCTGACCGTCACCAGCAGCGGGAACAAAGTCTATCTCCGTTGGTCCTCTGATCATGCCTACAACAGAAAAGGCTTCAAAATCCGCTACTCTGGTAAGCACGCAGCAGAGACTCGATGCCTGTGCCAAGAACGTGGCCATCTCTTCAGCCAAGGATCTCCACAGAATTGCTGCAGAGGGGCATAGGCCATCTGCGTCGGCAGAAGCTGCCAAGGCCTGGGAAGGCGCACAAAGCTGAGCTCGTTCTGAGCTGGTGAGGCTGGGGAAGGCAGCTTTCTTTCCAGGAGAAACCTTGAAGCTTTGGCTGGTTTCTCAACCACTCTTAAGAATCAGAACCAGAATATGTAACCATAGACGGCGTGGCTCTGGATGAATGAAAAATTCACAGTAAAGATTGCTGTGTTACTAAATTATTGTGTCCTTGCAATGAGGCCATTTTGAGAGGTTTGAAGATGAACATCACAAAACGTAAGAACTTGCGTTTAGGAGCTGCTTGGTGCACGAGGCACAGCTTACGTGTGACTGATTGTGTTACCGCATTTGCAGTGAACTATTTAAAACACATTGTGCTCCTGCTCAAGCGTTCAGCCAGTGCTCTCGCAGGAGCAGGACCGGGGAGTCCTGGTTGCTCATTCAGCACAAAACCGCTGCTGGATACTGAGCGTTTGCTGAGAATTCCTTAAAATAAATTACTGTGTTTTGGAACTTAGCAAATCTTAATTAATGGAAGTTATAAAGCTGGGTTGAGAACTTGCCAGTATGTCATAAATAAATAATGACTTTACTCAGTAAATGAATTAAGTAATATTTAATTATCAGAAATTAGTCTTTATTTCTAAAGCCGAGTGAAACTTGGATAGTAGCCCTGCACTCTTTCCCCCTTTGACTTTGCATTCATCCATCACAAGTTCTCCGTTTCTTGTACAGCCTTAGGTTATGGTAAGCACGGTGTAATTCCTGAGAACAGGAAGGGAATTTGTCTTGAATACTGCCCATCCAGTGACTGATTTATTTTGTTCTGCCCCTCTCTCCAGCTCCCTACTGTAGCCTCCCGCATCCGCCAGCCCACGGGCTGATTCTCAGCCAGACGGGTCTGCACCCTGGCAGCACGGTCCGCTTCGGCTGTGACACAGGCTACCGTCTCATCGGCCACAGCACCACAACCTGCTCCCAGCACCCTCAGGGCTACTTCCACTGGAACGAAGCGATCCCTCTGTGCCAAGGTGAGAGCAGGCAAACGTATCGTTATGAGGATCCGGGAGTCCTAGGAAGGACTGAAGAAAATGCGGTAAAAATAAAAACCTATTGTAATTCCCTCAATTCCGTATTGAGAACAGGCTTGGAGCTGCAGGTGGGCAGTGAGGGGTGCTCCTCTTCTATCCAAGTTCTTGGGAACAGATGAACAAGGAGGGAAGGGAGGAACCGTTCGGGAGCAGAGGGTGGTTGTCTGGCCTGGGTAGGGGAGAAAAAGCACATCTGTGCAAAGGCTTCTGTTGTTGAAGTGTTTGAGCTCTCAGTAAAGACACAGCCAAGCCTCGGTTAAGGACGGGAGAAGCTATTGCTTGGAAGAATCTGGAAGGGCTGGCAGGAGCATGAGTCCCGCTGGGTTTTAGTGACTGGAATTTCCTTTGGTATTTCTGGAAGTGCCCTATTAGGTCTGCGTGTGCCAACGGGGGATGAGAAATTTCTTGGGATTCAGATGGTGCCCAGTTTCTGTTGGCTTCATGTAAGATTTAGGCATGTATTTGTTCTTCCTATGTTTCCTTCTAATTAACCATAATCTTTATGACATATCATACTTAGCACAGGGCTCCTTCCAGGCGTGGGAGTGGAGGGGAGGACAGGGCAGTGTGCCCCAGGGGACTTTACTTCTGCGCTGTTTTGTCTCCCTCACTATGTTCACTTTCTGATTGCACCTTTTTCTCAATCCACCAATCATCCCTTTCCTTTGTGTTGATAAAATGCCCATCTTTATTCTGATGAAGCCTTTCAGCGTCTTTGAACATTCATCCATGTTCCCAGGGGACCGAGCACTGGGGATTAATATTGCATTGACTTCCCTGGAAACTAGCCAGAGAACAGAGACAGCATAGGCAAAATCTCATTGCGGTGTCTGCTTTGTTGTCCAGTCCAAGCCGTAAGGAAAAGCGGGAGTATTTAGTGGTTTCAGCTGGGGTAGAGTTAATTTTCTTCTTAGTAGCTGGTACAGTGTGTTTTGGATTTAGTGTGAGAATAATGTTGATAACACGCTGATGTTTTAGTTGTTGCTAAGTAGCGCTTATCTTAAGGATTTTTCAGTTTCCCGTGCTCTGCCAGCAAGCAGGTGTGCAAGGAGCTGGGAGGGAGCATGGCCAGGGCAGCTGACCCCAACTAGCCAAAGGGCTATTCCATACCATAGAATGTCATGCCCGTACAGAAAGAGGGGGGAGTTGGCCGGGAGGGGCGGATCGCTGCTCGGGTATCAGTTAGCGGGTGGTGAGCAATTGCATTGTGCATCACTGGGTTTTTTTCTTGGGTTTTACTTCTTTCTTTTTTTTTTCTTTTTTTGTTATATTCCTTTTCATTACAATTATTATTGTTATATTTTTATTATTATTGTTGTTAGTATTTTATTTTACTTCAGTTATTAAACTGTTCTTATCTCAACCCACGAGTTTTACTTTTTTCCCCCCGATTCTCCTCCCCATCCCACAGGGAGCAGGGAGTGGCTGCGTGGTACTTAGTTGCTGGCTGAGGTTAAACCATGACAGGGAGGCACCAAAGAGCGTTGAAAAAATCCTTTCTGTCCTCCTGCATCACTTAGTCTCTTTGGAAACTGCACAGGGGTGCAAGCAGTCCTGCCTCTAAAGAGTGGGTTTGTGCTGTGGGTGCTTATATCCATTTGGATATAGAGGCTGTATGTATTTAAAGGTGAGTGGAAAGCAGGAAACCAAGACCCTGCCACCCAGTCCCGTTGGCAAGGGGGAGCTGGGAAACTGGGCACAAGCTCAGATAGTGATTTAGCCTCCGTCATAACGCGGACGGGGGCAAATGCCGAGTGCTGGAATGAGCAGATGAACCGCGCAGCAAGACTGGCAGGCGCGAGGGGCTGTCATGGCAACTGTGCCTCCCGAATCCTTAGCCCAGCGTAAGGAATTTCTCTCATGTACTGCGTCTTTTTTAAGGAAAATCATGTAATCAAGAATAGGTACGAATGCTGCTAAGTCTTTACTGCCCTGGAGTGCTGGAATGCCACCTGAGCCTCGTGTTCTGCTCCAAAATCTGTATTTACTTCCAAGAGGTGTAATGGTGTGTGGGGAATGGATTTTAAATATGGAGGCGGGGAGGAGATAGAGAGGATGTGTGGGGAGGTTGGGAGAGGATGTACTTGGATGAGGTATCGCCTGACAGCAATGATTCAAAGCAGAAACAAGTCCCTGAGCACCAGTTCCCAGGCCACCAGGGAGGGAGTCAGAGCCAGACCATCCGTGGCTTGTCACTACCTGGCCTGGAAATGCCGGGGGGCTCCTGCGGTGTTGCTGAGCACCCCAGGTCTGCGCGTGGGATGGAGGGGTGTGGGAAGGGGATTTCCCATGGGAGCTGCACGAGAGGCACTAAACCCACCCCGTGCCATTCTGGTTCAGCTGAACGCGTGACATGTCAGGAGCTCCATGGGCACAACCCGTGGTGCCACTCCGTAGCAGTTGCCAACAGAGGAAGAATTTGGGGGCCAATTCATAGCACTTTAGGTAGGCTCCTGCTCTGATTTCCCTTTTGGGGGGGGGGTGTCCCCACTGACCACACAGAGAGCAGCTTGGTCAGGATCTTGGTGCTGGATGTCCCTCTGGAAGAGCCTGTCTCTCTCCAGCGAGGAGGAGAGCTTGCTGGTTACCTTAGATCCTGAGGTTGAAATTGCCCTTTGGGAAAGTCACCTCCTCTTTCTGTTTCCCTGTATTTACATCAGGAATCTTAATACTGGCCCATGATTATCAAGTGCCTTGAGATGGGTGCAGGAGGTGAGTGAGCGGCAGCGAGCCGGAGCTGTAGGAGAATTCATGGCGGAGCAGCTCCCCCCCCTGGCCTTGAGCAGCTGATAGCCAGGGCTGGCTCCGCTTCTCTTGCATGCTTCAGCTGCGTAAAATCCAACATCCTTCTTGCCCCCCGCATTGCTCTCAAAGCCAACTGGCAACCTTTTGTTTTGGGCTGTACTCAATTTCTCATCTTTTCTGGTGGCCAGGACTGCATGGCAGAGGTTTTGGGAACTCGATCCATAACACTGCATAAATGGCTCACACAATCAGCTGTGTCAGGAGAAGGGGAACTGGGGTGCCCGTAAACACATGGTCTAGTTAACAAATGACATTTCCCATAGCTCCTTTCTGCCAGCGCATAATCCTCTTCCCCTTCCCGATCCCCTCTGAATAATCTTTACTACGTACTCTGTCCTAGCTGACATTTATGGAAGCGGCAGAGAATATTCTGCAGGGAACAATCTTGCGTTGGCACAATGGGGGAGAACACAAGATGATCTAATATGCCTTTTCTGTCTCTGCTGCCTATTTTTAAGCTGCTTTGTTTTTGGAATCCCAGCTGCAGATTTGCTTTCATAGCCTCTGTCCCTTTTCCTAGCACATCATCTTCCTGCAGACAGAGTTTTTGTACCTCTGAACCCACATAAGTGCTCCTTCTCCTTTTTCCCCTGGACCACACTCTCCATGGGTGTCTCCAAGCCAAATGCTGGTTTGCTTTCCCCTGGAACAACTACTGTCATCATCTCTGATTCTGGTGGATTGCAGTGCTCACAATTTGAGCCTCAGAAATGCTCTTTGGAGCAGATGGCAAGTTTATTGCCACCCCAAAAATCAAGCTTTTCTGCTTCATGCAGAGCTCTGTAAACAAAAACTTACTAATACCGCATTCTGCTCAAGAATGCTGGATTTGCAGGGAAGGACGGATCCTGCCGTCGGTGCAGGGCACCAGAGCCTGCTCCGTGCAGCAGTGGTCACAGCCCCGGTTGGCTCTCCCTGTCTGATTCTTCTTCATGTTGTAGCCTGACCATCTGCAGGTGAAGAGGGTTACATTTTTTTATTATTTTTGGTGGCTTAATGAACTTTTTAGTTACCTGCATCTGGCCCAGAAGCGCTGTATTATTGCCGATTTTTGTGTCAGGGCAAGGCTTATGCAATGGAAAGACTCTAAATGATCAAACAGAGCACTTGAGAGGCAGAAGGAGGGAGCTTGCTGGGAGGCAGGACTGGGCAGCGCCAAGTCATCCTTCCCTTGTGCAGAGGAACGAAGGCAAGTGGCAGCTCAGCCTTGCTGACCTGGAGCACAGCTGGCCGTGGTCTCTCTTCACGCTGGTGTCCCTCCCTGTCAGTCTCTGTGCCTCAGTTTCCTGATGGCAAATAGAGGTGATGAGTTTTGGCAAAACATCAGGCTGCGGAAGAGAATTGAACGGAGAAAGGAGAAGGCTTTGCCGGGGGCGGTGGCATGGGAAGGGGGTCAGCTTTCTCAGCAGCCTCTTTGGTTGGATGCAACATCAGAAAGTAATAAGAGAACTGCCAGGTGGAAGTGAGAGGGTAGGACTTTCCAGGTCCCCTCTTTTTTTGCCTCAGAATGAAATTGGTATTCAGCGTGGCTGCTTGTCTAGACACCCAGCCTTGTAGAGAGATTCGCCAAGCTCCTTAGCTCGATGAAGTGACATACGTGTGATTATCATTTCAACCAGGGATATGCCTGATCGTGCTAATACGAGCCTGCTGAATTACTCACACCTATTAGCAACACCAGCATCTGCGAGGTGCTGTGTAATTGTGCTCCAGGCTGGGGCTCTGGCCGACTCATGTAGCAGTAGTGGGATGAAAGCATCTTGGACCTTGAGTGGTAGAAAGTTCGAGTGGTTGTGCTGATGCTGCACGCAGTGAGTTTGGTCTCTCCTTTTCAGTGCTCAGTGGGGTCCATGTCACCAGAAGGTGACTTTTCTAAGGTTGCTGATTTTCTAGCCCTCATTTGTGTGCAGAGGGAATAACAGGAAGGTGAATGTGTGTTGAAGTATCAGCATGTGGCTCAGGAGACATAGGCTCAACCTCCAGTTCATGCATTAGCTGAGTGGGAGCAGGTCGGGCTACTCCAGGAAGGAATGGATTTCCTTTAGAGCATGTTTAAAATGCAGACAGTTGTTTGGGTTAGGTGTTGGCCTCCAAATCAGCGCTTGCTAGCAGGCTGTGCTCATCTTGGTGCCCCGCAGAGGCTGTTGGCAGCCCCGCAGGCTGGTGGTCTCGCAATGGCAGCTTTACAGGTCCCAGGCTGCTCTTCCCCTTGTCATCCCGTGCCTGTCCAGATGGGTGGGCTGTGCATCTCCAGCCCGAGCAAGATGGGCTTCCCCCAGAGCCAAGACTCGGAGAGGGATGGGAGCCTGTGTGGTGTTTTTGGAGGCAGGTCTGGGTTTGGTTTCTCAGCTCTTCTGAATGCTGATAGAGAAAGAAAAACATATTTGAGTGACAGACTCCTGGCGCTGGTTTTCCCAGCGGTAGGGAAGAGGGTAAGAGGGCTTGTCATGTCTTGCGAAACTCTTGCAGCGTAAATGAACGTAATTCTGGTCTGTCTGTATTTGGCTGTTGCTCATCTGTCTGTGACCTGCCTGTCCCCTTTCTGCCCTGTTTGGCCGCTCTCCTGGCCGCAGAACCGAGGATCTCGGCAGGAGTGGTGCAGAGCATCTTCTCCGAAGTGCTGCCATCTTGAGCAGCCGTTTGGCATTGTGTCTGTTTATCAATTTTTTTCCCTGAATTTTCCCCCGTACCTTCTCAGCCATAATGCTAAATTTAGCCTTCCTTCTGCCACAACATAATTATACAATTTGCTGCCTTATGTAATCCAGAAGTGCTGTTGGAAAGGGGTTTCAGGTTGTTGCTGCTGTGGGATGTAAATACAAAACGTTATTGCTATCTAATCCTTTATCTCTGTGTGAAAACTTTTGAATACTGTGTTGATGCATTTTGTGTTACACATATTATAGAAAGTACGAGCCAGAGTCTCTTCCAGTAGAAATTGGTATTCAGCATTGGCTTTGCTGTTACCACGCTGATAGACAGGAGTTGAAAATCTGATCCTCTGTGAAAGTGGGCATTCGTTGCAGCTTCTGGGGTTCAACAGGGGACTGGAGCTTTTGTAAACAGGAAAGCTTGGGAACTGGGCTTTCAGCTCGCTCACCACAAATCCATGATAAAATTGGAAGCTGACTGACTTCTTGGCTGTGTTTTTTCCCCCTCCCCTTTCCCAGCTCTCTCCTGTGGAGTTCCCCGAGCCCCAAAGAACGGTGTTGTGTTTGGCAAGGAGTACACAGTGGGAACGAAAGCTGTCTACCATTGCAACCAGGGCTTCCAGCTGCAGCCCGGGGAGGAGCCCAGCGCGGAGTGCCTGCAGGCCGGGCAGTGGAGTAACGGCAACCAGCCCCCGCAGTGTGTGGGTGAGTGTTTGCAGCCGCTGCGGTCCCACGGGGAATTTTGGAAGTCCCTTCAGCAATGTCTTCCAGCTCTGGCATGGACAGCTTTGCCTCACAGGTGCAGTATTTAGGACACCGGGTTTCTAATGCTGCATAACTTGGGTCTGATGTCCCCTCTCATGGTGTCTTGATTTCCCAGCTGTAAAAGAGAGATGCTAATACTGTCCCCCTTGTTTAAAAAGCCAGCACGCTTGCTGAAATGCCCTGAAGTGCCCTGGAATTAAACACGTATTAATGTCTTTTTGTCTCGCTTCTTTTCCCTGACTCACCACATCTGGTTTTTAGCTGTCACCTGTCCCGATATCAACAGCATTGCAGTTGAGCATGGCCGGTGGCGGCTGACCTACGAGATCCAGTACCACTACAACGCCCAGCTAATGCTCATCTGTGACCCCGGGTACTACTACACAGGCCAGCGGGTCATCAGGTGCCAAGCCAACGGGAAGTGGAGCGTAGGCGAACCGATGCCGACTTGTAAAAGTAAGAGCAGAGAAGCTCAGGAGCTGCTCTGGGGCAGGCCAGCTTCACGGCATGTCTTGTAGGGGACGGGGTTTCTGTTTTCCATTCGGTGCAAACACACCACAGCCCTGGCCGCTCTTGGCAGCATCTGAGAGCGTGGCTGCAGAACTGCTCTGGTAGAAGAGAGTTTGGATGCAGGGAAAGGGCATCTAGTGATCTGATTCTTGGTTTAATCTAAACGGTTCTGCAAGAACTCAAGCACTTTAGCTCATCTGTTGCTGTCGGGTCCCAGCAGCTTAGCTGTCACTGGTGTCAGATGCTCCAAAGTTTGCTTTTAAGGAAGAAAATAAAAAATTCTGATTTAAAACCTAATCTCTTCCGATTTTATGCAAACGCCAAGTTTACGAGAGTAACAGCGTCACCTGTAAATCAAAAACACTCTTGGCAAACAAGCGGCTCGCTCAGTTGTTCTGACATGAGTGCTGTGCTTCAGATCTTTTGTCAAAGGTGGAGGTTTTTTCTCTCTAAGTGCAGATAGAGACAGAAAAATTTCTCCTTCAGAATGGCAGCTTTCCCTTCCCTCCTGGCTCCTTTTGTTTCTAGAGACGCAACTGCCAACTTCGGTGACAGATGTAGTTTTACCCCTGCTAGCTCTTCAGCCAGATCCAGGAGCATGAGCCTGACCTCGTTTTATTTCTTCAGCGTTATTGCCACCTAAATTCAAATGACAGGATCTTGGCAATGCGCTAAGGTCAGAAGCACCCAGCGTGAGGCCCTTGATTTCTTGCTGAGTGCAAAAGCTCCAGAGGGTTTGCAGATCTTTAAGGTAGATAAAATAAAGAGCTGAACTTTGTGGCTGGGAGCTGCATCTGCATGGGCTCCTGGCCAGGCTCCCGCTGCACCCCGCAAACCAGGCTTTCGGCTGGGTGTCCTCTCTGAGTCTGATCTTTAGACGTCAGCTCTGTCCTGGAAGTCACAGTGTGAGAAAAAGCTGGGTGTCATTTTCTAATTGGAAATCTTGTGCCATTTTGAGGTTTTTCTGGAAGTCAGGCTTGCCGGCTGTATCTAGCAATGGCTTAATAATAGAAATATTCTTGTGTTAAAAACTTCCTGTGTGAAAAGCTTCCTAGCCAGTCTTATCTTTAGTACTTCCCTCGCGTCCTGAAGCATAAATATTAATAGCACTTATATTTGTCACCTCATGTAACACAACTCTGAATGGTTGTTATTATCCATGTAACTGTTTAATAATCTTTCCTACTCATTTCTGACTTCAATAATAACGTGGTGGTAAGCGCCACTGAGTGCATTTCTTTAAAAAAACGTAGCTCCCTGTCTGTGCTCGCTTACTGTACTTTGGGATCTCTTTCAGTTATCTCATGTGGAGACCTGCCGACTCCACCTAACGGGAACAAGATCGGCACCCTGACCAGCTACGGGGCCACAGCCATCTTCTCCTGCAACACTGGCTACACCTTGGTAGGATCCCGTGTGCGGGAGTGCATGGCCAACGGGCTCTGGAGTGGAGCAGAAGTGAGATGTCTGGGTAGGTGTGGAGTATCCCTGATGTTTGTTGGGAAAGAGTCCTGATTGCGTTTCAGGAGGGAGTAGGAATTTGAGATACTGATTCAAGAAAGAACCCGAGCGAGCACTCAGCACTACTGGAGCTGTAGGATTTTAAGTAGATGTAAAAAGGAAGCAGACTTTGATTCCTTACTGCTCAGTAGATGCGAGGTGTTTTGAGATTGGAGAGGAGAGCTTTAAAAATGATATGTTGTTTTTACTGCTGCTCTGGTTTTATTTATGACTGCAGAGTCTCGAATTCAGATCTACCCAGAGAGTCAGGGTGGTGTGCGATGCCTTCGGGAGGGGCGGGCGCGAGCTCTCGGTGATTCTCCTTGTCTCCCTCCTGCAGCGGGGCACTGCGGCGTTCCCAGTCCCATCGTCAACGGGCAGATCAATGGGGAGAACTACAACTACCGCGGCAGCGTGGTTTATCAGTGCAACCCCGGCTTCCGCCTAATCGGGATGTCAGTGCGGATCTGCCAGCAGGATCACCACTGGTCTGGGAAGACGCCTGTCTGTGTGCGTAAGTATGTTGTCAGATTTCTTTAGCCCTGGTGACGGTCAGAGGACAAGAGCACGTGTAAAGACCGTTGTTCAGAGTTTACACACCCAGGCTGTGTACAGTTGCTTTGCACGCACACCGTGAGTGTGCTACACAAGCATCCCCAGGGCTGACGTTAGGAGAGAGCTGAGGTGTGGCAGGAGCGTGGCAACGCTGCAATTTTGGCTGCTTTGCTTCTTTCTTCTGCTTTGTAAATTCCACCTTTCTTTGGTGTTTTTCATATGCCGAATTTCTAATGGACAGGCCCAGTTGAAGGGTCTTCTGAGGAGACCACCCTTTATCGGGGTGCAGGGAGGTTCAGGGCAGACATGGCCCCGCCAAGCACACCACAGTTGTCACCGTCTTTGAGACCCATGCTCTGTGCTGGGGGAAAGTCAGTCTCTCTCCTCCTCTGATCCGCGTTCACAAGTCACCTTGTACAACTGTCGTGGTTTAACCCTAGCCGGCAACTCAGCACCACGCAGCCGCTCGCTCACCCCCCCCACCCAGTGGGATGGGGGAGAGAATTGGAAAAAAGTAGAACTCATGGGCTGAGATAAAGACAGTTTAATAGGACAGAAAGGAAGAAAATAATAAAATGACAATAATAATACTAAAAGAGTTAGAATATACAAAACAAGTGATGCACAATGCAGTTGCTCACTGCTTGCCCACCAATGCCCAGTTAGTTCCCGAGCAGCCATCTGCCCCTCCGGGCCAACTCCCCCCAGTTTGTGACCAGATTCATGACCTATCAATGAATATGCAGATTCCAGTCTGAAAATGAGAAACAGACTTAAGTTGTCAAGGTTAGCAGTGACTCCAAAATTTGGAGGATGTCTACAATTCTGCATGAGCTTTTTAGGAAAAGAATTACTGGAAAGGCTGTCTCTGGGTCTGTAGGTAGGTTTGAATTACTCTCATGTCTGAGGATGCTCAGTTGAAAAAGTTTTAATTCACTTTTACCCGCCAAGTGTATACATACTAACCTTGGATCAGGAAATCATATTGATAGAGGTCCTCCTGCTGTCAGGCAGATTTCTGGAAATGCAGGATTTTCTGAATATCCATTTTCATGGCTCATCTTGTTTCTTTTGGGAGGGACCAAGCCCATTAGAACAAAGCAGATGAACGTTGCTCGTCTGTATCTGTCTTCTGACTACTGAAGCAGTACAGGGCTGGCTCCTGTGCAGCGCCTTTGTTTGGCTCTGCTTTGTGCCGGCTTCTGACTCTGGCGCCTGAAAGCCCACCAAGCTTTTGTGCAGAGATCTGTAAAGGTGTCTCATGTGCAGAAGTTGGCCTTGAAGTTATTACACTATGTTAGGCCTTATGGATAACATAAATTTAATGTCGTTAAAGCAGAGCACTGTTGGGCTCTGAAATTAGGTGCCTTGAGGTTTTATTGCTTCTGAAGAAGCTCAGGGCCCTGTGTGTGTTAGCACATTATAATTTCCTATTGTCCTGATATTTTCTCTTTAAACCTGCTACAGTTGCTTCCTCTGTGTGAACAGGCCTTTTTGATCCGTGCCAACTGTGGGGAGCCTTTTATTTCTGGGACAGAATCCATCACCTGTTTCAAAACATGTATAATCGTATTCAGAAGTACCTCAGAGAATCTGACATCTGCTTCCTGCAGCACTGAAAGGCTATCTTGCTTCGTATTTTTTAGACCTGTACCTGTCACCGGCTTGCATAAGGAATAAATTCCCATCCCTGTGGTATAGTCCAGCCCTGGCAGTCAAATGTGTTATGGATCTTTTGTGGGAATTTCATCTTCCCCTCTAGCTTCTGGCTTTGGCAGCCGTACAGCTAAACTGCTAGACTTTTACTGATGGCCCATTACTCTGTTTCAGCATGACAATAATCAATATTGCTTTGTCCTCAGCTGTTGGAAGATATCGCATTCCTTAAGCAGCCAAAAATCTCTGTGTGGCGTATCCTGACATTTCTTTTGCGCAGTGCAACTCGCTCCTGTGCTCGAAGCAAAGGTCTCCAGGCTCCCCTCGCAGCAGGGGCTGTATCCTCCCTGTATCGCCCGCCTCTGCCGAGGTGCCAGCAGAGCGACCCAGGCAAAAGCACTTGGAATTTCAGTATTGTGTGTGCTTACTGCTGCTCCAGCCTTTGGCCCTGCACCTTCCCAGAGCGTTGTCGGAGCGGCTCAGGCTGGGACCCTTTAGCCCTTTACCTCTTTGCTGGCCCAAGCTAACGTCAGCCACAGGAACAAGAACTACACAAAAATCCTTGTTTCAGGGATTTAGAAAGAAATGTTTTCCCCCCAAGTTTTTCGCACTTAAAGCAGGACGATTTAAGCTTTCTAGGCCATATGCTAGGAACTTGATTTTTCTCATATTTTTCCTCTCTCTTAACTATCCCTCCAGGTGTAACTTTATACTGCAGTGAGCGCACATCTGACTTACACCAGGGAGAGGGAGGAAAACATCAGGTTTCATGATTGTGTGTGATGCCCAGGGTAATGTAAGGCAATAGATTAATAGCTGTAGCTGGGATTTTTGAAGAGGAGCTCTAGGGATTTATGGTGTAAGTCAGTAGGATGCTGGCACTCAGCTGCTTACAGAGCGGCTCAGAGAATTTCTTATGCTAGTAAAATGAACAAAGGTACCATGCTCTCAACTTGATTCAGTATTTCAACAGAGCTGGCCACAAATCTTTGAAGTCAGTGTGGGTTTCAGGGTTGATGTCAGGGTTTTTTATGGTCTCCTTCCTTGGAAACTTTTTCCAATGGATATTCCACTTTCTTCCAGGCAAAAAACGTAACATCTCCAATTTCTAATTGTAGCTATCACTTGCGGCCACCCTGGCAACCCTGCTAATGGCTTGACTCAAGGGAGTCAGTTCAATCTGAACGACATGGCCAAGTTTGTGTGCAGCACTGGGTACCGCCTGGAAGGAGCATCGCAGTCCCAGTGCTTGGCCAACGGACAGTGGAGCAGCACCCTGCCCGCCTGCCGCGGTAAGTCGTCTGCCTCCACCCCGGTCTAGGCAGATGGGAATCGTCTGCGCCTTCCTCGTTGGTTGCTCTGGGTTCCTAAAATCCTGCTTGACACTGTCATAAATTCATGTAAACCAGATCTTGCAGTTCCTCAGGAATGTACAAGTGATGTTTGAGCTCCGAGGGCCTGTGTAAATCTCATGCAACAAACCTGATTTTCCCTTGGGCTTCGCTCAAAGCTGTTAATGGACCCTGCCCAGCCGTACATCCTCCAAGACATTGAAGTATGTGTTTTAAGTGGGGAGGACACAAGAAAATACCAGGCCAGACCCTTAGCAGAGGTCATCCTGGTAACCCCAGACCAGTTTACTCAAAGCAAACGCCACGGTCTTTGTGCAGAGCCCTTTCTCCTTCTAGGCTGCCCTGCTTCCATTGGTATTGACACTCAAGTTCACTTATCAGATTCCCTCCCCTCCCTGCACTCCCTTCCTCTGTACTCCCTTAATCCAGTATCTCTGTTGATACTGTTTCTGTGTCGGTCAAGAAATCAGTTATTCTCAACTGGCTAATGTAAGTCCTGGTTTGGGGCCAGAGAGCAAGGCTCTGCTGCTGAGCCTCACGTGGCAGGGCGAGCGCCTGCAGGATTGCCTCTACTCTCTCTTTTTTCCTTTTAATAAGGATTTTTTCTGTTTCTGTCCTAAAGAATCTTAAAAAAAAAAAAAAGGGAAAAAACCCTCTTAAATTGTGGAATATGTGATTTGCAATTTTTTCCCCTTTTCCTGCTCATTTTTGGAGAGTCCTTTGTTCGTTGTTACACCCTTTGTTTTGTATTTTTTTGTTGTTGTTTGTTTGCAGTTGTAAACTGTACTGACCCCGGGCACCTGGAAAACAGCATCCGTCAAGTGCAGCCAAGTGGTCCTCACAGATTCAGCTTTGGAACAACTGTCTCATATCAGTGCAGCCATGGATATTACTTATTGGGTACACATGTCCTTACCTGTCAGGGGGATGGCACTTGGGACCGTGCCCTCCCACAGTGTCTTTGTAAGTTCTTCAGAATAATACCCATCCTCCACAGGCTTTCATCCCATGTAGTTCTCTGTTGCTCAGCTGAATGGTCATGTAAAAAGTCTGGATCCAAAGCCCTTTGTAATCCATGGGAATCGTTCCATCAGCTTCACTGGCCTCTGGATCCTGCCCACAGAAGGCAAATATGTGGTCTGAGGAGAGAAATCCTATTAGACAGAGATGGTTTCCCTCTGCAGGGGAAGGCAGCTCCTGCTGAGTTTTACTGGTTCCATGCCGCTCCAGCAAAAGTACTGCAGGTGAAGGGCAGCAGAACTTCTGCAGCACAGGTCTTCATAGGAAGCAGCATGCAATTAGCCTGAGTGAGGACGGAGCGTGTTTAGCACCGCTCAGGCGTGGCTGAGTTTCCATACACCCACTCGTCCCCGCGGCATTCGGGGAGGGAAGTGACAGTGCGACAGTGAAATAAATGCAGCCTTTATTCTGCTGCGACACAGGTGCTGAAGAGGATTTGCTTCCTGACCCTTGCTCTACGTTTTTCTCTCTTACAATATCCTGGCCCTTTCTGCCGTTGTGGTTTGCAGAGAGAATTGGGAGGTTCTGGGTGGTGGTTTGGCTTAAGGAGTATTTCCAATAGTGTAGAAAGACACAATATAATGGTGGTCTCATGCTGTAGTAGTACTACCTAGTCCAGGAGGTCTCCGTGCATTGTATGAAAGATGTCAGTGGTGGTGTCCCTATTTTACTCTGGGGGAAACCAAGGTCCAAAGTGTATTTGGAGTTGACGTAGGGCTGCCCAGTGAGCTAGTGGCAGAGGCAGGAGCAGAGCCCTGGCAGACCAACCCCCAGCACAGCTAGTGTGTCCTTTTGGAGACCAAAGCAGCTGCGATCTCGTTACCTGGCATAACAAATCGCTAAAGCAATCGGAAATGGAGCTCCTTAAGTTCGAATCGGCTTAGCTGTTCCAAAGCCATGATTGTTTCTTTTTTTTCTTGTATTATCCTTCAACACCTAGTCATACAAAGTAGTTTTTGGCACATTTTCCTTTCCTTTTGTTAGCAGCATGCCACCTTCAGCACCCTGCACAGGCCATGGGGAATTGACAAGTGATAACGGCGTGTTACTGCAGCCGCAGGGGCTCCGGGAGGGTAGTTACCTTTTAAAACCTGGGAGCCTAACATCTCAGGCTCCATCAGTCCACAGCTTTCCAGCTAAGTAAAAGGGATCTCCTTCCTTAAAATGTTGAGCATCCATTGACTTGGAGGATTTGTGGGCATTCCCAAAACTTTGGAAGCTGAGGTCGGTTTTATGACTGATTATCTAGATTCATGGTCTTAATTGTTTAAAGAAAAAAAAAAAGTAAAGAGATTTTTGCATGTCTTTGTTTTCTGTGTGTTGAGCTTAAGATGTGCTCAGTGCTGCATACCCCTTTAAAGTGTTTATAGCTGGGTACCTAAAATTACAAGGCACTTTCTAAAACATAAATTAAGAAGGTTGGTGCCAGACAAGCTTGGGTTGCAAATGTTGTCTCATGCCTGTGTCTGAGGAGGGAGTAAAACAGAGTTGATACCCTTTGAGGGGTGGGAGAGCGAGTCCAACACGGGAGCAGAGCTTAACGCATCGGAAGAAACAGTCTTCAAACTGTGTACGTAAATCCTTTAAAAACCGCAATACTGCCACAGGTTTTAAGCTTAGCTGAGTCTGCTGGAGTATCTATTATTAAATTGTTAGTTACAGTGTGAGTTTAAGTATTAGCTCTCAAACCCATTTCCTTGTAAAGTGTCCTTGGTTTTAGTCACAGCTCTGCACCAGTATATTTCAACGCCCACGTGCCCAAACATACGCGTGCTCTCCTTTTTATTGAAATATACATCATGTTTTCTACCTAATGCCAGCATTGGTATTTTTAGACTCTAGCAGAGGGAGATATCATATCTGTTACGGACACTTTGCTTCAGAAACTGAGTGATGCATGGTCTTTACGCTGAGCATCCTCATCCAAACCTGTCTAATAGCCCCTAGATCTGTCAGTGTATTTGTCAACAGCCTCCCTGTCTCCGCTCTGATTGCTAAGCTAGAGTAAACCTATTAATTATTGTTAGCGGTGGTTTTTTACTAGCAATGGTCGAGCGAGCAGTGCTCAGAATCTGCCAGGGTAACTTGCTCAGGTGTGACACGGCATCGATTGCAGCTCTGTGTCGCAGGACCTGGCGCTGCCGGGGGTGGGGAGGGGTGAGAGTGTGCATGGAAATATTCATGTTTAAGAAGGGATGAGTTTTCCAAGGAACCTGCAAAATACCTGTCAGTGTCAAGACTAGGCATTTATGCACAAACCCTTGGCAGTTCTTACAGGATGAGCTCATGTCCCCCAGAAGGAGACCGATGCAAGGTCTGCTATGCCACGCCTGCACCGTGGCATGAGCCACCCGGCGTTTGGTGGGCTCTGGGGCAGATGAGTGGGTTTGGGCTGCCAAGGTCCCGTGCAGCGACCTCAAATGTGCAGTACTTTGCTGTGTACCTGCTGCATCTGCCTTCGAACAAGCATCCCAGGCAGTTCCCTCGTAGTTGAAGCTGTTGCGTTTGTCTCTTACAGTGGTCTCTTGTGGCCACCCCGGCTCCCCACCCCACGCTCAGATCTCGGGTGACAAGTACACCGTCGGCTCCGTGGTCCGGTACAGCTGCCTTGGGAAGCGGGCTCTGATCGGGAACTCCACTCGCATGTGCCAGCTCGACGGGCGCTGGAGCGGCTCCCTGCCGCACTGCTCAGGTGAGGTGGGCTTCGGGAGGGAGGGGATGGGGCAGTCCCATCCTCCACTACCCCTTTTTATCCTGCGAGGGGGCGACCTGATGTGCTTTGCTGAGCTGGAGAAATATATATGCTACAGAGGGAGATAGTGGAAGACTCTGAAAATCACTGCCTCTCAGCTATCCGGTCTCCTGTAACTTGGATGATAAGCACTGGCAGAGAGTAAACCACTCGGCTTGCAAGATGAGAAATAAATCACTGCAGCAAATGTTTGTGGTAGGAGCTGTACTGCAGCCTGCCGCTTTACAGTTTTCTCCATGCAGACTCTGTACAGGATGTACGTGTCTTATGCAAAATTGGGTTCTTGCATCCTATCTGCAGCATCTGACCCTCTTTCTCATGCATTCCAATAAAAGAAGGCCATGTGGCCCCTTTCCAGGGCCTGACATCTGCTGTTATGGCACTACAGCAGTCCCAGGTCTGCACAAGGCAAGTGGAAGCTGGTACAATGAGTTTCCACATCATCAGCGTCTCCACTGAGAGCAGTTTGGCAACAGAAGTCCATCCGCGCTCCCGTGCCAGAGTGAGAAAGGTCTTGCACTGAAAACATCCTGATAAGCAAAAAAGTCCCTGATGAGACGGGCTTGGGTCAAAGTCATGGGGGATGCAATGAGTTTGCCAAGCCTTCCTGAAGTCAGGGTGCTGGGATCTCAGCTGATGGCCTCCAGTAGAAGGAAGGGTGCTGAATGACTGGCAGGATGCTGTGCAGAGCCCTCCCCATGCCATCCTGTCACTTGTTCCTTGGAGAGCACAGAGGCGGACAAGATAAGAACTTAGCTGGAGCAAAGCATTTGGGACAAGTGTTAATTTTTAATTATGCCACTTAAATTTAGCAGCTCCACTTGACCAAATTTAGCCTCTGCTTTGGAAGGGAAAAAGAAATCAAGTGGAGTCATCCTCATATTCGGAAGCTGTATCTGCAGAGTTCTTGATCTGTAGCTGCTCGGAAGGGTTTTCTGCTCTAATTCGTGCCTTTTCCCTGTGTGGTTTTCACTGTCTATTCTGTCGTCTTTGCGGGTGGATTTTTGGAACCATTCAGCGTTACTCTGACTAGTTCCTACTGACATCTGTTGTGTGTGATTTTTCTGAATGACTTCATGGAGGCAGCTTTGGACCAAGGCTGATGGCAGTTGACAGGCCCTCGCTGATGGGGGCCAGGTGAATGCCCGGTACCTCAGAACCATGATTTCCACCCAAGGGCTTGGGGAGAGGCTCCTCTGTTACACCAGACTCAGGCGGTACAGTTACAAAAGCAATGAAGAGGCAGAATACAGTTCAGATCATCTCCTGCCAAAGGTTCTCCATTGTGTGCAGAAGATCCCTACGGTGTGACAGCAGTTTTTGCAAGATGAAACAAAAGACTTTGATATAAGTTATTATGTGAAAGAAAATACTGAACCTGGAGCATTCTTCCCCTTCTCTTTACAAGCAACCGTGTTCCCCAGATGGTGAATATGCTCATTATGTTTTATATTACACGTAACACTGCAAAGGCTGTACCTGCAGCAAAGCACAGAAGGCCCAGGAACCGGGAACTTCATTGCTAGCTGCAGGAGTGAAATGGTCTTTCCTGGCTTGAAGGTAGATGTGTTTACACAGATCATTAGCGGAGAAAGCCAAGAACAGGCATACCTGGTGTGAGCCTGTATCAGGCAGTAAGGAGGTGGGCATTTCTCCAGCCTGCTCCAGAGAACCCCTGCAAGGCATCTGCTGCAGCTGCTCCCTTCCTCCTGTCCCCCTAACTTACAGCCGGCAGCTCAAAGTGTTCACAACTTGTACGAGCGGATGTTTCTCAGCTGGATCCCTACCACCTCTGCGCTCCAAACCCAACAGCTTCTTGTTCTGCAAATACAGTAGGGCGTGCTGAGGTGGCTTGGAGCATGTCGTAATTTCTGCTTGGAGGGAAACCATCCACATGACTGATGCTGGCAACCAAGCTGCTGTCTGCTGGAGCAGCTGCCACGGAAAGCAGCTGCAGCTGGTGAGGGCTCCATCTCGAGATTCAGGAGTTATGGCCATATTTTGCAACCAGCTTAAAACCAGCGGGCTCCCGGAGTCAGGGGACGTTTCATCTGGAATTTCCCAGCTCTGCTGAGAGCCAGAGTTAAATCGAGTCAGTCACACAATCCAAATCTGCGTGCTGGCCCTCTGAACCATGTGCAGTCGAGAGGGAGGAAGGGCCAAACCCCATGACTTGCTTACTCTTCTGATACTGTGCTCTCTTCTTAACAGGAGGCAGCCAGGGTGTGTGTGGTGACCCGGGCATCCCCTCTCATGGCATTGGGCTGGGAGATGACTTTGACGTAGGCAGCGTGGTCCGGTTCAGCTGCGAGCCCGGTTACATGCTCCGGGGTTCATCCGAGAGGACCTGCCAAGCCAACGGTTCCTGGAGCGGCACACAGCCAGAATGCGAAGGTACTTTTCCAACCCCGCATCCTCTCCCGCATCGCACCAAGCCTGCCGTGGTGTCCCCAGAATTACCGCAGCGGGGACAGCTGCCCAGCCAGCCCGTCCCCTCTGTTCTAGTTGCCGGGGACAGTCTGGTGCTGCGAGAAATAATACTCTTGTTCAGCATTTCCTCCAAATACCGCGTGTATGGCAGGGAGCCTCGATTCTCCCCTTTCCGAACACCTGGAGGTCACATCTCACAGGAGGTTTTTTCAGTGCTAGAGGTTGAGTATCACCTTTTTACGTGCCCAGCTCTGCTCCGCTCTGCAGGGTGCACCAGGGTGGTATAAAGGGTTTCAGGACATTCAGGTTCATGCCAACACCTGGACTGAGGTATAGAATAGGGAAGAGCCTTTGGGATCTGGTCGTCACTTCCAGTCATCCCCCGAGACGGTCACTCACAGGCTCGCTGCAAGAATCGCTGGGGTGAATGTCTCTTGATTTGCATCACGTATCCAGCTAGATGATCAGAAATGCCCCGGTTTGGCCTAAGATCTGTGGGTACCACTGACTAATTCATTGTTGCTTTGTTGAGGAAATGCAGCAGAATGAGAAATGTCAATAGCTTCAAACTTCCGTCAAAGCTGGCACTGGCACATGCAAGAGTCATTTACATTAAGCAGAAACACAAAATGCAAATTATAATCCAGTAAGCATATTTTCGTATTTGAAAACCCCAAACCCCTTATTTTTCCATTTGAAGGAATCAAGTAAGAGCCTATAATCCAATCTAATAAACCCCCAGCCGGATTCTCTGAGCTGCGCTGCTCACTGCTACTGTTTTATAAAAGTGTTTAAAAATCAATTGGGGAAAGAACGAAAGCCAAAACGAGGCAGGATACCAAATGCAGGGAGACCTGGGCAACTGCTTCTCTCCAGCTGTTTTGAAAGCCAAAAGCTCAGAGAGAGTTTGTAAATGAATTGGAAATTTATTCCAAATTGATGGAGCTCTTGATTGAAAAGACACTGAATCATGTTATTAATACACTCGGGTCTCGGGGTTTTTTTCGTTCTCTGTATTTTTCTTTCGGTGGAAAGGCTCTGTTCATTAATCTCAGGATAAATAACCCATCAGGTTCCAGAGGCACAAAAATACAGATCCCTGGCAGATTTTTTTTCATACTTTATGAATAATAATAACATTATGCCTATAATGCAGTCATTTAATGTTACGTGCTGACTGGCCAGTATAGGAAAGTAATTTACAGTGATGAGCAGCGTGCTGTCTCTGTTATTTGTATTCACAGCGAGTTGCAAGCACTACAAGGTGTTCCTCTGACTGCACTTTGAGGGTTATATTCAGCTCTCTGGAAGAGGTATTTATAGGAGAAGGAGAGGAGAGATTAATTTTGGGATTGAATTCAGGACAAATGAAGATGAGGGCTGAGTGCCCAGGCAGGTGCTTGGAAGGAATGGGCATCTCGGTGCTGCCGTGGAAAAGCTCCAGCGCAGCAGTGGAGCTGCTTGGCACCTCCGCGGCGTGTTAGCTGTCTGACTCAGCCACTTGTTTGCTGCTCTCAGCCACCAAAATTGAGCAAAATCAAGCCTGATGGAGCTTCACAGGTCAGCGGCACTCGCCTGCCCAGGGAATTCAATGCAAATTGCTCTCCAGATTAGCTGCTAGATGAGCACAGAGGGTCTCGGCGTTCAGCGGGAGATGAGGGCCTGCTGCAGAGGAACATGTAAGTGCGTGGATGTACGGAGGACACGGTGCAAATTCTACAGCGTAAATGGAAGGGAAGGAGAGAGGAGCCGTTACCTCCATTTCGGAGAGAGGGAGCAAGCTGCCATCATAGGTTCAATTACAAAGCATCTGCTTGTCTTTGAAGTCAGGGGGCTGATGTTCGACTGTTGGTGTCTTCCTGCACTGGGACCGGTACAGCTCTGATCCACGGAGGGGATGTGTGTGGCAGATGGGAGCACTGGGCTTCGCAGAGGGTCACCTTGAAACTCATCGGCTCTTAATCCTGATACCTTGTGCCCACTAGAACGTTTTTAAGAAAATCAAAGGAATAGGGAGGCAGGAAGAAGTCACAACTGATTTTTCCAAAATGTACAAATGGTTTGGAATTAAATAATTTGCAGGGACTCCTTCTGAGCCTCCTGCTTCAGTCTGTTTTACATAGCTCTGGGTTTGTTGTCCCCAGTAAGAGCAGCTTCCCTGGCTTTCCAAAATCGCAGATTTCAGGCCTCATTTAGCTTTAATTTCCAGCAAGTTTTTAAAGTGTAAATGGAATTTTAGATGCTTTTTTCCTTCTTTCTCCTCCTTCCTGATGCTCCGTGTTCACCGAGGAGTGGTGCAGGAGGGGGCTCATCAGTTGTCCTCTGCTGTACACTCCCTCCTCCTCTTAGAATTTGAGCAGAATATTTGCTTTTATAATGTTTATTGTTTCTCCAAGTGAATTAAAACTGCATCCAAAATGAGATGGGGCTCTGGCTGCTCTTTGGCAGTTTCAGTAGACAGAAATGTGTTTAAGTGATAACACTGGGAAAAGAAACTGAGTTTTTTCTCACGCCCATTTGACCGCTGAAGACATGGGAGGTGGCAGGGCTGGGATTCGGGTCTAGGCTGCTTTTTTCTTTCTCTCTCTGCATGGTTAGGTGGATTATGGGTTACTGGTTAAATTAAACAGCATGGAAATTACCAGCCCTGAAGCAAAAGCTTTGTGACACCAAAGACTCGCAGCTGTGTCTTAGTCCAGCAGGAGGTTTTGTCTGATGTGTCGGACGTCATTAGGAGAGCGTTTCAGCCGGGCGGTCAGACGGCAGCAGAGCCCGAAAGAAGGACCAACAGTTACAAAGATGAGGTCAGAGGAGGGGGAACATGCAAGGGACACTGTTCACACGCCACGTCGAGCAGTCTCACACGTGCACTGATAGCAGTCATCAGCCCTCAGCTTTTCCCTGCTGCAGTTTCTGAGGAGCAGAGCTTGCTGCTCCTTGCAGAAAGGTGCCTTCTCTTGGCGCTGGCTGAAGGAAAAGCCCTGAAACAAGCCCCTCGCACGGGGGGTAATTGCTGTGCAGGGCTAGGGGAACTTAAAGTGTATAATAAGTAACAGCACTTGCCCCTTGCCCTGCTCTGGATGATGCTGCCTTGGCTAATGGTGGTACGTGTTGGGGGGGAGCTCCGTGGCCTCGTCTGACCGTACTCTGAGCATCACTGGCTTCATGCACAGCTACGCTGGCTCTGAGCTGAGTGCCTGAACAGGACCCAGAGAAATTCCCTTCTCCCAGCAGCTTCTCACTGTAAAACATGTAGGAAAAAGTGAAGGAAGGCAAGGGAGGGAATCTTAATAAGCTTTTCAGAAAAAGGATGCATGGATTGGAATCGAATTAATTATTGCTGAGCTCTGGAGCACCTCTGAGCGTTGTGATGTTTTATATAGCAGAGGCCACTTTGTAGCGTACAGAAGCTTCCCAGCTCCCCCCAGTAACGACGGGATCGCAGGGAACAGCTCCGGCTGTCATCGGGGGTCAAGGCAGACACTGAAGTCGCTGCTGCCTCCGCTCATGGGCCGCCCCAGCACATGTGCACAGCACGCACCCTCAAAAATCAAAATCGGTTCCTCTCTAGGAGGAGGAATTGGGGGAGAGCGTCGCAGCACCAGCACGTGCAGCCTGCTGTTGGGCGCGCGCTGCGGCCAGCCGCTGGCTCCGAAACCCCTCCAGTCAGCAGCCCTTCGTGTTTGATAACTGCGGATGTAAGAGCGAGCAAGGAACAAGGGGAGTGAGGCAGTGTGCCCTTGACTTTGCGACAAGGGGCTCTCAGCACCCCTCGCACTCCTTGCTGCAGCGGAGAGTCAAACCTTCCTTGTCATATCAGTCATTTCAACTGAGCATCATCTCCTGAAATACATCCCTGGTAAAGAAGCAGCAACTCTAAGAAACCTCCATCTGATGCAGCTGATTTTCGGGTTATTCTCTTGAATTTTGACTTCAGTTTAAAGATGATTGGGTTTGAGATTCTTAAGGAGACGTGAGTGGGTATGACTATGGGACTCTTAGGCTCTTTAGGATTTATACCCTGTTCAAAAACCAGAGCCAAAACCAGTTTTCTTTTGGGGCCTAATTCATTTTACATAACCCACTGAAGCCAAAGGGAATTATTTACATGCTTACTGCTCACTTGCAGGATTAGATCCTATTTATATTTAAATCATGATTTTAAAAGATCAAATGTTTCATCCTTACATTTATGGCTTCTTTTATATCTAGGCTATACAGGTCACAGCTGATGCACAATGCAATTAAACCATTTCCATGAGTGTCCTTGTAGTCACAAAAGTAATATTTTTGGGTCATCTGTGTGTGTTTGGCCACATGCGTAGGTGGAGGAGGTTGGGCAGGAGAGAACAGCTGATGTATGGGCAGGCAGTGAAATAGTAATTTAGAGCTTTTTCAGAGTTGATAGAATCTGACTTTTATCCCAGCATCTCTTGGAAATGACACCGTGTATCACAGAGACGTTGGCTGCATGAGAAATCTGTAACGAGAGAGCACCTCGGATGATTTTAGTGCCATGCAGAGTTTGTGCACACAGTCCAGAATGGTTATTAGTTTCCTCCTGTCAAACAGATATGCCTTCAACAAGCTCATATGTTAACAGGCTGTCAGCAAACTAAGCAACAAGGCAGAGGAAGACTTCTCTCCTTGCGCTGGTGGCCTGTGCTCATTGCTTTCCTGCTGGGGCCTGAAGTTGCGTTTCCCCGTGGAGAATGGCTGGCAATGCTGTGGTGTGTGTGCTGGAGAGGAGTCCCGGGGCAGGGACGGGTCACCTTGCGTATGCACAGACCGGTGCTCTTGCAGAGATTGTGGCATGTTGCTGGGGAGGGGTGGGAGCAAGGAATTTCCTTGTCAAAGAGCTGGGATTTGTGGTTTAAGCCTTTCCTTGATTCATGTGATTTTCTTTTATGTCCTGTAATTTCAGAGTAAACGCGGGCTGGATGCAATTATTGCAGGTGCTTATTTTGTCATGACAGGGCTTCGTGCACCGCCATTCACTCTGATGCCTTTTTATTGCTGTGGTGCTGAGGTACTTTAGACATAAAACTTGGACACTGACAAACCTATAATTGTATTCCCACAATATTCTCCCTCCTCCGAAAGCATAATTGGGTCTAGCTGGGCAGCGAGCAATGCCACAGTGGGAGAGCAGCGGGCTCCCTTGCTGCTTTCATTCCTTTGAAGTCTGCAAAGTTGTCGGCTTCCCAAAGGGGCCAGAGGCAAAGCAGCGCGCTCAGGTCCGGGCTCCCAAACTCCTGGAAGATGGAGGGACTCCAGGTTTGGCACCACCTGCTTTATTAATCTGTTAGGACCAGATGTGAGATTGAGAGCTGGGATAAGGCCCTGCAAAAAATGGACACAAGTTCTTCCTGCAGGCGGGAGGAGGTTGCTCCCAGGCTTGGCTGTGGTGGTGAACTGGGGGATCTGCCCGGGAGAGGAGCGGGGCTGGTGCTTCGGGGACTGACTGGCTGCAGGGTCGGAGTTTTTTTTTCAATCCCCTGCCAGGGATGCTGCGCACAGCCTTGGGACGTGCTGCCTGGCACGGTGGAGCCCTTGCTCCGAGCTGGGGAGTGGTGTTTGGGATCCTGTTGGATTGATGTAGCTGATTTTCCACGGAATAGCCTGTTCTGTCTGAGCCGATCCAGGGGCTTTGCAGTTAATCTTACTTTTATTGAGAACGGTCAGTTGCAGGATGAAAGCCTTGTTTTTTGGTTTGGGGGGGTTGTTTGTGTTTGGGTTTTTTTTTTTAACTTTGCCATTTTGCTTTCTAGTTATATCCTGTGGAAACCCAGGAACCCCCAGCAACGCGAGGGTTATATTTAACGACGGCTTGATTTTCTCCAGTTCCATTATATATCAGTGCCGGGAAGGCTACTACTCCACAGGAGTGCTGAGCAGGCACTGCACGGTGAACGGGACGTGGACTGGGACCAGTCCAGAGTGTACAGGTGAGCGCTGGGATGAATTCCTGGAAGATGAGATGAACGATGCTGCCAGGCTCTGGGGACGGGTTGTCAGGGTGTGTTGAACGCTCGCTGTAGATGAGCACACGCACGTGTGCCGTGCTGAGAAGCTCGGCTAAACTCTCTAGTGGCAGCAGCAGTCGCTCAGCCTGCAATCTCTGTGAGTACCTAATGGAAAACTCTTGCTTTGGGTTTGTTTTTTTCCGGTTGGATGAAGGGAGTTCTGTAATAACTTCATGAGTAGATGTCAGCCGACCTGGAGGGGCTCTCCGGGGCTGCTTCTGAACGTGAGCATTCCTGCCTGCCACTGTGCCGGCACCGGGACGTGCGTGGGCAGAGCCCCTGCTCAGAAGCCCTCGGTGGACGAGTTGCGTTCCTTCGCGGCTCCCACCCGCAGGTGCCGGCAGCAGGGATGTGGGTGACGGCAAACGTGGTCTTACATAAGAGACAGTAACTAGGGTAAAGAGGAGGGGGTGCCATGGGCAAACTGTCTTCCACCTAGCCCAGATTTGACCCAGGTTTTCTTTAATGTTTAATGTGTGTTAATACTTCTTCTTGCAAGGTCTTAATGTGCCATTAAGATCGCTGCTCACTCCACTGAGTAGAAGCAAAGTTTTCTCCACGTGCTGTAGCCCAGCCTGCTCCATAGCTGGTGCCGCTCTCCAAATCCTCTGCGCTACAAATGCTCCCTTCTCCACAAGTAGCGGATTACATCCTGTGTTGAAAAATGCTCAGGACCATCAGGTCTCTAGTTATTGCAGATGTGGAAGCGTGAGACAAGGGATGGTCAGCCAGAAACGCTTCATTCTTTTCCTTTGGCAGTGATCAACTGTGGTGACCCCGGCGTGCCAGCCAACGGCATTAGACTGGGCAGCGATTTTACCTACAATAAAACGGTGGTGTTCCAGTGCACGCCTGGGTACACGATGGAGTCAGACAGGGCATCTTCTCTAACCTGCACGAAAGACCGAACCTGGAATGGCACCAAACCTGCCTGCAAGGGTAAGACTGGTTGCTGTAAATATTGGAGGATACAAGTTTTACAGGCCACAAACTTTTTCGAACTTGTGATAAGCAGCAACTACTGCATAGTGCCTGGAGCCCACCTGGGAGTTTCTCAGTCCTATCATTCAATCTGTCCCCTGTGTTTATGGCACTTATGCAATTTTATCAACATAGCATGAACACCTTGCTATCTTTAGTCTATCAATCATCACAATATGCCTGGGAGGGAGGCAATTGCTATTATCCCTGTAGTAGAGAAGGAAGAGTGAAGTACAGAGAGTGAAGTGACTTACTCTTTACAAAAACCCAGATTAAACTTGAATGAAATACTGTGTTTTGCAAGCACGAACTTTCTGGCATCGTCTAGAAGTCTGAAAAATGTTTTTTCCAACTCCTTTCGTTATTTCTCAGTTCTGAGATTGCCTCTGTAGTTCAGAGATAGGAAAGGGAAATAATGGAGCAGTTGCAGGACAGGCTGGATCTCTTCTGCGAGTGTTTTACTCACCCACCAAGTGTAGATAAGGCTTGTGGCAGCATCTGTGTGCTTCTTTAGCAATCTGGAAAATTCACCTGTCATGATTCTGATATAAACGCAGACCACATAGAAACTTCTAAATACACTCCAGTTCCTTCAGAGGCTGTAAAGAGCAATTCTTATGCTCCTCTTTCCTTCTCTCCACTGAGCTAATGTTGCAGGAATAATACAGAATGTGGCCAGAGTCTCATTTGGAGGCCAGGCTGATTTGCATGAGCTTAGCATCTTTCCCAGTGCTCCCCTGAGCTGAAAAGCAAAGCGCTGCAAAAATGTCATATTAAAACACCCTAGAGTGGATGAAGTACAGACTGGTTGTTGATTCAGCTGCTAATCTGAAACTCAGCCAGGTTGTCCAAAATGCATGAACCTTTCAGGGAATCTTAGATGAGTTTCCACACTAAGTCAGGGTGGATTCTTACCTTCAGTTGGAAATGAACGCCAACTCAGAAATCTGACTTTGAGACCGGGGATTTGGTTAACTCCAAACTTCAAAGTAAAATCCTGGGATTTACAACTGCACGCACAGCTGGAAAAGTTTGTACAGCCCCCTGCTAGGCCGGTCCCAGGAGGTGCTCTTTGAGAGCAGAATATAACTTTGATCCTACGTGAATTTGCTTGTTAATGGAAATAACTATGCTGAAAAGTCAAGAGAACTGAGCGTGCTTTTGTTTTTCATTCAGCTATCATCTGTAAATCCCCACAAGCCGTCCCCAACGGGAAAGTCGTGGGCTCAGATTTCAGCTGGGGCTCCAGCGTGAGCTATGCCTGCCTGGAGGGCTATCAGCTCTCCCTGCCCGCTGTGCTGACCTGCGAGGGCAACGGGACTTGGAGCGGGGAAATTCCCCAGTGCTTTCGTGAGTAGGCGGCCATCTACGTGTTCACGCATGGATTGGGTGGAGGACTTATGCTTAAAACCCAGTTGTTTGACGCTCTCTCTCCAACATCTCTGGTCTCCATGTAGCTGATTTTAGTGTCAACTCTGCCTTGCCTGGCAGTGTCATAGAGGCTGCAGATGGACCATTCTCAGTATGCGGGAGGTTAAATATCTGGTTGCTGTGCTTCCTGCCCCTGAGCCCAAGGGAAGTCTTGCATTAGCTGAAGTTGGTGGGAGTTTTGCATGCCAGGAGAAAAGCATGATGATGCTTAGAGCGCCTGTAGCCGAAAGTCTGAACACTCTCCCTGCCTCCGACAGCGGCCAAATTGCTGGGAGTCTTGGTTTGCCATCTCTAACGAGGAGGCAGTAGTGGCCATGGGGACACAGTCAATCACTCCACCTCTTGTAACGGAGATGTGAGGTCGCATTTGCAACAAGTCTGAAGATCTTGCATGTTCCTGTCCACCAGGCATCTTTAAAACTGGCTGTTTGTCCGTGTGTCTCCCCAGTGACTGAGTCTTCTGCAGTCAGGGCTCTTGAAACTGCCAAAGGCCGTAGGAAAAAAACCTTTGGCAAAGGGCACTGTGTTGTTGCAGCAGAAGTTAGGAATGTTTTGTGAAGGCAGAGCTTTGGCTGGATGGAAACCTGTGTGCTTGATACAATAGCTAATGCAAAAAAATTAGTTAAATGTCTCATAATGATAAAGGCAGATTTGAGTTTCTTTTCTTGACTGAATGGCTGGCAGCTGCATAACAGCCATTTTCATATTAAATCATACAAAGCCCTCGCTGTGTTCCTTGCACCTTTCCCTGGATCTTGTATAATTAGTGGGCTTTCTGTGTGACATGGAACCATATAGCAATTTGACATCGTGCAGTTAGATATAAATTTTAAAGCTAAGCATGCTGTTAGAAAAAAAAAAGAAAAAAGTTGAGGGAGAAGGTGGAAGTTAATTAACAGCAATTGACAAAAAGAGAGAATTACAAGGAAAGTAGCCAGCAACGCCTTCTACTGCTAATTCCCTAGTCAATCGCAGAGTTTGATGGCAGGGAGTGGTAAGGTTTGGACCATTAATAGACCCATCTTTAGCTTATTAACACGGCTTGTTCTTGAGGAGGTTCATCGCAATCCGCTTGTCTCTTTGCCCGTTGCAGCTGTGTTCTGCGGTGACCCAGGGATACCCGCTCAAGGCAGGAGGGAGGACAGAGGCTTCACGTACCGCTCTTCTGTCTCCTTCTCCTGCTTAGCCCCGCTCGTGCTGGTGGGATCAGCGCGGAGGTTCTGCCAGTCCGATGGGACGTGGAGCGGGACCCAGCCCAGCTGCATAGGTAAGGGGAGACTCCTCTGCCTCGCAACTACAAGCAAAGAGCTTTGAGTGGTCACCTTGCTTTTCTGTTTGTAGCAAAGTTGGTTTTCTTTTCTGGGTTTGCAGAAATTAGCACTTTCTTCCCCTGAAAATCAGAATGTATAGGGATGATGCTTTTGGTTTGTGCATACTAGCTGGTGGTAAACAACCCATCTCCTTCTCTTGGGGCTTGCCACTTAGATTCAGCGCCTGTCCCCATCATTCCTGCGCCTGATGGTGGTCAACACATAGTGTGTCTGAGAAAGATGATGTCCTCCCTGTTACTGCTCCTCAGCACTGTGCTTGGGCTGCCGGCGGGCAGGAGGGAGATGTTCCTCTGCAGAACTTCCAGCTTAACGTTTGCAACCTGGGCCGTAAGGTTGGAGGGCTGCATGAGAGCCTGCGGAGGGTAGCACCGCACCGAGGTCCCAAAGGCTGGCGCTGCCTGAGTTACCTCTGGGGCTGGGGACAGTGGCAGCGCACCGGTGCAATGCTGCGCCTGCACTTGTGCCCTGTACCCTGCTAACTCTGCTACCCCCCTGCCAACATCAAATCTGTTGTCTTCGCACAGTGCTGGGCTCTGGGCTCTGTGCTGCTTCCAGGCTTCCTCGGGGACCTCCAGCCCAGCACGCTGCTCTGTGGAGATGCATGGTATCATTATCAGCGATGGGGCTGAAAAGGCGGTTTGACTGCAGAGAGCAGCCGTGGGCTGCTGTGGAGCGTAGCTCTTCTGCTCACAGAAACTGCAGCAAAACCGAGTTCTGCCTAAAGGGCGCACGTGAGAGCTCTTATGTTCTCTGCTGCCTTTGAATTATATCCAGAATGGCAGAATAGCAACTCCTAGAAGTATGAAAGTGCTGCATACAGAGATCAAAATCCTACGAATTGCTTTGTCTAGCTGCAGTGTTGGGATTCAGGCTGAAATTCCTACACATTCTTCAGGTGCCCATTTTCTGGGGCTTCCAGAACCCTTTGAAACCTCTGGGAGGTGTATAATCATAATTAGTCACAGCATTCTTCGCCTGTTTAAAACTCTGGCTACATTCTTGAACTCTAGGGCTCCTGTGGTGATAAACTGCACGGGCTGTGTGCTGTTACCTTAACTGTCTGCCTGAACACCACCATCATCACCTTATGTGGGCATCTGGGGCAGAAACAGATCTCAGGCTGTTCTCCATGGTTTTCAATCGTCCTAGCTACATTTAAATGCATCACCAATTACAGTAATGTAAAAGTACTCGGGGCCCGAACCTCCAAGTTTCCTATTGATTTCACTGGGAGTTTTCTCACATACAACGAGTTGGGAACACCTGCCTACTGTTGTAAATGTTGGCTTTGAATGCTTCATCACTTTCCTGGAAATCCTTGTCCAGGATCGTATCGTACGTACATGGCACCCAGCCCTCCAGAGCTGTCTATGATTGAACCCAGCAAGTACAGCTATTCATGCTGCTGCTGAAATGTACTTAGAATTTGTCTCACCAAAACAACGATGAGAAGGGAGAAGACTTGTGTGTCTACAAAACCTTAACCTGAAATGTCAGTTTCTGAGACAAGCAGCTGAACCCAAAGTGGTGTATTTATTCAGATCTCACCCATTTTTGAGATACATTAGATGGCCAGGGCCACAGACCGCCCGATGCAGCCAGGAGACCGAGGCTCTGCCCTCCACCCTCTGCCATCCGTCACCTGCTGCTTCATCCAGCGATGGGGCTCTTTATTTATTTTAGACACGGTGATTTATCTGGGAGCTTCCATGGAAACTGCATCAGTGATAAATGATGAAAGCTCAGCAGAACCGAATGACGGAAAATGAATTAGCTTGTGCGCAGCAGCCCCAAATCAGCCACATTTTGTATCCCTTGTTTAGTTACTCACCGCAGCTCCAAGGACCTGGGGATGACACTAAGAAGTGCATAATGTTTCAGTATGAAGAGACCGATTAGTTAGATCTTAAGGAATAAAGGCATAAAAATAAACAACCGTGCTGTTAGGTACAGAAGTTGTACTCCATTGTCCCATAGCTGCAGGCTATAGTGACAGGCCACCTCTGTCCCACTGTGTTGGATTGTGGAGACTTTTCTTAGTTTATTTTTTGTCTTGCACAATCCTGTTAGCTGGAGTATTTCAAGTAAGTGTAGAGAGGGATTTGCTGTGGGGCTTATGGTCCTTCTTGTAGCAATGTTGAGCAAGTTCAAGAAAGAAGGCTGGGAATCCAGAGCAGACTCTTATCTGATTGCACCGAGATCCTGCGATGCTCCAGCTCCCTGCTACCGTAGCTACCCCAGGCCTGGTACCGGAGCATCCCTGTGGCCAGCACTGCAGCTTAGCTCAATCCTGTGATCCCAAGGAGCAGGGAACCTGCCACTGCTGAACTGCTTTTCAGACAGAAGCTTCAGTTTCCTTTGCTCAGTTTGGGATGCTGATATTAATGTGATGCATCTCTGCCTTAATTCCATTGATGCTCTGCTACTGTCAACATGCTGGGAAAAAAAGAAAGTGATAGATGCTAGAAGAGTAGCAGCAGGTATTCCTACTGAATTGCGTGTATTCATCTTCTGATAGATTGAGACCAAATGAGGCGTAAAGAGAGATTATGTATCTGAGATGCATTAAAATTTCCAGCCCCCATCTATCACTACGAAATAGCAAGGTTCCAAGGTGAGCGTGGGACCGACGGCCAAGCTGAGCCCAGAAGGACGAAGGTGCTGACCCAGGGCACAGGAGAGGACAGGGTCACCGCAGCCCTCGGTGCAGGGGGTGGCCAGTGGAAGCGGAGGGCACAGCACTGCTGAGCCGGGTACTTCGCTCATCGTGTATAGAATAGGGGAAGGGAAGAGAGTTGTCCCTGGCACACGATTTATGTGCTTACATTTTCTCCTGGGTGATAGAGGGCCTCTGGCTAGTTTGTGTTGCAACAGTCAGGGATTTAAGAAACAAAAAGATCCATGTATTTTTCCTTGTTGCTGTGTATTCCTTCTGTAGCAAAATATTTCTGTCTTGTTGCAAAGGCGCAGCACGATCTTTCTGCGTGGAGAACAGGGGAAAGCAGAGCTCTGACGTGGCTTCCACAACCGCTCCTTTAAAACACTGTCTCTGTTCTTTTCTTTTAAGACCCCAGCCTCACGACATGCGCGGACCCCGGTGTGCCTCTCTTCGGGATGCAGAACAACTCCCAGGGCTACCAGGTACTGTCACAGCAGCAGGGTTCCCTTGGCTGCGCCCTGATACTTGCTGTGGTTAGTCCGTGTCTGAGTCCTGACGTGGATTAATGTGTCCTCCCGTGAGCAGGACATCCCGGCGTGCTCCATTAGACCTCAGAGTGCGTTTGTACGGGATTAACTAGCAATGCATTATTTATGATATTAATTACAGTGCTAATTAATAGTTATTAGTGTAATTAGTATTCACATCAGAGACATAATTTCCATTAATTTTTCAGACCAAGTTCTGTAGGTGGTTTTCTTAATCTCAGGTGCCGTACAGTATGAAATCAGTGGAAAGGAGAGAAAAAAACCAAAGCAATTCCCCGGGGTGCTCCATCTCCAGCCTCCGCTGCTGTCCCCGCGGGTGCCCGTTCCCTGCTGTGACGGAGCTGGGTGCAGGGCCAGGATAGTTGATTCTGTGTGGCTACTCCTGCCAGAGTGTATCTTTCAGTTTTGCTGCTAATTAGTTATCTTAGTCCTGGGTTTTAATGAATTAATTCCAGTTTTTAATTAATACTGAGAACACCGTAAGTCTGACTTTTGTAAGGGTTGCCAGTCTGAGAGCTCGCAGCGTAATGGAGCCACCTCAGGTGCTCACGCAGGGATGAGGTGGTGGCTGGAGCAGAGCGTGTCACGGGGAAATGGTGCCTTTGGCTGTGGTACCCAGGGGACTGCAGCAGCCAGCTGAGAGTCCGGGAGCCACTGTGTGATAAAGCCCGGCTGCAGGGCCAGCGAGGAGGTGGCCCGCATGGTACAGCCTTGCTAGGGAGGGTGGGAAAGGTGCTCAAAGCCCTGCTTGGCAATTTTATTCCAGCATATTCTGGTTTTAAAGCAAATCTAGTTTAAATTAAAAAAAATGCAAAAAAAGGTGGATAGTCTGCAAAAAGTAAGCATACCTCAAAAATCTTGAAAAGTCAGTTTTCAGTTTTTGTGATCCTTTTTGTTATTCACAATCCAAATTGGTATTTATAATATAGCTACAGGATGTTTGTTGACACTAGTTATATTGAATATCCCATTTGGCAATTTGGCAAATTTCAGCCCATTCTAATAGCACCTATGTTTGATGCTGGCTTTGGGTATATTTAAAAGACAAAGCGGCCTTGCCTCTATCACTAAAAGAAGCAACTCCCTGCACAGTTAAAGGCTGCAGCTTTCCAGGGGCTCTGAGAGCTTTCTCGACACCAGACTCTGGCAGGGCGGTGAGGGCAGAAAGCTGGTGACTGCCCTCTCCAGCATATAGAAGATGGAAAATTGTAGAAGTACTTTTGTGTTACAAGCAAGGGTGAATCACGTTGCACTGGGAAGTTCAGTGGTTTATCTCCTATCGTAACAGGTGGGAAGCATCATCTTTTTCAAGTGCCAGAAGGGATACCTGCTGCAGGGCTCCACCACCAGGACCTGCCTCCCCAACCTGACGTGGAGCGGCGTGCAGCCGGACTGCGTCCGTAAGTCTTGGGAGAGGTTTTGTCAAAGGAAACCGGTGCCTTTAACCACGCTGTTGCCTTGTTTTGTTGCTGTGCTTCACCGTGCAAATTGCTGGCTCTGAAGACCTGGTAATTTAGTGGGGGAGCTCTGAGAAAACATATTCTTGAAGAAAAGGGAGAACACACAGTCACTTCTCTCCTGACGTGACTACTCTAGCAGCCGCTTCCGATTTCAGATGAGACTTTTTACTTGTCCCTTCCCCAGAGGCATGGTTTCAGGTGAGACTTTGTTTTCTGCCTCTGAAACCACGTTTGATGGCTGAGATGTGAGCTCACACTCCAGGGACCAAGGTTAACATTTAGCCAGAAGGGCTTTCTGGCAGAGCAGTGTTTCTCCTCATCTTTAATAACGTGTTGGTCTTTCTTTTAAGCTGTCCATCATCTTTTCCCTGCTACACCAGAAGGAGTTTAATGTGTTTAAGTGGTAATATCCATCATGGCCTCTGTATCATAAGTATTAAAAAGCTTGTTTGTCTCCCTTGTGAGGTGGTTTATTGGTGAGATATTTTTCCGCTAAGAAACCCTGTAGGTGCTCTTTCTGCGAGCAGCCCAACCGGGGCACCTGCCTTTAAAAACTCTTACACGTAGCATCAGGGGAGAGGGGAACGGTTGCTCTGGAAGGAGCTGCCCTTCCCCGCTGCTCGCCTGGGTGGTGGGAGTGCGTCCCCAAATTCACAGGCTTCTCTCTGCTGAATTGGAAGACTGCAGGGATGCAGCTGTGGCTGTACGTGGGATTTTGCTCCTGGTGCTAGGTGCGTTCAAATAGAAGATGGTTTTGGCTTACCCGCGCCAGCAAGGACTACTGAGTTGTTGCCTTTAGATTTTGTGTAAAGCCTTCTCCGTCCGCAGCGCGGAGTTGGATGCAGTTACTGCTAATGAGTGGTGAACTGCTGCCTCCCAGCTGGGCTGCGGGCTCGGAGCTGGGGCTCCCAGACCATGCGAGTTTGGGTTAGTCTTTCAGCTTTCTGGGTTTTATATTTCATCCTCTGTAAAACGAGGATTAAGATAATACCTCATGAAGGCTGCCGAGGATTTGTTTTCATTCATGAGCAGTTTGAGAGCTACAGAAAGGGCAAATTTACAGTGTGGGTGAGAGGGAGCTTCCCAGCTCTGTGATTTATTCGTTTTGTGTCGTAACTTCTCAAGCGAAGTGGTGACACATTTACAACAGGACCTGATAGAGCAGTGCGGGCACATGCTCGCTCTGGTGGCAGGGAGATGGACAAGCTCAGCTTCGATTTCTGTGGGCCAAATTGTGAAAGTTATTGAGCAATTATAGGAATTTATGACTATTGCACACTTCTGAGGACTTGCTGTCTGATCCTGTGGACAGGTAGGTGCAAATTATTAGTAGGATACTGGTCCCGTGAAGAGAGATTATACAAAACCAGATCTGTAATGCACTCAGTGGAATCACTGGCTTAAGTTACTGCGTTTTGATGCCCTGTAAAGGCAGTTTTCAGTCTGCAGATAGACCTGGAACCCAGTGCTGGGGTCAGAGTTAAAGGAAAGAGAAAGGTGTCTTTAGCATCATTTGGTTTTGACTTTTTTCTCATAAAAGGGGGGAATAGCAGAGCCTGATTCAGTTCATGGAAGCTGGAATCGAGTGAAGGATCCCCTGAGAGCTTTAACCAGAAAGAGCAATCTAGCCAGCAAAGCACGGGAAGTGATCTCATTAATTCATTCGGCTGGGAAAAATCCAGGCATGGCGTTGTCTCCCTCAGTGAACAGAGAAAGCTTTTGCTGAAAAAAAGCTCTTCTAAGAGATTTCTGTCCCTGCTGACATCATGGTGTCACTCTTCTGCCTTTCTGTGTACAACTGGATGGTGTCTCTCATCTCTGTTTTCCTTGTGCTTTCCAGCTCACCACTGTAAGCAGCCGGAGACCCCCTCCCACGCCAACGTCGGTGCTCTGGATTTGCCATCTCTGGGCTACACCTTGATCTATTCCTGTCAGAGCGGGTACTATCTCACCGGAGGATCTGAGCATCGAACCTGCAAAGCAGATGGCAGCTGGACAGGAAAACCACCTATTTGCCTCGGTAACAGCTCTGAGCAGCATGATGCTGGTTTCGCGTTTGCCTGCACCTCTGCAGAGGGGAGCGTTGCAGCCCGAGAGAAAACAGCCATTCTCTTAGACCTGCCCCAGCACACCAGAAGCCTGGTGTTTGCGTGGCTGAGCTGGCTGTAGAGACCACAGCTCTGACAGGGTCCTGCGCAGCTCCCAAGGGAGAGACAGCTAGGGGGTTTTCTGCCTGATGGTTTGGATCTAGAAGCATCTGCACAAGACAAAGATTGTTCTTTACCTCACCCACCTTTTACCTACCTCAAAGTCTTAGATCAGGAATACGTAATGGTCTGATCTTGAAATAGAGCTGTGTGGCTCTCATGGAGCATGGTAGCTCTCTCTGGACACTTTGGTTTGGAGCAGATGGCAGGGGAGGACAGTAAATGAAAGCTTCGTGCTGTTTTAAATGGGCTGCACAGGAACCCATCCAAAGCCCTTGTACACAGGGACGTGCAGCCACGTTATGTGTGTGAGCAATGCCAGCTGAAGGCTGTCCTCTGCTAGCACCAGCACAGAAGAAGTGTCTCAACAGCGTCAGACGCCGCAATATTCACCGGCTGTGGTTTGCCCCTCTCTTTCAGCTGATGTCCGCCCCAGCGGAAGGCCGGTTGGCACCGCGCGGGACCCACCGCTCGCCAAGGTGTCAGGTACCGTAGCGGGGCTCGCTCTGCCGTGGGTTGCGTTAGTACTAGACCTGGACCTCACTGGGTCCAATCCCCTCCCGTCCCTTCCCTAGGGCAGCCAGAAACCCGGCTGTTCCTTGCGGATCTTGAAACTGCTGGGCTGGTGAAAGCAGCCCGCGTTGCCCCATACCGTTCATGCTTCACTGGGGAGTGGACAGGAGCCTTGAGGGAGTCGGGCACTGACCTCCGCTGCCCTCAGCAGGGCAATCTGGAGATTCGAGCCCTCTGGGATGTTTTACATTAGACCTTTTTTAAAAAAACATGGGTTTTGTTAGCTTTTGCTAAGAAATTGTTTTGGGAGTTGGTTTGTTTTTAAAACTTTAGTGGCATTTTTTGTCAAAACAACAAAATTAGTCATCAGCTTGTTTGTTCTCTCTCTGGCTTTGTACTCAATGATAACAACACAGAGAGTGGGTGGGATATGAGATATTTACGTATTTGTGAATTCAAAGAAAGAAATTTGCTCTATTTTGATTTCTGAAAAATGGAAATAAATGGCAATGCTCTTGTTTTTCTGCATCCCCAATTGCTGGGGTTTCTAGTGCCTGCTGATGTGTTTGCAAGGAATTCCCTTTGGAAAGGCTCCTACGAATACATGGGGAAAAAGCAGCCTGCAATGCTGTCTGTCACTAGCTTCGACCCTGCCACCAGTAAAGTCAATGCCACTTTGATAGACCACAGTGGCGTGGAGCTCCAGGTGTCTGGTAAGGGAGCCGACGTGGCCATTTGTAGGGATTGACACTTGTCGTGAGTGGTATCACAGAGCGAGGGCAGCGTGCTCTGCTACATGAGTGATGTTGATGCTCTGATAGAGCTTTACAGAACCACCCAGGCTTGAAGTCTCCAGTCTTTGACTGGACCAAGACAAACAAAATCATGTACCTGATTTTGCTTTGACGCTACCTGAAAGGCAGCTCAGCTCAGTCCATCGTCCATTCCCTGTGCGCTGGAGTGGTGGACTTGTAGTTTAAGATAAACAAGATTAAATGATGCGAGTGCTCCTTGTCCCTGCCCTCCATGGAGCACCAGGTTGTTACTGATCCAGCAACATAACCTAAACATTAACGATTGAGTCTCTTCCCGTGTGCAAAATATCTTTAATATCCTGGGGGGTGGATGTGGGATTGTGTGTTTGTGGTGTGTTTCCCAGTGCGTCCCACTGATAGCGTTGGTAGGAGTTGTTGTTGTCCACTCCAAGATGATGAGGTGATCTCTCTACTCTCTCAAGTAGAAAGTTAATTACCTCAAACTCAAATAGAGTCATTGTGATCTAGAGATTAAAGTCACTTATTTTTCAGGTGTTTACAAGAAAGAAGATGTGCACCTGCTTCTCCAGGTTTATCAAATAACAGGGCCAGTGGAGATCTTTGTCAACAAGTTCAAAAACGATAAATGGGCTCTAGATGGACATGTAAGTGCACGGGCACCTCATACGCAAAGTCCACCCACACAACTTCTCCTCTTGCTATCACAACCCCAGCATGAACTTGAAAGAGGCTGTGATAAGATGGGTGCTAAAGTCCCAGGGAATTGTTGAACAAATCTGTTGATCTCTGCTCTCCTGTCACTGCAGGTCTCATCAGAGTCTTCAAGTGGCACGTTTGTGTACCAGGGCTTTGTGCGTGGCAAAGGCTTTGGGCAGTTTGGCCTTCAGAGACTTGGTAAACTTCCTCTGTTTACTACTTTTTCCCTTGATTGCTGAAAGCTAGATCTTGGTGGTAGTGGAGGTTTTCAAACAGGGAACATTGCTCCTGTCCCTGGCTTTGATTTTCAGCCCTGCTGGGCCAGATCTTTATAGCTGGTTTTGAACCGTCAGGTTTAACCTAACCCTTTCCAGCTCCCCTCCGCACATCATTTATAAGAGAGCTGGCAAAACCCAAACCAGCCGCTGGGGTCGAGAAGTCGAGTGCCCTCAAATCTCTGTACCCCAGGGGGGTGGGAGACGGTGGCATCTGCAACAGCTTCTGTTTCTTCATGTTTGAGGCGGCGCGGTGCCACGCTGCACGGGGAGGAGGAGGAGGTCCCTGCTGCCTGCCAGCACTTCCACCCTGCGCCTTGCTCTTTTCTCACCTCCAGTTCCTCCCTGTACGATGGATGCAGCAGCTCTGCCCTGGCTTGTGGTTAAATACTAAATACGTTGAACGCTGGATATTCTGGCAAGGGGGGGCTAAACCCATCCTCAGTTTGTGGGATTAAGATTTGTGGGAGACGAACAACACAACAACAAATTTTTTAATTTGGGAACAAAGTGAGGCATTTAAATAAGCAGGTTTCTGTTCAAAGACAGAAAGAGTTTGGAGCCACAAATAGCACCTGGACGCTTTTTTCCTCCATGTTGCCAGATGTCTGACCTAAAAGCCCATGTCCCGTTGCTACCACAAAAAGTGTCTCCGTCTCACTTCAGAAATCACAGAGGCACTTGAGAGCTTAGACAAACCGAGGTCTAAGCTCCTAAATGTCTCTTAAAATGTGGCTTGAGCTCTTCAGTCTCTTAGGATTTTTGGAATCTGACCCTGGTGTCTTGTCACCTTTATGGAGAATTAGATGCTCATTATTGCAGCCTTTGAAAGTCTCCCTTAAAGTCTAACTTTAACCATCCAAGTTTGAGCGTTTTGGTGAGATAAATCTATTTACATCTCTCTTTAATTGCAGTTCTAAATAAATGATGATGTCTAAGCTAGGCTAGATCTCCAAACCATTCTTCATGCACCTCAGAAGCTTTTGATTACCTTTTACAGCAACACTTCTAACCGTCTTACTCTGTTGTTGATGATGTAAGCTGTAACTCAAGCAAACCCCATTTCCCACAGCGGTGTTTTGAAATGTGTTTACTTCTGCTGTGTTTCAGACATCAGCATGATGGAAAATGATCCAGAATCAATAGGACACCATTTTGCATCAAACAGCAGTTCTGTGGCAGCTGCCATTCTTGTGCCTTTCATAGCCCTGATTATTGCAGGGTTTGTGCTTTATCTCTACAAACACAGGTAGGTTTCGGGAACGATGCCAGGAGGTGAAACAAAATCAGGGGGCTGACAGAAGTATTTGTGAGCTTGACTTAAAAGCACTCCCCCTAGATCTGGTTTCTCATTTAATTCAGAAGGTGAAAAAATAATGGAGCAAGTATGCGTGGAGGGGCAAGGGTGTTAGGAGAAGAGAGTGTTGAGGGCTTTTATGACCATTAATAAGATTTGTGGCAACATTAAGTAGGATAAGGCAAAGTAAATTTCATACTTCAGCGTTCAAGCTGGCTTTGCATATGTTGGAAATTAGTTATTTCTCCTGATCAGTGCATTGCTGTGGAAATATTGCTGCACTGCAAAGCATCGTGCAGACTGGCCGCTCTGCAGAGGGAGCATACTTAGGGCTATAGCAAAGCCCAGGGAGCTGCCTGGGCTACAAATCTATAGTAAGATTTTTCTATAGATCCCTTCTGCCTTATCCCTAGGTGTTTACCCTCTTCAAAAGCAGCTTTTTCCTTTCCACTGGCTTCTTGTCAGGGCTATTCAGCTGGCTACAGCAGGAGTAGTCGTGAACTGTCTGGATTTTCTCTCTGACATCCTGCAGGAGAAGACCAAAAGTCCCATTCAATGGCTACGCAGGCCATGAAAACACCAACGTCCGAGCAACGTTTGAAAATCCGATGTATGACCGAAACCTGCAGCCCACAGACATCATGGCCAACGAGACGGAGTTCACAGTCAGCACTGTGTGCACAGCTGTATAGCACCCGTCCCCGCTGCGGTGAGTGAGTGGAAAGGCAGCGCGAGAGCGGGACAGTGCCACCGCTCTCCTCGTCTTTGTCGCTTTTTAAATGCTGTACCGAAGCAGTGGTTCAAAGGAGCACCCAGAGTGGTTCAGATTGCCGAGGAGATCATCTCTGCCCAGGGCAAGACCCAAACCAGCATCCCCAGCTCTGGGTCTCAGGTGCTCGCTGCCGGTTGGGGCATCACCTCTTGGGGACCACTGGCAAAGCAAATCCAGATAGCCCTGCGGTGAGAACAGTCACCAGGTGAAGGAAAAAATGAGTCTGTAAGAGACATCATTCGCTGCGTGACTCCAGGCAGGGTGTTTTGCAGAGCGATCAGAGGAGGGTAAAACAAGGGATTTAAAAGTTTTACTGCACAGGCACAGAGAAATAACTTAATGTCATAAACAGAAGTACCCTGTGGACTGTAAGAGCACTTCTAGACTGGAACGTTCTTAGTTTGAGATAACGAAGCCATTGCAGGCTTTCCCAGCATTTCTGTGTGTAGTAACAAGCTGTTTGCTTCTCTCTTGCCCTTCCTTTCCCGTTGTCCCAGATTCCTCCGGGGTCGGTGTCTAGTGGATGATTGTGTTTCACCTCACTAGTCTCCATCCATTCCCTCCCCATCTCCCTCCTCCCAACCTTGTTGAGGCTGTGGAGAAGCTGCTACACCTCGTTGGACTTTGTGCTAACTCCTGAGAGACTGCTGGGTCGTCCTCTGTCGTCCTCGCCCACCCTCTCCATCCTGCCATGGATAATGAAGCCAACCAAAGGTCTGCTCCGGCACAGCTCCTCTCTCCCACCATGCCGGTGGGTCTCAGCCCAGTGTCAAGACCTGGGGAAGCAGAGGACCTGGGAGGCCAGGTGATGGGAAGGCTTTTATAACCTGCTCTTGGTGATGTGTTCCTGGAGGGAGCAGTGGGGTATGTGGGGTCCCACCAACTGCCCCCCACTTTGGGAAGAGCTTGAACAACAAAGAGGCAAAAGCAGGTTGCACTGCACAAGGTGCTGATTGGGGTTTATGGAAAATATCAGTATGGGACAGGATGAGTACTTGCTTTGTCTTTATTTTGGTTTTGTGGGTTATTTCTTTGTTGTTTTTTCTAACCCAGGGCTTTTGCAGAGGAAGGGTTTTCAAATGGGACCTTTTCAATGAGAAAAGCAAAACTTTGCAAGCTTTTCTCCTCTTCCCCATATTTAATTTTCCGTTGGGCGTTCTTGCTGGGTGTCTTCTGCCCCATGTTCATGTCAGGCAGCTCTGAGGGCTGGTAAGGAAATGTGCCCCCAACTCTGGCCCTCTCCCAGCAGCTGCCAACTTTAGCTGTGTCCAAACACCCTAATCAGGAAATCGCTGACAGACACGAAGGGACAAAAAACTCTTTAAAAAGAACTCTAACAAATACTGATTTCCCCCCAATAGCATTCAAAAGCCTTTGCCCTTTCCATATTGATCCTCCAAATGGCAATGCAATAAGAGTTTTAATTTCTATCCAAAGCTGTTCCTTTATTTCCCAGGGGCAGAAAGGTTGCCTTGGCTTTCATGAGAGCAGATAAGGCAGCTTGACATTTTTCCTCCCTTATAAGAGAATGATGCTTTTGCGATGACACTGTCCTCCTCTAATAACGAGGAGAGCTGCTCTTGTTGATTTGGGGTTTTAGTCTGTTTGGTTTGAGTCACTGTTTCTTAGGCTAGGCTGGAGTCAAGGAACGCAACAGTGCCATTTTACCAACTGTAAGTCAAGCGCAATACAGCTGACATAGAGCAGTATGTGTCAATGAAGCAGCTGCTTCTTACAGAAGACTTGAAGGGAGAACAGAACTAAAACAGATGGGGTGGTGTTTACCATGCTTGCATTTAAACGCTGGCTTTCCCCTACCTAATGTCAGCTGAGGTTTTGTCTAATGAAAACCACAGGGTAGGTTTTTTTCCTGTTTTGTTTATTCTTTTACTCTATGTGTGTGCGTGTGTATATATAAATATATATTATTTTTTTTTACTTCTGTCTCTTATTCAGCCCTCTTAGAGTAAGCAGCATTCTACAGCCTAATTGCTGAACAGCCAGCCTGCCAAAAAATGCCATCTCTGCTCCCCAAAGCATGCAAAAGTGCTCTGATTTATTCCTGAGAGGTGGGTGCAAGCGCGTGCGTGAGGCCAGAGCCCTGATCCAACACGGACAGAAGTCAGCGAGACGCTGCCCGCGTGGAGGTGGGCACACAGGTAGCTCAGGGCCAGTGCTGGACCGTGTCCTGCAGCAAGGCGCGCTCCCAGCTCGTGCCAGAGACACAGGCGGGTGGAGATGGTTTCGCCTTCCAGCTGGTTGCGGGACTAAATCCCTTGGGGTAGCCAGGCCGGGCTGGCAGCGGTGCCTGCCCCTCTCTGGGCACCTCCAGCTTGCAGGACACGGACCCCAGAGCAAGCTGAAGGGTAAGTGAGAAGAGGGGACCCCGACCAGGCTGCGGTGGCACTCGGGTCTGGGGCCAAGGCACGTCTCCTCTCCAATTCACCAGCTGAGCGGCTGCAGTGAAGGCAGGGAGCTGCCTTCCCTTTACGATGCTGTAACAAGACCAGGACATTCCCCTGGTTCCTTTGTTTGCATCTGCAAGTAGATAGCTGGTTCCTGACTTCAGGTCTGCTCTCCTGGCCCACGTTTGACCCTAAGGTCCCTTCCAACCTAAATTATTCTGTGATTCGTGCCCTTGGCTAAACCCACAGCCCGTTCTCCTGGCCTTTGTCCGGCCCCCGTCGCACAGCCAAGGGACCGGGCTCCCTTGCGTAGCAGATCCCGAAGGCAGCGCCTTTTTGCAGTCCCTGGTGCTCCGGTGCCAATGATTGCAATGTCCTGGCTCCTCTTCCAGTACCCAAAACTCGAACACCTCACAGTATCCCACAACAGCAGAGCTTGAATCTTTCCAGGCTCCTGTCACTGAGCTCAAGAAAAACCTCTGCCAGCTGCGCACGGTGCCGAGCCCTGGGCACACACGGAGCGGGCTGGTCTGGGCGCAGGGCAGGGGTGTACACACACACACACACACACAGCAACAGCAGAGCCCACGTTTGCTTTTCAGACCTTTCTGAATCCCGCTCATTCGGTGGAGTAGCCAGGAGAAGCTTGTGTCAAGGTGTGTAAAATGAACCCGAGATATTTTAACACCAAGGCAGGGAGAATGGAGGCTCTACTTAAACAAGGTTTGCTGCTTTCAGCCCATTCAGTACCATTTTCTGCTGTTGCCCAAGCAACAGAGGAAGTGGAGGGGGTGTTATCCCATTTTTTTGCAAGCTGGCTGGGACCCGATACGTGACATTCTCCATTCTTGTGCCGAGAGGACTTGCGTTATGTTTAAAAAAAAAAAAAAAAGGGAAAAAAGTTAAAAAGAAAAAAAGAAAAGAAAAAAAAAGAAAGAAAAAAAGAAAAAATGAAAAAAATCCCTCTTTTGTACAGAGATATATTTTTATGAATCAAAAGTTTGTACAGTTAAAAAACACAATGTAAATGTTTTTTCATTATTGTAGTAAACAGTAGTGGAAGATCAGCTTTTTTTTGTAAATGTAATAAAATGTATAAATATGGTTTACATAAAAGTGTAAATATGTAATCTATACACACACTTGGCTTGTCTGCAGTATATACAATTTAATTTATCTGTCTCTGTATATGAGGCTTTTCATTGTGTCCAGGCATACTTTCCTGAATTTGAAAGCTATTTTAAATTTTTGAATTAAAATAAAATATAAATTTTTGCATTGCTTTTCTTACATTTTTCTGGTGCCTTTTTCATGAGCTGCCAAAGGTTTCTTCTAGGATCCTCCGGATGCCGACCTGCACACACACACGTGCCCGCCTGCGCACGAGGACGGCAGGGACGAGCCTGCGCCCCGGGGCTGGAGGCCCCTGACCCTCGCGTTCGGCCTCGTGCCCCAGCCGCTCGGAAGCACGTCCCGGCTCTCACAAAGGCACAGCAGCAGCGGATGGCGGAGGACTCGGGCAAGACCAAACCCTTTCCCCATCGCCAGGCTTTTCCCTCCCGCCCCAGGGAGCCCACGCCACGCGGTGCCCTAGGAAGACAGCCCCGATCTGGATGCGGTCTGCGCTGCGTGGCCGGCAGCAGGCTCATCCGCAGGGAGCTGAACCAAGCCGACATCTGTCTGCCGTCCCTTTCAGTTGCCCTCCTCTCTTCTCGCTTGCTCTGCGCTGATGGGATGTGATGTTATTCCAGCTGTGGTCCCAGCCCTCCAGCAAGGAATTGATGCTTGGTCTGCTGGGGAGCTCCCGGATCCTCTGTCACAGCAGATCAGCAGAGCCCCTTTGAAAACAGGTACTTAACCAAGATCCTCAAAGAAAGAAACAAAACCCTTGAAATTGTGATTTATTTCTCAACATCACTACTAAAAAAAAAAAAAAAAAGCACAACTGCTTAAAGTGAGACCAACTGCTGGTAACGTCTCTCTTGATCGAGGTCTGGGGCTGAATTCACATTGCTTTTTAAGTTGGAAATTAATTTGGCAGAGAATTTTCTAGTTGGAAAGGGACATTGACTGTGTTGTTAGATGTCTCATGCTTTCTGAGAGTATCTGAGATTGCTGAAGTTTGCAGTGATAAATAGGCGCGTTTTCATTTCTGGTTTCCTCAGTGGAGTTTGTCGACATGTTTTTGCTCTGACCCGTATTAAGCCTTACCGTAGGGGTTCCCGCACCAGTGGTTTTCCTGCTGCAACGTTGGCTCAAGTATAACACCGTCTTCTACAGTGTAGGGTAGGAGTCACCTCGCTGCAGCCCGAATAGGAAGCATCGGCTTCTGGTGATAGTCAGAAGGGAGCCTAAAGCATCCCACGGACATCCCCACACAGCTCAACGCTCGGCGTGCCGGGAAGGGCCGTGGGAGCTCTCGGTGCTCCCTCCACGCCCGAGGTCAGGAAGGTGGAATGCTGCTGCTTAGAGTGACACCATGGGGTGACAACCCTGTGCCCCCGTCCCCCTCCAGTTCCTTCTCCCCTCCTCTGGCTGGGACTCCAAATGAGATGTTTTGGAGCTTAAAAGCCAAGGCTGTAAAATGAGACATCTGCAACAGGGCAAAACTTTAATCTCTTTAAGCCCTAGAGAAAGGCATAGCCAGACAACAAATTAGTCATTTAATTGCTGCAGTAATCAGCCTGGAAGAGCGAGCTCCGTGCCCCTGCCAAAATGGTGCAGTCCATCAGTCCTCGGGACCACGTTAAAAAGCTGCTGGGTGAGTTATTGCAGTTCTCCTGTGAGACGTTCCCGCTTCTCCACCTCATCCGTACGGGCGGTGGTTCCTCCCCAGCCACCGGGCAGGGCCAGCAGCATCCTCCTCGCTCAAGCCCAAGTCCACGTGGTCCAGGAATTAATTACTTGTCTCTGCCCCCTCCCAGAGCGCTGAGCTAATTCTCCTCTATATGCAGAATTGATTATTTTGCTTTTCTAGCAGGTTTTTATCAGGCCTAGTTAGCTCTGTCAAGGGAGGCAGGAAAACCATGCCCGGCGCAGAGCGAGGCTGCAAGCGGAGCTCTGTGCGGTGGGAGGTGGGATAACGGGGTCCACAGAGCCCCAGCACCCCCATCTTCCCACGCTCCCTCCAAGCACTGTGCTCTAGTGTTTCTGCTCCAGGATGCCCCAATTTGCTTTATTTAGGTTGCTTTCTCTGCTGAATGCCTCCTCTCTCCCCCTTGCCAATGACTGACTGCAATTAGCTTGCGTCTTGGCACTGATTGACAAAATTTGTTTTAAAAAAAGGGCGTTACATGGTCTTTGATGTCCTGCTGCTGCTTCTGCTCTGCCCACGCCGGCTTCACTGATGCAAGTTTGATACTCTCTCTGTGACTTTCATGTCGCCTTTTATTTGTTTCTTCCAGATCACAGACACTTTATCTTTTTGGTTTTGTTCCCTTCTTGTCTGGCCTCAGCTGGTTTACTTGGAAATAAGGTTGGCAGGGAAGGAGGTAGGGTGGAACTGAGTTTTTTCAGGAGGTTTCAGCAGACTCTGCCACATGTCAGGTTGTGCTGGAGTTTGGTACAACCAATTCATGGCATGATGGGCCTGAGATGTGTTTTGCTTTGAATTTTGGGGCAGCTGTAGCATTCCTGTTGGATTCAAGAGGACATTGATGGAGGAAAGACAGTCACAATCTCTTGGAGCTCCACAGAGTTTTGCCAGTAGGTTCTTGTTGGTCCTTTCTGCTTCTAGTTCACAAGAACCACCTCCTTGTTCGGGTCCTTCAGGGACAGGCCGCCTGGTCCTGGCTGCAGGCTCAGCTTGTGGCTTTTAGGTGTTCAGTGCTGGTGTCAGAGGTGATAATTCTTCAGTTTCCAAGCATTGTGTTGCCACTGGGTTTTGGCACTGGAGTCTTCTGCAAAGGGATTTAGTGTCCTTCTTAAGGTGCGTCCTCTTGGGTTCTTGCTGGCATCCTCAGTGTGCAAACAGGGACCGTGGGGCTGCTCAGCCCTGGGTCCCACAGCACTAGGCACGGTGTGAATGTGTGACAGGTCTCCGGTCACTGCCTTGATGCCCAGCAGTGTCATGTGTAACCCCACGGCCCTCTCCAGTCACTCGTCCTAAATCAGCCTGTCATGAAGGAAACAACAGAAAATGAAGACGCACAGAAAAGGAAATGTCCCAGTGGGAGAGGGCTGTGAAGCCCTCCCATCTCTCCGGGCTCCCAGACCCTCTGCAGACAGTCCCCTGAGAAATAAATAACATTTAAATCACATTGGCACATCTAACCCCTTCCAGCAGGTACTCGTTTAGCCAGCACAATAAGCGTTTACAGAGCTAATTAACAGCAATTTATATCAACGTTTTGTAAATGAGCGATTAACTCTTCGGGGTGTCCCATACATACAATCCACCCGTGGCTCCGGCTCCCTTTGCTTTTTGGCAGAACTTAGCCTGAAGAAAGAAAATATTATACTAATTATCTCAATTAGATAAAGCAGCCACCCTGCCCCCTGTCTGGTTCTGCCTCCAGCCTTGCTCCGCACGAGGAGGTTGTGGTGGTATTTATTTTCTTGATAGATAACTGCTGGCTCTGGGGGTCCGTCGATGTGCTGTTGCATGCCTGCATCCCCGCCAGCATCCCGCTGCGTGAGCACCAGGGCAAGTGCCTGGGCAGGGCAGGCTCTTCCTCCTTGCCCCACAGCCGACGTGCTGGGAGGAAGGAGGGAGCGTCCCCGGCGGTGCCGCTGTCCGAGTGAATTACGGCCGCGCCGCGGCTGTACTGATTTCAGTCTGCAGCACTCGACAGAGCACCTGGAAGCGCATTTGTCACTGGAGAAAGGAAGATATCAAGCGAGGTGAGTAATGAAATGCTGGAATAATTAACTGCAGAGGTAAATCAGACGGCAATGAGGAGCAGGCGCCGGAGGCTTGGAGGAGGGCTGGGGATGGGCTCCGTGTGCCAGATGTCAGGGCTGAGGCTGGCCAGGAAATCGGTATTTCAGTGAGACAGAGGCCGTACGTGGCCATCCCATTCAAGAGCAGCCGGAGCAGCGGCTCTTTCTGGCCCAGGCTGTGGCTCTGCCTCCTGCTCCGTGTGCTTTTTCCTTGCCTCTGCCTCCATCCTGGTTACCATGCACAAGACCAGACTGTCATCATCTGGACCGGTGTGTCCCATCTCCACTGACTTGTGGTTTCACAACACATGTAGGTTTGGGGTCAAACAATTTGGTGCTAAAGCTCTTGATGAACGTACTCCAAGCCAGCTTATCCAGGGAGACCTACAGCTGCGTGGACAGAGGGGAAAAAAAATGTTGTGTCCATCCACTTGAGAGAGAAAGGGAAAGCCCTGAGCTTACATTAATGAGCTGGGCAGTTCAGGGATCCAAAAGGTGGGGGCTCCAGTGGGATTTCCCAACACCAGCGTAAGCCGGCAACAAGTAGCCCACGAGCATCGCTGTGCCCATGGCTGAGCTGCAGCCGCCCCCCAGGCACCCTTCTCTGCCCCACGGGGCCATTCGCTTCCTCCCATGGTGATCTGAGATAAATTCATTCACACTGCCAGGGAGTCCCTAATACAATTTAAAGTCCAGGGAAAGCTTTCAATTGGTTTTAATGGGATTTCAATTGGACCCTGGAGCTGAAATCTGTCCCTGCGCGGAGCCCTTGCCCTGGGCCCATACACCATGCCGGCTCTGGGCTCGATCAGGCCGTATAAGACATGGAGAGATGAAAAAGGTTTTGTGGGTCGTATCTGTCTAACGACCACTTACATGTGAGATAAACTGCAGCCCTGATGTTGCCTAATTACTCAGGTAACATTAACTTTAGATTGTTCCAGTTTTCCTCATCAATTTTTAAATTCCATTATAAGGATCCCACTTTGTACCTCACTCTCTCCAGGCTTGCTCGTGCTCTTTATCTCCCACAAATGAGAAATTTAAACCTATTCCTGAAAAAAAAACCCAACAGCAGAAATCCTTGCACAGAGCTAATGCGTTGTTTGGGTGTTTGCTGCTGGGAGGTGCCGGAGTATTTGAGAAGCTGGATGAAAGGCACAGGCGCGGTACCTGCAGTCAAGGATGCAGGAGACGACACTGCTGGCGGTCAGGCTCTGACCACGCGTGCAACCGAGCCAGGCAGGAGCAGCGATGGGTTTCACAGCTCCATCGAAGCGCCTGCACGACTGTGCAGGGACTTTGTTGGAATCGGAGTCAAAGCTGATCTTCCCAATGGCTCCTCTGCTGATGCTTCTCCCCGAGCAGATGCAGCCGAATCTCTCTGTGGAGCCCGCTTTCAGCCCTGCCTTCCCCGGCAGCCCCAGCGCCTGCCCGCAGCCCCCGCGGGCGAGTCGCTTTTGCCTGACAAAAACCTTGGTTCGCAGATCAGCGAGTAGTAGAGCTAAGGAATAATTCACAAGGAATAATTTGCAGCTGATTTATCTCCTGTTCTCTTTCAAGAGAATACCCGGCAGCAGGTTGCAATTTCCTTTCATTATTGAAAGGAGTTGACAAATATATTTAAGTCATGATCAAGTCTGGTGCTCTGCTAGATTTCGTTACCGGCTCTGTGTTAACGAAACATGTACTTCGCTGTGGCTGGAGCATGTTCACTGGGTGCTGTTTCCGTGCCCTTACTGGATCACTGCAAAACTACCCCCACTGTGAGTATCCTTGATGCACCACATTTGGAAAATGCTCAGTAAATCCATCTTGGTTCTTCCTAACAGTCAAAGTGAGTTAATGTCTGTTTTCTTCCTAATTCAAATGGCTGTTTCTCAAAATGCATGTCAAGACCAGGATCATAAATTATTATGCGCAGAGAAACAGTGACGGGGTTTGATGCTTGACGCGCTGCTGAGCGTTTAGCCTGGCACGTCGAGTTTCCCGGTTGCAATGTAAGTTTTTCCACCTCCAGGACTGAACCGCCCACAGTGCTCGGTGGGCTTCACCTTGCCATCGGCCGTCACCGCAGGCGCAAGCGCTGGCTTCGGGCTCAGTGCGATTCTGTTCTTGTCAAGCTGATGGGTATCAGGGGTGAAGCACTGGTCTCTCTGCTGACGGTCTGGTTCCTGAGACATTTCTCTCTCCCCTCGGCAGCTTTAGCATCCAGACACAGGCTCTGCCCACTGCCGCGTCCTTTCCCAAGTGAGGCGGTTCTGCCCGAACGCATTGCTTCCAACAAGACAACCCCACCGGAGGGCTAAATTGCTGAGTCTCTGAGCTCAGCCTTCCTCGTTGCATTATCACAGCTGGATGTCCTACAGAAAACTGCTCAGCCGCCCCCTTTGGCTTATCTCCTAAAGGTTGGAAACAATCGGCTTTTCTGGCATGGTGACACCGATAAAATAATAACAATAATACTAAAATTAAAGGGCTTTCTGAGACAGGAATTAATCCTCGGTCTGGTGGGGCTGTAACAATAGAGATGGAGATCGCATAGTAGCTGTGGGACGGCTGCCACAGATCAGCTTTTCTCATCCTCACGTGTTCCCTTGCAGGGCAGTGAGGTGACCTCGGCTGTCAAAGATGTATAAAAACTGGGTAACCCTGCTCTACCATAAGATCCAGAGCTCAGCCAAGTGTTTTAACTCTTCCAGAGATGGTGGGAGCTACGGGATTCAGCTCCCCTGGACATCGAGTCTCTTGTTTACAACTCGACCTGGCCAGGCTAGGAAAACTGAGCGTGGTTTTAACATGCTCGATTGCTTTCTAAAGTTTTGTAGCTGCCCAGGGTTTTGCGCCTGGGCTTTCAGGTGCTCTTGGCTGGGGGATTTGAAAACCTTAAGAAGAGGTTGGTATGGAAAAACTGACTGTAAAGAGCCTTCAAAGCCATGGTTTGAGGGGTTGGGGGCAGTTAAAGCCCCTTAGAAAAGTTACTGGAGTTATTTGGGAGGCTGGGAAAGTGAGGAGCGCAAGGGACTTGCCAAAGGGATGCAGAGAGCTGGTAGCGAAGTCAGAAGTGGTTCCCGGGGCTTGAGTTGCGGTGGATTATGCTGCGTCTCCTTGAGCTACACTGGGGCCTTGGGATAAAGGCGCTTGGTTTTATCTCCTGGGAAGATGCTGAGATTGTTCAAATTCCTCCCATCCTCATCTGAACAGATGACTGATATAAAATCCATCACAGGGGGCTGTTAGATGAGCAGCAACCACAGTAAATCTGCACCTAAATGAAAAACCCACGTATAACATGGTTTTGTATTATTTAACTGAGATTTTGCATCTCGGAGGGAGGAGGGGCGCAGCAGCCAGGGTGCCTCTTTCCTTCAGAAATGTTCCAAGCACTAAAAGGAGAATTTATAGTTCAGCGCTAGGGGGGAAAATGCATAATTCATTTTCCAGACTTTGGAAGACCAAAAAAAAGGGGGAGGAGGGAAGTGGCATTTCATTTGTACTCGCACTGTGAGCTTACAGACAGGGCCCCCCCTGCCCCCCCAGCCTGCCCGGCTGGGGCTGAGGGCGCAGGAAGCATTGACCTGCCGGGGAGTTAGGCAGAGCGGGGATTCAGTATCGCTGTGCAGGTGGTTGCGGGAGCAGGGAAGAGGCTGGGGTTTGTTTGTGGCCGTGGGTAATGCCTGCAAATTCGGCACGTGGAGGGGGTTGAAAGTTAACGGCTCGGAGCAAGACTGGCTTCACCTCCTGCCTGGCAAAAGGCTGCGTTTCGGCGGTGGGCAGGGCGATCCCAGGGGAATCCTTCAGCCAGCCTTGGCAGCGCCGTGTCCTCATTAGCCAAACAGTTGTAAAGTGCTTGGATTTAAGATGCTGTATGACAGTAAAGTGCTATTAGTGTGTAAAAGAAGCTGTTTTAGTTATTCCAGTAGAGACAAAATTATTCCCCTTGTAGACAGGTGAGATAATTAATCATTATCATCTTACCATTACATTTAATATTCCAGGGCTGTGCGCGTACCCTGGCTAGGGACCGAAGCCTTTATCCGCCAGCCTTTGACAGCAGCAGCTTTCCTCTGCACTGATGCAGCTGCCTCCTCTGCCAGCCTCCGTGTTCCCCTTCGCGGGAGGTCGCTGCCTGCACACCAGGGCAGGGGTTGGGCAGCACGGCCAAGCCAGCTCCCTGTGCACCAGCGGGTCCCCTCGCTGACCGGTCCGGGTGTCCCGGGGGAGCTTTAAACGGGTCCAGGGAGCACCACAGCCACGAGCAAATCCTTTCTCCTCCATGCTGGGAGCGGCTGTTCCACTGCACAGAAAACTCAGGATTCTTCCCAAAGTAAACACACAAAATAATGTCCGGGTTGTTCCCAAAGCTTTTCCCAAGCCCCCAGCTGGTTTGACCAGCTGCTGGAAGAGAGTGCTTGGAACCCTCGGTACAGTTGCTTTTCTTTTTCAAACCTGTGCTAGTCTTCCCTTGCTCTGAGACTTACGTTTTAGCCTGCCCTTTATTATTGAAAAATCCTTATTAGGGTATAAACTAGCAAAACAAAACCACCAAACCATCAGAGAAAAACAAAGATAAGCTTGGAAAGATGGGATTCAGGGGCAGTGAAAACCCCCAAGGAGGAGGAACCGCAGAACCAGGCGTGCTGTAGCTCCCCGGATGCCGGGAGCGCTCAGCCAGGATGGGGCATCAGCGGCATGTGTTGGCCGTTCTCGTGCCACGCAGAAAACTGAAGCTCCAATGCTTGGTTCTTTCAGATGTTTTTTTTTATTCCTGTAGTTTTCTTACTTCTTATTTCTTTGCTGCTGCCATCGCAGTTTGATGTACCTCTGCTCAATGCTGGGCTGGGAACAGAGCCCAGGGGAAGAGCTATCTTTTGCAGCTGGCATCAATATTGGTCCTTGGATAATTGCTGGGAAATGCGCTTCCCTGAACGGACCAGGGGATTTTTTTTTTTTCCTCCTTTCTAGAAGTTGAAAATACCAGCTTGTGGTGAGAGAATTCAGCTTCTGTTGATCCCAGAGCCTCAATTCTGCTCTCTAAATTCAGCATTAATAGCAAGATCTCTGCAAAACTTTTTACGAAGTCAGCTTTTCTTTTTGGGATGCCTCAGGGTTTGCCCAGACCCGTCGGGCTTTTGCCACCTGGGGAGAGGAGAGGGTGGGCATCACTCTCTGCTTGCCCAGGCTGTGGGGGGAATTTCAACCTACAAAGGACCCTTCCTCATTTCCTAGGACCCTCAAGCTGTCTTGAGGGGCTGGAAGTCCTCCTGGAAATGCCCTGAGATATAGGACTATTAAAGTAGATCTATTTGCTGAGCTGAAGAAGCTCTTTACTTTTCCCTCTTTTATCAAGTTACTTTATATTCTTATTACTGTATTGACACATCCTTCTCCCCCACTCTAATCTAGCCTTAATTTTCAACTGTTAATCAGGCAAAGCACTGTTGCACACTCTTCTGTAATTAAAGAATTAAAGCCATACCTGAAGAATGCAGATGTGATGGCAAAATTAAATTATTTCAATAAAGCCAGGCCATTAATTATGCATGTCCTTCAATCTTTCATCTCTTGTTAAGCTCCAGCAGCTTTTGGAAGGGGAAAAAAAAGAAGTTAAAAAGTCTGTGTGAATTAATGAAGTATGAGAAAGCCGGTCTGGGGTACCGGGAAGTGCAGCTGTTTAAATACAGTTTGCAGTGGGGGCGGATTTCTTCACGTTCAGACCCACATTAGGCTCTGGATGGCTCTTGGCAGAAAGGATGGGGCTAGTTGTGGACTACTGAAGTGGTTTTTTTGGGGGGGCTACCATGTACAGCCCGAACTTCCAGCCTCCACCCTCTCTGCAGGCAGCAGAGTGCCCTTCTCTAAGCATCTCTTTGGGCTCGGCTCCTGGAAGCTGCAGTAGAAAACGGTGACAAACCAGGCTCCTGGCGATGCGGCTGAAATAAATGACGTGACAGCGGTAGATCTGATCAAAGACAACGGGAAAACAAGCAATTGGTGGTGAGGGATGAGCGGCCAGATATTTCTCTTGTTCCGAGGCGCCGATGCAGATCCCTCCTGGCAGAGCTGGGCAGATGCCTGCTCCCAGCACAGGCCTCCAGGCAATGGCCCTGGAGAAGCAAGAAGTGGCTTTGATCCACGGATGGACCTTCAGGCACGCGCAGATCTTTGATCCGCAGCCCAGCCTCCAGACAGAGCCGACGGCTGCAGGAGCAGAGTGCCAGGTCCTGGCTCCTGGCCTGGGTCTGGGGCCACTTCTTGAGAACATGGATCCAGGAATGGATAGTCGGACACGGATGGTGGCTTTCATCCCAGAGTGAGCCTACAGACACGTGTAAACAGTAAGGAATGGCCTTCACACATGGTAAAATTCGTTTCAAGCCACAAGTTCCTCTGAACTCGTGTGATGCTCTGTGGCTGCAACCGGCCGGCTGCGAGCGGTTCCCCTCCATCGGCAAATGCGGCTGCGATTGCTGCCAGCTCCTAAGATGAGGCAGGGGGGGAACAAATTAAATGCATGGCTTCTGTTCTTAGGAAAACGGAGGGGCCATTACCACAAGCTGGAGGACAGTTTAGTGTTTCCCTCTCTTTACTGCTTCTCTAGAGAAGCAGGAAACATTGTGCTTTAGGGAATCCCATCCCTTCTAGACCCATCCAATCTGGAAGACATTCCTTCCTGTCTCTGAGTTACAGCCTGTAACTAACCCCTGCAGGGGTTTTATGTTTCGTACCTGCATCAGAAGCAGCTCGTTCTGGCTGTGGCTGGAGCCAAGGCTCGGGACTCCAGAGCAGCCGTAACTCTGCGTGTCAGCTCCTGTCCTCTGCCAGACGGGCCATATTTTACTTGATTATGTCATTAATCCCTTTAATTATTTCATAACCCTTTTGTTATCTGGTTAGAAAGAGCAAGTCCTCACCCACACCCGCAGGGGTACCCAGCCCCAGCCCGGCTCCCTTGGCAGTTTGATACATCAGCACCGGCAACCAGGAAAGACAGAGATGAAGCGCGGGTGCTTACAAACCGGCCTGAAGCTTTAGGAAGGAATTTGTGCTCAGTCACCATCTCTTTGGTACCACAGATGAGTATCTCGGTGGAGCAAGCAGCGGTCGCTAGCAGCCTGGAGCGAAAACGCGTTGCTGTTCCCAGGAGGGACCGGCTCTTTTGGTGTGGCCTCAGGGCTGTCACCTGGCTGGGGACAAGGTCAGCAATCCGCACCATCCACACCAGTGCTGCCGTAGCTGTGGGGACAAATCCCGTCCTGCTTGTTTAGGCAGGGGGTAAGTGTTTCAAGATGAGTTGCTTTCCACCTGAAGGCATAAAGGATGACACCAGCTTATCACGGCTCCTGCTCCATCCAGCTTTCAGGACACATCATGCTGGGACCACTGACCGTCTTCACCGCAGCAATCGGGTACTTCTCCAGCTCTCTGGTGTGTGTGCAGGTGTTTTCCCTCGCGGGTCTCGCGTGTCCACCCGTGGGACATCCAACATCATCCAGACAAGTCAATGAGCAGAACCTGGTTCTGTCTCTATGGCCTTGGTCAGTGCAGATTAAGCAGCCACCAGTGAATCTCGGCTGAGGAGATAAAGCAGCAGGGAGACTACTGGAATTCTTGCTTTATTGCATTTCATGTTAATTAGCACCAATTATACCCTGTTATTAAGAATGAAAAATCTGGCAAGGGAAATATTGCAGCTGAGATTCCAGATATCAATGTAGGAAGCTTCAGCACTTGGGAGTCAAAATTAGGCATCACAAAATAATTACATTATTTTGGCTGGCCTTAGAGGGGCTGAGCCCCTCGGACAGAGGAATCCCACCCAGGCCCACCCCCAGCACGTAACAGGGCATCCTGCATTGTGAGCGATGGCAGCCCTCAGTTACATCCCAGATCTGACTCAATCTCTCCTTAAAAACACCCTCTCAGGCTAGTCCAAGAGGTTCTGGGACATTACTTGCTGATGGGGATATGAAGGAGGAAGAGGATGTTATTCTGTAGAACAGGATTTTTTCATATTTACATCATTAGTACAACCAGAGGAGTGTATCACTGATTACAAATGCTGGACCAACAGAGCACGACACCCTTTTTCTCTGGGCTGTTGTGCTTGGCTTCCCTCCCTTTGCTTGCTAACTGCATCCTTATTCATGCACCGGCTAGCACCCTGCCAACACAGCGGCCTCCAATAAATATGTCAATAACAATCTGAAATCATCAGGTCGTGATGCCCTTGGACTGGCTTTATTGAGTGAGATGATTTGAAATATTTATATGCGATAGCTGTGCTGGTAGAAAAAGAGTAATAGAATGGAAGGAGGCTATTAATGTTTGACAAACAGATTTACTTGGATGTAATCAAATTGCAACATATGCTTCGGGGGGAAAAATCAACAATGTTAATGAATTGCAGTGCAGGCATGGTTTGCGGTAGCCAGCCCATAACTGTATTCTGTAGCAGTTTCTGCTGAAAGACAACATTTATAGCTATCACATTATCGCTTACAAAATTAAGTGATGCTTTTTTTGGTAATAGGCCCAATAATTCTCTCTGCTTTGGCCACGAGGATAGCGCATGTTTTGGACAAACGGGTTGGTGGTTTGTGTTGGTTAGAGCACAGGCCTGGGCTTTGGGACCGGGCAGGCTCAGCCCTGCTCTGCCGCTGGCTAACGAGCCACCCACTGCCTCGGTTTTCCCCATTAGCTTCAAGATTTTTAGGATGCTGGCCAAGGTCAGCCCCGGGGTGTGAGCAATGACTGCAAAACCCCTCTTCACTGCGCTTGCTGACCGATGTCCTTGTCTAAGGCAAGGACGTGGGTTTTAACAGCACGTGTGAACGCAGGGGACGTCACTGCAGAGGTGCTCTTGGCTAGGTGGTGTTACACACTTATCACAGGGAGCATTTAAGTCCCCTATAGCTGCTGCTTTCTGCATATATCGATGCTTAAGTGTGTGCGTAGCTTCTCCCCATGCTTCCCTGGGTTCCTTAAGGCAGTCAAGACCCGTAGACAAAGCAACCAGTTGTGCAACAGGAGGCTGGGGAGACACATTTCCAGAGGACGCTGGGCTCCTGACCTGAAATGCATGCGGAGTCTTTTCTGCCTGCTGACTCTTGCATGGGCTTTCAAGAAAAACTGTTTTCAGGAGGACCTCACAGGTTTTCTCCATGCTGAAATGCTGCCTCTTTCCCCGTTCCATAACAAAATCCTGCTCTGAGTTCTGCCATGGGTCTGCTGAGCAGCACAGGGACAACACTGAAGTGCAGCAGGGTGACAAATACAGCGCACAATGACAGAAAAAGGCTCCTTACCTTTCTGAATCCAGCACAGCTGATGGCTTCAGCCAAGGGAGAGAAAAATACAGTGTCGTATTCTCACTCAGAAGGGGAGAATTAGGGCAGGGGAGAACAAGCTGGCGGGGATATTTTTCCATGTCATCCTAAAAAGCACGTCTGCGGTCATTTAAGGGCTGCCTGGAGGCAGTTGTGCCGTACCCTGCTGCCAGCCCGGCTCTGCGGTGGTGACAAGAATACGAGGAGGATGCTCTTGCTTTGAGCTGCGCTTGCTGTCACTGAGCAAGCAAGGCCTGGGACGTACAGCTCGTTCTTCTGCTTTCATCGGGGAGGGAGGAGTGGCAGGCACCCCCACTGCTCATTTCACACCGGATTTACATAGTACCCTTACTAAAATCGTTTTTAATATTGTATATAGAGAAATCTTACATAAGTGACTGTTCTTAGGGAGGTTTTGTTCAATATCTGGCTTTGGGGAATTAGCTCCTGGTAGCCTGGTTATTTCCCCGGCTTTAGCGATGAAGGGATGCCAGGGTTTTTTTGGAGGCTGTGGATGAAAAAAAAGAGAAAGAAAGAGGGTGCTGGAAAGAGAAGGGAGAAGTTTGGCTCTGTGCAGCTCCCAGACGTGCTCCGAGTCACAGCACGAGGTTGGAGAAGCACGTGCAAGAGGGTGCTTGGAATGGTTGGAGATGCTGTGGAGGGTTGGAGATATGGGAGATGCTGACCTTTCATTTTCCACCAGCACCGCAGAGCAGACCTCCTGCCTCCAGAAGGAGATGTCTTTACCTAAGACTAGCCCCAAAGACTAATTCAAATCAGCCAAGGCAAATTGCCAGAGCGATCCCAGGCAGTTTTGAGGCTGCAGATCACTACCACTGAGCAAGTCATCCCCTGAGCTGTGCCCCAGCTTCACCTTGGCCTGCTTGCCTTTCTCAATAATTTATGACAGGTAGTAATACAGCAGAATTATTTAAATGGTGGCTCTATCTTCCCTTCTACCTTGTATTATCTATCTTATTTTCTGTTTCCATGTGTTATTCATAAAGCTTTTCATGTCAGCTTGTTTGCCAGCCAGCTGACGGGGAAGCCTGTGGAGGCAGGCAGGTAGGTTTGTTCTGCATAAAAGGCCATAAATAATCTGAAAACTGCCAAGCAGCAGCACGTTTCAGGGACTTGTGCTTAATACTGGGAGTCTTCCTGCAGCATCATCTTCTATTTGTAGCCACTGGCAGCTAACTTTGGGGTCTTTTCCACTGCACCAGCTGATTTTCCCCTCTGTTAGTTCTCTCTGCAAATTAAAGGACAGGGAAGGTGATGTTCTAATAGCATCTTAGTATCTCTTCAATAGCCCCCCTGGGAGAAGTTCATTTCTGATCAGAGGCATCAGCATAAAAACCCCTTGGAGGGTGAATAGGCACTATGCAGGGAGCGGTGAATTCCTTCTGCTGTCATCCAGCTGTACAGAGCACTTCAAAATAGGGAATAATACAAGCCCCTTAATCTACTGGTGAAAAAGTCCTGCAATTTAGCTCTTGTCAAAAAATCTAATTTGTTTTTAGCAGAGGAAAGCCATTATCCCACTGCAGGAGTGAGGTAGAAGAGCAGCTGCCAGGGGGTTGCTGAGACCAGTCCCCTTGGTGGGACCTGGACCAGAATCAGAAGGAGCAAACTTTTAAGAGTCAACCCTTCTTCAGAGCACTTTAGGGCTGAAATGGAGAGGCCAGGCTGAGTATTGGGGATCCTGGGGCAGGGGAGAGGACTGGTAACAAACAACCTACAGCTCCTCATCAGGCATCGTGTGCCTGGGCGATGCAGCGACTGCCACAGTGCCCGGGAGCGGCTGCAGAGGAATGAGTTTCCCCCAGCCCTTGCCTTGGCATCCAGTTTGTGACCGACCACATCCACCCTCCGTCCCTGGGTTCCTCCAGTCCCGCTGTGCCATAGGAAAGGGTCTCTGCAATTTATTTGCTTTGTTTCTTTTTTCTGTTAACTTACTCTTGGTACTTAAGAATAAAAACTCCAACCCCATACTTCCAAGAAGGAAAAACTTCATGCAAAACATATCTACCCCCTCCCAAGCTCTCTGAATAGAAATACATACATTTGAGACTCCACTTTTTTGTCAGAAAAACACTACCTGGAGGGAAGATACACATCAGCAGGAGACTAAGTATCGTACTTCCACATCCAGCCTCCTCCCATGTTGCTGCTCCCTTGGGAGCTGCCTTGTTTGAGCTGGAGGGAGCAAAGCCCCAGGCTCCCGATCCCCAGCACCCCATAGCCATGGGTCAGGCCCCTTAGTGCAGGAGGGCATTTACTGCATTAGGGAAGGGGTGGGCAGCACCTGAACGCTTATATCCCACAGCCCTGCTCCTCCTTAGGGTGGTGGAGTGATTTATAAGGAGCTGGTTTAGCAGCAGAGTTGCTGGGGTTTATAGCAAGGGATGCTGAAGGATGGAGATATCCAGGATCTTGTGCAAAGCCATGGAGAGAGTCTGAGCATCTTTGAGAGTGCTTCTGCCTTGGGTACATTTTTCTTTTCAAAGAGAAGATGAGAGGGAAATGGGTTCTGTTGGGGTGAAGGGCAGTGTTTAATAGGCAGCCCTGGATGATCTGGATAGGGGACAGGAGAGCAGGATCTGGCCCTGCGCGCAGCCGTGCTTCTGGAGGCGGAGTTCAGCCGGATACAGAGCACGAAGGAGCTTGTAACAAAGCTCATTCTCTTGAAACCCATTAACTAAACCAGGCTGTGTATACGAGCGAGCTGGAAATTCACGATTGCCTGAAATCCCGAATAGCTTTGGGTTTCTTTTAAATCCAGTTGTGAATGAGCAACTGCTCTAACTAGGAATACATAGAGGCTCCATTGCGAGGAGAGCAGACTTTATTTTATCTAGACAGCTATCTGATCAGGACTTTTGGGAAGAGTCAGCTATTGCACCATGCAGCAAACAGGGCTTTCTGCTAAATCCTTCATTCTTTCTTCCTTTTGGCAAAAACAGACAGAACTTCATTTTCTGGCGATTACCCTGAGCTGAGAGCAATAAATAACTCCAGCAGCAATGCTGAGAAGGAAGAACGGAGGAATAAGAACACCCCATGTATGCTAGCTCCTGAAAGCTTGCAAGAAAAGCAAGAGTGGAAGCTTGACGCACCGAATAACCACAATTGCTAGCAGATTTATGGATCGCACCATGATATACAGAGGATCTGAAGCTGGGTAGGGCATAACATAACAAATCAGGCGAAGCCAACAACCCACGTGCTGCCTGCTTCCTCAGAGCAGGTTGCTGTAGGCTTCTGTTAAAAATTAACAAAAAGAATTGAGGTATGGCTGCGCTCATTTGCCGTGTAAAGATAAGGCAATAGGTGTGTTAATGTGCAAAATGAAATAAAGAAGTAGAATTTTCTTGCGAATGAGAACACCTACTCAGGTAATTTAATGAGAATTTTACCCTTGACTTCATCCAAATTAGATGAGAATCGCCAGTGTATTAAGTGATCGCAATTTAATGTGCCCAATTAGGGTATACAACTTTATATTTTAGACCAAATCCTCTTTCTGGCTCCCCTTAGAAGATGCTGAGTGAGGCTGTGGGGGCACAACCCGCAGGGATGAGGGGCTCTGGGGCATTCGCCGCTTGAAGAGTGAGAAGCTGCAGTTTGCAGAAACTTTTAGATTTAAAGAGATTTTTACGATAAGGGCACACAGCTGCTGTCCTTCCGTCTTACCAGAGCCCGATCCAGCCCTTACTCTAAAGCAGTGGCTGTGCTGGAACATCCAACAAATTTCTCCTTCTCTGCTCCCCCCGTTCCTGGGTGAGAGATGCTCGGGGGGGCGAGCAGCCGGCTCCGAGCTGCCGACTCGTGTGCTTGAGCTGGGGCTGAGGTTGCATGGAGATGTCTTACTGTTTAATTGGCACAAAGGTGCTGCAGCCAAGTCTGTCTGAGAAGTGTCTTGAGGGAGAAAATTAACACCCAGAGCTGGCTTTTGCTAAGGAGCTGGTAGATAGAGCTATTAAAAGGCATAAATTCCCAGGGAACTTGCAAGCAAAGTGTGACAGAAAAACCCGGCTGCCTTTAAGAGAAAGGGTGTTGAATTTAGTTATATCTTCTGTATGCGAAAGCAAACCATGATCAAGAGCAGAGCCGTGTTCTCCAAGCTGGAGAGCGGCTGTGGTGCCTCCCATGAGCCGGCCCCAGTTCCCGCACTCCCGGCCACGTGCTACAGCGTTATACTGATTAATTCCTTTTCCCTTTTTTTTTTTTCCCTTGCAAATGGTGACCTGAGCTGGCTTTGCAGCAGCAGTGCAAGTACCTGCGTTGTGTCGCTGTCCCCCAGGTTGTGCAGTCTGCCAGCAATACCCTTTCATTAATAACTGCTGCGATGAGTACCGAAGCCTGGCCTCGCAGGGTCTTTCTGCTGGCCAAGGGTACCCGGGGCTGCGGAGGTTCGTAACGCCAGCCCGGCTGAGATGGGTTTCCAGGGGCGGTCACGCTGCTTTTTATGACCCCATGCATATTCTGCCCAGGAGGTGTCGGTGGTTATCGATAGCACCGATGGGCCTTTTGCACCAGTGATTTATCATCACTGGAGCGGCAGCCCCACGCGCCTCGCACGTGCCCTGCGGCACCGGGGCAAGGGAGGCAGCTCGCAGCCGAGCAAAGGTTTCTTTTGGCCGTGTCTGTTCCTGCTGCGCAGAGAGGAAAGAAACCAGATGGACCAGGGGGAGAGAGCAGGGAAATGGCAACCCTGGGGCTGCTCTGACCCAGGCAGGAGCTGCTCCCTCTGCTCCCGGAGGGGACAGACCCCCTCCTGTCCCGGTGACTGCCCCAGGCACACACCTTGCCGCCAGGTCTCTGAGCCCCTCGGCGAAGTGGATGATGGAGGTGGCACTGTCACTGCCGCCACGGTCCCCAACCCAGCAATAGGCGGGTGCTGTCACAACGCATGCCAGAGCTGCTGCTTGTTAGCTGGGTTAGAGAGGCAGCTGAACGCATTAGTGCTCCGTCTGCCTCCGTCGCTCGGTAATTCCCTCTCCTGTCTCCCGCCGCTGTGCGCGTTAATGCTTGTTACGTTCCCTGAGCATCCCAGAAACGCCTGAACCCATCTCTTTCACAGCAATGTAATTAGGACAAATGCTTTCTGCTTTTATATCTGCCAAAGGACTTGGTAGTGATTATGATTCCTTATCAGGTTCATCCCAGCGGTCCCAGCCGAGAGCATGGCTGCACAGTGCTGGGCACGGGAGAGGAGAGAGTCTGTGCCCCCCGCACGGAGTCTCGCTAGGAAAAAAAGCAGGAGAAGGGCAGGAGAGGAAAGAGGCATGAAACGATCCACCCACGGTCACGGGGCAGGGCAGGCACAGAGCCGACGGCGGGGCCGAGACCCCCGCACATGCTGTGCCAGGTCACGGTGTCCCACGGCAGGAGCGGGGACAGGGGCTCCACGGCCACCGGTCATCGAATCCCCCCCGCAGCCATCACCCTGGCCTCGGGGCGTGCAGTGTGCCTTTCTGTGGGGTCACCTCTCCTCTGTGCTGAGGAGCCGGCAGCGGGAAAGATGGAGCCCCTGGGAATTTAACAGGGTGAATCGTGGAGAGGTCCCTTTCCTGCTCCACGCACACTGTGACGGCCACTGAATGCTGTTAAGTTCTTGGCTTAAAAATGAAATTACAAAATTAATCCAGATTTCATATTCAGAGAGTTAATCACTTGAGCTCATCCTCTTATCTCCAGTTCATAGGTGCGTGCGGGCACACATCCATACATGCTTTCAAATGAAAAATAATTATCGCAGAGATAAAGATTTCATTATTTTTAATAGCATCAGGTCCACCCGTTGAGTTATTACAGTAATAAAAACTAATTAGATCCCTGGTGATACGTTCCCCCTGTGCACGCTGCCTGCCTACCTTATCGATTGTTATTATAAAAACACATAACTGTATATCAGATCATTGGTAATAATGGCTGAGCCTTTTCCACGGGCATATAAAACAACACGCATATTTCATATAAATAACTGTTTACTCTTACTTAACAACCTGAAGGGAAAAGCCCTGATTTATTTGGCAGCTGTAGCTATTTGTCGAGGTTTGGCTGCAGACGTACAACCCGTAAGGGGTCTCTTTCCTCTTCTCCCCATCGTGCTAGCAGTGCCCGGTTCGGGCTCAGTTACACCAGAGCTTGCTGCGAACGCCTCTCGTCTTGCTAAAAAGTCTGTGTCAAAAGAAAACAAATGAAAACACAGATTTTGAATGTGTCAAAACATTTTCGGTCGGATTTTTGAAGTTTGACTGCAGTTTTCTGTTTGATTTGTATTTTTTCACTTACGAATGTTCTTTGGTGTGCTATGGTTCTTGTAGAAAAACGCTTTCATCTAAAGCCAAACAATTAATTTGAGGTTGAAAAAAAGGTTTCATTTATTCTCGCTGGCTCTCTAAGGAGTCTCTAATTTTTTTAAGCATCTTTTTTTTTTTCACTTTCTAAAAAATATTTCCAGATTTGAGAGCACCAAAAAAAAAAAAAAAGAAAATCAGTTGTTCACCTAGCCCGATTTGTAACACACGTTCCCTGCTGATAAACGCAGGCATCGGTGCCTGCCAAGTACGACTGCTGAAAACCCACTAATTACCAGTGCCAGAATGGTAATCTCCAGCAATACAGGACCGTGTCATCTGATTACAGCCCTGCGCTGCCGGGAAGTTTGGCTGCCCGATTTCCAGCATTATCAGATGGATGCAGTGTCCGGGCCAGAGGAGAGGACGTGCGATTACAACACCCCGAACGCAAAAGCCAAAGCAAATTTACTGTTGTAATATGACACAGGCATGTTCCAGCGCTGGGGGAAAGGCGGTTAGTAATGCATTACTTGCTTGAACACGTAGCAAGAAGGTTTAAACACTTCTGTATAGCTAATACTAACATAATTATTGTTTTTACTGTTATCTGTGCATATGCATCCTAGATAGATATACAACTCTCCCTATGAATGTGTAGAGGCTTTTTAAACTGGCAGCAGAATATAATTATGCCAGTTAGACTTTGGCCATGACCCAAGTTGAACCTTCCAACACCGGTAAGAGCAGCGGCACAATCAGTCCCGGCTTAAAAACCTATTTTCATGGTGTCTCTGCAAGCAGGTCTGTCTGAGGCTCGCTGCGAATGTGTGGTGCTGTATGCAGGTCTGGCTTGGCTGGCCTGGTTGATTTTTATATATATATATGGTATAATTTTATCTTTTAGTGTGCGTATATCAAAGCACATCCGTGTGTGCCAGGGCGGGTCTGAGGTGCCAGTGGGTGCTGATGCCGGCTGCTGCCCGGGGCTCGCTCCAGCAGCTCTGCATCCCCCCGACGCACGTGCACACCGGCGGTGCCTTATCAGCGCCGAGCAGAGGCGGCGGCTGCCTTCGGATGCCGTGCGGACAACCACTATTAAGTGTTTGCCGCCACGGTCTGTAGATGAAAAGAGTGCCTGGGTGCAGCGGGAGCCTGGCTGCCTGCAATGACCGTATCGCCGGGAGAGTTATTTTTCAGAAGAGATTTCCCTGCTGCGGACACGGGGTTTTTGCTGATGTTGTTTGTGGTGGTTGTTGGCGACGGCGCGTGTCGTGCCATTGCTCTCCCGTTTGCACGGTGCAGGACTAAGCGGGGTTGGACCCCTCTGTGCTGGGGAAATGTCGTGAGAAACGGGGGCTCCTGCAAACCCCTGTGTCTCGGGACCTGCCCGCAGCAGCTTTGCTCTGCCCACCCACGGCGTGTTTGCCCTGCTCGTTTGCTTTGAAGACAAAAAGTAAGCAGTTTTTCTGGGTGTTACCTTAGATTTATCTCGACACGAGGAGCGGGGCAGGGAGGGGAGCGGGGGGTCTCAGTCCTGCTCAGCCGCAGCGGTTTCCATCACTCCCTTCGGCTGCTGGCTCTCGTCGAACGCCACCGGCGCGGTGCCCGTGGGACCCGGCACCTCTGCTACTGCCATAAAACCTCTGGTTGAAACGGGGCTTTTATTTTTGTTGCATATTCAGTTGGGGGTTTAATTTGTTTTTAGCACCCAGGCCAGCCCCGCCAGCAGCGACACCTGGCAGGTTTTGCGCTCCTGTGTCTGGAGGGGACATCAAAAATCTGAAAATCCTGTTTTAATGAGAAGCTGCTTCTTTCTGCTAGAGAAAGCTGGGACTTTAATTATCCCGTAGCATTATGCTGACAAGCCACCCGGCCTCAGCAGATCTGGGTGATAATTAGACCTGTTGGCTCTCCAGTGGAGGAGAACAGTAATTTTCGAGTGCAATGCTTCTGTGCATCCTCTAAGGAAAGCACAATCATTCAGAAATTGAAAGTTTGACAGGATGCCAGTTTTAATACACCCATTGAAATGTTTTCTTGTCAACAGTGGTACAGCCACATGCCCATCATGAGAATTTTCCTCTAGAAACCTTTTTGGCAGAGAAGAAACAGCAAGGAATTACCTCTCTTCATTGGATTTGTTTAGGGTTTTCTGCTTTTGGTTTTGGAGGAGTTGGGGTTTTTTTTATATGTGGATTTCCTTCAAAAGGGACATCAAGCAGAGAAGAGGGAAGATGCTTCTGAATCCCTCCTGTGTAGATGTCCTCATTACGGCTAACGATCTTTGGAGTCCCTCCTTCGGGGAGGACAGGCTGGGAGGCAGAGCCTGCTTTTTGAGCGATGGGGAGGCGGGGGGAGGCCGGGATTTGGGCACCTCTCGGGCTGCTGCCGCCTCTGCAGCCCAGCCCTGCCCTGCCGCTGGCTCGCCCAGCTCAGCAAAGCAGGCACTCGGTTTTCCTGTACTCGCTGAATTTGGTGGCATTTCACCGCACGCTTAAGTGCTTTGCTGAATCTGGGGTAAGCAGCGCTTTGGAGGCTGCGTTCCCATTTGCTTTCACAAGACTCAGGTTTCTGAGCCTGCCGTACGTTGCTCTGAACACGTACGGGGGCTCTGAGGTGGGCGTAAATTACCTTTATTGTTGGCAGATGGCCCCTGAGCACTGCCAGCGCCGTGCAAAGCCGTGCTAGCAGCGCCGAGAGTCAGGCGCAGAGCATCACCGGTCCCCGGGTAGTAGTAAAGTGGCTGCCTATGCGTTTTAATCTCCATCTCTACAAAGCACGGAGTTTTCAAGCCAGCCCTGTCCTGCCCAGAGCCCCTGCGGGTGAAGGCAGCCCACCAGCATCGTTACTGGGCGGCCCCGGAGGGCCGGGATGCCGGTACCCAGGAGGTTCCTTCGGTTACATGAGCAATTTGGGGGAGCACAGCACACGCTGATATTTCTTTTCAAAATGAAAGGCCACAAGCCAGAGAGAGTTTGGGCTGAGTTCTCCCTTTTCAAAAGGGACTTAGGTCAAAAATCTCAACAGCATTTTGTGCTTCACGCCCGCACCGCAGACAGATAGCTGCGAGCGCTGAGCCTGGTGCTAACAGATGTCATGGGGCATTAGGCACTGCTGGAGAGCACGCTAGGAAATCTCCTGGGAGTTTAGGTGCTTAAAGATCTTTACAAGATAAATGTTATGATTTATTGAAACACAGAGGAACGGACTTAAAGAGCTTGTCTAGACTCCTTTAAGGTAGAAATCTTCCCTCTTATCTATCTAAGTCTCCCTTGCTGCAGTTTAACCTGACGACTGCTTGTCTTGCCTAAAACGGCCACGGAGAACAGTGAATTAATTCCCTTCTTTTTCCCAGCTCCCAGCCGTGACGGTCCCCGGGTCTCCCTTCGGCTGCATCTCCTCCAGGCAAGCAGCACTCAGTGTCTCCTCAACCCCTTGGCTATCTGGAAGGCAAAACCCTTGGGATTTCTGGAAGTATATAAAAGTACAGTCCCACTCGCTGTAGGAAATGGCCAGTAAGGGCCACGTGGGCATTTAAAACTGCCCCAGTGCTTTGCAGCTTGCGGGGCTTTGCCATGGGACTTCCAATGGAAGCCTAGGTCATCCTCTAACTCCCCTTTACCATCTGGGATTTCATTCCCTTGGGAAGGGCTGCCACAGCAGGATAGGGATCCGCTTCTTGCTCTCCATTTCTGCGTGAGCCACACGATGATGTCCCCGTTGCTCGGCTGAACACACCGAACACTTTGAAGTGCCTTTAAAGCGCTGGGGATCGGCGCTGGAAAGCGGGCGCTGATTGAGAGATAACAGAGCCGCTTTGTTCTGACTTGTGGATATAACCCCTCTCTGGGCTCCTGCTATCAGGACTGGTGATACACCGGTCTGTGAAAACCCTCTCAGGAGGGGACAGGGGAATCGATTTCACACTGATCAGCTTGATTTTCTCTGGAGAGTTATCCTAATAGCATCTGTCTTCTCTGGCTGGATTCAATTTCTTTCGCTGCTGCCACGTTTTAATGGCCTGCAAAGCAGGGTGTGCATCCATCGCCGGCTTCATACGCGTTATTCTTCTCCCTTTGTGCGGCAGTAAATGAGTGTTAGCGCTGGGATTGCAGAGGACACCGTTAGTGCCAGCTGCCCTGCTGCCGCACGGGTTACCATCCGCTGCCTCTTGTTATACAGGAGGAAATTAAGGCCAGGGGCCTTGATGCATTTCTTTCTTCTTCTGCCAGAAACGATGGCAAAGCAGCATTATTGCAAGGCTGGTTCCTGAATGAGGAAGAGGTTTAATCATTTACGTGCAAAAAATATCCCCCACCCGCCAGCTCTGCCGGGCCGGCCATTCTGCAAAACATCCCTCCTGTCGCTGGGGGAGAAGGCTGGATTTGCGCGGGGTGCGAGACACCCATCACCTCTGCAACGCGAGGCCACAAACCTCCATGTACTTCATTTCGGTATAACACCAGCTGTCTCACAAGAGTATCATCAGGATTAATTTATATTTACACAAAGCCCGACAATCCCAGGTGGTAAAGCAGCAGGTGACTGCAAAGAAATGAGTTGAAGACAAAATCACTGCTCAGTTTTTATAAGCAACATTTCCCTGTATTGCATGGGGACTTCGGAGCCCGGTGAGCAGCAGGTGATGTCTATAGTTACCTCCCCCAAAACAATTTTCCTCCTAACTCTTGATAAAAGCCAGCTCCTAGTGATGCTCTCGACCGCATCACTGCTGAGGATGGGGAGACGGCTCTGCAGAGGGACGAGCTGTGTTCGGGCTCACGAAGTCGCTGCCTGTGCGCTCTTGCAGGACATGTTGCGAAAGCGTAAGATGCCGACCCGCATTCAGGGTAATTCTTTACGAAACAAAGCAGTTCCTACAAAACAGGCGTCATGCAAACAGATTCGCTACCAAGGCAAAGACCTGCCTCAGTAATTAAAAACGAGAGAAGGGAAAAGTCATTTGAAAAAAAGAGGCTGTTTAATTGCCTGGATCTTTTTTTTCTTCTTTAATTTAAGAAAACAAAAGAAGGCAGCCTGGAAGAGCTGGATGACTGAAGAGGGTGCTGGAGTGATGCTCAGCTGTTCAGCCCTGCCCAGAGAGCTCCAGGAGCGGCAGGCATGGTCCGGGGACGTCTAGGGGAATGCTGGGCTGCGCTCCTATGCCCTCCTTGCTTGCTATTCACCTGAGATCCTGTATCCTGAGAGAGAGCCATAGTTCATCCAGTTCTTCACCCTTGCAGCAGATTTGCTCGTTATTTGTTATATATCTGGTTTAAAAGTTTCATTCAGGAAATGAGAAAAAAATTCCTTAGGATTTATGTACTTCATAGTTAGACAATGTAGTATCTATATAGCCATGGGTTTCCACAAGGGTGATATTCAGCCTTTATTCATTTTAATGGGGGTGCAGACTCTTGGACAGTAAATGTGAGCTCACCAGTAATAATATTTCTTTTCTTAGCTATAGTTCATGCACTTTATAAAAGTAGTTCACATATGGTAAGGGGTATGCGGTCTACAAGGCAGAAATCAACAATTTGACAGCTTCTGCCATCCTATTACCAAAGCCTGGTCTCCTCTGTAAAACTCTGTCATCTATAAACGACAAGTGCTAGATAAGAAGTGGGCACTGCTGTTGTATAGCTGCAGGCTGTTTGTCCAAGCTATCTGTTGAATACTTATAAATAGCAAAGGCATTTGCATAAATAATTCATGTACACACACAAAAACGTACTGGGAGGAGGAAAAAGACGACGGCTGCTTCCACAGCAAGAATGGCACCCACTGTGCATCCCTGCCCGTCTGGCTGGAGCCCCTTGCACCCGGCTGACACCCAAAGAGAGGGTGCTGGGGCTCATCCTGAGCACCCTAGGACGTACTTGCTGAGAGATGTGGCCAGGCTGTGCGAGGACTGACGGCTGCTCCCGGCCATGCCCGCGAGCGGTTCCCAAGCCCCAATTCCCCTGGGGACATCCCAGCAGCACTTCTCCTTATAGCCCAGGTGCAGAGGTTCAGCTTTGGTTCCTCTGTTAATCCCAGGGGACTATATTTTTTTTTTCCACCTTTAACTAGTAGGGACGTAGGTGAGTTAATTGAATCAGGCTTTGCAGAAGTTTCTTGTCTTGATAATACTTCTTAATCTGACTCTCCTTGCTCAGGAGCCTGTAACATCACTTTGGGTGTGTGTGCTGATGGGGATTGCTCAGCTTGGGGCTGGCAGCCTGGCAGCTGAACAGGCAGCACAAACCTCTGGCGCTGCGGCCACCGTGGCAGCACAGGGTTTGCTCCCGGGGTAGGGGGACCTGGGGGACCCCCCTTTGCCCTGGCACCTGCAGCCCCTCCTAGGGCCTGTCACATCCATCTGCCTCCATTTATAATCATGATCAATAGTGTTTTCTTTCTTCACCCCACTCCTGGCAGGACCAACGTATGAGAACACCGGAGACCTCATAAATCACCGGCCAAGCGCGGCAAAGGGACCTGCTGCCATGGTCCGAAGCACCGGGGAGTGGGAAGAGCCGCTCTGTGCCAGTGCGACTCAGTCAAGTCCCCGCAGGGACAGTCGCCCTGGCTGGTGACCCCAGCGGTGGGGGACCACGCCAGCGGTGGGGCAGAGCAGAGAACCTGTGTGCCCCACGCGTGTCCTCTAGCCCCTAGGGAATCCTGCTCCTTGGGCACAGGTAAATAAATAGAGACCTAGACAACTCATTGAGGTGTCCAATCCTCAGTTCAAGCCCTGAAATTTAGGATTTGTTTTCTTCATCAAAGCACATCTCTACTTTGGTGCTTGCAGAGGCGGTTTCAAACCCCCGGTGACGGCTCCTCTGCTCTGCAGCTCCTGCAGCTCCTGCAGCCCGCTCATTCCCATGCTGCAGTTTCAAATACTCTTCTGAAATCCAGGAGCATCGCAGTGCTGTCAGTCCTGCTCCAGAACTCCCCAGCCCATTGACTCCCGACCTTCCTTCCCCAGGAACCCACGCAGCCCTCAGCCCACCCTCTGCCCCAGCTCAAGCACACGCGGCCTCCAGGCACAGCATCCTCCTCCTAACTGTTTTTCTGGCATGGAGGTGGAGCGCGGGCGAGGGAGGGAGGGAGACGGAGACGCTGTCCGGAAGAGAGCGCGGTGCCATGGATAGTGGCTGCACCGACTTTTCTCTTTTCATCTGCTCCATCATTATTGCAGACCCCGGTGCTGCGGAAAAGCCACGCTCAGACCCTGCAATGTCTGTTGTGGGTGCCCCTGCGACCCCAGCTGAGAGTAACCCAGCGATGAGTGCTGACAGGAGGAGCCTGGACTGGCTTGCCCTAAGGGAAGAGCGTGAAGATGGCCTTCAGCAAAAGTGCTGGGCCTGGGGCTCAGGTGGGGCGGCTTTGCTTTCTGCCGTTGGCTCTTTGCAGCATCATTTGAGATGCTTCCCAGGAGCAGTTGGTGGTGGCTCCAGGTCACCCATGTGCATTCCTGCCCTTTGCAAGCCCAGCATCCCGCATGCTTATCCCAGACCTACGCAGCCTTAGGAATCCTGCCCACAAGGTCCTTGTCCCTTGGTTTCCCTCCTCCAACCCGGAGGGTTTGTCCCTTCAGATCACTTACTCTTCACAGCAGTGTCTTGCCTTGCCTGTGACAGCCCCCATGCAAGGGGGTCTGTTAGAGCGCGCAGCCAAGCACTGCAGTCTCAATAACAAATAATCCCAAGGCTGGGAACGTTTTGAGGTGCCAGGCAAACAGCATTCTCCGGAGCAGCCTCACTGAGTTGTTTTCCATCCTTCTGTTCCCTAAGTCTTTCGTTCACATTTACGTCACCTGCTGCATTCACGGCTCCTGCTGCACTTTTACTGCTGCTGCCCCGGCTGGGGAGTCCCTCTGCACACCTAACGTGGGGCTGAGAGGAGGAGGAGGAGGAGGAGGAGGAGGAGGAGGAGGAGGCCATCTCGGCTGCAAGCAGGAGCATCCCGAGTGCCCTGTGCGGGGAGCCTGGCCGGCCGTGCCCTCAGCCCACCTGCCCACCTCCAGCAGTGATGAGGGAGGATTTCAGAGTGTGTTTTATGGCAGCTACTAAAAGTAAATGTGCCATTTCCCTCCCTGGGAAACAGAATGTAAAAAACGAGCTGAATAACAGTGTTTTCTATTTCATCTTCTATGGGGGCAGTGGGAATGAATTATTCAACATGCATGTGGCGATGAGGAGCTGGGCACTGCAGGACCACGGTGACATGAAGCATGAAGGGATGATGGCAGAAGAGCACAGGATCCCCAGTGTCCCCTGGCGTGGTCGGTTGTACCCCATCCCTTTGTGCTGGGTGAGAGCAGGACCCAGCCACAAGCGCTGGAGGCGGCTGCGTGGCCCCAGCTCTGCCTGCAAGCCCAGGCTCGGCTGCCCACCCTCCAGCCACATCCCCCCTCTCGGCTACTCCATCCCTGCCCAAAGCCATTTGATAAAACCACAGCAGCACAGGAACAGCAGGCAGAAAACATCCTTTTGTGCTGCCCCTGTCCCTCACCAAGAAGCAAGCAGATGCATCCCCAGCTGCTGGTTTTCCCTCCGCAGCTTGCCCACAGGACAGAGGTTCCCACCAGCTCGCTCCCGAGGCTGAAGCCGAAACAACGCAGCAAGGCACAGCTCAGCCCAAAGCCGTTTGCAGCCGCAGCACAAACCCCAGCGCTTGCCCTGTGCGTGGAGCTGGAGCTTCAGCCGGCACCTTCCAGGGAAAAAAAAAGGTGCGGAGAGGAGCGGCACGGCAGCTGGGAGAGCGAGCTGGCAGGTGGGGAAGCAAAGGTCTCTGGAAAAACTTTGCACATCTAATTGGTCTCAGTTCAGAGTCCGGCCAGCCAGTCATCAAAAGCCTCCGCAGTTTGGCTTTTTAATGAGAGATTTTCATATATTAACACTTCATTAAGTCTGTAACCAAGTCATTTTTAGGGCAATTTAAAATGCACGTGCCGCATGGCCCTGACTCTCGCCTGGCTTCTTATGACAATAGTTGGTGCAGCCCAACGTAACCCGCTCTGCCTCCGTCACCAGCCGTGGAGAGCTGGGAGCAGAGCCGCGGCGACGGGGAGGGTGGATGTGAGCACGAGGCGAAGCAGATGAGGATGCAGAGAAGAGCTCGGCAGGTTGATCTGGTTGGTGGTTCGAGGTGTCACCGCTCCACGTCCCCCAGCCCCATCAATGCTGGGGGCTGCTCGTGCACAGTGGGAGCTCTGGGAAAATCCCTGCCTCTCCAAAAGGCTCTTTCAGACACTCTTGAGTCGGGTTAAAGGGCCCCGGGAACCAGATGAAGGACAGCTGAGGACTTCACCATGAGCATCGCACGGGACCCCCAGCTCCTGCATTGCTGCAGTGACTTGAGCAGTGCCCCAGCTGCCTGCAGGAACGGGCGCTGCGGAGATCCATGCCCTGCTGGCAAAAGCTGGCTTGTTCCAAAAATTCATGAGATGTTTTTAATTAGAATTTTTGTATTTTAAAATAAATCCCCAAAAGCTAAAACTTACTCAGAAAACAACCATCTGCCATCCTAAAATAATACAAGCTACAGTAAAAACAAGCCATGGAAAAATCCCTGAGTAATGACTGTGTGTACAGTAAAGTACAAGCAGGAAAGCCAAAGACTGAAACAGTGGTTTCTCCTACCTGTGATTTACTACTACTCTTTTTATAAATTAAATATAACTATATGTTAGCCCTTCAGCCTAAAGATGGAGAGATAAGGGTGTGTACAGGCAGGGGCATGCTGCGTCCAAGAAATACTCTCAGGAAATATTGCTCCATTTGCGCTTTTCAACAGTCATTTCAGCTTATTACTGAACACATTGCTGTGGCTTCTTAGAAATCCTTCACCTATGCAGCAATCCTTGGCCTCTCTCCCATTAAAGGATTTCAGTGCACATCAGCAGGGTTATTAAATTAAGCCTCAAAAATTGGAGGGGCATGTTTGCACCATTCAGGGAGAAATAAGGTTAGCAGCAGGTTAAGTGGAAGAGGCAGCGAGGGGGCACCGGAGGTGAGCCCTGTGCTCAAATCAAACCCCGAGGCAGCGGTCCCTTCCCTCGGACAGCTCAAGGAGCATCATCTACCACTTCTTAGGTCCCAAAAAATCTCGTGTCCCCTCTATCCCAGGGGCTGGGGAGTCCTGCACTCTCATCAGAGTATGTCCAGGGAACCCGATGTTTTCCCCGCAGCTGCCTCGTTGCTGCAGCTTTTTCTTGAAAAAAGAATGGTGACAAAAACTGCCTGTAATGTTTCCATCCCCTGCCCTCTCCTGCTGCCTCGGCTCCCAACATGCATGGCACCATCATAGTAAGAAATGTAATTTAGGTGATGGATGGGATCTGCTCAATTCCTGTAATATCCTCATGAAAATTTTAAACAGTGCAGATTACCTTACTATACATAGCTGCCTGGCTTGGGCACCCCGTGTGCTGCAGGGGACCAGCCTGAAAGGCCGGAGGGGTTTTTCGTGCAGGAGTGAAACCAGTCTCTCCTGTAAGAGAACAGAAGGAAAGGAGCTGGGCTGTGCTGGGGCAGGGCTCTCGCACGTTTTCAGGGAGAGGACACCGTCTTGCAGGCCTGAAGCGTGAGGTCAGACAGGGGTTTTGATATCAGTATCCAACCCTTCTCTTACCCCGACTGTAGCATTGGTGTAGCCATCCCAGGAGAGCATTAACCACAGTGAGGGATGGGGGCTGTCATTATTTCTTTGGCTCCCACTCCTCCGCTGCCTGCCGCACAGGGAAACGGAGACACCCGTCCACTTCTCGGGACTCGTACTGTGACGGTGCACAAATGCACATACGAGCTGTATTTTGGCCTCTGCTTCCCCTGACCAGCAATTTCTACCCACTGCTGTGAATCTGATGGCACCGAGTGGCTCTAAATAGGTTTGTCCCCAGGACGCCTGCTTGGCTAGTCAAGGTCTCCGTCTGAAAGGCGAGCCAGCCTTTCCAGGTCATTCTCAGCCATTTGCCAGCTGCAGAGAAGAAACAGGCAGGAAATTAGTCAGCAGTGTATTGGGAATAGATTTTGTGGGAAGAAAAAGGGAGAGCGATGCAATCCATTCCCCACGCAGCTGAGGCTGTTGCAGGAGGCCTGAGCAGAGGCAGGCTGCCCAGCGCAGAGCGTTTGACAGATACTAAAAGAAGAGTCAAATCCCTTTGATTTTTAAATGTCTGGGTCTTGATCCCGTAACGCTGTCTGCACTGCCTGGGAGAAGCCACCCGCACTGAGTGATCTTCATTTACATGTTGTGACAGTGATTTATTCTCTATAAAAGCCATCTCTGCCTTCTCTCTCTGCTGTCTCAGCCGTGCCCCAGTTCCTCTGCCGAAGCCCTGCCCGAGCTCACTTTCACCCTCCTGTGCCTCCTTTGCAACGGGGAAGGGAGCAGTGCCGGCCAATCTTTACAAAAATCCTTGGGATTTATAGCCGTCAGCATCACCAGGTCCTTCATTTCTCCACAAGTGATGTGTGCTGCATAAATATCCTGGAAGATGGGAATACTGGAGCAGCAGAGTCGGTGTTTCTCCCCAGCAGAACTGAGACGTATTCATCCCCTTCCCCATCCCCAGGAGCTGAAGACCACGAGCTGAAGACCACGAGCTCTGGGCTGGTCCTGCCCCAATGCCCCCAACTTTCGGGCTCTGCTGCAGCCTGGATGAGCGCGCATGGACGGACACACGGCTGCCCAGACAGCAGTGCCGTGACCTCGTCTGTGCCACCCACCAGCCCAAGCCCTGGTGATGCCGAGGGCACAGCCAGCACGTGGGAAAGACACCGGCTCAGCAAGGAAGAGAAAGGCAGGGAGGCAGAAGGGAGGAGGCTGCACGCGAGGAGCAGCTTGTCAAAAGTACCCTGGAAGTTTGCTCAAAGCCCATAATGAACGGCCAAGCCCAGGCTCCCGACGAGCGCGTGCTTTGGGGCATGAATGGGTCCCCCTGACGGGTGAAGGACTGGAGCCTCTGAATAAGCTGAAGGTTGCATTACTGGTGCGTTATCGATGAGCCTCCTTGGAAGAGCTGGGACTGCTTCCCTGCCTTGGTGTCTGGGCGCTGCAGCGTAGAAGTGATTGAGTACCCCAAATCCAACCTGTGAGGGAATAACTCTCTTTTAGTTCAGACCCTAAAGAGACTTACTAACTAACTGAGCCTCGGCAGAGGAGTGCAGGCTCCCGAGGAGGTGTCCTGTGTGCCTTGCCCTATTGTGTTATTAAATCCACCCATCTGGTATCTCAGTGCCCAGTGATAGCCCATAGTTTCTTGATTACATTGCTATTACTGGAGACCAGTTTTGCTTGTACTTGGATACTCTGATGGAGGCATGGCTCATAAACACAGCTAGGGATTGCCCTTCGCCAGAGAATTCACATTTTAAATGGGCAAGACAGAGCAAAAATGGAAACTGAGGCACGGAGCTATGAAAGGGGTAACCTAAAACAGCAGCAGTGCTAACTTAGCATCTAAAGCCAATGCCGCTCCTAGGAGCCAGCGTGACCTTCGGGGAGTCTTCCTGCCTTGCTCTGTGCCTTTGCACCTCCGCGCAGGGCAGGAGGTGATGCCCGGCTCCTCACTAGGCTGACAAGCAGAAGAAACACCCCTTCCCCACGAAGAGTGAGGCATCGCTGTCTGCGGCATCTCTGCTGAAGATTTAGACCCCAAACTTTCCTCTGAGTTGGTAAATCTCCTGCTCTCACTGCCCATAATCTCCCTGCTGATTACTCCAGCCCGGCGCTGCCGCTGAGAAGTGAACGGAGCAGGTTTAAGCAGACGGTGACTGCAGCCCTACCCATTTAATCAGATTGTTTTGACCAGATTTGCTTTTTAAAGCCTCAGAAGTTCAGTGGGGCTTTTTTACGTTGAACCTCTCCCCGCGTACATGCTGAATTGTTTCTGGCCAACTGAAAACCTTCTGCTACATGAAGCAATTTTCTCTTAGAGAAGCTTTTGCAGGGGAAAGCATGGCTCATCGGTAAAATCAAGCCAATGGGATTGTAGCTATTGATTTTTTCCTACTCCTACCACTATTTGGCTGCCTAGAAAACATTGCTGTAGCAAATGATAGTCACTTTGGGGCAGCCTTGTAACTGCAGGAGCTCAGCAGACAGTTTACCTGGATGCAACCTCATTGTCCTACCAGCAAATTTTTCAAAAAATTGAAAGCAACTATTTAAAATCTGTGTACAGACACCACAAAAGAGCCTACTAGCCACGCGCAGGCCTATGCTCTGTTTGATGCTGTACAGGTCAAGAACGATGAAGCATCCCCTTCCCCATGGTTTTTAAACAAGAGGTAGACAAACACAGCCAGTCCAGGGAGTCAGGAGTATAATCCCCAGGGTCGCATCGGTATGGCCAGGAAGAAATGCAATTGCGATGCAGGCAGACAGGGTTGAGCTTGCTTTAACCTGGAGTGCTCTGGGCTCGGGCACAGGATCAGCTGAGAGGGGCTTCATAAGTGCCAGGGTCAGCTCTCCCACAGGAACGGCTCGAGAACACGCTCCATGACCCACCCGGGCAATGCAAAATGGGCTAAGGCACACGGAGAGAGGGCACAAATGCACATTAAGTGCCCCGTGTCACATCTGCCAGGAGCCGAAGTGTTCTGATGGGCAGCCTTGCAAAGCGTTGCACCTTGATCTCGGCTCTGAACCGCCCGGTCCTGCCGGGAAACAGCTCCTGCCTGCTGGTGCTGAAACCCAGAAGGTATCGGCTTCAGACATCTGCTCTCTGCTGGGTTTCGTTATTTCTTCCTACATGCTCCTCAGTGGTGGCACGTGCGGCAGCAGTGCGGCAGCCTAGCCGGTGCTGCCGTTCCCTCCGCCGGCGGCTCGCACCACGCCAGCCCTGCCTGCCTGGCACACCGGTGAGTCAAGAGGTTTTGAGCAGGGATCACTGGAAGGAAAGCGGGGAACAGCAACGTCCCAAAACACCAGCTCCCTCCTGTAGCATTCCTCATAGCGAAGCCACACGCTCTCCCCAGCCGGAGCATTTGGCACGGGATGCCCAACGAGCGCAGCACCTAACGATGCTGCGCCGAACTAATGGGGAGAGCGGCTTTTGGAGGGCTGGTTTGGAGCCGGGTGGTGCTGCCAAATCGGTGCCGGGCTGCGGTGACCTTCTTTGGAAACCCCCTGGTAAACAGATGGGAGTAAAATTATGTTGGCAGCATAGAATGGTTTAAAGATACCACTTTCAAATTTTGTCTCCGGCCCAAAGAGATGACTACCGCAAGCGACAGAGCTGCCAGGATTTGAGGTCAATGCAGGGTAAGCAACAACAGAATAAGGCCCAGAAATCTTCCGCCCTGGGAATCGGGTTTCTTGGGAACCCCTCCCCAGTGCTGGGCTGTCTCGAAGCATCCCAGACCCTCCTCTGCCCCCCCTCATCAGCGCGACAGCCACCTCGCCGGGATCGGACTCCTTCCAGCATCTGCTGAGGCTCAGCGTCTGGTAGCTAATTAGCTCCACAGCAAGCTGGCGTTAGGAGGCCCCATCAACATTATCTCATTTATAAATGGGAAACGGCTGCCCCCTTCTTTGCATACAGAGCTAATTTTAAAATGCATTAACCCCTCCCTGCAAGGCTGCCGGGGGGTGAGGGGGGGTCTGCCATGTAACCGCAGGTGTTGCAGGGCTGGGTTAGGCTCATACCTGTCAAGCGTCTCCGAGAGCTTTCCCGTTTCGGTGCAGCACATCACTGCCTGGATCCGTGCGGGCTGCGGTGGGATGCACAGCGGCTGGGTGGGGGAACAGAGAGGAATCCTTGAACCTTCACCAGCTCTGTGTCCTCAAAGGAGGGTTACAAAGCAGAGGACATTTTCAAGGTGACTGTTTCTGGCCCTTAAAAACATCTCCATATTGTGGCGCTGGTGTAGAGAGACCCTTTGGGTGAGAATTATCCAGGGCGAGGGCACTGGCTTCCCGAGGAAGATGGATAATGAATTTTGCAGCTGGTTCAGAGGAGAAGTGACTGACCCTGCACCAAAGCTGTCCTGGAGTTAACTCCAATGGACCCCGCGCAGCCGAGAGAGCAGCAGCAGAGGCACGGCACGAGCTGCAGCAAGCCATCCGTCACTGTCACCAGCAATTTGTCCTACGTCTCGGAGCTGTCGCAGACCTCATCGGCTCCTGCAGCTCGCCAGCCCGCATGCTGCTGGTACCTGCCAAGCAGAAAGGACATCAGGAGTAAGCCTGCCATCGCCTTCCAGGGCACATTACGGATTCCCCAGAAGGGCAAAGCTCCAGGTTTTCTTTGCACACCTTGGCATCATGGCTGATTTTGCCTTAGTTTGGGATCTGCTGCCCACAGAGACGGAAATCTCTCCTGCGGTGCTTCGCCCTGCACCGAGCCCACCTGCAGGAGGGATGGAGCCGGCTGGATGCACAGTGCTGTGAGCATCCTTGGAGCTGCCTGGATGGAAACTTTGCGACCAGGCGCCAGCTGGAGAAGGCTTGAGCCGCTCAGACATCCTCCTCTGGGAAGTCAGCATCTCCCGGATGACAGGGAAGGTGAGATGTGCAGAGGAGGTGGCTGGAGCGTGGCGCTTTCCCTCCTAAAAGGAAGGGAATTGATTGTTGTCACACTGCAGCTCAGCTGGAAGCTTCACCAGCCTCCTCAGCGCCTGATTTTCTGTACCCCATGCTTACAGCAGAGAGAAATTGGCTTCATCATACAGTTTATATCCACCACCCTCAGTGGTTGGTCCGGTTTAAGGCACCTGAAGACTATTACAGCCCTGCAATGAGCTGCATAAAACAAGCTCCTGGACTGTCCTTCTGGGCTGGGAGCTTGTTCCTGCTCCGCCTTGCAGGAGCCAGCTGGGAGCGAGCAGCGCTGCAGGGGCACACGCTGCCAGGAGGCTCGGCACGAGGCACCGCGGAGCCGAGGGATGCGGCGAGAGCCAGGACGAGCCCGATGCACGGCCTGGCCAAGGCACGGCGCAGCCCTGGGTGCAGTGCACCCACGAACCGCTCCAGGCGGGAGCGATGGGAACGCACCTCGGCTGCTTTCCAGAAACGGGCGAGATGGAGTTTGGATCCCATGCGGGGAAATTCGGCAGCTTGCCGGTGCCGTGATTAACATTCAGGAGCTGAGGCAGCAGTAGTGAGCTCGGGTTATTCCTAACACATAAACACCATCTGTGCCCTCGGAGCGGGCCCAGCGCCTCTCGCAGCGGCACAGGTTGCGGCCCCCGCTCAGAGGAGCTCACGGCATGGGTGATGCCCTTGAAATCCTGCCCTGCCACCCCTGGGTCAGCTCAGAGGTGGGGACGGATGCTGCCGTGCTGCAGAGAAACCAGCTGGATAATGGAGAGAAGCAGGGAGTGAAAGGAGGGGAAGGAGGGAGCTGGGAGCCCATCAGCCCCTGGAGATGCTGTCACAGGGTCCAGTGTGCTGGACCGTGCCGGGCACTGGTTGCTCCTTCATCATCAGCATCGCAGGGGCTGCTCAGGCTTAGCTGAAAGGCTTTGGCATTGGTGTCCAGCCTGAGAAAGTTCATTTTTACATCCCGTTTGAGGTATTCTCCCAGCTTGACAAAGGGACTTTTTTTTGGGGAAAAAAAAAGTTTATATATATATATAGGGAATATTGGAAATATCAGATAGGACAAATTTTTCCATTTCTTTCCCATTTATCACCCTGAAGAAGATTAAAGCTTGTGGCCTCCTTAGCCCACATTCACATGCCAGGATCTCTTTCTTGGGTTTTTTTTTCTCTCCTCTAACCTAGTTACATTCCCATAAATGTAGTCTGGCCTCGAGGTATTAAAGATGTAGTGAGTGGCAACGCAGCCCGCAAACTCCCAGCTCAGCTGCGGGGCTGCCAGCAGCGTGCAGAGCCTCAAGGAGCAACGGCCGGGCTGGGCTTCGAGAGGAGCCTGGTTCACGGAGGGCAGCGGGGATGCCGGGATTTACTCATACCTGCCATGGGAAATGCCAGAGAGGGGTGGGATATTTTATATGAATGCCTGCAAACAGAAAATGAAATGCAAAAACGATTTGCAGAATCAAGAAATTAGGGATGGGGAAAGGAAAGACTTGAGAGTGGATGGAGGTGGCGGGGATCGCTGTCCCGGGGCTGGCTTCGGCAGAGCCCTGCAGGCGAGCCTCTGCACACCTTAATTAAATTAGGGCTCTTTATAAAGTAAGAACCAACTTTCTGCCCAGTCACTCATAGTTTATTCATGCATCGCTCATTATTTTTGAAATCCCTCTGTTTTTCCCCCCTCAAAAGGTGCTCTTCTTTAAATCTTAATTATCACCTAAACTCCGGATCCCGGCTGGTGTTTCATTCCTTGTAGCGAGGCCGCTTGAACTCTGCCATCGACGCCTTCAGAGGCTTTGGTATTGCACTGAACTTCTTCCATCACCATTAGCATATGCAGTAATTTATACAGTGATTTTTAATTGACTACTCAGACCTCAGGGTCACATATGGAAATCGAACAATACCAGGAGCGGCTTCAGCTACTTAAATGCCTGGGAGCGGGCGCAGACGCGCACGCCAGCACAGAACTGCGGGTGAGCAGAGGGTCGAGCTCGACCCAAGGAAGATGCTGATGGCTTTAGGAAGGAGAAAGGTGCCCGTGCGGGTCAGGAGGGACCTCGCTGCCCACGATGGGGCAGCTCCCGGCCAAGAAGGTGGAAGAGGAGAGAGCGACCATCTCCAGCTGCACTGGGGAAACTGAGGCAAGGAAGCAACTTAAAACAGCTTAACAGGATGCCTGGTCGTGGCTGTTATATTTTTCTCTAAAGTCCCCCAAGTGCTGGGTGTGTTTTGTTTTTGTGGTGTGTTTAGCACCATTCAGGGAAATGTGAAAATAATAATAACTATTAAAGATAATAATATGCAATGATCTGATGACTCACGGGTTAATTCTCACTCACAAGCAGACAATTATTCCCAGAATGTAAAACATTTTAACAATATTAATGGTGAAAAAGAAATGGTGGCTCTTTTGTCGGGATTTTTTTTTTTTTAAGTTCCATTAATTCTTTGTTCAATTGATGCATATTCAAAATGGTATAAGTGGGGCCCTCACTGTTTCAATTAGCATTAATGCACAATTATTTTTCTCCATATTTATGCTGCTCTTGCAGGGCACGGATTTTGGTTGTTATTTTTTTTTTACATTTGTATGTTAATTCAGCATTTAAAATATCCTTCTCCCCAAACTGTTTGCATGGTGATAACGTATAATGAGCGGGAGAGAGATTTATGGCTAAAACACTAGAGGAAGAAAAGGGCTGCCTATCAAAGAAGGAGATAAATCCTGGCTTTTACCAGATCATAAGATATAATTGCGTCTAACGTGGAGATTGCACAGAATCAATTCATTCCTCAGCGCTGTTTACTGCCGGGAATTTGCAGCAAATAAGCCAGCCTTAAAAATGACTCGACCCTGCGGTGCCGTGGCTTTTCCTCGCCGTGCTGCGGCTGGAATACCTGCCCTGCGTCACGGGCTCTCCCTGCCTGCCCTGCCTGCTGCCCGAGGGGCTCGCCCGCGTCCGGCACCCGCAGGCTCTGCGCTGGGCAATACCTGCAGGCGAGACGCGTGGTGGGGACAAACTGGTTGCAGAATAGCTCCTTGGGAGCTTGGGGGTTTGGGACACCTCTGCACGTTGAAATGGAAATGGGGCAGATCTCCGTGCGCAGTTATTTTGCCTGGAGGAGATGCTAAATTTTGAAGTGCTGGTAGTCACCTCCCTCCCACGCAGCGGGGCGAGTGGGAGAGATGGAAACAAGCTTCCCCCATCCCTTATCTTTAGAGGTGCAAAACTTTGATTTTTAAATACTTCCTTTTTTCTTTATTCTTTTTTAATACTTCTTTTTTAGTACTTCCTTTTTTCTTTATTCTTTTTTAATACTTCTTTTTTCTTTATTCCTTTTTAACACTTCTTTTTTAGTACTTCCTTTTTTCTTTATTCTTTTTTTATACTTCTTTTTTTCTTTATTCTTATTAAATACTGCTTTCTTTTTAAAATGCTTCTTTCTTCGTTAGCCTTTTGCAGCACCCCAATCTAACGACACTGAGGTACAGAGGAGGGAAAGGTCCTTCCGTGCCTCGGCAGCAGAGCCAGGCGTCCAGCCCTTGGTCCGCAGCAGGGAACCAGCGCAGAGCGAGGGGCTGGTGCAGGATCCCACCCGCAGCCCCGCACCTTTTGCCACGAGGCCGCCCGGGCTTGCGGCGCTGACAAACGTCCTCCTGTTCCCTTCCCGTCACCTGCTAAAGAAACCTTTTTCTGTTTTGAGAAGAGACAGAGAAGGGCTCTGGGGAGCGGCGCAGGCGAACGCTGCGGATCAATCTTCCCATGGCCCTTTGGCAGCGGCACTGGCCGGGCAGGGAGGGAGCTGAGCCCAATCGATGCTCGTTAGCGATGCTTTAAAAGGAAAATAGTTTACAGCTTCCACTTGGGGAGGGGGATGAGCCTGCTGCTCTCTTGTCTAGAGGTGGAAAAGGGGCCATGTTAGCGATGGGGAAAAGCTTGTGCTAGTAGGGCTGCAGCCAAGAGATGAGCTGCTGCTGGCGTCTGAGGTCCATGTGCTGTCCCCCTTGGCAGGAAGGCTGGTGCAGGCAGCGCAGGCAGCAGGTAACGTCTGCCTCAACCTCACCTTGAGGTCTGCCGGAGAGGGGCTGGGATCTGCTCCCTGCTGGCTGCCAGTCACTCACCTCTCCTCTCCTTTCTGCTCCAGAGAAGCAGGGGTTTGCGAACCATCGGGCCGTTTCCCCAGGGTGAGTGCCCGGGGCTGTTCCCACGGAAGGGCTGCGCAGCAACCCTGCGGCCGACCAGTGTGCGGGTCTCGGCCAGCCCGTCGCTGGGCTTAGAGATGCTCCAGCCTCAGCCTCTCCTCCCCTGCTGAGCCCACCCCAGCGCCCAGCAAGGGTCAGGAATGGGGCAAAGCGGGTAGGGTCACTGAGGGGTCTGGTTTATTCCCCAATTTAGGGGCTGAACTGGCTGCAGAATTCCCTGAACCGAGCCAAAAAAGCAAGCAAGAAAAACCCTCCCTTTCCCACCTAGCTCCATAAATCACGCGTTGATTCAGGGCCCTCTCAGCTACGAGCTGGCGGCTGGGAAAGCCTGACCTGTAATAAAGGCAGAGGCAGTGATACCTCTCCCTGTGGAACAGGTTTATGGAGGCATGTGCTGGGGAGGGGGATGTCTGGGTGGCCTGGTTCCTTTGGGGGACCTCCCAGAGATCCGAGACCCTCTGGGCGGTACTGGGGACATCAGCTGGAACCTTACCTGCCTCACCAAAAGCGTCACAAAATCTGCTCAAGGAGCTGATTCTCTGCATGCACCTTAATTCCCTGCGAGCCACACATTGCCTCCAGTTTAGGTTGCATTTTAATTGCTGTTCCGGGTCCCTCACAGTTAATTCCTGTTTGCACACCAGGGAGAGAAAGCGGCTCTGCCGTAGGTACAAACCTCAGCTCGCTATTGATGGTGCTGCCGTAATTAGCACCACTAAAATATTTCTGTTGGACGCCAGTTCGCCTCAGCTGCTGCGCGGCTCTGAGTAAGTAAAAGAATCCAACTGGGCAGCTGTTCTCCGGGTCTCAAAGCTGGAGAAAAGGAGGAAAGGGGGAAAAACCGAGTGGCAGCATCTGCGTGTGGCTGGGGTTCCTCCTGACAAGCTGCGGCTGGGACTAATGAAAGGGAAATAATTACCAAATTGTACCTTTCTGCAGATACTTAGGGCTGGTGAATAACGGGGTAAATGGAGCAGGTAATGCCCCATCCTCCCCGCCCGGGTACCGAGTCTGGCTCCGGCAGCTCTGGCTCTCTACGGCCTCTGGTTCTGGCAAGGGTGGGTGAAAAGCAGAGCCAGGATTCCCAAAGGAAGGTGCCAACACTCAGATTCACCGCAGAAATGCTGAGTCCTGATCCTGCACTTGGCCTTGGGCCAAACCTTTGCCTAACCTCAGAGAGGGCTCGGGCAGCCGGTGAGGAGACGGAGGATTTAAGACCTAATTTCCCATTAAATACGTACAAGCTAAGAGGGCCAAGGGGATTTCTAATGCCAAAGAATATCTGCAACAGCGAGATGAATAGTTAGGGACAAAGATATTTATAGATTCATTTATTTTGGCTCCTTTTAAGAGTTTCAGAGGCATCCTTTTGTCCACTATGAGCTGGTTTCTGTCAAAAGCAAAAAGCTCAAGCAGGGCAGTCATGAGAGCAGAGCTGAGAGAGAAACGGGGTGTGCTGGGGGAGCCCAGGGTGTCCTGGACCGCTCTCCTGGGGCTCAGGGAACATTATTTAAACTGCGGTGCATGAACCAGGACTGAAAGAAGCACCAAGACAGACCCTGGGGTGCAAACACTGAGGTTTTCACCCCAACCTCCAGACTGTGGTCCCAGCAACCAAAGTTTGCCCTCTAGTTGCTGATTTTCTCTTCCCAGGAGCCAGGCGATGACATTACTCCTTGGGGCAAACAGCAGGAGCTTGTGGCTTGAGCTCTGAAGAGCTTGAGGTTCAAGCCTCATCCTTAGCTCATTAAAGTCCCTGAAGCAGAAGAGATTTAAATTTTGAGGCCCTACAGTTTCAGGCTCACAGGGAGGTGTGTATTAATGCTTCCCTTATTCCCTAACCTGCCATTATAAGCCCCATCAGCTCAGCCTGATTTCCTTGCACCTTGTGTTATGATGGGGAGTAAAATATACCCTAGAGAGAGCGTGGGCAGTGCTGGGGACACTGCACCAGGGCAAGTCACCGGCCCAGCCGCACGCACGGGGGATACACAGCTTGGTTTGAAAGCAAACATGAAAATACAGCAATTTTAGGAAGTAGTTCTTTGTTTAATAAGTTAAAAATGCAGTTGTGAGTGTTCTTCTGGTTCTGAATTCTGTCGAACATCTCCCATCCCTTGGGAAAGATCCCGACGACAAGGGCTCACGTGCCTGCCACACGGGCTCCTAATTTCATAGTTCAGTGTATTAGAAAATAGGAGGAGGATTTGTAAAGAGAAGGAAATAGTTTAAAACACCTCACAGCTCTTTATGGCTGAGCAGACCTGGGTCCTGAATCGCAGCAGACGTGGGAGTGTGAAGTACGTGCAGAGATATATGCCACGGATGCATTTATTTTAGGATACGCTTAGCATTAATGTGCACAAATATGTTTGGGGGCTGAATATAATTGTAATATTCGTGGGGAAAGCTGTGTTTTCCTCACCAGGAGGCACAGACCCCACTCCACAGGGCACCGTTAATTTGGGAAGGGGGTTACCATCCCCACAGCCCCCATTCCTGGGTGCAGATCTGCACATCGCATGTGCGCGCACACGTACCGTGTCAGCCTTACGCCGCCTGATGCTGATGATGCCAAACTGTTGCTATTTGATGCCTTTTCAAACAAGGCTGCCCTGCATTTGCTAACATCAGCGTTCCTCATCATCGCCCGGACCCTGCCCAAATCCCTCTTTGGCTGTGACAGCTACGAGGCAGCGCACAGCCCCCCCCGATTTGCTGAGCTCCTGAACCGTCGTATAAACCGTCGTGTTTCCCTGCACATCAAGCATCTTCCACTCAGAGGTTACCCTCTTTTGTTCTGTGTTTTTAACAGCACCTACAGAAACAGGATCCAAGACACGGTGCTCATCCTTGCCACATAATAACGCACAGCCTGCAAATACCAATCCATATTCATTTCTATTCATGCATATGGATATAGAAGCAGATATGTACTAAATGCATGCAGGGATATATATAGGAGTTGCTCTGCATGTTTCCCAGGGACCTGTAGGCTTGTGTGAGTGCACAGCTGAGAAAAGTTGCTGCAGACACAGGTGCACATTTGCAAAGATGTGCATACCTATATACGTACATGCACATTTTTAATGTCTAAAGGGACTTGAGGCTTCCAGCCCTTGCACAGACAATGTTCCGACATTCTGGGCTACTTTTGTAAGAGGAAGATGCTAAGAAATGATGCTCCTCACCAAAGTCCACCGAAAATCCCGCGGCTTTAGGAAACAACCATTCGTTTTCTGCCTCGCTCTCTGAGTGTTGGGATTTCGCAGGTACCTGAAGGAGTGGAGTGAGCAGGTGGGGAAAGATAAAGTAGAGCAAGATCAATACAGAGCAGTCGGAGCGATTCACAAACTTAAGAATGGACTCTGCACCTCTCTCGTTTTGTAGATTTTTCTGACAAGCCATACACTAAAAAGGAGATGGGTATTTCCCACCCGTTCAGCAACCTGCTACGAGTGATATCAAAATAGCACCCAAAGGGCTTTGGCTCAGACAGTCGTGTCTCACCAGGGAAGGGGAATGGGGAGCAGAGGCTGCCAAATGCCTCCTGCAACGGGCATCTCGGGACAGGCTGGAGCCCTCTGCAGCAGCAGGCAGGGATGTCGGTCTGCTGCAAGTGCCTGTGTATCCCGAGTGCTACTATTTCTCCTAAAAAGCAGAGGTGCTGAGACAGCCCTGCCATCTCCATACCGATGCCCGAGGAAAGCCGGGCGATACGAGGGATATTTAGCTCAAAGCCAAGAGGCTGGAGGGGAGGCAGGAGACCTAAAGGGCCACTGCAAAGACCCGAAGGAGCTGCTGTTCCCCATCCCCGTGCCGGATGGGAGAAATCACACCAAAGGTACGTCAGGGAGGATAGTAACCCTTCTGACTGAGGGGAGAGTGAAGCTGCTCTGAAGACTTCCCCGGGCACCCAGACGGCGTCTCAGGGCTTGTCTACACAGCAACAAACAGGACGGTGCACCTAGAAGAAACCGTGCGATTTTAAAGGGGATGAATTCAGCTTGGGTTTAGGCTGGAAGCGAGGGGAAGCGAAGAGAAACAGAGCCACATTCTGCAAAGGAATTCCGCCCATTTAACCGACCCTCGTCAAGCCTGATGGAGATGAAGCGTGCGAGCGCAGTGCGCGCAGTCCCCACGCGTGGCCGCTCCGCCCCCGCTCGCCCCGGCCCACCCGCGGCGGCTCGGCCGCATCCGCGGGGCTCTGCCCCCCCCTAGTGTCGGAGCGAGGGGGGAGGGGGGAGGCGGGGGAGAGGAGCGGCCCGGGGCAGGCCGGGCTGCCGGCAGCGGCGAGGATGCTGCAGGCTTCATCCCTCTCAGCTCTGTGTCCCCTGCAGCATCGGGAATAGAGGGGGGGGGGGTTTGCTTGATCTGTGTTTGCAATGTTTGAGAGCTGGGGGGGGAGGGAGGAAGAGCAAGCAAGCTAGAAAACTCTTGCAAACTGAAAATAATCCTGTTTCTCCTCTTCCAGACTAGTATCATTCCCACCCAGCCCTGGAAGGAAGCCGGTAGATGAGTTTCCTGCAGTGGTGATACCGTCCCTTGGTACCGAGTATGTGCAACACTGGGTGGCAAAGCAGCGTGGCCGAGAGCCGGATCAGCACGGCACAAACTCATTGCTGAGCTACCCTGAGCAGACAATAAGAAATTTAGTCCAGTTTTCCGCAGCTTGCAGGAGGACGGATGATACCTGATCTAGCATAAAGCTGTCATACAGACATAGCCTGTCAAAACCGCCTGAGCAAATATGAACTGGCAGAGTGAATTTATACTGGATCAGTGTGTTATGTCGTATAGCCACAGAGGCTTTTTATCTGGTGCTAGAAGCCCTGAAGCTGGATTTACAGTGCCATGAAACCCTGTGCCTGCTCTCTAGAGATAGGGAGTGAGTTTATCCCAGGAGGAGCAGAGCACCTTTCAATCCATCTTTATGGAAAGATGGATTTTTATGGGAAGTATTATATTTCTCCTTTCTTATTATGCTGTTGACACAGTTTGTTTCGATTTTGACTTGCCTCACCCACACCAACGCGCAGCGGTGCAGACACAGGCACTACAAGCGCTGAGTTTGCACCAGTATTTATGTACATGCAAATCTCTTCACGTTGAGGCAAGCCATCAAAATCCGTCTCCATCTTGAGCCAAATCTGCCTCCATCTTGAGCCAAATCCTTAGAAGAAAATTACTCTTACACATCCCAGAGTCCCCCAAGCACCTCTGACAGTTGTGTGTCTGAAATACGGGCTTTACACCTGACACATCCAAGATTTAATGCAATGCAGGCAGTAAATAAATAACTAAGGCAGAGGGAATGGGAGTTAATGTAAAATGTTAGTGTTTCTCAAGCTACAAAGGGAAAAATATTGACTTGAAATAAGCAAGAGAGATACAGGGCTGGGCTTGGAAGAAAAGCTGGCTGAACAGTGGGCAGAGATGATCTGGTGCCTTTGAAGATGCTCTCTCTGCGATAGAAGTTCAGCAACCTGCAGGAACGCAGTGATCAGCCCAGAGGTGATGGAGAAATGGGCCGATGGAGCGATGAGCCGCCACCAGCGGACAGAGAAGGATAAACGAGGAGAGGCAGCTATTAGTTTGGACTTCCCTAATATTTTGTACCAATAATCTTGACCACTGAAATCAAACTTTTTGCAGTGTCCCTGGGTACTCGTTACTCCCTCCGCCAGCACACACACACACACACACACACACACCCCTCCCAGCACAGCCTCTAGCAGACCCTGGGGTTTCAAAGTGACCCCCTGGGGCACACAGGCACAGAGAAGGAAGAAATGAGAAAATCAGATATGATTGAAAGCCCTGGGAGAATCTAGGTTGTTCGTGCAGAACTAATCCATCAGGAAAAACAAAGCTAAAGCATCCTTCTCTTTAATGGGAGAATCTACGGGAGCTTCCAACAGCCCGTGAACTCCAGAGCAGCCACAAAGGCTGCAAGCAGGACCAAGCCCCTGGATGCTGCAGGAGAGGAACCATCGTTAAGTGCCCCTGGTCCTTTCATTTTTCAGCAGCCGGCAGGACGCTGGCAAGCACCGGGCTGGGGCAGCAGAGCTCCAGCTTAGGAATTTGTTGCTTCCAAGGATATTTCCAGGGTGGACTCGGGGTCTCGGCGGGCTGCAGCAAGTCCCTGGGTGTATCCGCAGCAGGGTGCTGGCTCCGGGGAGCTGCTCCCACTCCGTCAGCAGGCGCTGCCGCTGCAGCTTGCTTTAACAACGTAATGGGGAGCATTTCTCCCAGCAGACAGAGACCAGGGCAGCAGGTTTAGCAAGCAGCAACAGGGGCCTCCTTGCACGATTAAAGCTGTGGGACCTTGTTTTCAACATAAGCAGGGAACATGGGGTTTCTTGGTGCTTCGAGAGTTACTGTTGCAGAGAGAGAAAAAGTGGAATTGCTGGCACTATTTGCAGCTTGAGCGGTTTTTCTCTTGCAAATCATAATTACCCTCATTAAATCCATCTCCACAGGAATGGAGACACAGGATTAATAATACACACGAAAAGATTCGAGCACAGATTCAGGGCCTCATAAAGCCCAGACAATGGCAGGGCCCTGATGCGAAGGAGGATTAGGGTCGTCAGCAGAGCACAGAACAGCCTTTAAGAGGACTCCTACTGCCCCGAGTCCTTCCAGGAGAATGAGAGGCAAAGCCGCTGCCTACGGACCGAGCTGCTCGTTCTCCTCCCTAATCCCACCACTGTGCAGGAAAACCTGAGGGCAGCGGTTTGCCTTTCGCAAGGAGCCGGGGGAGGCTGCATCTCTGTTGGGATGTGTTTCGGTCCCCAACACCCAGCTGTTTTTCCTCCCAGGGCTGCCAGCCCGAGGCTGCTGCCTGCCTGCCTGCGTGCCACGGGAAAGGGGCTCTCCCATTGCACCCCTATGATTATTGCACCCCTATTATTATTATTGCACCCCTATTATTGCTCACCTACTCTTGCACCTGCAGTAAACCTGTGGCTGTCACCTGCAAAGCTCCTGCAGGGAGATTTTAGTGGAAGCTGTTTCCAAAACCCTGGTAAACAGGTCTCTAATAACTTCCCAACACACTCTTAACAGACAGTAATTCCATTTTTAAACTGCAATCAAATCCTTTAGTTCAGACAGCAATTTGAAGTGTGACTGGTAAATACAGAGATTCTTTGAGGCATCGGACCTCTGAGGCTTGAGCTGCTTACAGCTGCTGTTCGTCGCTTTGAAATGTAATGACCATTTCATCTGATAGTCCTGCGTTGCCGTAACACCCTCTCTCTGCCCATAGCTGCTCTCAACCGCTGGCATCCCCTTCCCCGGAGAAAAGTCACCTTCCCAACCGCGGCGCTGGCCGGCACGGCACGGCGATGGCCCCAAGGCTCCAGCACAGCTCGAGGCTGCAGAAAGCGCCGGTCTGTGGGATGCAGAGGGCCACCACAGCTTGTCCTTCCCCAGCAGAAGGGCAGGATGAGAAGCAAGAGAAAGATTTACTAGTGAGGAGGATCTGGAAATCTGGGTGTGTTTGGGATGGAAATACATTCTGAAGGACAACAGAGGCTGTCCAGCAGTGAGGGACATTAAAAGGGTGTTGTATTAACTGTGCAGTCATTAGCTGTCTGTCCATCAAAGCTATTTCTAAACCAGTCCTCACTGGGGGACTTAAACACTGGCATGTAGGTAGCAAAGGATGCCCGGCCGTGGCTACCCGAGCTCAGCCAGGTTTCTGCATCCGATGGGCGATGCCTCCTGATTTATTGCAGAGCGCAGCAAGGCTGCTGTGGGTCCCACCGCCTGATATTGCCCCAGGCCTCACCTTGGAGCAGTAGCTGTGTAAGATGTAGGCAACGCCTTTACTTCTTGGTTTTAGAAATGAGTTTCTTTTGGAAAACATACTGAGGGAAATGAAAGCTGACACGACCTTGATGGAATTATTAAGGCTATTGATCAGGCTGGAAGCTTGGCGTTGTTAATTCCATCAATAAGAAATATGATATTGCAACAGTCAGGCCCGATGATTGATGGCTTGTCTATGGGTTTAATAACACTTTGCCTCTCTACAGCACCCTTCATTTGTGGATCTCAAAGTGCTTCGGAAACATTAAGGAATGGGTGCTTACAGTCGTCACGAGGTGATGTGCCCAGCACCAGTCCAAAGGATGTTGATGGATCTGCTCCCATGGGCACTGCTCCTGCTGGAGACCAGACCGAGAGGCAGTTAAAAGCTGCTTTTGCCTCTTATAAGCTGGTCACTAGTGAGAATTGTTCCCATTTAATGAAAATCCTCTTTTGTTGGTGTAATTCACGGTTGTACCCATTGTGTTGATTGCTGGCTTGTACAGCACGTGTGGCTGGAGCAAAGCCAGCGCCTGGCCTTGAGTCCTCTGCAAGCGTGACACCACCGACAACATCTCTGCAGGAGCTTTTGGTGGAGACGGACTTCAAAGAAGCAAAATCTGATTCTGCCAAGTGCCTGTATCAAAAGCTCAGGTCCAACCATCTTTGCATGTGACGGATGGGAGCCGCCCCACACAAATCCCACCCCAGATTCAGTCACCCCAGGTCTCAAAGGGCTCAAGGAGCACGGAGAGCCCTTGCTCACTGGCATGGCAAGGAGAGATTTGGGCACAGAGGATAAAGCAGCAGCAGCACCCAGCCCAGGACCCCGGTCGCTCCTGGCCGGGCAGCATTGCTCCCCTCAAAGTGTTTCCCGAGCCCAGCCAGGCTCAATCCTACCCTCTTCCCCCTGTCCTCACCTCTATGTCCCCACTCCCCTCACCAAAATTCACTGCCTGGGCATACAAGCTGCAGGATGCCCCTCCAGCCCGGCCAAAATTGCCTGCGACCCGAAGCCACACAATATAGTGCTGGTGGTGAAGAGAGATGAGAAATTTAGAGCTATAATTAACTCCTGCAAAGAGACATTTTGGTTTCATTTCAGGCTGCGATCCGGAGGATACCTGAACATGACAGGCACCTGGCTAAATTGCCTGGGACCTTGTTTATTCAAGGCCCAGAATCACACTGCACAGTTTGTTGTATTGATTTGCTCATGTTGAACACGACTCTATAAACAACAAATCTGCCGGGGATTTTCTCTCCTTTTCCTGCAAGACAGGAAATAAAGGGCAAAAGAGAAAGGACGGGAAGGAGCAGGCACAGAAAAGGCATTTTCAGCGGACCATAAAAATGGATCTGACACCAGGCTGCCTCCTGACGGGACCAAAGTTATTGCGATGGAAATCATCTTTTAAGAGAAATGCAAACACCGCTCAGGAGCCAGAGCTGTAACCGGGGTCACCCAGCACGGCCCCAGGGCTCCCGCGCCTCCCACGAGCCGCACCCCAGCCCAACCGGGGCCGTTTCACTTTTTCCTCTACTTTTCTCCATTTATCACCTTTATCGTACTTCTGAGTCCCAGAAGACAGATTCTGCCCTGAGTTACGCTGGAGTAAATCCAGCAGGAGCCGGGGAAGGCAGCGGCCCCAGCCCCAGCGTCATCCCCTGGCTTTGCAGCCCCACGGCAGCGACATGGGGGCTCTGCCCCACACGGGTGGGAGGGCGGCAGGGTGAGACCCTGCTCCATGCCCCAGGTGATGCAGGTCTGAACAGACACAGTTTTCCCCGTCGCAGCGAGGCGAGAGCCGGCACCGCAGCCGTGTCTCCGAGGATTTTTCCCTGTGCCGTTGCAAGCCCTCATCCCGCAGCATCACGGTGCAGCAGGCAGGGCCACAGGGATGGGCAAGCGTCCTCATCCGTGCACCGCTGGGCTCCGTGGGAGGAGAAGCACGGGAAGGGGCTGAGTGGGCCCATACCCCGCAATTTGCATTCGCCCAGCAGCAGGCTGTTTACCCAGACTGCGCTTCCATAAATAGAGGGCTCTGCAGCCCATACGTCTGGATATAAAAATATGTATGTTCTGCATAAGGGGATTAAATGTTTATGAGCCATTATAAATTCGTGCTTTTCATATTTTATTCATAGATCCTTTACTGAGCTCAGGCTGGGCTAATAGACCCGTTTCCAACGTGTTTCCCCCTTTTCCTTTGCCTTTCATGGGGCCGATTTTTCGCTCACACGTGGAGTTTTTCTCATGCCACGCAAGGTGCGGAGGATGGTATATCCATATAACTCTGATGCCGCAGGCAGAGGATGAGGAAACACGGAGAAAACCTCTTCCAGAGAAGAGGGACTTTGGCTTTTCTCCTTGACTTTCCCTTTCCCAGGAGGACGCACTCCCCGTGTAGAAAGCAAGCATGAAAAAGCCCAGCAGATGATCAGCCTGAAAGCAATTACCGGGGCTGACAGGTTTCCCTGCGGCACCTGCCAGGGTGGGCAGCACCCGCTCCCGCTGCCTCCCCATCCCAGCTGCAAGCACAAGGCTGCTCTGCTATAAATGCACCCAGCCAGGTAGCCCTAGCCCTTCGGAGGCTGTGGGTCTGTCCCGTGGCCAGCAGAGCCTGCGCTGAGGACCCACAGAATCTTTATTTAAAAGTTGCATGAGTTTGGTACCTGGAAAGCCTGAGACGGGGGTGTCCCAGCTCCCGAAGGGATGTGGTTCCTGCAGGGAGGTGGAGACTCCTCTGCAAGCAGGTAACACAGCGTGGGGGCACAGAGAGGGACGGGGGATGCAGGTGACCGGCCAGAGGTGACCTGAGCACTGAGTGCCAGGGCAGGAGGGAGAGGGAAAGCAGGAGAGAAGTGTGTTTTCCCGGTCTCTGCTGTTTGCTTGGTTGGAGCCTGGGCAGCCCGGCAGCTTGGCCGCATCCCTGGCCAGGGGAGCAGGGCTCGGTGCAGTGGAAAGTGGAGGTGCCAGTTTCTCAGCCGAGAGGAGAATGAGGTTGAGAATTAATCCTGCTAATGAGATGTCAGGATTAGTTTGTATGTCCTTGTCACCAGGGCAGGATGACAGCGTGTGAGAGGTGCTGAAGGGTCCCCAAGGCAGGCTGCTACTTGATTTTTCCTGGAAGGAAACCAAGCTGCTCATGGCTGGTGCTGCCGTGGGCTGCGAGGCACCGCTGAGTTTGTCCTTGAGTGCTCCCAGGGACGGAGGAGCCGAGGGCTGCAGGCAGGACCTTCACCCATCAATAGCAGGATCTCCTCTCACTTTGCTTGCTAGGACCCAGAACCCAGTGTCCCGGGGCAGCAGTGCTCGGGCGAGGATTAGCATCCTGCATCCATCCACCCACCCACCCCATCCTGGTCATGTACGTGGCCAGTGGCTTGGACTGTCCTGCAAGCCCCAGACGCAGTGCATTTCCAGATACCCCCAATGCCACCTTGCCGTCAGCATGTACAGAACAAATCCTTGTTTTTATCTCTGCTGAATGGAGACTCTTGAACCTTAGGAGACCCAGGCAGAAAGCTGGTGCCCTGTGTTTGGCTGCTTCAGGAGGATGAGTTTAAAAACAGGACAGGTGGCATGTAACAGGCAAGGAAAGGACCGAGGCACTAATCCTGACCCTGTTTGTATCTTGGCTGAGGCTTGCAGGGGCTGTTATGGGGCTGGGATCGTGAGTACACCTGTGGACACGGGCCAAGCATCTGGGAAGGGAGCTGAGGGCCCCTTCATCATGGGGTGCCCCAGCAGAGCCCCAGACCCAGCTCCCTCCGGAGCCCTTGCCCTGCTCCATCCTTCCAGTTGCTTTCTATCAGCATGAAGTAATTAAGTTCATAAGGCATCAGACAATCAGCTAGCAGCCCACAAGACGTTGTGTTTAATCATGTACTAATGGCATGTTCTTGGCAATAATTACAAGATAACAGTGTTTGCAGGCTGTAATCAGAACAATTCTAGTAATTAAATCAGCCTTTTGTCAGCATGCTCCTTCCCCCTTTGCCGGGTGCGGGAGCGGCGTGGCAGGACCCCTCCAAAGGCGGAGTGTGCGTCCCGGAGAGCACTTGCCGTGCTGGTGGCCCACTGCCACCGCAGCGGTTGGCATCGCTAATTGAAATCAGAGAGGAACGGGGCTGCTTACAAGAAGCTCGATGCAGCAGCACCTGGCTGGGGGCTATTGCCGGCCCCGAACTCCCCCCAAGTGAGGGCTCGGGGGACACACACCCCTTCCGAGGGCAGGTGACCTTGCCCTGCTCTGCCCGACAGCGCCCGCGGGCTGGCCCCAGTTACGTGCAGGGCTGTTGCTCTGCACCTAAGGGGTCAGTGGCACAACCCCCCTGGCCCCTTCCTTCCCCATCTGCTCCGGGACCACTGCAGGGATCGGCCATGGGACAGGCACAGAGCAAAGGCAGCAGTAAGGGCAGGAATTAACCCCTCACGTCTTGTCTCCAGTGTCTGTCTAACCCCAAATCCACCCTTCCCTCCTGCGCTTTACAGCCAAGCGTGTTTGCTTTCTGCCTGGGTGCAAACCCATGCCCGCGGCCCATTTCTCCCGCTGGAAGCCCCTATCTCACATTCAGGCCCACTCCTGCATGCACTCACCCACAAACCTTTAATTTAGTCTCTAATAAGATTTCCCAGCCTCATTATACCAGCCAGGCTCACCATTTACATTTAAATGAATGGGCTATTAACAAAGTTAATTCCCTGCGAAGCCGTAGTGCTGCATCCCCAGTCTGGAAGAGTCTTGTCGCTTTTTTGGGTAGAGCCGGTATCCAAATTTGACCTTTTCCTTGGAGAAGCAGGATCAGCTCCTCCAGCTGCCTGCATGCCCCTTGGGCATCCTGCTTGTCCTGGCTTGGGACACCCTGCCCACGGAGCACGGACGGGGCTGGCAGCACTATTCCCTGCAGTAGAAGGGAGATTCATCTCCCCTGTATATTGCTGATGGAGCATGAGATTCACTTACCCCATGTGTCCCGGCCGGCCCAGCTACGTACGGCACTCCTGGCCACAAGCAGCAGAACAAGCCATTTTAAAAATAACTCCCTCTTAAAAAGAGGCAAAACCATCAAACAATAATCCAAGAATAAAAATAAGCTGTTTTATGGATCCTCCAATAATTAACTTAGTTCTCAGCTGTTAATTTACGTACCCAAAGTCCTCTGTTTAATATTCTAATTTGTGGTTAATCATCTATCAAGAGAGAACAAATGGTGATTAGCTCATTTTTACCTCCTTGAGGGTGAGGGAGGCAATTTGGTCTAATCAATGCATTAGCTTGCTCAAGGAAACTTTTATCTCATTGCCCTGAATTATTCATGTGGCAGCGTTGCCCCTCGCCACGGGCACGTGCGGTGGCCCCTGTGCCACAGAAATGTCACCAGGGTGGGATGTGAGGATGATGCCGATAGGTGAGCATGGATAACCAAGCAGGAAGCAATGCCTCCTCTTGGCAATGCCCTCCTAGGGATGCCGCAGGGATGAAAAGCCCTTCCTGTGCGATGGTGGTCCATCAGATGGTGGATCCCACCCTCTCTGCTGGATGTCCCCTCTCCTGGCCGCTGCCGGGACCCTCTGGCTGCCCCGAGCTGTGCAGGTGGGTTTCTCCTCTCCCGGCGGCATGAGCGGGAAGAGTCTCTGGGGCGCAGGGCTCTGCCGGGATGGAAGGGAGCCGTCGCTGCCTCCTGCCAGGGCCGTGCCGGAGCACTAACAGCACATTCAGCTGCAGCAACGGTGCACGTGGCCCCGGCGTGGAACAAGTGGTGCTTGTCCAAATGCAAACTGCAGCCAGCACTGCCAGCCTCATCAGCCTTGAATGGCAGTAATCAGAGATCTCCTAATTACTCCAGGCTGCAGAAATTGGACTTCCTTTCCCCCCCCACCCCACCCCAGCTTTCAAAGGAGAGGGGAAGAGAACGAAAGCTGTGACCCTTGCAGGAGGTCTCGGCAGGCCTGGCAGGGCAATTGGTGCAGCCCCAAAGGGATCTGCCATGATTTCCTTTCATTTCTTCCCTTTTGTCTTTCACATCACATGAAAGCAACGTGATGATGCTTGACTCCATACCTTCATGTTTCTGGAGCCTTTGTGCTGGAGGGACAAGCTTGGGAGCAGGTTCTTAAACCCCTTGAAATAATTTTAAAAGATTCCACACATTTTTGCTTTGAAAATAAGTCATGACTGGCCATGGCCCGGTCGCTGATGTTTGAATGACTGGGGATAGTGAATAGATGGGGCTGCTCTCAGCTGCTGTGTATCACAGGAGCTGCGGAGCCCAAAAGCCCCAGGGCCCTTTGCCTGTGACCGGTGGGATGGGTGAAGTGACAAGGATCCGGGCTGGCTCCCCGTGGCCCTGTCCGCAGGAGAATCCAGGATGTCAAATTCAGGCAGGAGCAGGTGGGAGAGAAAAGAGCAAGAGCTCCATACAGCTGCTTCCTTGGCACTTTTTAATTAAAACCTGATCTTCTTAATCTTCCCAGACACTGGCCTTGCCAGCCTCCGGCTTGTGAGGCTGCACAGAACCCGGCTGTAGCTGTGCCTGCCCTGCAGCATCTCCCGGGCTGTGGCTGGGGAGCACGCTTGCTGGCTGAAGGTCAAAGCTGCCTCTTGCTAAGGGGGAGCTCAGCCGCCACCGCAGTTAGCACCTTTCGGGAGGCCCTGCGTGGCTCTGAACAGCAGCGGGGTCAGCAAGACCAGCGTCCCTGACTGTGCTGCAGCACTTGCTCCGTCCCATCCCTTCCCGGCCAGCCCTGCCTGGGGATGTGCACGCTTGGGTGCAAGAGCGAGGAGCCTCTGGGCTTCTTGCAAAGACCCTGCATCCTCCTGGGCAGCCCAGGACCCTCTGCGGGCACAGCAGCAGCTTTCCTGCCTCCGGCAGCCCTCGGTCCCTCCCTGCTCCAGGACCACAGCTCAGCTCTCAACCCTCGGGCCCTCCTTGTCCTGACATCCCTGCAGCAAACCTCTGCACCCCCGGTTCCCTTCTCCCAGCGTGTTCCAGCTCTGCCGTGTTCATCCCAGAGGTGGGAAGGGGCCGAGCGAGGGGGGTTCACCCTTTCCCCCCCAAAGCAAAGGGGAGAGCGCAGCCCTTGCAAGGCATAGCCCTGTGCCGGGGAGGGAAGCCTGCAGCGAGCCCCTGCCAGGGATAAAAATTGGTTCCAGCGGCAATAGCCCGAGCGTGGGCTCCCTGGGAAGAGGGGGATTCGGCGGGCAGGCAGCTCCCTCTCGTGGGGAGAGGAGAAAAAAAAAAAAAATACAGCGATGATTTGGGCTGTGCAGCCGGGATGCGGCCCCAGATGTGCTGCACAGCTGGAACCCCGGGGCAAGCCCAGCCTCGGGCTGTCCCCGAAGGGGTTTGACAACCTAAATTCCTCCCTGAAAAGAATTAGGATGAATCTCCCCATTTGTCCAGAGATGGAGAGAAGTGCCCAACAAGGCTATTTCTTCACCTCTCCTAATAATGATTTGTTATTATTTGGGGCAGAGATTGGATGCTTTCCAGCTGTTTCATTTCCACAGATACTTGGGTTTCAATCTCTCCTGTCTCTGTAATGACATCCAATCTGCTATTTATTGGATGAATATTTATGAGGGCTCTGATGAAGAGGCAGATTCGGAGCACATTTGCCACTCATTGGAAACAACCAGAGTCTGGCCCCTAATTAATATGCAGCCTTCTTAATTCCTTGATTAAATTCCAACTTGCAAATAAAACATTTGCAATTCACTTCCAAATTATTTTTTTTTTTTTAATAAAAGACAGTCCCCTTAAAGTTAGCTGATTGCATGTTAAGTAACAAGGCAGCGGCTTGCAAAGGGCACAGAGAAGGTAATTTAAATGGAGAATGAATACAGGACACTTCCGAAGACTCTGGGGACGCGGGGACAGATAAGGATTCATATGGGAAAATGCTCTGCTGCACAGCAAGGTGTGTATGGGGAGGGAAGGGTACATGGTGCTGGATCTGCCTGGGCTTGGATCTGCTCCTTGCCAGGATCAGCACGCCCGGGTGGGGCTGAGCCCCATTTTGGCTGCGATTTGCCGGCGGTCCCTGGGCCGGTGGCAGCGATGCTCTGTGCCGCAAGGAGGGACCCACCCAGCCTTTCCCACCACCGCTCCCTGGGATTTGTTACCCTGCCAAGCCGAACATGCTTTGCTAATAAACAAAAATTGATTTTTATTTATCTTACAAAGCGAAGCCCCATTGCTCCCACCGCACAGCTTTAATCCTTTCTGCTGTCGATGGCAATAATGAGAAAGACACCTGCGGATCCTGTTAGAGCTGCCGGCCTCCTTTTTAACTATTAAAAGATCAATACCCTTTGGAATGCTGCTAACAGTGTTCTGGCCCGCTTGATTGCAAGGGGACTCGGGCGGGCTTGGCCTTAGTTGAAGGTGCCCGATGCATCTCTGGCAAATCTGCTCAGTCTCTGACATGGGGGCTCAGGGGTGGCAAATTCCTCTGCACGTTTGCAGTGGTGCAGGGGGGAAAAAAGAAGGACCTTTTGGTTAAGAAACTTATTGAGAGGCTGAAATTTGTCCCCAAGGATGGGAATGAGCAATTGAGGCACCCAATAAGGGGCTTGAAACAACAGAAAAACTAACTTCAGCCCTCAAATAATAACCCCCCACTGGTATAGTCTCGGTTTGATTCAAAGAAATCAACACGTCATTTCAGTTCATTAACAATCCATCTCATTTTTATTGTCCATTTTTTAAAAAGTTGGTGGTTTTCTATTCATAGTTACAAAATAATTGTATTTTACAAAGATTTACAGCTCTGTGAGTGCCCAGCAGTGAACAAGGCTGGATCTGGCAAGTCTCTTAAATAATCAAACCACAATTTCTGTTTTAAAAAAAAAAAAAAAAAAAGGACAAAAAGGAAATGGGCAATGAGCCGATTCAGCACCAAGCAGGACATAACAGAGTGAGAGGGTTTGTATAAAAGACAATTTATTTCTTTGGGAAGGGGCACAGGGAGCGGAGGACGGGCAGAGGGGGTGGGTAATGAACCCCAGTAACAAGGACAGGACTTGGGGTGACCTCTCTTTATTCTTCACTGTCCTCCCGGCTCGGGGAGGGGATGATACCTACACCAAATTAAATTCCCGAGGCTGCGTTTCCCCTCCGGCGGCTGCCCTGAGCCCAGCGCCCTCCCGCAGCTGGGACGGGCAGAGGTCGCTCCCTACGGATTTGCAGTTTTCTGGTCTCCTTGCTGCCAGCCCCGGCACGGTTTTGCCGGCCAGGTCTGCTGCGGTGCCGGTGCCTCCTCAGTAGACAGGTCCCTTGACGGCCCCTGGCTCCGTCAGGCGTGCGGCGGCGTACGCCGAGGCTCCCAGGCAGGCGGCCGGCTCACAAAATCCTGGCAGGCCAGCGGGACCGGGCAAGCCCGGCCGGCCAGCCTCTCCCGGGGAGCCCGGCAAGCCCCTTTCTCCGGCCTTGCCGTCGAGCGCGTGGCCGGGGATACCAGGGAGACCTGCAAGGGGAGCGTGGCCCTCAGTGGGTGCGTGCGTGCTGTGTTTGTGGGTGCTGAGCCCAGCCTTTGCCAGAGCAGAGCAGGGGCAGGGTACGGGAAACGCTGCTGGTGAGGATGGGGATGCGTTAGCAGAGCAGCACAGCAAGTGAGCAACAGCGAGGGGCCAGGAAACGGCCAGCGGAGCCGGAGGCAGCAAAGGGTGCTACAGGTCGGAGATTTGTGGGATGAACCCGTGCAGGATTGTAGGGATGGACCAGGAGGTCCCGAGCCACTGCTGGGCTCCTCATCACACTGGCAAGGGGCACAGGGGCTGCTGCTGCCCAGCGGGACCCGCTGCTCCCTGCCCTGTCTGTGCCCGGGGGAGAGGGGCTTACCTGGGATCCCCGGGGGACCCGGCATGCCCGGGTGGCCGCGGCCAGCTTCTCCCCGCTCACCCTTCTCGCCTCGCTTCCCTGCGGGGAAAGAAACAGGGAGGGAAGGACTTGCTGGAGCCGCAGCGGGAAACAGGGACCCTGCAGGGGAGGGGAGGGGGCTGCCCCCGCTCAGGGACCAAGGTGGGGGACAAGTGTGGCAGGAGGAGGCAGGGTCAGCCCCGAGGAGGATTTTTGCCTGGCATGGTGTGGGTATGGCCACACACCGCCTACCTTTAGGTCCTATGTTGCCGATCTGCCCGGCAGCACCCAGGATGCCAGGGACACCTCGAGGTCCCATGGGTCCGTGCGGGCCCTGCTCACCGGGTGGCCCTGGGGGACCGGGGGGTCCGGGGGGTCCCATGGCACCGACTCCACCCAGGGCAGCTCTCTTGGCGCTGACCGCCACCTCCGCCAGCTGCTCTGTAGGGCAGAGAGAGGCCGATGTGGGACGGGATGCGGTGGCAGCCGCCCAGCTGGCAGTGCCCCGCTCACCCCCTCACCTTGCAGCATCTTCAGGACCACGTCAACGATGTGCTGGTCCCCAGCGTCCCGGCCCTGCCAGCGGTGAGAAGAGGGACATGCCGTAAAGGGAGATCACTCCTCCTGTCCCCATCTGCACCCACAGAACCGGTCCCATCCTGACTCCCCGCTCCAGAGCACCTTCCTGCATCCCATGCTGCCTTCCCGCCCTTCTTCTTTTTCCATTCAGTCCTGGTACAAGTGCTCCAGCCTCAGCTCGCACCGTGCCCGGCCACGCTGCAACCTGCTCACGGCGTTAACTTTCTGCAGCCCCATTTTGCAAGTCTAAAATGAGGCTTATATGGAAAAATTCTGTCCCCCAGGCAGGCTGCAAAGGCACGTGTTGGAGCTAAACCTGCTGCTGGTGCTATATGCAGTGAGAAATAAAGAACTCTTCTCTTCTAGAAAGGTGGGATCCCAGCTCAGCCCTCCTGGAGAGCTCTTGGGGGAGCACCGGCAGCTCCTGAGCGGAACGGCAGCCGTTTCCCAGAGGAATTGGTTGGTAAGAAAAGGTCAGAGGCAATTCACCTGCAGAGCTGAACAAGCTGATGGCAGCAGCCCCCAGGTCACCACCTACGTGGTGCAGGAGATGAGGAGGGGACGCAGGGTGCTGGGGGTACTCACCGCTACGCCCCGCTGGCCGGGCATCCCTGGCACGCCGCGCTCCCCGACGAGTCCTCGTGGGCCAGGGGGTCCCGGGTAGCCTTGCACGCCGGGTGCGCCTGCATCCCCCGAGGGGCCGGGGAAGCCGAGCTCGCCCTGGATGCCTTGCTGCGGTGGGGATGGAGAGCGGCATCAGGAGCAGGGAGCTCAGCCCTGTCCTGAGCACATGGGCTGCGCCCCGAGACCCCGAGGGCTTCCAGCACCAACTGCTGCAGCGGGGTCTGAACCCTGAACGGGGTCTGAACCTGAATCCAGGGCTGAACATGATCACTGAAGCCCATCTCCAGTGAAAATACTTTCTCAGCCCGCCAGCATGCAGCAGCTCCAAGCACCGCTGCCTTCATCAGGAGGATTGCCTCCCAGCATGAAGGTGTGGGGAGCCCTCGCTCCCAAGCCCCCAGTCACTTACCTGTCCCTTTGGCCCTGGCTCACCCGATTCACCCTGGGGATAGAGGACACAAGAAATGCAATGGGGAGACAGCATGAATTTAGAGATGCAGCTGGGGGGAGGCACGTGTACCCCCCCCGCCCCAGAGCCCACCATGGCTGCACTGGGGTGCAATGCTGTGGTGCCCGGGGCCGTGCTGGGCAGGAGACCCCAGTGTGGGCAGGGACGCACATCCAGCCCACGTCCCTCCACCGCACCCCAGGAACCGTCTGCGGGGACCCACCTTCTCTCCCTTCAGCCCCGCGAGGCCATGAACGCCGGGGTCTCCCTAGAGGAAAGGCAACGAGAAATGTGAACCTTCACCGCCAGCACCCACCTCCTCCGCAGCCACTTTAACCCCCCTTGCCACCCGCTGCGCTCGACCGGGATGCCGGGGGTATTGACGGAGAAAGCGCCTGGTGTCAGTGGGTGTCAGCCCTGTTAAACACGGGTGTCAGCAATTCCCCACCGATCCCCCAGCCCGGGCAGGAGGGTGATGTACTCACAGTACCGCCTTTGGGGCCAGTTTTCCCTGGGGAGCCCTGGAGAAAGGAAAGGGGAGGGGGGGTCAGCCCAGCTCAGTGCAGCTTCCCTGAGCTGGACCCCAGAGCAGCCCGTCCCCTGCAGCCAGGAGCAGTCACCTTGTCTCCTTTGACTCCCGGCAAGCCTTGGGGTCCTGGGATCCCTGGTGGACCCTGCTCGCCCTTTGGCCCCTGGAAATCAAGGTAACACAGGAAAAAGAGAAAAACGAGTGAGAAGAGGCAGTGGGAAGGCACTCCTCCCCCATCAGAGCATCCTCCCCAAGGCAATGAGATGCGTGGGCAGCTCCCCATCCCCTCCAGCGGCTCAGGCTGCCCCATAGCATCCCAACCTGCCCTGAATCCGGCCTCTGTGGGGGGACAGGGCAGAAAACGATGGAGGAGCCTCCCTGCCAGCCACGCTGAGAGCAGGGGGCTCTGCCAGGGATGGGGCCCCATCCCCCAGGAAGCCAGCGGGACAAAGGTCACTTTTTGGCCATTCTTCCACCCCAGGAAAGCTTCCGAGAGAGGCCGGGCAGCCTCCTCGCTCTTGCCGGAGTGGGAGGAAATTCCTCTCCCAGCTGGGGCTGCAAACCCAGCGTGGCCCCGGGCCCGCTAATCCCCGCGCTGTTTGCCCCATGGGCTAATCCCTCACCCCGGCAGCCAGGCACAGCGGGACGGGGCGCGTGATTGACCCCGGCCGTGATCAAAGCGAGAGGTCCCTGCAGGCGATGCCAGCCGTGCCCCGCTGCCCCCGTCCCTCCTCCCCAGCCGCACACCCGGGGCTGAGCATCCCCGAGCCATGCCAAGGCGAAGCCCGTTTCCCAGCCCGGCTGTGGGTGCAACTCACCGCTTTCCCCTGCTCGCCGGGGGGGCCCACGAGGCCACGCTCGCCCCGGTCGCCCTGCAGAGACCCGGGAAGAGAGCAGAGTCAGGGGCAGCTCCCGGCACCGCCACAAACCCCTCCATGCCCCGGACTCACCTTCATCCCGGGGACACCCTGCGGTCCCTGCTCACCCCGAGGTCCAGGCTCACCCTAAGAGGGAGAAAAAAAAAAACCACCCCCAGACCAGCTGCCTCTCTCGCATTCGCATGCCATCATCTGCCCTTCATCCTTCCCCAAGGGGATGCTGGACGCAGGGCTGGAGAAGTGCCCCCAGGGGCTTCCCCGTGAGGGAGCTGCTGCAGGGGCAGAGGGAAGAGGATGGTTGGAGGGGGATAAAGTGCCCAATTCTGCTTTCTGTTTGACAGCAAATAGGAAAAAAAGAGAGAGAGAGAGAGAGCGCAACTCCCAGGCTGTGCCCAGGAGGAACACGGTGACGTCTCCATACTTACGATCTGCCCGGGGCACCGGTGACACCGGGCTGGCCCCGAGCACCCACTTCACCCTGTGAATGGGAGATGGAGGCGGTTCAGGGACAGCGAGGACAGGGGAGGGGACGGCATGGGGACAAGGCTGCGGGTGCAGGGATGGAGCGTGGAGGCTGCCGCAGCACCGTGAGCGGGGCCGCGGGGTGGATCCTCAGAGGGGGTTACTCCGGCCCTGGCTGCCCCAGACCCACCTTGTCTCCTGGGCCACCTTTGCTTCCCGGCTGGCCTGGCAAGCCCTGTGGAAACAAAGCCGGGATCAAACCCTGTGCACAGCACTGGAGGCAGCGACACTGCCCGGTGCCCCATGCCCGGAGGCAGCATCCCTGCTGGGTGCTGGCCGTGCACCCTGGCAGCACCCGGGATGCGGTTGCCACCCCACGGGTAACGGGGTACCTGCCCGGGCAGGGGCCTCCCACATTCTCGTACTCACAGCTTGTCCCCGGTGTCCCGGTGTCCCTGGGCGGCCGGCCTGTCCCACACCACCCTGCAAGGGACAGAGAGGATGTTACTGTGTGGTGGAGAAAGGCGCAGAAATGAGGTGTCCATGGGTGGGACAAGGGACTCGTGGCCAAAGGGGGACACTGCCCTTGACCCTGTGGGGACAGCCACACTCCACTGGTCAGGAGATGCCACGTCAAGGGCTGAGACCTTATGCCACTTGCTGTCCCCATTATTTCCAGCAAGCACTGGTACGAGGAACAGCGTGTGTCCGTTCCCCATTGTCGGCACAGGCAGCACCTGGCAGCCCCTCCCCGCAGCAGCTCACCTTCACGCCTGGGATACCCGGGGTGCCATCTTTACCATCGATGCCCGGGAGACCCTGCGAAAGGAGGAAGAGTCGCTTGGTCTGACACCTCCAAGAGAGACTAAAAGGCTCATGGTGGGGGCAAAAAAAGGCTGGGAAGGGAAAGAAAAGCTCCAGCCCTGCGCTGAGCCAGGGTGTAAGGACAGAGGATGGCCCCGAACAGGCCAGAGAGGGACAGAGAGGTCTCGTCCTTGCAAGGGGCTCAGCCCTAGATGTGGGCATGGGTGCCGCTGGCTGTACTTACATTCTCCCCCTTGGGGCCGATGTCTCCTTGGGGGCCCCTGATGCCACGGCCACCCTAGAGCAGGAGAGAGCAAGCGTTATTTCAGCTGCCCTTTTGGTGCAGGGGACGGAGCTGGGAGAGGGAGGAGATGCCCATTGAGGCACCCCAGGCTGTGCCAGGGAGCAGGACCAAGCTGGGGAAAAGGGGGCATTGGCATCGTCCGGGGCACAGCGCTGCCCTCCCCAATGGGACGGGTTACCTACCAGATCTCCCTTCTCACCGGCGTCCCCAGGTGGTCCCTTGGGGCCTTCCCTGCCCTGGAGGGGAGAAAGACAGGGACTGAGCAGCAAAGTGCAGGGTCCCCCGCCTGCCCCGCAGCCCCCGGGGACGAGGGAGGGCACTCACCGGCCGCCCGGCCGCTCCGATGGTCCCGACCATCCCCTTGTAACCAGCAGGACCCTGCAAAGAGAGCACGGGGGGGTCAATTCCTCCCATCCCAACCTCAGCCCCCAGCCAGCTCTGACCCCGCTAGCAAGAAGCAGCATTCAGCGCCCTGAGATGGCCAACCAGCCATGTTAGCGATGCTCCTGGGAAGCGGCCTCCAGCCTGGGAAGCATCGCCACAGCTCAGCCCCGGGGAGCTGGTCGCCCTGATTCCAGAGCCAGGCACAGCCGTCCCTGCATCCCACCGGCGCTTACCGTCTCACCCTTGGGTCCTGCCATCCCGGGGTAACCCCTCAGGCCCTGCGGTCCCTGCGGGGAAGGAAACAACAGCCAGCTTAGCTGGAAACGGCCCCAGGAGCAGCCCAGGGGGAAGCCGCAATTAGAGCAAAAGCTGGTACTGGAAGTCAGCCGGTTTTGCCAAATGTGAGGTATTTCAGTCCCGCCGCTCGCTCCTAATTCTGCAGCCCCCCACCAGGCGCCTTTCCAGCTGTCAGTTCAATAACAGCAACGGGCCCAAACTGGTGCTGCTTCCCCCGCCAAAGCTCTTGGCTTCAAAGCAATTTTGCCCTTTCCTGGACCGAAGGGCTCAGCCCATTAATTGCTTTTTATCTTCAAAGTGCTCGGTGAGCTCAAACAGCTTTAATCCCCACGTCCCCGCGGTGAGCTGGACGCAGCACCCCCCGTTCAGGTGGGGTAAGGGGGGCTCAGTGTACACGAGCAATTTGTCCCCGGACGGTGAGTTATCCACGTTAACGTGCACTAACGACCGAGGTGCCCAAGCCAGCGCTGACCACGGAGGTCTCCATCGGGATGTGGCTTTGCCACTCTCCTGGCGGCAGCTCCATGGCTGGGAGGAGGGAGATGGATGGGACAAAGGCTTCACCCCAGTCCCAGAGGTGGGTCCCTGGGAGCAGGGACACACCGATGTCCTGTCCCTGGTGTCCGGGGCCAAGCACAAACCAGCCGCCCCAAGCCCCTGGGGCACCCGGGGGCAGAGCAGCAAAGAGAAATAAATATGTTACCGGAGGGCCTGGGACACCTTGTTCTCCAGAGATGCCAACGTCACCCTTAGGGCCCTGGGGAAGGATGGAGAGGAGCAAGGTGAGCGTTGGGGTGGAGTGGGGGTACAAACCACCCTGGGGACCCAAGACCCCCTCACCTGGGACCTGGCAGGGGATGGGGTCAGGTCCCACCCGCCGGGAGCCACCGTGGGAAGACCACCCTCCATTTCCTAGCCCCGGATCTCCCTCCTCCCTCTCCCACCTCTTTCCTTCCTTCTCACTTCCCAGCTCCAGCTCCCCCAGAGGCAGGCACGCCTGGCTCCTGCTGGGAAGCTGTGGGAGAGGTCACTCACCTGCCTGCCCTGCCTGCCGGGCTCCCCGAGGGCGCCGGGGCGGCCTCTGTGTCCCTAAGGGCGAAGAGGAAGACTGTGAGCATCTCTGGGCAGAGCAGCGGGGTCGAGGCAGCATCCTCACAGCTGCATCACCCGGAGCCACCCTGCCCACAATGCCCCACCCTGGGGTGCCCACTGGTGACGTGGCGGGGCTCAGCATCCCACTGGTGACATGGCGGGGCTCAGCATCCCACAGTCGCGAGGGCGTGCGGTGGGGATGCTCACTGGGTTTAACCCTCTGGGCTTTGCAGCACAGGGAGCCGGGCTGCGGCACGGCTGGGGCTGGGGCTTCGGCACGGGGTCTTGCCCCCCAGGGAAGGGGCTGGCAGGAGCTGGGGAGCCGCGCGGGACCTCTCCTACAGCACCTTTGGCCGCAGGGCTCTCTGTGCATGCAAGTCCTCGTGCTCCCAGGGGAGCAGAGCAGCTCCTGAGCTCCCCGTGCCTCCAGACCGGGGAAGGCTCCTCTGCTCAGGCACAGCATACTGGAGGTGATGGTCCCTGTTCACTCCCTGGCAGCTCCCTTACCTTCAGTCCCTGCAGTCCCTGGGGGCCCTTGGGACCTGGTGGGCAGCTGGTCGGGCACTGGTGGGGAAGAAGAAGTGCAGGTTGAGTTGGGAAAGGACCCAGAGGCTGCAGAGAAGCCGTGCTGGGAAGGACGGGCTCCCTTGCCATGCGGCACAGCCAGGCTGTGCGGTGACGCAGGGCACCCACCGCTCACAGCATGGTTTCGGCTGGGGACCCTGCTCTTCCCCGCTCTGTTGGCCCCCAGTTACCAAATTACACTGGCGGCTGTATTTCAGGCCAGGGCAGCACATGCTCTTCCAATGGCCATTACCCTGAAAAGGCCTGCTGAAGGGACAAGGCAATGGCAGCTCTCACCAAGAAATCAGCGCTGCCTTCCAGTCCTTGGATGTGTCCTGGGGGGCCCTGGGGGGAAGGAGACCATCAGCATCCGCAGTTTAATAGCAGCACTATTTTACAGGAGAGGTGAATGTTACACCTCGGGGGGGAACAAGGCACGGCATGGGAGGTGTGTGCCAGAGCCCGAGTCCAAGCCCCAAACCCTGGGCTGAGCCTGGGTGGAAGCTTCTCCCTCCTGCAGAAAATGCTGGTGACTGGGGAGATACTCACAGGTTTCCCTGGAGGGCCTGGGGGACCCCGCGGGCCATCGGGTCCAGGGTCACCCTAGGAAAGAACAACCCCAGGAAAGGAGATTTAGGGGTGGGGAGGCAGCAGGTACTGCCGCAGCCGGGGTGGAGAGGGGTGACGAAGCACCAGAGACCCAGGCTGTCACAGCAGGAACTGGGGCATCCCCCAGCCGTGAGCTGGGTACCTGGCTGCAGCCACAGAGTCTGTCACCCCTCCATTCCCACTGTAAGACCCCGCTCTCCCACATTACGGGGTCATCCCTGTTTACCCCAGGAGCCCCGAAGTGCAGAGAAGCAGATGCTGGCGTAAGGAGGGGAGGTTTTCCTGTGCCCCCTCCTGACCCCTCACCTTGGGTCCCAGCGCTCCGATCTCTCCGGGAAGCCCAACCTGGCCTGGAAGCCCCTTAAGGAGAAAAGAGACATTCACCGAGTGAGAGAGGTCGAGCCCCGAGATCCCCTCTTTGGGGGTGCTGAGATTTGAGCTCTTCCAGTGCCACCGGGAGCGGGGTCCCTGGCCGCCCACCCCAGCCCCACAAGCGTGGCACTTACGGGTGGTCCTGGCAGCGAAGGACCCTGCAACAAGAAGAAAGACAGAGTTGGTCCAAATTCCCCACCCCCCCAAAACCACCAGCATCCCTGCCCAGAGCAGGGCGATGCCCACGCTGCCACCAAGGATGCGGCTGGGGGGGCTGGGGCTGGATCCCCACTCCGCTCCCACACCACTCATGGGTGCTCAGGGAGTGGGTGCCAGAGCCAGGAGCGGGTGCATTACCGGCACCCACGGGATAGGCAGATACTCACAGGGAGCCCCGGTGGCCCTGGGAGTCCAGGCTGGCCCTGTTGGGACAGAATTGGAGAGTCAGGAGCCAAAACAGGAGGGTCTGGCCCGGCCAAGCCCTGCTCTGCTGCTGTGTCAGCTGCTAAAACTCACCTCTCCCTGGACCCAACCTCAGTGCCCCCTCGTTGCCAAATACTCCATCGCCCAATTCCTGCACCCGTGCATCCCCTCCACAGCGACGGGGCTGGTCCCAGCCTGGCCAGGCCCTGCTGGCTCCAGGAGGGGAAGGTGGGAGCCCGGAGCGGCTGTCCTGGAGCGGCCCCTCACTCACCTTAAGTCCTGGCCCGCCGATGGGCCCTGGCTCCCCTTTCGCTCCTGTCAAGCCCTGCAAGAGGAGAGACAGCAGGAGGTTATTGCCAGCCCTTCTGCTCTCCAGCCAGACGTTTTTGCCGGGGCTCCTTCCATCACGAGGGGTCGAGGGTTATGAGTGGGGAATTTGTGCTTGTCACTGCTGTGCACATCACGCAGCAAACCTGGAGATGCAGCTGGTGCCTGCACCCAAGCCCCGATGGCACAGAGAGCCTCGCAGAGATGCTCTGCAGCCCCTGCAAGCTGCCCTGCTCCAAGACCCCACGCCGGGGCTCAGCAGGGACCCTTGCACTGCCGGGCACATCCAGCACGGCTGCCCCAGCAGAGGCACGTGGGGAGCTTGGCCTGTCCGTGATCCTGGCTCCGAGTCACCCCCTGGCTCTCCTGTCCCCAACTCCAGCGCAGGCAAGGGCTGTGCCTGTGCCGGGGTTTGGATCCCTGCAGCTGATGGCTTGAGCTTCACCCACTTGAGCTAATCCCTGCATGCTGCCGGGCACGCGGGGACGGCGCGGGTGAAAAGCCCCTCGCTCAGCCCGGCTCTGCTCAGCGTCCATATTCAAAGGAGTTGAACTCTTTTGCAGGCAGATTAGCCTGGATGAATAATGCATACTTATAATGACAGGTATTATTTTACTCATTTATTATTGAAGAATAACTGAAACCCCAAAGATTTATGAAGTGCCATGCAGAGACACAAAAGAGGACCCTGTAGTTTGGGTTTCCTTCTGATGACCGAGTAAATGTCTGTCGCTCGCAGGCGCCTACCTGTGCAGTGCTACACTGGGGACGGGGGACAGGCACCCAACCCAAACCTCCCCGGGCGCCCATCACGCACCTCTGCGCACCCCGGCCGGGGGAGCACGGGGCCAGGAGCTGGCCCATCACAGCATCAAGGCAAGGCAAGGAGGCAGCTCCATCCGCTTTCTGCCCACCATCTCTGCCCCGGGCTGTGCTTCTGCCGGGGAGGGGACAGTGGGGGAAGTCACCAATGCCACCTACGCGGGTGCCAAGGGGGTGGCTTGGGGTGGGGGGGCACGGGATTGCTCCAGATTTATTCTGGAGGAAATGAGAGCTGAAGCAGGGCTCAGGACAGCAGCTGCAATAAAGGACAAGGAAAAACCTTTTCATGTTCAGGGGTGTCGGTGCCGTGCCGTGGCTTTCCTGGCACAGCTCTCGCCTGCGTGGGGTGGAGGGGGACATGCTTTCGGAGCCCAGGCAGTGGGAGGGGGTGGCAGCAGCCCTGCCCGAGCTCTGCCTGCGTTTCCTGCTGTGATTCAAGAGGTGCTTTCAGCTCCCGCACGAAGGGATTTGGGCACTTTCTTATGTGAGACAGAAAAGGATCCCTGCGCTGGGGGTAAGAGGAGTTTGCTGAGACCCTGCTGCGACCCAGGGGCTGTGGCCAGGGATGCTGGGGGGGGACACAGGGGGTCAGTACTCACGTCGATGCCTGGCTTCCCTGGGGGCCCGTCTGGACCAGGGGCTCCAGGCTCCCCCTTGGCACCCTTTAAAAGAGAAGAGGTGTGGGGACAGATTGAAAGGAGCTCCTCCAGAAGGGGGGAGACCATCAGCGAGCTGCAGGGAGGCACGGGTACTCACCGGCGACCCGGGGACTCCAGCAGAGCCTTTGTCACCCTGGGAAAAGGGAAGAAGGCTGTCAAAAGGGGTCTGTCACCCTGCAGAGCCAGGCCTGGCAGCACCGGGGGCTCAGGACCCGTGTCTCCCATCCGCCTCCCCAAGATGGAGCAAGATGCTGGATCCCCCAGCACAGCAGCCAGGTCAGGATGGGGCCAGCGTTGAGAAGAGAGGGCTATACTGGGGTTGCGGGAGGGCTGCGGCTGTTCTGGGTATAAATAGCACTAAAATAACACCCTGGGGCAAGTCTCGGAGAAAGGGTGCTTTCTGCTGGCTCACAGATCTCCCCTCTGTTCAGGCTCCCTCCCCGCAGCCCTGGGGAGGGTCCGGAGCCGCAGCTGCCTGCCACAGCCCTCGGCCACGTCGCCGCTCTGTCGGCACCCGACCTGGGTGTCCTGCTCCCCGCTGGTCCCCCCCCAGCTCCCCCTCCTCACTGGGCATCTCTGGGCTGATCCCTGCACCCAACTCCTCCAAGCATCCTCTGCTGCCCGGACAGGGGTGCCCTGAGCAACCTGCATCCAGTCCTCCCTGCCACTGTGCTCCCCAAAAAGCATTTCAGGCCCCATTTCCCAAGGTGGTCAGGAAGCCATGGGCTGCTGTCCCGGGGAGGTGGATGGAGCCGTGGTGCAGGAGCTGTGCCATCATTGCTGCCCAGGGCCACCGGCAAAGCCGGGGATGCTCCGTCTGCCCCAGCCCGGGAGCAGTGCAGTGCGGGAACCGCACGGCTTCGGCACCCCCTGCCCTCCGCAGAGCCTCTGCCCCGACACAATGTCCCTCTTTGTGCTGCAGGTCCCCTCCCTCCCTCCCTCCCTCCAGCCTGCACAGGTTCCCGGCCGCGCCGTACTCACGTCAATGCCATCCACTCCCGGCACTCCTGGGGGACCGGGGGGTCCTCGCGGGCCGGGCTCTCCCGGCGGCCCTCGCTAAGGGGAAAAAGGGACGGGACCCACGTCAGGAAGGAGCAGCCAGACCCTGAGAGATGCTGGCGGTCAGAGGGAGCCCAGGGTGCAGTGCTCGCCACCGGCGTGTGCTGGGGACCCATCTCTGGAGAGCTGGGATGGAGTGAGCACCCCAAGGCCTCAGAGCTCTGCCCCTCACCACGGGTCCTCCGCTGCCTGGCCTGTGCCCCCCGGCAAGGGCATGGATGGAGAAATGCAGAAAATGTCCCCCCACACCGGCACAACCAGCTCCACATCCCCTGCCCAGTTTCTACCCCATCACTGCCCCCTCCTGCCCTGGTGCCCGCGGGGCTCCTGCCCCGACGGAGCGGGATCTCGATGGGGTGATGGCAGCGCTTGCAAAGGCCCCTCTCGGCTCGGGGTGCAAGCCCAGCACCAGGATTTCTAAGAGTACCGGCAGGATTTAGGTGCTCAAAGCCCCGGTATGAAACGGGGACCCCGAGCCCCTCCGTGAGAGCACTCCTCCCTGCGCCGGGGCTGGCTCGCTGCCCAGCTCGCTGCCCGCTGCCTGCAGCACCGCTCCGCAGCATCGCACAAAAGCACCATTCAGCCGGCGGCAGGGGAGCTCCCCGAGCAGCCTGGCCCCAGCTTTGAGGTTTGCACAGGACTCCGCAGGAGCGACTTTGCAAAGAAATCTCTGTTATCCTAACGGGGTGTTTGAGGGGGAAGAGACTCCAGTCCCAGAGACCGAACTCCTGGTGTTCCTGGAAATGAAAACCAGACGGGCTGGCTGGGGCTGCACGCCTGCGACTCCTCCGTCCTTCCAGGCTTATTTATTTTAAAGTGAAATATATAAGGATGAGACGTGTTGCTGGTTTGTTCACAGAACTAGGAGAGTCCCGGCTTCGCCTTGGAAGCAAACCTCACGGTCAGGGTGGGAGCGAGCACCCGTCCCTGGGAGCACCCATGAATGGCACCTTTGTCCTGCCTGAATGATTTCCAAATGGTTTCTTGTTCCAAGAGCTCCCACGTCCCCCTTGCTCCAACCGGAGCCCGCTCCCCGGGCCAGACTCTCCCACCACAAGCCCATGGGCATCCCAGGGGGCTGTTTTAGGAAGGCAGCTGCCTCCCCAGCTCTCCCCAGCCAGGCTGGCTGTGCCGGCAGGCAGCTCAGGAGCCACATGGGAAGATTTTTCCAAAATCTTTTCTAAAAATCTGATTTTTGTGGTTGCAAGGCAGGGAGAGTTTTTCTCTCTTCGGGTGGGATCCCAGGAGGAACACTGCCTGCCCCGCTCGCAGCGCTCGCCCCGAGGAGCAGAGGGACACCTTCCCTTCACTTCTTTCCGATGCATTTTCTCCTGCCCCTGGGTGAGTCCCGAGAGCCCGCTGGGACCCCTGGCCCCCAGCACCTCCGCTGCTGGTGTCCCTCCCTGTTGCCCCTCGGCAAGCCCCCGCGGTGCTCTGGGGCAGCCCTGGGAGGGTCAGAGCCCCCCTCAGCCCCGCTCAGCCCCCCTCAGACCAGTTCTGCAGCACATCCCAGCAAAGCAGAAGCAAATAAGCATTTTCCCAGGTGATGGGAGGCAGAAGATCTGGCGGCTGCTGCGGAGGGGAACAGCGGAAAGTCCCCCATTGCTGCCCCAAGGGGAAAATAAAACTAAACTTGTTTAGCGAACAAGTCCCATACTTCAAGGTGTGCAGCCCAGCCGTGTCCTGTGGGGCCGGAGGCAGCTTTCGGCATGGAGAGGTCCCCAGTGGGTCGGGGCTGTGGGTCCCGGCTGGGGGTTGCTCCCACCTCCCCCCCCGCCATGGGACATTCCTGGGAAAAGCGAGCGAAAGGTGCCGGGAAAATAAGCAGGAATTCCCAGGGGTGCTCAGCACTGCCAGCGAGTGTCTGTGACGGGGGAGATGGGGACCATTCCCTCTCCGTCCCCTCTCCGTCCCCCATCCCAGCCCGGCACGGAAGGCGACCAAGCAGAGGACTTACAATCTGGGCCAGGCAGAGGCAGGCAGCTTGGAGCAAGAGCCAGAGGTGGAGAACGGGGGAGCAGCCGGCCATGGCGAGGGCGGCTGGCACCGAGCGGCGGTGGCCTCGTCTCGCTGCGCTCAGGTATGGCAGCAGCCCCGACTGCACAGCCAGACACCGGAGGAGGAGGAGGAGGAGGGAGCTCATTAATATGGAGCAGTGGGACGAGGGCAGGCGGGCAGCCCCAGCCCCCCGCCCCTGCTCAGGTAAGCCGGTGGCTATTTTGGGCTGCACGGCTGGACGGTGCCGGAGGATTTGGCACGATGGTGGCGGAGGATTTGGCATGATGGTGGTGGAGGATTTGGCACGAGTGGCACAAAGGGGCTTTAATGCAGACGAGGGGCTGGGAAAGAAGGGGGACGAGCCGGGGGACTGCTGTCAGAGCTGCATGGTGAGACCCCAGCCAGGACATCTGCGTGGGCAGCCCCAGGAGTGCCAGGGTGTCCCCTCTGATGTCCCCATCATGATGCCCATGCCAGTGCCATGGGGCATTGTGCTGCCCGGGGCTGGGGCTGCGGTTGCCCCCACACCCCGCGATGGGTCAGCACTGGGAGCCAGTTCCTGCCACCCTGGGGAGGGTCCTGGGGGATTTCTGATGTGTCGGTCCCTATTTCTGCCCTGCGAGCCCCCGTGCAGCCCCAGGCAGGGCGGCCACCCCACTGCAGGTCCTGGGGCCCCCCTGCAAAATGTCCCCATGGCCCCAGCGTGGCACTGGGAGGGGAAGGGGGGCTGTGCCAGGGGGTCACCCGGCTGCTCCCCACAGCCCTGGCAGGGCACGAGGCCCACGTCCGTGGGGAGAAAGATGCCCCACTCATCACCCCGATGTGCCCAGCTCCCCCCACCCGGCTCCTGCCTTCGCTGGCAGCCGCCCCCTGAACTCGCCGCCCCCCAGCCCCGGCGCGGCGCAGCACTCCCGGGGAACGCAGGGATGATTCATCTTGGCGATTTCTTCCTCCTCCTCACAGAGGGCTCGAAGGCTCCGCGACAAGCCGCTGCAGACTGATTCATCGGTATTGGGGGGGGGGGGCTCAGTGGCCTCCCCCCAGAGCGGGCAGGCTCCTGCCTGCACCCCGGCACAGGTCAGGGGTGGCAGAACAGCGGTCTGCACCCTCTCTAGTGGGCACGGGGCCATCCCAGCACACAGACCAGTCGGGACTGGTGATCCACCGCTCTGGGCTAGTATCTCCTCTCTGGTTCTTTCTCCCCATGTCCCAGCCCAGCATGGGGAAGGCCGATGGGCTCCTGCCCTCCCTGCTCCTCCGATGGGCAGTGAAAGCTGCTCTGAGCCTCGGCGGCGGCAGGGAAGCACTTCCACCAAAACCTGGTGTTTTGAGACAAAAATCCTTTTGGCTCTAGGCTGAGAGCACCTTGTTTTCAGAGCATCTAAATTTGGATCCTCACCATTCATGGAGCCGCTGCGCTATCTCTGCTTGTGCCCGAGGCAGATGCATCCCAGCACCACCACTGAGCCCAGTGCCTTTCTGGGACACGAGTGTCACTTTTGGAAGAATTATATAATTCCAAGTGTCTCTCAGATTACTACATAGTGACATATTTTTTTCTCCTTTTGATGCCATTGCTCATTTGATTGCAGCTTTTCATGTATTGCCGTTTCTCAAATTCTCCCCCCAGCACCTCGGCACGGGAATACAAGGGTTTGGTTTATGATCTCCATCTCGTTTAAAAGACTCAGTCTTTTTCTCCCCCATTAATTTTACCATGGGATCCAACCGGAACATTTGCCTTTGACCAGTGGTCCCCTCACGTAGCTGGGGGTAAGCGTTGCAGGGTCTGCCCTGCTGCCCTTGGGGTCCCCCTCACCTCCCCAGAGGAGCTGTGGGAGGATCGGGCCCGCAGTGACCTGGCACCGGGCGCAGCCGTGTCCCAGACTGCCGGGACAGCGTGCGAAACAGGGTTAGGAGCAGCCGGGCCCCACACGGCCCCGGCCCCGCGGGCTGCTGCAGGCCAGGGCCCCAGGAGAGCCGTGGGGCAGCCCCGGGCCACGGGTGCCTCTGTGGGGCAGAGATCTGGGGCAGAGCCTGGCCTGGGGAAGGAATGGAGGCGCTGAGCAGGGACGTCCTCCTCCTCCCCCCTCTGCCTCCTCCGGGGAGCACCCCTCTGCTCAGCCCCCCAAGCCCCTCGCCAGCTCCCTGCACCCCACAGCCCCCCCTCCATCCCACAGCCAGCACCCCAAAGCCACCAGCCAGCATCCCTGCACCCCGAGGCAGCACCGCCAGCCCCCCACAAGCCCCCAGGCAGCCCCCCGCACCTCATAGCACCCCTTCCGTCCCACAGCCATCCCCACCAAGCCCACAGCCAGCACCCCCGCACCCCCACCCAGCACCCCTGCACACCCACCCAGCCCTCCGAACCCCCCCAGCCAGCATCCTTGCACCCCTCAGCCCCCCCCCCCCCAGCCAGCATCCCTGCACCCCTCAGCCCCCGAACCCCCCCAGCCAGCATCCTGCCCCCTCGCCCCCCCCCCCCCCCAGCCCCCCCCCCCCCCCCCCCCCCCCCCCCCCCCCCAGCCCCCCCCCCCCCCCAGCCAGCATCCTTGCACCCCTCAGCCCCCGAACCCCCCAGCCAGCATCCTTGCACCCCTCAGCCCCCCGAACCCCCCAGCCAGCATCCGCACCCCTCAGCCCCCCGCCCCCGCAGCCCATCCTTGCACCCTCAGCCCCCCCCCCCCCAGCCAGCATCCCTGCACCCCTCAGCCCCCCCCCCCCCCCCCCCCCCCCCCCCCCCCCCCCCCCCCCCCCCCCCCCCCCCCCCCCCCCCCCCCCCCCCCCCCCCCCCCCCCCTCCCCCCCCCCCCCCCCCCCCCCCCCCCCCCCCGCCCCTCCCAGCCCCCCGCCGCAGCCCCGCCCCCAGATCAGCCCGTCACGTGACCCTGCCCATTCATGCCTCCCCCGCCACCGCTCCGCCTCCTCTGATTGGCTGCCGCGCCGCAGCGAATCAACGGCGAGGGGGAGCGGCGGGGGGAAGGCGTTAAAGCGCGCGCGCTGCGCCCTATTGGCTCCTCCTCCCTCGTCACCCCGCCCCTGCCGCCGGCCGGAAGCAGGAAGCATCGAGTGCCCGGGACAGCGGCGCCGTGACCCGCGGGCGGGCTGCGCCGGCCGCGCCATGACGGGCAAGTCGGTCCGCGACGTGGACCGGTACCAGGCGGTGCTGGCCAGCCTGCTGGTGGAGGAGGAGAACAAGTACTGCGCCGACTGCCAGGCCAAAGGTACCGGCGGCCTCCCCGCGGGCCGCGCCGGCTGAGGGGGCGGCGGGGCCTGGTGGGACCGGTGGGCCCGGGCTGGCGCGGTTGTCACTGTCTCGGTGCCGGTGTGTGGCGGGACGCTGCCTTCCCCCACCCTCCCGCCGCTTGCTGCCGTGCCGTGGGCTCTCGGGGCTGTCCGGTGTCCCCACTCCCCGGGGTCCGCTGCAGCGGCGGGAGGAGGGACGCCTCCTCCAGGAGGACAAGCCCGGCTGGGCCTTGGGGGGTAACGGCTCCGCGCTCCAGCCTCCCCCGTGAGCAGGCACGGAAAGCTCCGGCCGCGGGCAGGGGCAGCGGTGCTGCCTAAGGCTGCTGCAGGGGGGGGCGGGCGGTTTGGGGGTTCGTAGCACGGTAGGTGGTTTCCCATTTGGTTGAGCAGGTATTTAAAAAAAACAAAACAAAACCAAAACGAAAAAAACAACCCAGATTTGGCTTCAGCAGAGTCTAGTTCAGTGTTAGTCGCAGCAGCTGCGTTGCAGCAGGCTGCGCTGGCAGCGCTGCTGTCAGAGGAGCCGTTCCCGCTGCCTCTGGAACCCTGCTTCTGCAGCTCGGGCTCATTCCGCAAGCGAGTGGAGTAGAAACCTGCCCGAGAGCTGCTTACGGGAACTCATCGGCTTTCTGACTGCGCTGGGGCTTGATCTCAGACGTCAGTGTGGAAACACTTAATCGCGTGTGGGGACTGCTCTTCTGGAGAAGTCTTGTATTAAGAGGAACCTGGAAAGCTGGCGTTGCGTAATTTCAGAGGGCATTCCGGCTGAGGAGTAATATCCTGTAAGTCAGAGCTGTAATGTGAGCAGCAGATCATGTTTGGAGGGTCAGATAGGAGCGGTATTTGAAGGTGCAGTGTGTAAGGAAAAGGAAGGAATTGTAACCTAGCCCTGGAACCAAGTATCACTGAAGGAATTTGTCCTGTGCTTCCTTTTCCACTTAATATTGATTTCAAGGCATGTTGTGAGCCTTACTTTTCCTAGAAAGGAGCGGAGTGGGGCAGAGAGGAAGTCAGATGTAAATGTCTGAATTCTAGAAAACAAAGCAAATGAATAAAACAACTGTTACTTGTTCCATGGTGATGCAGATGCCCTTCTGTAGCCTGCTGCTGTGAAATGCTTTGCTTTCCTGTAAGCAAAAGGGTTAAGGTTATGCCCATGCCTACCTAAAATCCTATTTTAATGAGCTATTATAATGATTTGGAGATCTGAATTTGAGGCTTGTTTCCCAATAGCTGCAATAAATGAACTTGAAGCAGGGGCTGTCTTTCTATGTCCATCTGTAAGTGGGAGACTTAGTCACCTCAGTATGACCTCTAAAAACTGCAGAGAGCACTGCCGAACAACATTAAAAATGGTGCTGTTAAGGTTTGTTTTCAGCCCTGCTCCAAAAAAACCCCAAAACATAGTAACCTCATTGTAACAACCTGTCTTACCTTGGAGATGGCATATTTTGAGACGTGGTTCACACCTGGCTTTGGCTGACCATGTAGGTTGAACATGGTGTTGTTGGCAGAGAGCAGAATGTTCCTCTCGCTTGCGAATTGCTTATCTCTTGGCTCTTAGTGCCAGTGCCAAGGGCAAAAATAGCTGTCTTATCTTGTCTTTTGAGGCATGAGACAGTAATGTACACAATATGGAAACAAATTCTCATAACAGTTCCAAGTTACTTGTTTTGATGTGATTATATAGCTTCTCCTGTTCACAGTACATCCTGGAAATGCAGTATTCCAGTTAATTATGCATAAAAGTCAAAGTGTACAGTTCAGCATTGCCACTAAAGCTGGAAGCTGCTTGTGTCTGGGCAGATAGGCTGCATCAGTCATGAAGAGTAGGCTTCTGTTGTACCGAGTTATCTGACAAAATAATTATCTGCTATACTAATGAGATTCACGGAGATGTGAAACTTCATTCTTGAGGGCAACATACGGGGTTTGTGGCCACAGGAGGTGTATGTGCAGTAAGCTCTCCAGCCAGGTATCTGACTGGTAGCTGGTGCCAGCCGAAGCATCATATTGGGCTGACTTTTGGTTACTGTGGCTTGATGTGGTGTTCTCCCAGCAAGGCACTGGAGCTGGTTTGCGGCGATGGCAAGAAAGGCCTGATGTTCTTACTGCTGCTGCAAGTAACTGCAATGTTCTGCTTTGCGTATGGAAATGAGCCCTGGGTGTACTTGTGCAGAGTAAAGAGCACATTTTATTTGATATATGGCTTCTTAATAACTAAAACTCTCTGCAAGTCTGCGCTAATGAGCGGCCACGTGGTATTTGCTAGCTCCAGATGGCTTCCCTCAACGTTTCCAGTGCTACCTGGAAGAATAGCTGCTTTTTCTGTACAGCTGATTGTTGCTCTGGTTTTAGCTGATTGCAAGTCTGGCTATGCTAGTTGAGGCACACGAAGAACGTACTTGTGTACAGTTCTGTGAATAGCAGTTTGCTAAGGTCACGGCTGAAATCTGGTTGCTGTTAGTAAATGATGCTGGGAGGGTTAGATGGTGGTGGCAGGTGGTGTTTCTTACGCCAGCTCCCTCCTTTGTCGGCTCACGTTCGACATCATAAGGATTTTTGCATGAGTTTCAACAAAGTTGAAGGCAGAGTAAGGACCTGGCAGCTCATACAGCACCTATCAAGACACTTTTACAATAAAACACTGGCTTTTGACCATCTGTTTTTATGCTGAAGTTACTGAATTTTGTAGTGGTTTGGTACTTGATCTGAGCGTTTCAAAGCTAGCATGACACATAGGCAGAGACTGTTCAGATGCCACCCACACTTCCATTATGCCTGTTCCCAGTGACCTAGCTACTTGCTGGGTTTCATTACTGTATTTTTTTCCACTTCTGTATACAGAACTAAATGAGATTACAGTGTCTGTTAGTGTGAGCTGCAGTGCTAGTATGTACCCACTTGATTTTGTGCTCTGCAGAAATTCTCAATGTTAGGGTAAAAGTCTAGTTTTCAGGAACATCGGCTCTCTGATGTTGGCTGCTGCTTGGGCCCTGCACTCTGGGACCAGTATAGCAAACATGCTCTTGTTTGCTATGCCGTGTTGGTAAACGGTTGAGTATCTTCCATCTCTTCTGCCCTCATCAAAGTGATTGCTTAGAGAGAAGGTAGTCTTCTGTGTTCTTGTTATTACTTGCTTTCCATCAGGCAGTGCGTGCAAGTGAGTCCTAGACCAACCTGCATCTTTTAAGTGTGATAAGGTGGGGGGGGGGTGGGTGGTAACTAGTTCCTCTAATATATTCTCCTTCCCTCATATGTCTGGGATTCAAGTAACTTCTGTGGGGCACATCACTCTTCCCAAGGTGTTTCTTCTGACAAGCTGTTGGAGACAGTGATGGCTTTGCGTGCTTTCTCTGCATAACTTTTCTGTAAGAGCTACACAGATGAGCCTGAAAGGAGAACTGCAGAAGTGTGAGCCTGCTGATTTCCCTTCGGCTTCCCTAGACAGCTATTAATGTCCTGGGTCTAAGTTGTTGGGGGGGGGGGGGGGGGGGGGGGAAAGGACAAGGAAACTGGGAAAGAAAGCTTGGGGTGGTTTTTGCTTCTGCAACACTAAACACTGCAGTGGTTAGAGGCTCTTGTTTTGGAGGAAGTTGGGCGAGATCTCTTGCCTGCTTCTTCCTCTTTGCATTGCAAACTTTCTGTCCAAAGTAACTGTGGGTAAACTGGGGGATCTGATCAGAAGCGGGTGGACAGGTAGTAAGTAGCACATCCTGTGCCGAAGCAGAGTGTGGCTAGACTGCTTTCTGGCAGTGGAGCTTAGGAGTGAAAACTTGTGCGTGTGTGAGAGGGATCTTCATTACTTGATCAAAACAGGACTCGGGAGCTCAGTGGCAGCCTTTCAGGACATAATCTAGCCATGTTAGACATAAACAGAACAGCAGATTTCCCCTTGCAAGTGCTATCAAAGGTTACTCGTCTTGGTGGTTTTCACATGTAGCTCTGAGTGCTATCACGATACTAATATTAATGATCAAAAGCAATGATCCAGCATGGGGTCCTAGCAGCACTGCACCACCTGCAGTGATGCAGCTCTCCCCTCAGGACTGCCCAGCATGGCTAAGGTGGTAGAGTGGCTGTCTTCACTAAAAGCTGGAGTGATGAATTATCATAATCCTTTTTTTGAAGGCCTTTGTATGAATTGCTTCAACAAAACGCCTTAAAAGAGAAACTGTTGAGTGAGAGTGGGATCTCTTCTACCAGTGCATTTCTCATGGCAAAGGGCCTTCTGAGGGCAGTTGTGTTGCTGTTGTGGTTTTGTGTGTGTAAGATAGCGCGGCTCAAGCAGTCTGACTGTATTGAGTATCTATCAGAAGATACGCTGCTGAACAACAAAATGAGTGTCGAGGCTGAAATTGCAATGTAGATGAAGGGATGTGGTGTAATCTGTGCAAGTTGGACTTGACCTAAGTGTTCAGATGTCTTCCAGTAAATGGAAAATGTCTTGTGTTGAGTAACACTTAATTAACTGGATTCTTCTCTGCATTTCTGACTCTAAAGCTCTGTGCTGAACTTGTGTAACATACAGCTAATTCTATTTGATTCTCTCCTTCTCCCAAACTCTTCCCCTCTGCTCTTCCAGTCCTATCTATCCAACAGGCTCCTTGGATCCGGTTTCGTTGACGTCGGAACGGCAGGTTCCTCCACAGGGAGCACCAGCGAGGACTGCTGTATCTGTCCATCAGTTAAGGTTGCCCTGTGCTCCTCCTGGTTTGTCTGACTCTTCCCTTCATCCCTTGTGTCTGTGAGAACTGTGGGTTCCATGCCAAAATCAACCCCTTCTTCTAACTTTAGCAGTTAGATAGGGAACTATTTGTTGCCAAACACAACGCAAACCCAGATCTAATTCTTCAAGCAGCCTTTCCTGAAATAGGGGTAGAACTTTGAAAATACCTGTTAAGAGGTGGTTAAATATTGGGAGGGAAGCAGGAAGAGCAGGATAAAAAGCTTGGGGCTAGAGTAGGTGCAGTTAAGGAAGGATGACTTCCAGTAGAAAGGGGGAGTTGGCTTATTACAGTTGGTTTAGTCCAGCCAAACTAGTATTAATATAAAACACGTTGCTAATATTCAACAAAAATCCGTTGTGACTCAACTCCTCCATCAGCAGACTATTGAATCGCAGCTGAATTTCCTTTTCAGTAAAAGCAATATGAAGAGTAACTTTTTAAATAGCTGCCTAGAACAACTGCATGTGATGAAGAAATGATCATTATGGGAAAACTGAGCAGTGGGTAGTGAGGCATACGGTTTGCCTGCAGTGGGCTTCAAAAACCAAAGCGGTAGGACTAAAGCTTCTCAGCTTGCCTTAGAAAATCTTATATCAGGAGAAAGCTCAGTCTTATGTAATGGAAGCTTGCCAGAGGGGATGCGTATGTGCTTGTATACTCAGTTTAATTCTTAACTGCAGTCACAATATTCTGCAGTTATCTTAATGAGTGCTACATTTTCTCTTCTGCTTTTGAACTGTTCTACTCTTCGGAAGTCAGGTCTGAAAGGAATAGTCTTGTGCATAAAGCAGTATTAATTTCAAGTGAGTGCAAATGTTCGGAAGTTAACTTTGTCTGTGAGGCTGGCTTTATCCCTTAGTGTTCTTCATCTGAGAAATCTGAGCAGTGCTGCCATGGTGTAAGACTCTGGCTGGGAGGGAACACAGCTCTGCCTAGCTGTGAGCCTGACCCTACGTACACCTGCTTGAAGTAAGTTGTAACTTCCCATTCAAGCCTCAAAGCGAGGAGGAAAAAAAGCATCAGCCTTTCCAGTGGGGACTTATTCTGGAATTGGTTTCTGCTTAGGGAGTTGTAGGAAGATACCCTTTAAGAAAAGCTACGCAGAGCTCTGAGTCACATACATGGATGCATGTCTCTACATCTGCCAGAAATAGATAACAAAGATAATCCTCCAAGCAGAGGGCATCTCAGCAAACTGTCAGCTTTAATAGCGTTGTTCTTCTGTACCAGCTATATTGACCCACCTGTGAAATGGAAAGCCTGTGTGGTGAGTGGCTGTATAGCAGAGGGTGTAAAATAAGGGCCCAAAAATGCCATGTGACTGTCGGAGCATAGCTGCAACTTTAGTAAAAGTTTGTTCCTATAGTAACTGCCAGAGGAATTACATAAGGTATCAAACACGCTGAGGAACTTGTGTGCCAGCCTCTTCAGAAGATGCCTCTGCAGTTTAAAGGTAATTCATCTTTCAAAATGCAAGTAGGTTATCAAAACCAACTAGAGAATCAAGAATAGCTTTGGTCTCCTTCAGGTTGATCCAGAATAGTGATTACTTCATGTGTCCAAGGAAATCTAGGACAAAGTTTGAGCTTTTAAGAGAAACTGTCTTAGAGCAAAGCTTCCTCTGACTGCGAAGCTGGATTTACCTATGCTAGGATCAGACCTTCAGTGCCTTGTTAAACTGCTTACCTCTATTTCTGGCAAAACATGCCATTCCTTACTGGCCAGGTTATGCTCTTTCCTTATGAATGTAAAATCCTTTTTGGTAACTGTGATAGTGAAAAATAGTTCATGTCTAGCTCTGGATATTGAAGAGATTCTCAATCAAGCAAAAAGTGGCCCAGGAGCTGAGACTCCTTCCTCTGTTAGGAGCTATTTTAAGGACTTAGTGACTTCTACATATCTCCACGACTTGAATGAGATTGGAAGATAGGGTCTAAATATTTCTAACATGCAGTGAAGAATTAAAGACATCTTGTAAGGGATTTGGTGGTGGAGAAATTCTAAGTTGAATTTTGATGATGTAAAATAGTAGTGATAGTGTGAGTTTCCATCCTGCTGCCCTGTTTACACATACATTTGGGCACAGGGATGGTGTTTACCTACTACCTAAATTTTTTACATTTCATGGAAATTCAGGCCTCCTTGAAATCTGCTGCCATTACCCTAGCAACTTCTAGGAGTGACTAGTGTGTAGTTTTGATCAAAACCTAGTGACCACAGGAAATACGTGGATCATGGAACTTGACTTTTATATCTTTAGGCTGTGTTGCCATCAGTATTGGTAATGTTAACCAGTCCTCTTGCATGGATTCTTTATTATAGCATCTACTTGAAATTGTCACTTGCACAGTTTATTTACTGAAGTAATAAACATCACTTTCTTAAACAGCAGGAAGGACCCACCCTGCTGTTCACAGCATCTATTTTAATTTCCTCCACCTTGCTCCATCTGCGTATGTATCATCACATCACTTCAAAGAACAAGATGGTAACAATGATAAGATGTGCGCTGAAGGCTGCTTCTGCAAGCTTACCGTTACTCAAAGTTAGATCAAATGCTGCTGTGTAGCTGCCTTCAAGGCCACCGAGCACTTGAGTGTTATGCATTTCTGGTAAACTGTAGAAGATTCAAAGCCTGTTCCTGAGAGGAAATGGAGCCAGCACCAGTCAGCTTGGTCTGACTTGGCCAGTAAGGTACCTGTAGCAAACATCATGGTTTGGGGAAGGAGAGAGTAGAGTGGTGGCTGCTAACATAGCCAAGAAGATTTTTAAGGCAAAGCTCCAAGCTATTGTCGGAAGCAATATGCTCAACCCCCATAGATGCCTCCGGCTCTTCCTTTTTCCTGCAAAGAGTGGTTGAAGCCTATAATTACTGCAGCAATCTCTTACTAAAAAAAAAAAAACCAAGACAAAAACCCTGAAAACAGCCCTTTCCCCTCTCAAAGGATGGTATAAAGTTGAATTTTTGAACCACTAAAGTACTTAACTAGGCATATATCCTTATCAAACTCCCTTGCTACAGAGCTTTTTGGTGCTTTAGCATCCCTGTTTCACTGGGTTCCAGTGGCTTCCTGAAAACTACACAAATAGCTTAGTCTGGTACTAAATCTGGGGGTACAGCAGGTATTAGTGCTTCACAAATCTCAGAGATAGGTCCATGAACCCTGGTCCATGCATCAGGATGCATGCTCAGGCCAGTAACTAACTAGCCTGTGTTAATAACTAAATAGCATAATTTAGAGATCTTGAAGTTGAGTTAACTGCTTTTTACTCACTAGCAGAGTTCACCTTGTTTCCCCAAACCAATCTGAACACTTGACTGTAGAACAGACGTCTACAGTAAAGAACAGAGGAAGTTGTTTTGTAAGACAGCCTTTGTCATAGCTTTTCTGTGAGTGGAATGAATTTCAGTAAGTCATTAAGCAATCTCTTTCCAGAATAAGGAAACCACGAGTCAAAGGAAGCTCTTGGATGCTTGGCTATTTCCTCATTTGGCTCTGCAAAAAGTAAGGCTTTTCAACTTTGACTCGATGAGAAATTTCCAAGTACTGGTGAAGGCTTGTACGAGAGGATGTGCATGTCATCTCGCAGGGATTATCCGGCTCCAAGGAGAATTTCCCACATCCACTTCCCCTGTGAGTGCTGAGAGGGGATGGTTGTACGATGCCGTAGTCCAACACATGTAGCAGTGTTAGCTGGGATCAATGGGCTGAGCAGGCACATTTCTCTGTTACAGCTGGGCTTTTGCTGGAGTGCTTGCAGGCAGGGAGCCTGCGAGTCAAATGATTGTTTGCACTAAGAATATTTCATTAGGCTTTGAATAGCAATGCTCTCTCCTTCCTGCCTATGAAAGCATCTATTTTTTCCTGACCCCCCCCTTTCTCAAAAGAGCAGTGGCTTTGCAGCCAACTTCTGTTTTATTTTTAAATGCCTTCTGGAGGGTTATTACCGAAGAAACTTGCATGAGTAGCTTGAGCCAAAATCTTAATGCCTGCATAAAGGGTGAGGAGTGAATCCCCTTGGGATTCCTTGATTAAAAACACTCAAGGGTGTGAACTTTCAGCAGGTGACTAAGACATGATGTGAAGTGGACTAGCCAGGCTGTGCTGGGGTTTTAAAGGGAATTGGGAGCCTTTTCAGTAAGGGCAGGTCATTCAGGCAGTCCTTGTAGGCATTAATGATTCTGGCTTAGATGCTAACTTAAGCTGGTATGACCAGCTTGGTATGCGGTGCTTATTTTGACAGGCTGGGATATAAAACAGGCTGTGAAACTGTCTCATGGAAGCACTGACTGGGCAGCTGACTTTCTCAGACACAGCTTTCTAGTTTCTGCTGGATGGTGGTGCGTCCTCGCTTAGGAATACACTCAAGTATTCAATGCAGCTTTCTAAAATGAGAACTGACTGAGCAATAGATGCTTTTACGCTCGTGATCTTCCTGAAACCACTGCCAGGCTAGGAATATATCCCAAGGTGGTCTTTTCTAGCCTTAATATTGTGCCAGAACTGAGTGTATAGCTGGGCTCTTAAATCTGTTTTGATTCTTACTCAAAACTGTCACTTTCTTTAATCTCATGTTCACCTGAAGATGGTTGGCATTCTCCAGCAAGGATTTGTGCGCATATGAGGTGATCTACCGGGGCACAAGATGCTTAATCAGAACAGAACGAGCTATGTCCAACTCGGGTTAGTGCCAAGTCACTTGCCTACCATGGATGTTAAGATTAGCTGTAATACTGAAACAAAAGTGACTGCAGCATCAGGCTTGCATGTCTGATACTGGTTGTCATCGCAGCAAACTCCCAGTTCTGCATATGGGAAGTGAGTTTTCATTTGGGCCTTAAGCTCTAAAGCCATCTGGTGGCTGCGAGGATGCCAGCCTCAAGGGAACTATTTTTATAACATTAGTGAGAGTATTCATGCGAGGACCGATTTCTTTCATGTTTCTTTCTAGTGGTGTAACAAGCTCAATGTTTCTGTTAGCCTTGTCCTAAAACCTTTTGCATAGAAATTTCCATGATTCACTGAACCCAGAGGGTAAAGTGCTCCCTGTGGCGTGCCGTGCCCTCGTGCAAGCAATTAGTGGTGAGCGTCAGGGTGTGCACAAAGGCTGCAAGGGAAGATAGCGCTCCACGGCAGCTCTAGCAATGCTGATAAACACTGCGGTGTTGGTCTCTAAAGTGACTTACTGATATAAAAAACATTTTTCTCTGAAAAATTTTGCCTTTAACTTCTACTAAGGCGTTTTGCCCCTTCTGTCAATGCTCAGTCACTGTAGCTTCTGTACAGTCTTCAGCTTCGTTTAGTTTTGGGGAAGTTAAATGCTGCGACATGTGACTGAACTCGCATCTGTAAATGCCACCTGGGGCTTTCTGCAAGTCAGTCACCTTGAAAATGGCATGTGAAACTGTGGAGAAATGACTGTACAAAGTTCTCCCCAGCCAGATCTTTACTGGGCACTTCCTCGTGTGATTTCTAGTGCGAGCTCCTTCATGGTGGCCTCAAAAGAGGGAAGTGGGAGGCTTGTTTACATTTGCATTAAAACCCATCCCCCCTTGCCCACAAAACTAAGTGCTTTATAAGAAAAGAAGGGGTAAAAATGTTGTTTTAGCTTAATGGTTGGGGGCATTAGATACTAGCAAAGCTGAAGGTCTAGTAAGAGTGTGTGTTTGGGCTGGTGCCTCTGCATGTTGCATCTGACCCAACCTAACAGGGACATCTGGGCTTTGGCCCCCTGCTTCCTTGGTGGCAGCCTGGTTAGGATGGGCTGTCTTGCTTGGGATACCCCTGCTTTCAGCAAAAGAAACCCTGTAATGTTCCTCACTGCCCAAGGCACCAAATGATAGTTTTAATGAGCGTGAAGTTATTTGGAGCTTGATTCAGCTGGACAAATTTCATTTGCCCACACTGCTTCCGACAGGCTACTGTTCTGCTCAGCACTGATTATTCAAGCAGCAGCTCTTTCCCTGTTTTACTGCACCTTGCTGTGTCAACCCTTCACTGCTGTCGAGGCAAGTGGTTCTCTTGTGCAGCTGCTTATCTTAAAGTAGCTTTTCACTTTCGAGGGGCGTAGCCATATCTTGTTCCTCTTTTTTTATGACAGTGTTGATAGAATACAGGGCTGTGTAACTAGGCTCAAGAAATTACTAGTTACATCCAAAAGCATGGGGTGCTCAGACCTAGAGTTCAAATTCATGTGCCTTGCAGAACTGCGGAGCTGGCTGCAGACTTCGGGCAGCGTTTTGGAGAACCGTCCAAATATCCTGCTTGTGTGGCTCTAGAGTCCCCACCGTGTCAGAGAGCAGACTGGTGAACTTCTGGGATCACCATCTTCCTCGTGACTCGGGACAAAAACAACCCCACGTGCCCCAACTTCTGGCACTTCCTCTAGGCTGTAGATCTGAAGCCTTTCTTATGGCACTTTTGGCGCTGCGAGGACGCCCAAACCCTGGCTGGAATAAGCATCAGTGAAGAGAACTACCCTTGGTTGTATAATATGTGTTTATCACCAAACCGAACGCTAGCTGCTAGGAGGATTTTTGAAAGCCTACGTATTATTTTTTTTTTAAATATTCACTGGCATAATGAAGCTGCTTCAGTACTGGGGTCTTCCGGAGCTGGGATCTACAAGTTGCAGCAATCGGTCAGCTGTTACTCCTGTACTCAGCCCTTGCTATTGCAGATCCTGCATCACAAATGAAGTAACACTAAAGCAGGATGGGTATAACAGGCTGTACCACTGACTCATTCCCTTATGTGGCATCGCAGGGTAGGAGGTTGCAGTGGCTTGAGCTGGCACATGTGACAAACCAGTGAGCTGATTACTACAGCCCTGATGGAATATCTAGCTATTAATCCTTTTAGTCCTATAAAGGCTAAATATATCTAGAGTTTAAATCTAACCTTGAATCTCATGCTTAATCCTGCCGGCAGTCTCACATTATAGCCTTCAGGGTGTATCTGGGAGAGAACTCCACAAATCAAATGAAGGATCAGGGTTCCTAGCTTCACCTTGCTGTGCTACAGGCGTAACACTGAACAAGCCTTTATTCCCATGCCTTACTTTGTAACTGGCGTACTTAGGCACTGCTAAAAGTATGGGCCCCTGCTTTGATGCCTTCAGTCCTGGATTTTGGTAGGTATAATAAAGGAACTGAGGTATAGGCAAGAGTATGCTTCTATTAAGGTCTTCACCGAGAGCTGTTCCCAAGCTGGGAAGTGACTTTCATCAGCTTCATTAAATTAGTATCATTCTCAAGGGCCACTCTTCTAGTGAAAAAGCAGAAAGCAACGGTAGGACAGGCCAGAAGACTTGATAAAGACTTTTTTAAAATCATAACATGAGTTAGCTGGAATAGGTACTGGAGGTAAGTTAGAGGTTGTGTGCCTTTGCACTGGAAGGGACCATGAGCCACTGATTGTGTTAGCAGCACCAAATCCCTCAGGATACTCTAGACTTTCCCAGTAAATAGGAATTAAACTGTTAACAACCATCTAGCATATCTAGGAGAGTCAAATACAGTGCTGCTTTTTTAGGGCTTTGAAATTACACTTTCCCCCTCTTCCCCCTCCCACCTCAGTCTCATTAGCTTTGAGGCTTGCTATTTTAACTATGGCAAGAAAAGACAGAATAACTCTTCATCTGCAATAATGCCTGTAATGCCTATAAAAAGGGCTAGCACAGTTTGTTGGAGGCTATTGGGTCCCTTAGTCAGGATGTGACTTCACTTTGCCCGGTTACCTGTGGACAGTGATAACCAACCCACGATGGAAGCTGGCCATGTTAACTGTGTGGCTGGCTGGCAGCTCTAGCCAGATGATTTGGGTTTAAAACCTGCTTGTCTTGCACTGCAGAGGACTATTTCCGAGGCTGATCTTCCTTCAGCGGGACTGAGGGTTTTGATGGCCAGGGTCTGTTGGCCCTGGCTGGGAGAGGGGCTAGGAGTGGTGGGAGTGCCTGGGGACCTCTGCTGTCCCCTGGGTAATGCATTGCTGGGTTTCCTTCAGAGAACTGTTTGCAGTGAGTAAAACTAAGCTTGTTAATCTTTCCCTTGTGGTTTTTTCCCTGGCATGATCTTCCTTCTACACCTTGGAGTTCTCCTGCCTGTCTGAAAGCCGCATGCAAGCCATGAATCTGATTAGAGCTGTAGAAACTGCGGAGTGAACTGTTAATCGGTGTTGTGCCAGGAGTGCAACCTGAGGTTCTGCTCCTGGCTCTACATTTTTGGTGGCCAAAGTACTGGGCTTTGTCTGTGCTGCTCTCCTTACTCAGCTGTAGCTTCCTGCATAAGACTAACAGAAGATTTGATGATGCAGTCTGTATGTCAAATTCTGAATATTTTATGCTGCTTTTCTTAGAGCAGTAGTGAATATTCTGGAGCTGATTCCACTGCAATAAGGTTATCAGAGATTCTCCATTGCTAAAGCAGGAACACAGACTTAAACTGATGTAACAGTCATGTAAATGTAAGCAAGATGAAATGAGGGGTTTGTAGTCTCTTGGGTGGATTGAATGCCTATTTTCTTCCCTTCTCCTCTTAGTTGTTTGTCTTGCGTAGAGCTCTCAATGGAAGAGGGAGGCAATAAAATACTAGCTCTTAAGTATAACGATTGGGAGGCAACCTTTAAACATGCTGCTGATGTCTTAATTCCAATTTCTAATCTGGATGAAAATGTAAACGCCTCAGTCCCAGTTCACTTGGTACAGTTTCTCAGTTGCTCAAGGCAACTACAGGTTGACTTGATGGTGTGAAATGCTTTGTGTCTCTTTGCAGGGCCACGATGGGCATCCTGGAATATCGGTGTATTCATCTGTATTCGTTGTGCCGGCATCCACAGGAACCTAGGAGTTCATATATCCAGGGTAAAATCTGTCAATCTTGACCAGTGGACACAAGAACAGATACAGGTAACGCAAGTGAAGCAGGCACAGTGTTGTTCTGTTAATGGGGCTTCATAAACTTGGAGGTAAACAAAGTCTGAATAGGCCAAAGATGTGGGAAGTGAAGGAGGAAGAAGATGTCAAGCTAGGTTAGATTGGGAGGGAAAATGTCATAATTTCAGGCTCAGCAAATGTCAGAGTGTAAAGACAAAAGCTCTGCAAGTTTCTGTAAAACTGCCAAAGGCTGCTGTTGTCTGGAGCCGGAGCTGCTGCCCACCTCCTCCCCTCGAGGTTTCCAGAAGTCAAATCCTGGATTCCCAGAGTGACTTGAGGTTGCTAATGTGATATTTATCTTGTCTTTGAATAAATATTGTGCTGTGGTGCTTAGGATTGTACGGGGCGGGGGTGGGTCATAGCAACTGCATCAGGGATTCCCAGCTAGCAGGCTTGCACCAAAAGCCTGAAGAGTAGCTTTCAGGTACAGAACAGACTTTCAAAAGCCTACACATGCCTTCTGGTTAACACAGATAGACTCTTGTTTGGAGCCTGGCGTGCTAGTATGTGTAAGAGCTTTAATGTCTGAAACAAACGGTTCAAGAATTCTTTTGAATTGCAGTGCATGCAAGAGATGGGAAATGGAAAAGCAAATCGTCTTTATGAAGCCTACCTGCCAGAGAACTTCAGGCGACCTCAAACAGATCAGCATCCTTTCTTCTTTTGCTGCTGGGGAAACATGGAGTCTTTTCATCTTGTCGCTTTGTAGCTGCACTCCTTGCATAGGAGGTTTAACTTCATGTGCCTGGGCATCAGCTGTGAGAATGAGTTCCTAGCCAGGCACCCGCTGAGTGTTGCTTCACGTGCAGGCTGCTTGCTTACAGAATGAAGCAGAAGAGAGCTAAAAGGATTGCTTCTGAGCTATAAGGGTGGAGAACTGGAACACGAATGTTACAACCTGAAGCTGTTGCATGAGGTGCACTTTAGGGTCTGTGGCAAATAGGAGGGTTGACTTTCGAAAGTGCTGAGCATTTAAAATTCGCAGTGGAGACAGCTAAAAAGGTTTAACACTTCTGAAAAATTAAGCTGTAACTTTTACCTTACTGGAGGGCTTCTAGATGCCGAGTGCAACAGGGTTCTAGTGATGTGAACATAAAGAAACACAGGAGCACCTCTACCATCATTTTTGTCTTAAGCTGGTGGCTGAGGTGCTTTTGTATGCGCACAATCCATTTCTCTGACCACTGTGATTTGTGCTAATGACACGTATGCTCTTAAGTGATGGTTGAAGTAAATATATATCAGTGAAGAAAATAGACTAGGAATTTAAGCCCTGATTTAATGTACCTTTTATAGCACTGTCATGCTTGGAATAACCCAAGGACAAAAATTGAGTAGCTAAAGTAGTTGGATCCAACACTAAATTATTTTAAGAAAGTTACTGCTGGAAATGCTCTTTAAACAGTCATTAGTTTAGTTACAGCCTGTACCTTGTATCCACATGTCAAATAATACTACGTAAGTCCTATTCTTGAATCATTTGTCTTTAACAAGCTGCTTGCAGAGCTGTGGAGAGCTTCATTCGGGATAAATATGAAAAGAAGAAATACATGGACCGAAGTATTGACATCAGTGCGTTTAGGGTTAGTGTCTAATCACTTCTACGGAAGCTCGAATACATGTTAAGATATAAGTGTATGTCTGTCTTACAAGTAAGCAGTGACTCTATGAAAATAGGCAGTTTAAATGTTTCCTGTATTAGTGACTCATTTCTTCTCCGAGGCTGATTGCATCCCGTCATTCTATAGAAAGAATTTAAATTGGAGGGGACCTTTGAAGGCCATCTTGTCCAAGTCCTTGCTCAAAGCAGGACTAGCTTCAAATATAGGTCTTTAGCTGTGTCTTTGAGGCTTTTTAGATTAGTAACAGCATCGTGTAAAGCTTTGTATGAACTTTCTCTTGGTATGATGACATGAGTTTTGACCCTCATGTCAGTGTGTTTTTCCTTACAGAAAGAAAAGGATGACAAATGGAAAAGGAGTAATGAGCCAGTATCAGAAAGAAAACTGGAACCTATCATCTTTGAGAAGGTGAAAATGGTAAGACCAAAAGGCATGGTCATGGATCAATTGTAAAGACTTCTCTCAAGCAGAACAGAGGTAATCCAGCTTGATATGGAAGCATTTTTTCGGGCCTCAGTCATAGCAGTGGATGCATTGAGTCACGCTAATGGTAGTAGCTTGTTTTCCTCTGCTCAGCCAGATACTAAGCAGATGTGTTCTGCCTTGCAATGCAGAGCAGATTGAAATCCAGCTCTTCCCTGCTTAGCTTTCCAGCTTGAGCGGTTACTTTTTTCCTAGTTTAGAGCATGCTTGAATTTGACAGTGGGTTCCAACGTAATGGGACAATAAAACAACTATGTAATACTTGCACTGAAATTCTGTTCGCTTTGGAAGCACTTATGTCCACTGGAAAAAAGGATTTTAAGGGTTAATCTCATTAAAGCCTCTAATGTATCAGACTAAAACCAAAATTTGAACAAGACTTCTGCTGTCCGTTTTCCCTAGCCTCAAAAGAAAGAAGAAATGCAGCAGTCTAGAAAAAGTTCTCCTAAATCTACTGAACCAGTGATGGACTTGCTAGGACTTGGTAAGAGCCTTTCCAGCCTTATTGCACTTGTTACAGTGACCCTATACACAATCTTTGACCTTGTGAATTTGATGAGCTTTTAGTACTTATTTTCCATGTCAGGTGACCGATAGCCGATAGGAATACTAGAGTGTTTTGCTTAAACTGCTCCAGTGCAACTCAGAGTGCTGAGCACTGCAGCACAAACAGTTTTCCTTACGTTTTCCTTTATGCTGGTGCAGTGGTTGTGCCTGTAGTATTACAGGAGCGGCTGTAGTGGTCTCCAGACACAGCCCTGAGGTTAATAGGACAGATACAGTGCAGTGCACTTCCTTGGGCCTGAGCCAGTTCCTCCTCAGCACCAGAAGGACGAGCGAAGAGCTGGCAGTATGTGTTGGCTGAAGCAGGTTACAGGTCGGGTCACTGGGTTGAGTGGCATATGTGCAAAGTGTTTAATTGGCAAGGAGGCTGCCCCTCAGCCTGAGGCCGTCTGTGTGAGCATCCATCACGGCTTTGTCTCTCCCAGATGCTCCTGTGACAACCCCCGTTACAAACGGCAGGCCTAGCAGCTTAGAGAAGGATCTCGATCTTTTCGCGTCGGTGGGATCAAACTCTGACTCCAGGAAGGTACGTAGGGAACATCGGTGCTTGACAAAGCCTAGTTAGGTGCTTGAATGAGATGACGATCTGTGTCTTCCCCCAGCACTGAATGCCGCTGTTGCGCTTGTGCTGTCTCTTGTCTCAGGTGGCTGGCTCGATGCCAACATCTGGAAGTGCTGGTTCTGTTCCCGAAAACCTGAATCTCTTCCCTGAGCCGGGAGGCAAAGGGGAGGAAGCAGGGAAGAAGCAGCTCTCTAAAGACTCTATCCTCTCTTTGTACGGCTCTCAAACACCTCAGCTGCCTGCGCAAGGTAACAGATCTCAGAATAGAGCTGTTGAACGGCAGTACACTAATTCAGAGTGGGTGGGGTGTCCTGATAGCTGACAAGCAAAGATGTGGGAATGTAGGTGGTCCTTCTTGAGAACTGGTGAGTAGCATAATGAGCAGCTTAGTCTGGGTGTCATGGCCAAGTGAATGTTGCGATAGTCTCCGATTTGAAGGTCGGCATTTCAGCCCCTGACGATGAATGCAGCCGTTCTTCCCTTCATCGCTTCTCCGCCTTTTTCTAGGAGCAATGTTCATGGCCCCAGCCCAGATGGCATATCCTGCAGCAGCATATACTAGCTTTCCAGGAGTAGCCCCCTCCGGCAGCATGATGGGAGGCATGATGGCACCATCAGTGGGAATGATGGCTCAGCCTGGAGCTGCAGGGATGGTGACTCCCATGGCCATACCAGCTGGATATGTGGGTAATGTGCAGGCAGCTGTCATCGGCGTCCCCAACGGGATGATGGCTGCACAGCAGGCTGGCTACGTAGCTGGCATGGCAGCAGTTCCCCCCCCGTCTATGGTGTGCAGCCAGCACAGCAGCTTCAGTGGAACATTGCTCAGGTGAGGTGTGGTGATCTGCTGACCCAAAGGTGGATGGAGGGCAGGGGAGGCATGTGCGATTAAACCTAGCCTGTTACCGGAAGACTTCAGTGCTTTTATAGCCTGGCTCCTGGGGTTGGGTGCAGTCCGCTGACACCGCAGGCAAACTGAGGGGTCACAAAGGAGTAACTTGCTCAGAGGTCTCGGTGCTTGGTGGAGAACAAAAATCAGTGCAGCGTCAGCTAAAATGAAAACTTCCTCAGCTTGCTAGATGGGCGTACGCCTGAGAAGCCAGTGACTTCTGTTCACCGTAACTCTCTAGAAGACCTTGCTTACGCCTGTAATGTGTTGGGGAGCAAGAGTTTTACCTGTGACTGCTGTGGGCTGTCGGTCTCCTTGACATAGCCTTGACTTCTCTCCTCTCCCCTTTGCAGATGACCCAGCAGATGGCTGGGATGAACTTCTATGGAGCTAATGGCATGATGGGATATGGACAGTCAATGGGTGGAGGCGGTGCCCAGGGAAGCAATCAGTCCCTCAGCACCCCGATGTGGAAATGATCCCTTGCGTTGTGACCATTTTTGCCTTCTGTTCTGTTCTTCGAAACTGCTCCATGAGACATTCAGGGTTTTTTCTTTCTGGCTGGCTGCCCAGCCTGAACCTCTTTCCATAACAGAGACCCATCTCTGCCTTTTCACTGTCAGACACGGTGAAACCTCAGTGATCAGAACATGAGCTCCCCTGTATCTAGCACAGTCAATGCACACTTCTGGGGTGGACCCCCTCCTTGCACAAACCTCCACTAATGCTTCTGGGTAGCACTTAACGTCCTGCTGGGTATCTTAGCAGAGGTGTGACCGAGGAACTTGGGAAATCTGTACTTAATACTGCCTGTCATGTCAGGCCTTTTAAGAATCACTTAAACTCTAGTATTAGTAGGGGTTTTGATTAGCAGAGGGGTGGACACCTTGTTTGGTGCTGAGGAACTGGATTTTAACCCACGCCCAGGGGCAAGCAAGCCTTGCTACCTCTTCCCTTGAGTGGAGTTCTCCGGAGCTGAGGCCTCGCTGTGCTTGGCTCGCCAACCCTCATTGGAACCAAAGTCATTTTGAAGACCCCTCTCCCTCCCCCCGTGAGCAAGCAGGATTCTCGCACAGTGTGGGGGCAAGCTGTTTGGAATGTGAAACTTGCACTTCAGAGTGGCTTTTCTGTCTAATATGTGGTATTGATGTATTTAACTTTTAACAATCTAACTGAGAGTTAACTTATCAAGGGCTGAGAGCCCACTGCAAGTTTTCTTACACTTTTAAAATGACTATGACATCCTAATTTATACTTTTTTCATATTTTTTTTGTTCCTGTGTAATCCTGGTACCCCTTCCCGGCTAGCTTTTGACATTTTAATCTAGGCATAAGAAGTGGGTGGGTCAGATTTCTTTTCTCATCTTCAGTAGAACACAACTGCTTAAACTCATCAGCGTGAGCAAGAAGTCAGACTTCTGTGGTCTACTTTATCCTGTGTATATGTAAATTCCCAAATAAAATATTGCAGTGAAACCTCAACTGACTTACCGTGTTTTTAAACGGCGTAACAGATTGTGTTAAACACTGCTGTCACTGGTGTGAGTTGTTCACTTCAGGTGTGGGGATTTTGGAGCCTTTCAGCCAAATCAGACCAACTCCATCTGCTTTGTAGCAGGGCTGCGTCCCAAATGCCAGGAGAGAATAGTGTTTGCCTGAAAGCTCAGGACGATCAGCATGCAAAGAACCAGGCTCAGCAGAGGCAGAATCAGGTCAGTGGACGCTTTTATATACAAGAGAGACTCCCAGCCTCGGGGCGTGGGTAAACGCAGCATTCCCGCAGCTGTGGCTGCGGGGAGAACTTAAATTATTATTAAATGCAGCTTTACGCTAATGTTCAACAAAACCTGACCGAGGCCTATCCAAAAGGTAAATTTTAAGCTTTTACAAAAAGCGGTAACAGTGGGAATATGAAAGGCTGGGGGGATTTAGGAGTCGCCTAAAGAACAGATATGAAGGCCAGTTTTCCTTAGGCTTGGGGGTGGCTATGTGCAGCTGCAGGGGAGAGAGCTCAGCTAATTGTGTGAGCCTTGAGTTGATGGTACTCTGCTTGCATATTAATTATGGTATTTCTTTCCTCCAGTCAAAACCTGCTCTTTTCAGAAAAAAGAGGGTTTCTTCCTCTTCCCCTCCTCCCCAGCATATCTGGTTTGGGGTGGGGGGAGGGTTGGCTTTGGTTTTTGGTTTTGGACTGGATGTTTTGAGAAGCTGAACTCAAGCACAGAAAAAGGTTTTCAAGCTGGCTTTAATCATCTTCACTTGCTGCCCCAATACTGTACATGCAGGTACAAGCCAATGAAAATGTGAATACTTCAGTTTTTTCCTCCTTGGGAAAACTGGCTAAGAATATTTTACAAAATAACGTGCACCCTCACAGCCATCAGTCCTGCTGCATATAAACCACAAAAATACAAGAGTTTTACATTAAGAAAGACCACGCACATATAAAACATTACATAACACAGGTATAAAATTGCCATTTGCTTTTTTTAAATCTATTACCATTCTCAAGTATCCATCACAAGCCCATCCCCTTGTCTTGAACATGGAACTAGTTCACCCCTCTGTGGCATTTATTTTAAGGTGGAGTTGTTAAACTTATGAATCTGTCATCAAAGCAAAGTTTATCACAAGATACGAGTGGGCTAGTGAAGGCAGCCAAATTTGTTCACTGAGGCGATCGCATCCTGGCTTCCAAAAGTACGAAGCCACCCAGAGTGAGTGTGTCAGTCCTGTACGAGTTCTGCACCCAACTCTCCTTTTTCCCTTGGGTAACGGATGCACACAGACGTAAGGTTGACGTGTGCCACTCAAATGGTGAGACGTCCGCTACCTTTTTCATTAGAGATTGAAGGCTAAGCTCATAGTAGCAATTAACTCGTGGCTAATGGAGTTCTGACAACTTCCCAATCTAATGGGACTCTCTTGGTTTAGGTAATTCTTTTCAATGCAACTTGTTGGGGACTTCAGGATGGAAAATGTGAAGTAGCACAGATTTCTGTGTCCTTGCTTGGTTGTGTCGCTTTTGTCTGATGCACCCCTGTCAAGATACTCGTTTTAGCCTTCTGAAGCAGCTACCTGGAGAAGGAGGGCTATGGTTAGAAGTGACTGGCTGGCTGAGTTGTTCTGGGTGCATCTCTCATTGCCTCGTACCTTTAAGGATCTTGAACCCTTTTATGCCCCCTCATCCTTTTTAGGGGGTTAACGCAGTTTAAAAGGCATAGGCTGCATTTAAAGATTTGTAAGGTATAGGTAAAATCCCTCCGGTGTCTTGTTTGGGGAATATAAATTCTGAATTTTGTGATGGGATGAATGCTTCAGTTTGGGTGCTTCTAAAAAAATCATTGATGTTTTTCTCTGTGTGCTTACGTGGGTTTGGTTTGGGTTTGGGTTTTTTTTTGCCTGGTGCTGTTAGTAGTCAAATTAAAGGACTAACTTCAATTCAAACTTGGAGCTGCTACTTTACTAAGACAGATGTATATGTTTTTATATTTGAGGTATAAACTTCTGAGATTAATGACAGATTCTTGAGTCCTGGATAATATCTTAAATAGTCCAGGTGCTTGTTCATAGCTTAATTTTGAGGTGGGGAGTAGGACAACATGATGGGGAAGATTATTTAGTTTTCACTGCATGAAAAGATCAAGCCCTTTTAAGAAAACAAGGCCACCAACTTCAAAGTGCTAACATTCAAGAGGCATCCGCTGCCAGGGTCCCTGGCCAGTTGGGTACAAGGAGGGGAGCGCTGCTCCGTCCAGAGGCCCTCTGACATCAAGCATTGCTTCACGGTTCTCACTGCAAAGTGTTAGGACAAAGTTCCCTTTTTTTTTTAGCGAGTACTGGGATCTAGCAGATATATACAGACAGCGATCCTATTAGGAAACGGGATCGATGTTCAATACCTGTCCTCCCGCTGGAGGGACGCCCTTTCTGCCTCCTCCTGAGGCTCCCTCTCCGTCCGCGCTGCAGGCAAAAGCTTTAGCGAGGGTTTGGTGCCCCTCCGAGAGCAGCAGCACTGTCCTCGGCTTGTCGCATCCGAGATGCTCGCCTCCTTGCCGGCCCTTTGCGGGGGGGAGGACCGTTGGGGGAGCGGGACGGCAAACGCCCGCCTGTGCCGGGCTAAGGGGCAGCCTTCGGAGTGCTGTTTATCGACATGCTTTTTAACAGGAGAGATGGAAGGGGGGGTACCTACTGTCCAGCCGAATCATCCCTCCCTCCAGAGAAGCACTCTGGCCTCTTGCTTCCCTTGCCCTTTAGCTCAGCAATCAATAGTGCAAGTGCTGAACGAAGCAGAGGTTGGGCTCGCAGGAGCCAGCATGGGAGCAGGGGGTAAACGCGCACCCTGTAGCATTGCTCTTCATTGCACAGTTACAACAAAAAATAACCTGAATGTGATAGAGTGCACTAAGCTCTGGTTCTTAAAAAAAAGAGAAAAAGGAGGAGGGTGGGGAAAAAAACCAAAGGATGAGGTATACCAAAAACCAGAGCTCCAGACAGGCACAGTGGTCACACCAGCTCTTGGGTCTTGGCAGCAGCTGCTAAACCAAGCTGCTTTCTCCTGGATGCCTAGATGCTACTGTGCTCCGTTCTGGTGTCTGTGCCCGAGGCAGATGATCGGGGTTAAACAGTGTGGCGGTTATTCAGACAGCAAGACAAACACTTAGGCCCTTTACTGTACATTTTTCCAAGTCTACTTTTTAAAACCTAAATCTTCCCCAAATACGGACCAGCTCAGTTAAGGTGAGCATTATTGTCACATCTGGTCACTGAGTCTCTTTTGTATAACTTCAGCTGCGTTACACGTAGCACATCTTTACCCCACCAATTCCAACCCTGCTTATTGCAGACACTTCTTTTTCCATAGGAAGTCTTTTCTGCAGCCTTTCAGCCTTCTTTTTAGCTCACAAACATAACTCTTGCACCTCTAACAACTAGGCAAGGGTTGGGGTGTTTTCTATGCTTGTGAACATGAAGTAGAAGGAAGACTTCCAGTTGAAACAGCTTTGCTAGAGCAACATTGGAACGGGCCGTCATGCCTTTGGCACATCACAGGATGCAAACCTTGCTTTTACTGAAGGTAATTTTACAGATCTGTCTGGAGGCATGAAAACCCAAAGGAAAGCAGAGAGAGCTCTTAATATCTTTTTCCATCTGTGATGCAAAACACATCTAAGACTTTGAATTCAGCCGTCAGGAAGAACGGTGCCTGAACACTGTTCCTTGACCTTTAAAATGCAGTTATTTTCCAAATCAGTAACCAAATGCACACCCTGTAGGAAGTTTACAGATGTGCACTGTCCAAGCGTTTCACATCAACCTGGGAAGAAGCGTCTGAGTCAACTGGAAGAAAATAGAAGGTGGACTCTTTATGCCTGAAAGAACATCACCGGTGCTGTTTTTATAAATGGTCTTATATCAGTAAAGACCCTTAAATTGTACTCACTGCTGCTGAGTATTTGCAAGCCCACTTAAACAAGCGAAGGTATTTAAATGTGTCAGCTCCTCTCACGTGCACCGATGTGCACAAACACGTACAAATACAGGCTTGACTTTTCAAGTCTCGTCGCTGCTAGAGCAGTCGCATAGGACAGTGAACAGAAGTGATTCCCTATCGGCGAAGGGAACCCTGATCCCGCTCCTGTGGGAACTCCTGTTCTCGTATTTGCAATCGAGGGCTACATCGGTAACTGCTTCTGGAGAAAAGGTTTTAAGAGCTGGGAGAGCTGGCCGTGGAGGAAATACTTCCCACTGTCTCAGTTGCTCTGTGGCATTCTCCAAAGCCACTGAATAGGTTTACTTTTCTGATTGCTGGGCAGGTAATTGGTTCTGTATCTCACTTTTTTTCAGGAAAACTATGTCTAAGCATCCTCCCCCCATGCTTTCAACATGCGGCGATGTTGACGAAACAGGAGCTAATTTCTGATTGAGCCCAGAAGCCTGGCCCACCTTCTGGTGCCCTAGAAAATTTTCACTCAACTTTGGCAAATAGAGCCCGTTCCAGGCTTGTAGAAAACCCAGGGATAACTTAGGCCTGGGCACGAAATCATGTAGTGTCTTCTGTGTTTCGCTGCGTGGCCGTCGCTTTTTTTACTAGCGTTTAGGGGATGTTTAAGTATCATTTCAAGGCTCTTTTGGCAAAATCCATCCTTGTTACTCAAGCAGGGTGCCTTGATTCTGACACCAGCATCTATTGTCAGCTGTGCTGTAGTAAGGTCTTCTGTGTCTCAGGTGGGTGCTGCGTCCTGCTTGCTCCTTGCTTACTGCTGGGGGTGCTGGGTATAAAAAGGGCTGCAAAGCTGATTCAGTTTAATATGAATTACTCTTTCTAGGGGAAAATGTCTGGAAAGTCCAATGGTTTGAATTTCCTTTCATGATGGAAGGTGGAGGAAAGAGAGGAAATAATCTAACGCATAATACCTAGTCAGCGCAGCCACCTTTTGCAAATCATATAGTACTTAAAAAAAAAGGCCCTTTGCAATAAAACATTCCCCCAGAAAAAAACCTGGGGTCCAGAAGCTTGTGGGTTTTCTGGCGTGTTGTGTGTAGAAAGCAAGTGGGTGTCTTGGCTTTTTTGTTCTTGTTGTTCGAGGAGGGAGAACATCTGACACATGGTCTCAGGCGTTCAGAAATGAGGAGGAGCTGATGTTGCAATGCAAACGTGGCACACTTCGGTCTCTTCGCCCCTTTTAGTTTTTCCACACGAGTGTAAAGTGGGTCCTGACCCAGATGCTTCCCCAGAGAAGTGAGGACCAGCTCCCTGGGGGGAATGGACGCGTAGTGCTGAAAGTGAAGCAGTTAAGGTCTTGATGGATTTCAGTTAGTCTAGTGGGTAAGTGACAAGCTTTTCAAGTCACTGGCACGGCGGCTCCACCTTGCCGGTCACTCAACGAGCAGGAGGAATCGTTCCCACGAAGCCACCGCGTTGCAGCAAACGAGAATACACCACGGAAAAAGAACTGGGGTGCAGTTTGTTCTGGCGTTGGCTACGCTGTCATCCTCCAATGCAGCCTCAGTCTAGCGATGATAACAAATAAGCCAGAGGATTTGGATTTTCCCTGTTCCCTGGAGTACCCAGGTGTGCCTTCCAGATGACAGTGCTTTTCCCTGGATTTTCCACGTGCCAGCACGGGCAGGTTTTGCAACTGGTGCAGAACCAGTGAGCCTTTTACTTGACCTCAGGCATCTGCTGCTAGGGCTGCGTGCCCGGCTGTCCCGGTGTTCCCGCTGCTCTTCATCCGCTTCTGTTCTCTGTCTCAAGAAAAGCGCTACGTTGCTCACAGAGGGGGGACGCAGTAAAGCTCTGCAACTCGCTGGAGAAATTTACAGCCAGCGAGCTCTGTGCTGGAAGGGGAAGGGGCTGGGATGCTGTGTCCACACCAGGGAGCAGAAAATACCTGCAGAGCTCCCGGCTCTGCCCACGCTGCTATTCCACTTCCCCGTGGACGTGGTTATTGTCCCACCACAGGCAGATTTTTCATTTTTCTGTTGAAACAGAGTTGGCAAAGCAAAAGCAAATAACGTTAGCTTCAAGGAGCAGAAAGCTTTTCCTCTTAAGATGCCTTCCCTCATGTATATTCAAAAAATCCAGCACGCCGGGGCAGAGAAAGTTTAGCCTCGTGCAGGCGTCGTTGACCTCATATAACTGCTTCGTGCTCTGGAAGGAACGCCATGTTCAAACCATTGTTTATGCCTGTTTCCGTAGTCAGGGCACCGAGTTTGCTTCCTCAAACCGCTGGAGACTGCTAGCGCATCCCTCGGTCCTGTAAGTCGCCATTCAGCACGAGCTCAGAACTCAGCACGTCCTGCTCGAACAAGCGCTTGCTGCTCTAGCAGGCGAGGATTTAATCCTTTACGAGGCAGGCAGTGGGGTCCTGAAGCAGACCCCTCTCCATCCCCGGTCAGCAGCATCCAGCCTGTTCTTTTCTCAGAGGTCTACGGTGATTTTGACTTGGTAAAGATCCAAAGTCCACGACAGCGGCTGAAATTCCTTGACGCGCTGTCGCTAACATCGTGGCGGCGTCGGGTAAACCAGCCGCCGAGCAGTGGAGTTTTGCTGATCCCCGGTTTTGGGTTTGTGGAGGGGACAGCTTCATCGCAACAGTCTTTTCCTTCAAGTTTGGTTTTGTTCCGTTGTGGCAACAGGTTCGAGCTGGTTCATCGTTCCTGGTGTCACCAGGAGAACCACAGGTTGGTTTTGTTGTGCTCTGTGCATTGTGAAATTCTCTGCTTTGCCAATAAATAACTGTAAAAAATCCCAACTGTGCTGTGGGTTGATTTGTGTTAAAGACTGAAGGTCAGAGCCATCCGGTCGGTAAAAATTCCCCATTAACCTTTTGTCCTCTTCTAGTCTCAAGACTGCTGATCTTTTGGTGTGTTGGTTTTTTTTCTCTCTTTTGGAAACTGATCCTTCAGGACAGTCATTGTGTTTGTTAGGTATATTTTATGAAGAAACCAGAGTTTCTAGTGGTGTCTCCCCTGAGTATTTTCAGCAAATTTCATTAGGCACCTTCAAAAAAAGCTTCCGTAATTCTCGGTTTTGCTACAAGAACTGGTCCCTCGGGGGGAACCAAAATGCTGCTTTAAAAACAAACAAACAAAACATACAAACAAAAACCCCAAAACACTCATCCTGATAATAAATTCAAAGCATCTAGTCCTTTGTTCGTAACCTCTCAGTCACCCTAATTCCAGATCAGCAGAAGATGCTGTTGAGATGTTCCCCTGTAGCGTACCAACAAGTCGAGAGTTAAAGAAAGGTGCGTCCTGCCGCGGGGTCTGGCAAAGCCTCGGCTCCTACTTGAAATTCAAGTATCGAGGAGAGCATCCCAGACCCGAGGAGAGCATCCCAGACCCGAGGAGAGCATCCCAGACCCGAGGAGAGCATCCCAGACCTCGAGCTGGCCCTCGCGGGAGGAAGAGGCTGGGAGGCAGACGATCAACCAGCATCACGGTATTCCTGCTCTGTCAGGTCACCTTCTCCTGACTCGAATTTTCACGTGAGGCATCACAGAGTTTATATTTTGGGTCTTGCTTTGGCCGTCCAAGACCACAGTCAGTGGTGAAACACGAGGATAAGACCAGCGTATGCTTCGGTGAGGTGAGTGCACCTTTTTCTGTTCTCTCTCGCTTTGGCAATGTCACTGGTCACAGGCTACATGCTACCAGAAAAAAAAATTAAAAAACAAAACAGAAAAATGGCCACCAGAAGTGCTTGCTCAGTGTCACAGGATTTGTGTCGGAACACGAACAAACGGGAAGTGACTGGCAGATGTTTCTCGTCAATCCGGAGTCTCTTAGATATTGCAGAGAGTGAGTGTGTTGTTAGCACGTGGCAAGCTACATAATAGAAGATGCTACATTCCTTGGGAAAAAAAAAAGTAGTGCTGAGTTGGATTTTTTTCTGAGTTTTTTTCTTTGAAAAGCTACCTTTTCCTCAGAGGCAAGGAAATGAAATCGAAGGAAAAGAAACCTCGTCAACATGCTGCTTGCCGCGGCGCTGAATGAATCAGACCGAGATGCTCTCGCCAGGCGGTCAGGAGAGAAACGCGTCGCTTCAATTCCTTTCCGACAGGGTGCCAGGACAAGGTGTGTAACAGTCTCGGGATCGGTCGGCAGTCGCAGCCCTCGGTCTGCCTCACGGCGGGGGTTTTTTCTTTTGCTTCTCCTTCCCCCTGCCTCAAAACACACGGCCCTCGCTCCCCCTCCGACGTCCCACTCTGCGCGCCGGGACGCGTGCTCGGGGAGGAGCGGGTCGAGAGCAGGTTTGTTTCGGGAAGAGGATTTAAAAAAAAAAAAAAAGAAAAAAAAGAAAAAAAAAGGGGGCGGAGGGAAGGACAGGATATTTACAGCTATCCACTAGCAGTTTTGGTAGGTCAGGACGTCTCCTTTCCCCTCCCGGCCTCTCCCACCAACCTGCCGCCTACGGGCAGGAGGGGCTGGTGGAGCTCTCCAGGGAGGACTGGGAGAGGCGGCGCGTCAGAGGTCCGATGCTGGAGTCGGCCAGCGAGGAGGTGGGGAAGAGTTTGTACCAGCCCGCAACCACGCTGGAGAGATCGAGCTCCTCCAAGATGATCTGGGCCATCCCCATGAAGCACTTGTGGTCCATGCGCCCGTAATCTCCCCAGACGATCACCTGCGGGGCAGAGAAGGTTTTAGGGGAGCTGCCCCGCTCGCCGGGTGGGAGTTTTGGGGAAAACTCGGCAAACTCAGCGCGCCCGGCCGGAAAGGACCTGCCGTGAGGGGGGTAGGGAGGCTGCGGTCTGAAGGACAGCAGTGAGGACGCTGGGTTTCCATGCCCTGTCCTTGTTCCCCTAACCCCTCCCTGTCCCCAAGCATCTGTGCGGGGAGTACGTCACCTGCAGGACTTTGCCCTGGGGGCTCTCCTCGAAGAGCAGAGGCTGCTGGTACGACGGGTCACAGGTTTTCTTCACCACCTTGGTCTTCTTCTTGGCCAGGCAGACGCCGTTCTCCAACAGGTAAACTTTCACGTAGGTGGCTGCGTTGGAAAACGGGTGAGAAACACTGACTCGGAGCAGGCTCCTGTGACGGTCCCGGCACAGCGCCTGTCTCCATCACTCCCCCTCCGTCCCCGACCCCCTCTCTCCCCACCCACCTACCAGGGATGGACTTGGAGCCCATCTTCGGGATAAGTCCCCTCGCCTGGATCACCTCCACCTCCAGCTGCCCGTTCCGGTCAGCCATGCCGACGTGGACATCGCCTAGGCAGAGGAATGAGATGCGCTCAGCACCCTCCCCGACGGCCACATCCCACCGGGGACGGCCGCAGCCCTGGGCTGGTCCCCACCAGCTCTCCCTTTTGATGCTGCTAAAAAGCAGGTGGGAGATGTCATCTCCAGGGCTGGCAGCCCCAGCACCCTCACACCGCTGCCTGCTCCCCATCCTCAGCACCCAGCGCTCAAGCGCATCGAGCATCCCGCCACCGGGTGCGTGATTTATCGTGAATTTGGAGGCAGGACAAAGCCGAGCTGATGTGAAGACGCCTGGATTTGAGCAGCAAGGAGAGAACCGGGTGAGAGCCCCCTCCTCCCTGCCCTCCCTGCCAGCTCCATCCCACGGCAGCCTTGCAGGGGGATTTTTTCCCTCGTGGTGGGAAAAGGGGCTGGGATTAACCGGGGCTGTGCCTCGGCCAGGCGATGCCCTCAGCTGCTGGGGCAGGAGGGGTTGGTGGCTGAGCACCCCACCAAGGCCAGCACCCACCAGCCCCCATCACCCTGGGGCACTTCACTGGGGTCCTTCCCCGCTCCCTGCGGAGGGGCATCTGCAGGAGAAAACGTGGCCGGGCGCCTCTTGAGCTCGGTGTGAAGTTGTCCTCCCACTTACGCTGTCCTGCTCGTACGTATGTATGTCCCTTGGTCGGCGGGTCCCCATCGCTCGCTGCCTTGTGGCCCCGGGCAGCAGGGGGGGAGTGGGGACGGGGAAGGGGCGAGCTGACGTCCCAGCGGGGTTTAATAGGAGCGAGATGAACCTGGATGTTCTCAAAACACACTTGGCATTTCAACAGCGAGTCAGGGCCGGCGCCGGGGGCTGTGCGAGGAACCGGCCAGCGGGAGAGGAACGAGCTGATGCTGCGGCGGGGGAACGGCAGGAGCCGTAGGGATTCGGTGTGCTGCGGGCACTGCAGGACCTCACCCCAAGGGAAGCCAACCTTGTCCCCTCCTGGGGAAGGTGGGCAAAACCAGAGGGGTCCAACTGCCCCCCTTTCCCTTCCCTTCCCTCGCACTGGGGGTTTATGTGGGGCCAGCAGGACCAGGTCCCTGTGCTGTGGGGACTGGGGGGGGCAGGATGAGGGACCCTTGTTACTGTGGCCCCCCCCGGGGCAGCTCTGCCCGTTGCCGGCAGCTCCGGCCCCTCAGCAGGACACGGGGCAGACACCTTGGTGTGCCCTGGGAGCAGCCGGGGACATGCTGCTGCTGGCTGGGAATTCAGACTTAGGGCGTGACTTTCTACAGCCATTTTGGATGTAAAAGGGAAAAATGGAACAAAACGCGGCATTGTTGCGGCGCCTCTGCAGCGGGATGCTCGGAGGAGCTGGTGTGCAGCAGAGGGGCAGAAGAGGCCTTGGGAAAAGGCAGAGCTGCTGCTTCCCCCGGCGGGTACCCTGCCCTGAGCCCTGCACGGGACGTTCCCTCCCCTCGCGGAGCCGGCAGCGGGAGCAGCAGAAGGCCAGAGCACCTGCGAGCCATGCACCGACCCGGCACGTGCTCGGCAGCAAGGGACGCTGCCGGAATCGAGCCTGTCCCCCGGAGCCAGTGCCCTGTAGAGGAGCAGGCGGCCACTTTCCCCCCCTCCCCCAGCCCCTTCCCTCTCGCTGGAGCATCCTTTCGCACTGCCTAGCCCCGCACCAGGCAAGACGCAGCCCTTGCTCTGCGGGGCTGGAGACGGCACCCCCCTCCCCGGGCAGGGAGCTCCCTCGGCCGGCACTCACCCATCGGCGGGGTGGCCAGCGTCTGCCGCCCCACCAGCTGGCCCGGCCCCAGCCCGTCGAGGAAGTCACTGAACTGGCTCTCGGCACCCAGCCGGGTCGTGGGGAAGATGAACCTGCGTCGGGGAGAGCAAGGAGAGCAAAGGGCTTTCGTGGAGCATCGGGCTGCTGGGTGTCAAGCAAGATCCCCTGGGAGCGCAGGGAGGATGCCCAGCCCCAGCTCCCAGCCCCCCGCGGCGCCTTACGTGCCGTCGGAGCTGTTGCTGTTGGTGCTGCCGTCGGTGGACTCCCGGCTGCCTTGCCGGGTGACCCTGGTCCTCATCTCGACCGCGATGCCGGTCTCCGTGCTCCTCCGGATGTTGCTACGCAGCTTTTTGGGGCCGCCCTCTGGAAGCCGAGACAGGGGGTGAGCCCGGGAAGCGCTCGCTGCCCCCAGACCCTCCTGCACGATGGGCATCAAACCAGGCAGAAGAACTGGGGTGCCGTGCACGGCCGGAGCCTCCCCACGTGCTGCTCCCTGCCTTCCTTCGGTACATTATTCATCATGATTTATGCAACCTTTCCTTGGGGATGAAACCCTGCAGGACCCCGCACAGGCAAATATCCCGGTGCCATGCACACCATGCTGGAGAGCAATGGGCTGCCCCCCCCACCGTGTCCTAGCCCTGTCTTCCCATAGCCCTTGCTCAGCACCGATGCCATCGTGCCTTTGCACGGCTGAGAGCCCCACCTGCCCCTCAGCCACCTCCCCCATGTGCTGAGACCTGCCGGACTCAGCTCACATGTGCTGACACCATCCCAGCCTGCTGCCTGGCCTCTGCTGCTGCAGAACCACCTCCCGGTCTCCAAAATCCCCAGGGCCCCCTCGACATGTGCCAATGTCCCTGTGCCACAGGGGACGGGCACCCCCAGTGCCGCAACCGGGCACAGCCCCGACACTGACTGATGTCTCCCTTTCCCCACGCAGTTACACCGTCCCCGCCGCCACGTGTGCCAGGCAGTGGCAGATGGCAGAAGGAGGAGTGTGGCACAAGCATCCACCCCTGGCACCGCCGGCAGCCCTGGCACCGCCGGCAGCCCCGCTCCTGCCGCATGAGCATGTGTGTGTCGGCACCGCGCCGCGGCTGCTCCTGGGGGAGTCAGGTTTGTCCTGCTAATTCGGGGCTGCCCCCAAATCAAGCGTTTGCCTGATCCTGGCAGCCCCCCCGGAGCGGGTGCTGCTCCCCTGGGCACCGGCAGCCAGGAGGGTCCCGGTCCCGCCGTCCCCAGGTGCGGTTCTGCCTGGCTCCGGCACTTTTCGCTTGGCTTTTGGGGATAATTATACCCCTTCAGAAACACCTCGGATGTGCAGGGCTGGAGGGCTCCAAATTAACTCCTCTCTTTATAGAACATTTCCCGAATCATGAAATGCCAACAAGAACCAGAATAAAAAAGCAATAACTAGAGAAAAAGCCTGCACTAAAATGAGCTTTTTGCTTCCCCCGCCCTTTAAAAAGCTATTTTAAGCATTTAAATATTTCCCAGAGCCAAACAGTTTGATAAGTCCTTTCTCCGAGCTCCCTCCCTCCCTGCTGCAGCCGGGACTGGCCGTTACTTGGGGCGGGGGGGACACACCGAGCCCAGAACCCCCACACGGGCAGAGCTCCGGCAACGTCCCTGCCTCAGGTTTGCAAATGGAGAAGTGCTGGTGTGCCGGGGGGGTGGGAGGGATCTACAAGGGGCTTTTTTAGGTGTCTCCATCAGACACGGGTGGCTAGAGCATCGCTTTGGGCAGCCGGGAGCGTGCACCTCTCCTCAAAGCAAAGGGCCGAGCTGAGGGGGTGGCAGTGCCGGGGGGGGGACTGCAGCAGCTCACCCGTCTGGTTGAGCTGCAGCGTGCTCTTGCTCCACTGGGACAGCCCCACGATGGCCACCATCTTGGCACCCAGGCTGGAACGCCTCTTCTTGCTGGCGGTGATGGTGACGGAGTCGGCGCTGCCCCGCGCGCTCTTCTCAATGTTGTACATCTCACCGCTGATGCTGGAGCTGCGGACGACATTCCTGGCCGCCGAGGAGCTGGCATCCCCGTTGAACATGGTCAGCCGCTCGCACGCTCGCCGGCCCGGGCTCTGCTGGGTGGGATCAGCTGCATGGGGGAAGCCAGGGGATGTGTCAGGGCCAGCAACGCTGGGCGGTGGCACTGGCCATGTCACTGCAGTCACACCCAGAGCAGCCCCATGGGGATGGACGGTCCCTCAAGGCACTTACAAAGCCATGAAATTCAGGTGGCACAACCCATCGGGACCATTTTTCCCCACCCGTGGGGGCAGGGGCTGGCGCAGGGTGCAGCAAGGGAAGGGGTGCAGGACCCCCTGTGCAGCCAGATCATGGGGTGGACCCACCAGCCCTGCGCCAGCACCCCGTGGGTCCCAGGCAGCTCCTGACATCCAGGAGAGACTCACCGGTGGGCAGAGGGCTCGGTGTGTCAGAAACCCGCCTGGCTTGGGAGCAGGAGGGGACCCCAAGGCTTGGGGACAGCCCCGTCCACCCCCGCTGAAGGTGTCCAAAATTGCAACCAGCAAAGTTCCTCCCGCGCGTCTCCTTCTCTGAACCGCGGCTGCAGCATCCCTACGTGCTGCTCCGGGCGTGCCCCTGCTCCACCCCGAGATGGCTGCCTGCCACGGGCGTTGGATCCAGCAAACCACGCCGGGCTGCTGCTGGGGTCCGCCGTGAAGCCCCGGCACCAGACGGTGCCTGGAGGGGCCCCGCAGATGCACCGAGGGTGCCGGGGTGCCACGCTGCCGGGGACCGGGGCATTCGCCAGCGGCAGAGGCTGTGCCGCGGCTGCCAGACCTCCCGCCCGGCGCAGCGGTTGCTGCCTTCCCTTCCCCATGAATATTTAAACTCCAGCGGGATGGGAGCATCCATCTTCCAAGGAAAGGTGAATTATTAACTCCAGGCCAAGTGAAGCCACTTTATGATAATGGATGGAGGCAGCGCCTGGAAAAATATTTCTCTTTCAAGAGAGGGAGACGGCCGCAAACGTAGAGGATAAGTTACGGCTGGGAACGGGGGAGTGGGGCAAGGCGGGGGGCTTCTGCTGCCCCTTGCCATCAGGGGAAGGAGCTTCACAGGGGCACGGTTGGGCTGAGACCTGACAGGAGCCGCAGGCTTGGCTCCAGCACCGCGGAACTCGCGGATTTATCAATTAGAGAAGGGATGCAAACAGGGGCAAGTGGGCAATTAGTCATTAACATCACTAATGAGCTCCCAGAGAGCAGCAGCCGTCCCACGCTTCCCTTCTGGCTGGTGTTTTCCTCCCCTGCTCTGCCCAGGCTCCCTCGGGCGAGCGCGTGGCAGTGACCCACCGCTTTCACCCTCCACTCCTCACACCCAGCGGTGCTTGCTGCCGAGCGGGACCCCGGCACAGCCGCTTGCATTCGGCAAGATTTGGGGTGTGCCATGACCGCAGCACACACTTTCCCTCATGTACGCACACGCACGCGGGATTTTCTGCCCTCGCTGCTGAACAGACGCTTGCACGAGGGCTCGAGCCCCTCAGATAAAGCTGTCGGCACTGGGTGAGCACCAGCTCTGCAGCCCAGAGCCGCCCTGGCATGGCCGTGTGCCGACGGGAAGCCGAGACGGGCGAGAGCAACCAGCAGTGCTTGCCCTACACTCAGCATCTGCTCAAGGAGGAGTCGGGGCTGAGCCGCTACCTTTGGGACCTTTGGGACCTTTGGGACCTCTGGGATGAGCGTTTTCCGACGCCACCCACCGCTCTCCAGGTGCCCTCTGGGCTCCAAACCCGCTGCAGCCACTCGCAAGGGCTGGGGTTTCTCTTAGGATGCGCCTGCCACAAGGAACGGATCCCAACCGCTTCCCTAACCGCAGCCCCAGTGCACTCTCTGTCGCAGGCCGCTTCCCTTCCCCGTGCCTCAGTTTCCCCACCTGCAAACCTGATGTTAGACTGTGCCTAAACAAATGCACATCCCTTTGCACGAGGGCTCAGCCGGGCGCTGCACCCAGCTCAGGCCTCTCCACGCGGCGTTACGGGCAAGAAGGGCTGTGGCACAACCGAGCCCTGTTATTTCTACGGCCAGGAAAACACAAAAGGCTCCTGCTGCTGTTTTCCCCGCTTGGTGCTTCAGCCGCCAGGAGAGCACCGGGCTCTGGTGGAAGCAAATTAGATCAAGAGAGCACAGCGCTAATGGGATCATTTCCAATGCAACACACACAAGGATAATCCACCGCAAAGGAAGCGGAGCGCACGCTCCTCAGCCCAAAGGAAGGATTTTCTTTACCCTGCCCATAATTTTACCCCTTATCTCTTTTCACAGTCTGCTTCTGGCCTCTGCAGAGAGCGGGTGCCGGATGGGGAGATCGGGGAGGTGCCCAGTGCTCACTGCTGAGACAAGCTCGGCCAGAGACCATGCCCGAGCACTGGAGCCCACGGCTCCCATCACCGAGCCGGCCTCGGCACCGTGACAGCATCCTCGGCTGGCACAGCCAGCCCTGATGCTGCCTCTGCCCCCGGCTCCCTTTCCCTAGCAGCGGGTGGGGGATTCAGGGAATGGCACCAGGTTTCCCTTCAGCCCCGCTCTGTATTTTATTTATTCTCTATATTGCAAAACACCGGGCTTCTCAGAGCAAACGACCGCGACGCTCCAGCAGCGGCTGGATCGCATGCAAGCCCCCTCCTTCCCTGCCATGGAAACACGTCCCCGAGCCGCCGGGGTGGGGGGCCAGCGCCCGCAGCCCCCACCAGCGCTTACCGCCGCCACGCACCGTCCTTGCGGGCAACGACAACAACCACCGCGAGCGCCAAGAAGTTCTCCAGCGAGCCAGCCCCGGTTCCCCCGCGGGCTGCACGGAGCCACCGGGCACCGGCTGAGCAGCCTGGAAAGGTGTCATGGCTGTAGCATCCCCCCCGGCTGCTCCGGTGCTTGGCGGACACGCAGCCAGCGCCCGACGCCGATACACAACACACAGACAAGCACGACCGGCAGGAAAACGGGTTCCCTGTTGCATTTCGATCGCTGCTGTGGTGCAGGAGCCCTGGCGAGGGTGCCGGGGCCAAGTCCTGCCCCCCCCGCACTGGCACCCCAAAGGAAAAGAGGAGACGGAGGCATCTTACCGCCCGGCGCAGGTGGAGGAGGACTGGGCAGCTCTCCCCGCCGAGGAGGCTCAGCCCCCCAGCCCCATCCCCGGCTGGAGACGGAGGGTGACGGGTCTGGTTAATCTTTAAAGGGTTCTGGAGAGCAGGGCTGTGCCGGCGCTGCTTCAGCATCTCCTTCAGCATCTCCATGGTTACATCGCTGACCCAGTTCTCCTCCCAGCCCCAAGCAGGGGCAGAGCGGTCCAGGGGGGGTGGGACACGCCTCGGTGGGGCTGGAGGCATCCCTGTGCCAGGCTTTGGGCACCCAATGACCCCGCTGGGTCCCCCCAGCTGGGCATCACAGACCTGCCGGGGGATGACGGAGCTGGGAAAAGTGGGGACCAAGGCGGCACGGAGGGTGGGGGGGTCACAGGCGACCCCAGGGAGCGGATGGGGCTGTACAGCCTCACTGCTGGTGCATCCCAGTGACTGGATGGTGTCAGGAACAACCCAGGGCTGCGAGGGAGCCCTGGCCCCAAATATCCCACTGAAATAGAAATGAGGGGCAAAATATTGATGGGAAAAATTGGGTGCTTTGGCAAAGGCTCCGGGGAAGAAGGGAGGAGCCCGGCGGGGGCCCCCACGCAGGTGGGGAAGGGCCCCTGACGGCAGGTGGGGAGAGGAGGAGGAGGAGGAGGAGGAGGGAGGTGATAAAGGAGCATGGTGGGGCTGGCTGGGATGCTGCCTAGCCGGGGGAAGGAGGCAGAGAGATTTTGGGGGCCGTCTGCTCCCTCAAAGCCCTCAAGGTGGGTGTCCCCAGGGAGAGATGGGGTTGGAAAGCCCCAGCAGCAGGGCGGCAGGTCCTCTTGCCCCAGGGCTGCCCCTGCAGCCCTCGGCCCCCTGCACTGGGGCTGCCTCCAGCCTGGAAGGAGAGCACTGAAACGCTGCTGACATCCGGAGCAGGTAGGCCCTAAAATCGGCACTTTCGGGGAAAGAAAAACTTGCTAGATTTGCTGCTACGAGGCCCTGCCAGTCCTGAGCAGGGAACAATGCACTGGGGCAAGCCGCAGCAGCACAGCTCGCAAGCACGTGCTCCTCCTTGTATTAGGAAGGAAGGCAAGGGCTTATTTCCCCTAAAAGTACTTAATTCTAATTAATTGCTTCAGGTTTGATAGGCAGTTGCTCATATAAATTTAATTGCCCAGCAAGAGGTATAATTCAGTGCACGTGAGCTGAGAACTTGCAAGTAACTCCAGCTACTGGAGTTAAGCATCTCATTGCTCAGGCAGGTTATAAAAGTTACATTCTGGCTGAAACTTGCTGCAGGCACAGCATTAATCCTCCTGCACGATCTCCATGGGAAACAGAAACCTTGAAATTAAAGGATGGGTCCAAATGTGCTCCATTTGTAGGAAAAGTGGAGCTTAGAGGGGAGAAGTTTGGATGGGGCCGAGCCAGGGCGGCGCTCAGGGATCCTGCGGGAACAGCTCCTGCCCAAGGGTGCTCCAGCCCACGCCAGCCCCTGCCCGTGCACCTGGAAAAAGGCCTGACTGTTGTGTGAGCGAGGTTTAGCAAACCTGCGCCTGGGAGGAAGAAGAGGAGGAGGGTCGTGGGGCAAACCCCGTGGCATGCTCCTGCCAGGTTGCTCCAGTCCAGATGATTCTCCAAAAGGCAGGTGCCTGCGCTTGGGTGGGAGCAGGAGGACAAAACACTGGAGCTGCTCAGCCATTCCACCCGGCGTTGGAGCTGCTCTCCAGGAGGGACGGCAGAGCAGCACCAGGAGCTGCTTGTGTCAGCAGCGCCCTGGCACACGGGGCTTTGCCGGGAAGGCGACCGTGCAGCCCGGTCTGTCTGCGGCAGCCGGAGGCTTTCCACCGAGATGGGAAGCGCTGTTGGTCGTGGTGTGGGTGAAGAGCTCGGTCTCCTGCATAGACCTGCTGATGGGATGGTGGTGACAGTGGCCAATGCTGTGGCCCAGGGACGTCCCCAAGAGCTGAGAGATGGCTTCATGGAGACCAGCTCTTCCAGCGACCCAAGCAATGCATCGCATCTCTTGTGGGATAAGCAGTGGGGATGGTATTCCTCAAGCCTGGAAGCGGGTCGGGTCTGAACAGCCTTTCTGCTCCAGGCGCTCTCCTCCATGCTGCCGTGCTGCTCCTGTGCACGGGGATGGACTGGGAGCACCGCTGGGACCCAGAGCAAGAGATAACTGGAGCCACAGCCATATGTGGGGGTCTCCAGCACAGCAATGACACAGAAGAACCGACTCTCCTGTGCTCCAGCGTGTGTCTTCCTCAGTCCCGGCTGTGTCCAAACGCACCTCGGCCATGGTAATTTACTTGCCATCCCCATTCACAAAGCACGTGTCCATCTCCAGCCAGCCTGGGTGCCGCAGCTCCAGCAGAAGTGATGCTCCTGGCAGACAGGATCCATCCGGGAGCACCGGGACAAGGAACTGAGTATCTCCGGGAGGGACAGGCAGGAACACGGCATCTTCCTGCACCCACCTCGCAGCCATCTTTCACTGGGTGGGGGAGCCGGGGGCATCCATGTCTGCCCTTGCCTGGTGGCCTGATCTTGGGCTAAGCCCCCTCCGAGATGCCAGGAGCCCGGGGCCAGTGCCCTGACCACACCATCCCTTTCCCCCATGTCCCTGCATGATGTCTACCGCTCGGTTAAATCAGATCTGTGCTGAATCCCGTCGTTTCCTAGGCAACATAAAAGAATCAGAGGAGCAAAAGCCACCCGGCGGGGCTGCAGCTGGGGGATGGCCAGTTCCCGCTGAGCCCAGCCTGCTGGGTTAGCTGCCCAGCGGACAAGGGCTCATGGCACTGCGGCAAGCACTGGGGCATCCCTGATGATCCGGTCTCATCCCGCAGACATGCTGCCTGGACCAGGCTCCCGCAGGGCAGAGCTTGGTGCCTCTGCGTCGGCTGCACCCTGGTGCCGGTTTTGGCCATGCTGGGCAGCTTGGGAGGGAGCAGGACCTCGCTGGGGACATGCAGGAGCAGGCGCGTGGCCACCGCCAGCAGCTGCCTTGGGTAGCGTAATGCTGCAGCCATGCGGCCCCGAAAACTGGGCCACTTCCATGGGGAGGCAGCGGGGACGTAAGAAACCAGCCCCGGGGATGTAAGAAACCAGCCCAGGGCCTTTGGTGGCCCCCGGGATGGGTCAGGGATGGGATCACCTGCGCTCAGACCCCAACCCCTCACCTGGTGCTCGGGCACTGAGGGCTTACACCACCGCGACGGGGCCGGGGCTGGTACCAATCTCCGCCGGCACAGAGGGGCTGTGGAAAGGAGCTTTTCCTGTTACCCAGCAGCCGCTGCCTTCCCGGCTGCATGGCTCCGAGCTCTGCAATGCAGCTCACACCACTCATCTGCTGTGTGTGAATCCCATCAATATTTCATGGAGCTGCTTCCTCCAGGGGAAGGACTGCTATCAGCTCTGGCTTTCTGCTGCTCCTACCAGCACTCCTCTTCTCGCAGAGAACATCTGATTTCCTTCCACCGGCCGCCAGCACCCAACAGCCCCCCCTTTCCCTCCCCTTTCTGCATTAGCAAATATCGTTTTGCCTTTCAGGGGCTCTGTATCCCACACAAGCCAAGAGCTCTGAAGTCCCCTTGGGTTCAAATCAAAGTACTGACCATATTCTGCCCCTGGTCGCTTAAGCCTGCCCACAGCAGAGATGCCCAACGCTACAGCCCTGTGTTGGGCTCCCCAGGACCAAGCCGCCGGCCCCGCAGCTCCAGGATGGGTGACCAAACCCACCCACACCCCCCGTGGCCCCCCCCCGCTCCGTGTCCAGCAGCAGGACAGCGAAGGTGGCCCCGTGACAGCTTGGTGCCAGCAGCCCAGACCCCATCTGATCAGGTCCGATCCACCCTGCCCGGCCACATCCAGCCCACAGGTCCGAGCTTGCTCCAGAGCCCAGCAGGAGCCAGGGGGTAAGGCAGGCTGTTTGCAGGAAAAGTTGCTTTTTAAATGCTAAGACTGCACTATTATAGCAAAGCTTCTTAAGGGATCAGCAGAAAACTTGCTTGCTGTAGGAAGACTTCTGTGAGCCGGAGTGATGCCAAGAGATGGCGGGAGCCTGGCACTGCCCGCAGCAAACACCCATTGCTCCACCACAGTCTGCGCCTGACCTGGCGAGAGAAGCCGGGACAGCTCTCCTGGGCTGGCATCGGCATCTGCATCCCCGGCAGAGCGGGAGGACGGGTCGATCGGGCACCGGAACACACGTGCCTCGGCTGGGGAGAGGGGCAATGCACGAGCGTGCCCGAAGAGAAGGCCAAATGCTCTCGCATCGTTCCACCACCCAACAACTAAAATAGGTGCAATTTGCTATTTGCAGGCTGAGAGACCTCCAGCTCCGGGAGTCCCTTTGTCTGCGGGAAGGATGAGGAGCCCAGGGAGGCTCCCACCGTGATCCCTCCATGGTCTGACACAGCATCCTGGGGCAGGCGGGCAGCCCCTGAACCCAGCAGGCAGTGAGCACGGTGCGTCAGCAGGGCTGTCAATCCTGCGCTAAATCACTTCAAAATAATTACTAAATGAGCCTGTTTCCCTGCTATTTGAGATGCTGTGACAAAACATTTTAAGTGCATTGAAATGGATGCAAGGACATGGTGCCACACGGCTTGGGTTTTAATAAGCAGGAAAATTAGGCATTTTCATAACCTTAAACTGCATCTTGCATCAATGTGACGCTTCCCGTAGGGCTGTGCCGCAGCGAGAGCAGGCGTGAGCCCATGGAGGGCCTGATCCGCACGGGCTGACTCGGCTGAGCTCGAGGGGCAGCAGAAGCTGCGGGAGGATGGACCTGGGGTGTGCGGAGGAAGCTGGTGGGGATTTGCCCCCTGACTTGGGGTGCAAGGGGCCAAGCAAGGGGCAGACCAAGATGCCACGATCTCTGTCCGTGTCCCACAAAGGCTATTGCAACCAGTGCTGCGAGGACAGGGCTGAAATGGGGACGAAGCGAGAGCCCGGGAGCGCTGTGCCTGTGGAGAGGAGCGCTGGGACGTGGGAGGCGGCAGGAGTTTGCCCTCACAAAAGGATGTCGGAGAAGGTACGTCGCTCTTTGGGAGAGATGCGTAAGCACAGCAGAAGGGCTGGCTTTCAAGAGGTGTTGATGTAGAAAGAAACAGGCGCGCGTCTAAACTGGGGCTGGAGGTGAGAGGCGCGGGAGCAGCCACTCCGCTGCTCGGGGAAGGGGCCGTGCACCGCAGCCGGCCGTGCCAGGGCTGGTTCGGGCCGGTGGCCCCTCGTCCTGCGGCAGAGGGATGACCCCGGGCTGCTGTGCCTGGCAGCAAAGCCGCTGGGTTTGTGCTGCAAGCAAAGTCCATCCCCGCGCCGCTGGCCCAAGGGGATCAGCCGGCTCCTGCTCTCAGCACACTAATGAAATAAGCAGCACAGCCCCACAGGACGTTCCCCGGGCACCAAGTGATGCAATTCAGCCCAGGGCTAATTGTTTTCCTCAGCCTCGAAAGACCCCTCGCAATGCTTCCCGGACCCCCGGGGGTGGGCACTGGCCATCGCAAAGCCCGGCACGGCCACCACCTCCCGCGGGGACAATTCTGCAGCTCAGTGTGAGCGCCCACGCGGTGGCCCTGGCTCTGGGGACCATTTCGAGGTGCAGAGCAGCCATCGCTCCGCAGCAGCTCAGCAGACGTGGTGGCTGGCCAGGCCCACGCCCGTTCGGGTGCTTCCCTGCTCCAGGGGATAAGCGATGCCCACGCTGCCCTCGGGCTCCTTCCCACTTACTGTAACCCCAGTTATAGTAAGCAGGGAGTAGCGCAGGGTCCTCTGCCTGTCCCGGAGCATTGTTTCACTCTTCCTCACCAGTTCTTTAATGGATTTCCCTACAGAACCAGTCACAGCACCTGCCCAAAATGCCAGAGAGGGCAGAGCGGGCTCTCTGGATCGAGCAGAGTCAAATCGATGTACAAAGCATAGGCTGGAGATGCTGGGAAGCCCGGGGAGAGGTGAGCGCCGGCGTTACGTGGGCTGCTCGGTGTGAGGATGAGGCCCCGAGGCAAGCCCTCCCCAGGCAGGACCCCCCGCTTTCGCCGGTCCCTACCTCTGTTTCCCCGGTGGCGGGGACCGGAGTGCACGGGACGGGGTTGACGTCAATGGGCTTTCAGCAGGGATGATGGATGGCACGGGAAAGCGCTCCCGTTCCCGAGCCACTGGCTGGGAAATGCTGCCCGCCGCCCCGAGCTGGGGAGGGCTCCGGTAAACCGGCCCTGGCAGCACCCTGCCAGGGAGCCCTTGGGAACGGGGGGAGCATGGCCACCAGCCCCCACGCTTTCGGTGCAGCGATGTTTTTGGGGTGTTCACGTCTCGGCTCAAAGCCTGGGGTATGTTTTAGGGGTGCCAGGCGCACCTCGTCGGCAGCCGTGGGGTGCAGGGGGAGCACCGGGGCTGTGCCACCGGGGGTCGGGACCCCTCCTTCTCCCCTCTTCCCCCCCCCCTCCCGGGGCTGCCAGAGCGCCCATCCCGCTCTTCCCTGGCACCGCATCCGCGACGGGCATCCCCAAAAATCACTGCCCCCCCACCCCTGCCGCCGGCGGGGGATGCTCCGAGGCAGGTGCGGCCCCGCTCCCCGCCGGTGGCCGCGGGGACCGAAGCGGTCGCCGTCCCGGGCGCCCGGGAGCGCCCCACCCCGCGCCGCCGCCACGGGCACTCACCGCCGCCGCTGCCGCCGCCGCCGCCGCCCGTGCCCGCTCCTCCCCTCGGCCCCGGCGGGCTGCTGGGAGCGGCGGGCGGGGGAGCCCCGACCCCGGCCCCGACGGCCCGGGCTGCCGCAGAGAGGGGCCGGCATCCCCCCGAGGGTCCGACCCCGAGGGGCTGCCGGGTGCCCCCCAAAAGCTGCCGGTTGCGTCCCGCTCCCAGCAGCTGCACACCGAGAGCTGCCAGCTGGAGCCCAAAAGCCACTGGCCAGACCCTACACCCATCAGTTGGATGCTAAGGGATGCTGGCTGCACCCTACACCTGCCAGGCAGACCCCCAAGAGTCTCCAGCTGCACCCTACACCCATCAACCGGACCCCCAGAGTCATCAGCCAGACGCTACACCCATCGGCTGGCACCCAAGAACCACCAGCTGGACCCGACACCCATCAGCTGGACTCTAAGAGCTGCCAACCTGACCCTTCGCCCACCAGCTGGACCCCAAGAGCTACTGGCCAGACCCCACTGCTATCACCCAGACCCCAAGAGTTGCCACCCGGACCCCAAAAGTCACCAGCCAGACCCCACACCCATCAACCAGACCCCCAGGAGGGCTGCCCACGGGGCTGCGGGAGCCTCCAGCCAGACCTGAAGCGCTGCCAGCCGGTCTCTGCTCAGCCTGGGTGGCCACGGTGTCTGCTCCTTTGGGAACACATAAACCTCCCGGCTCCGATCCCTTTCGGCTGCCACCAGAGTGCGAGGATGGCCCTCCCAGGGGGATGGGGACCGAGGGGGCACTTCTTGTGCCCTGGTTCTTTCGGAAGGAGAAAGTTTGAGGGGAGAGGCAGCGCCGGTTCCCGCGCTGCCCTTGGACTCACCTTGGCTCCCTGAGTACAAACACTAATTTCTCTCTAAGCAGCGTCTCTTTTTACTCATGGTAAATTCCTCCAGTGCTTTCCCTGCGTTGCCTCTGCAGGCTGCGCACCACGGCTGACATGGAGCCACGTGCCAGGAGGAAACCCTCCTTCGCCGACTTTAACTCTGTCCCTCCCTAAAATAATGCCAGGCTTGGATTTCCCGGTGGCTGGGCTCCCCATCCTCGCCATGCCGGGCGTCCCGGGGCTGCCACCGGCATCCCGGGCTGCAGGGAACGGCCCAGCTCTCGTGGGCAAAGCCTCCGCCGAGTTCCCCGTATTGGGGTCAGAGCTTGGGGGGTGATTTGGGACCGCGTCCCCGGGGTGGGTCGGTGAGTACGGTGCTCAACGGGCATCCATCGGTGCAGGGAGGATGGGGGGAAAATTCCCCCTGCGGCGGCTGCTGGAGAGGAAGGGGACGCCGAGGAGAGCCGGGATGCGGCGGGACCCGGCGTTGTGCATGGGAAAGCTGGTTAAAGAGCAGGAATAGCTGAAAGAACTAAATATGGAAACTTGGATAAAACATCGCTGAAGTAGGGAGATGGTTTCCTAACAGAATTCAAAGCATATAAACAAACTCAGGGAGGGAGAGAGGTTGTCTGGAGGGGGCCTTTATGAGTAATATTTAGAAAAACTAGCTGAAAATATCTCGGTAGGGAAGGCGGTTTCATCAAAGCAAACTTCCAGCTTTGTGGGGAAAGTGTTAGTCCTGGGAACATATTGTTTTGGGGGAAGAGATAGTGAAAACACGTGCCTCAACGCTGAAAAGTCTCTCCTAACATTTTTTTCAACTGCCACATTTCAATGATAAAACATGGAAGTTTCATGGCAATAATACAATAATGATGACAAAGTTTTCAGTTCGATTGGTAGGAAACTTTCTGACCAACTCTGGTTTTCTGCTTCCTTTGACAGATTGCTCCGGGATCCCTCGCCGATCTCCCACCGGGAGGGACTCAGTGGCTCGTTCCTGCGCTCTCGAGACTGGGGGTGTGTGGCACCGACAGCTCCTGCAGCTGATCCCCCAGGAAGCGCTTCCCCGAAGCGGGATGGACAAAAGCCCCGGACTTGGTCTTGCACTGGGATCCCATCAGGGCTCTCCCATCTCTAATGTCTCTTAATTCGTTAAGGAGCTCAGCTCTCCCGTTTGTCGGCTCCTCACCACCTTCTCCTTTACGTTTTGGTTTTGTGCCGGCGAAAAGGGGGTGCTTTAATGCGATTATTCCGGTAAAGCCCACGTAAGAGGATTCATGGGGCTTGGCTTTACGGTACTGCAGGGGCTATCGGCAGCACGTGGCACAGGGACGAGCGTGCTGGCCGTGGGTTAACGGAAAGCACGGAAGAGGCTTTGCAAGCCCTGCCATCGTAGACACCCCAAACCGTGGTGTCCCTGCAAGGGTGACCCCGGGATTCTGCAGACCCTGTGGGTGCCACGTGCTGCCTTGACCCTGCCTCTGCAGGGCAGACATCTGCCCGCGGCATGGCCGCTGCTCGTCCTGGCGAGAGGCGGACGTAACGGGCAACAGAGAACACAAAGAAGGGGGGCAGAAATGCCGGGGGACCGGGGCTGCCCTGGGGCTGGGCGTTCGGGGAGGGAGAGGGCTGCACCTCATGAAGGGTTATGGGGAGAGGATGGTTTATGCTGGGACTGGGTGAACTCAGCGTGTTTTGCAGAGGCTTCTCCAGAATGCTGCTGCCCCGGGGCGGGTGCTAGTCCCTGTCCAGAGAGCCAGGCTGTGGGGTGGGCCCGGGGTGGGCAGAGGGGCTTGTCCCCTCGGCACCGCTGGAGCCTTTGCCCACGGGGATGAGCACGTTGCTGCCGGTGCTCAGGGAGGTTGTCGGTGCTGCGTCAGGTCTGCAGCTTGCTCTCTTGCTCCTGTGCCACGTCCCACTTCTGGCAGGAGAAGGAGCTATGCCGAGATGCTGCAAGATCTCCTTTTGCCGTTCTGCAGGGAGCAATTGGGTCACGTGTGCTCACCAGTATCCTACTGGGAAAGCCAGCGTGGTTGATCTGTGCTGGGCACCAGCCAGGCAAGAGGCACTAGCACACCATCTGCTTCTCCTCGGGATGCTGCAGGCGCTGGGAAACACACTGTCCTGCAGCGGGACCAAGCAAGCTGAACCGAATCCCAGCTCTGAGCTGGGAGCTGCATTCTCTCCCCACTGCCGGCAAGATGAAAGTGCTTACCTGGGAATGGGGTCTCCCAGTTAGAGCTGGGCTGAGCGTCTCGGCTCATCTGCAGCTCGTGAGTTAAGGTTTCTAGGATTTCATAACTCTGGGGGTTTTTAATGACTTCTGTCGTCTCTGCCCTGGGGATGGAGGGCTGGGAGAACTAGGGAGAGCGCGATGGTTGGTTGGGGGCTCCTATCTGGGCCAGAGAAGGTAAAAGCGCCTTGCTGCTCTGGGAGCCAAGGTCAAACCTCGGACTAGCCAAGTACAAAAGCCGCTGGTGACCCACAGCACTGGGGCTGACACAAGATTGTCCTTCAGGTCTTTCGGTCTCCCAAGGAATCCTTTGGCAACACCCAAACCATCATCTCTCCTCTCTCAAATTATCTTTCTGGGTTTTTGTTTCAACGCAGAAGACAAGGTTTCTACAGGGCCTTCAAAAACATGGGTACATGTACAGGCATATAGATACATACTCTTAACTTAAATATACGTAAATATCATACAGATGGTCCCCAGCTGAGAGACGTACCAGGTGGGACGTGGCACTTGCAGGCTGGGTTAGGAGCCTGGTTTGCAGCCCGGCATCACGTGTGAACCGAGATGCGGCACAATGGGGCAGGCTGCAGAATCAATGGGCCCCCAAATCTGGCCCTAAATAGCCTCTTTTTTCCCCCAAATCTACACAGCAGCATGTCCATGTCCATACATAATTTATACCCAGGTTTTTCTTCTCTACACTTTTCTTTGCTTGGGGATAATTGCCCCAAAGCAACAGCTTACTTGGGATGAGTCCAGAGGACTGCTGTAACGGGAGTCCTGGGGGACGGGAGGGGGCTGAGCCGAGGAGAAGGGCCAGGGATGTCACCTCTGCTCTAAGAGACGGTTTTCCGAAGTGTCAAACAAATTCAGCCCTTCCAAAACCTGGCCCTGGGGTGCAGTCAGTGCGGCACAGCTCCTCGGGGTCCCATTGCCGGCGCGGGAGGGAATCGGCTGAGCAGGTAGCAGATGTTGGTTAAGTGCGAACTCAACAAACCACGAACAAATTTATGCAAGCACCGATAAAGCAGAGAGTGGAAAAGCGCTTTCTTTCTTTCTTTTTTTTTTCTTTCTTGTTTTTCTTGGCTCCTCCACGTTTCGGGCAGGCTGACACACAGACCTCTGTGTTTGCAGATGGCTGCGATCCTTCTTGGGCAAGCCGAGCGGCTGCAGACAATGCATCCATTGCTGCCGAGAGAGCAGGTGGGGAGGAAACGGAGCATCACGGGCGCAGCGCAACGGCACACAAAAGGATTCAGCGGGAGGAGGAGCGGGGTATTGTGCAGAAACCCCTCGAGCGGGGCCTGGGCCCTGGCAGGAAAAACAGCTGGCTGGTTTGACAGCTGTGCCTGGCAGCAAAGTCAGCAGCAGTGCCGGCTAATTGATTTAGAAATGAGTCATTTTTGAAGAGGGGCCGCATAGCATTGCATATCATCACCCTCGAACATTACAAAAAAAGGAGGCTAGCTTTGAAATTGTGAGAATTAAAAAAAAAAACAACCGTAGCATGACTTTTATTTCTCTTGGCTGCCTTGCAAGTGCCCTGAGATCACAAAGTTGCAAGACTTTCAATAAAACTGCAGGAATTTGCTGCAAGATATCTCCTACTTCAGCGCCAACGCGTAGTCTTCAGGGCAGGCGAGCTCTGAAACCGCAGCGTACGCAGAAATTTGTCCCATTTCCTACATTTGGGCAAATGTCACGCAACAGAAACCACAGATCTGAAAACTCTGTGTTTGCAGGACGCAGGAGGGATTTTCTCCTCTCTTGTGCAGGGTGCAGAGCCTACACAGCGAACCGCCGTACCAGCAACTTCACCAGCAGACATCACCAATTTTGGAAACTCCATGGAAAGGGTGAGGGGAAGTGCAGCAGCCACACAGGACCTGATTTTCCTTTCCCATCTCAAATGACATTTAAAGCACCAGACAGGCAAATCCCCTTTCTAGTTGTAAATTGGATGCAAACGATTTGGGCACCAGAAAGACAGTAAGGAGGCAAAGATGGAGTCACTTTTCAGGATGCACTTTTTCATGGGAAAAGTACTGAAGCAGCATGAGTCACGCTTCAGTGTAACATGTCCCCGAGCCAGAAAAGCAGTCCCTGGGAAACGAGATAGCTGGCTGAGCTGGAGCACAGACTTTTGCTTGAATTGGCTCCAGCTCGGGTAGGATAGTAGCAGCAAGTTATCCTGTGATGATAGATCAGAGGCCTATGTGAAGAGTGTTGGACAGCTCACTGAGGTTTAATTTGGACAGCTCTCAGGGCTGTGACAGGCAGGGCTGGAAACCTCCCTGCATGAGCCAACAGGCTAACAGAGGAGCAACTCCTCAGCCGTGGCTGGGCTGGGCTGAGGGATGCAGAGCTCTGTCTCTCAGCCCCAGCTGCAGGCTCCTGGGACGACCCTCGGGCTATGATCCCTGTGCTGCAGGGCAGCTGCCTGGGGAGAGCCAGGACCTCGGGGACAATGAGAAACAGCTTCCTTCGACGCCTCAGATGAGACACCGGGAGCGAGGCAGCGGGCTCCCTGCCCAGGGGACTGCCCCACGCCAGCCTACCTCGGCCTGAGGCCTCGGCCTTGCTGGAGCCCAGGCCCGCGCAGGCCTAGGCCGGGGACGACCCGGACCAGGCTCTACCGCACCCAGGGGCTTGGCTCGCCCTCGAGGCACGGCCGGCACCCGGGGCCCCTCACGCCGAGGCCTGGGTCCCCGCTCCGGCCTGCCCGGGCCCGGGCCCCGGCACCGAGACCCCCGACCCAGTGGATCCTCCCCCGCTTCGGCTCATGGCACGTCCCTCCCCGCCTCTCCCCAGCGGAGGTCTCGCGAGATCAGCCCCGGGTCATGCGCCTGCGCAGTGCGGCGGCCCAGGGGAAAGGGGCGGAGCCTCCGCACCGCCGCCTCACGGATCCGCCGCCATCTTGTTTCTCGGCCGCTGGGCGCTCGCTCTGCTCTGGCCGCCCCCCTCCCCCTCCTTCCCGCCTCCCGCCAGCCGGGCCGGAGGCAGCGCGGGCGCCGGGCGGAGGAGGCGGAGGTCGCGGCGCCGGCCGCCCCGGTGAGTGCGGGGGAAGCGGGCGGGAGCGCGGCGGGGGGAGTCGGCGGCCCGTGAGGGGGCGCGGGGCGGGGGCGGCCCGAGGGGTTCCCCCCCCCCAACGGCTCCTTTCCGATTGGCAGAGCCGCACCGCGCCCGCTGATTGGCCCGCGCCGGGGGAGGCGGGCGAGGGAAGCTGCGCGCTGATTGGATGCCGAGGAGCGGACCGGGGAGAGGACAGGAAACGGAACCGTTTCCCCGCGCGGCCCGGGGTGGGGGAGGGGCGCGCTCGAGGCTCGCCCCATGGGGGGGGGCGGCCGGGCCCAGCGGGGAGGGAGCGAGGCCCGTGCGGTCCCGGGGCTGGCGGAGCGCCTGAGACCCGCGGGCAGCGCCCGGGACAGGTGCTGCCTGATGGCCGGTGGGTAGGGTAGGGCGCGGAGGCCTTTCCGGGACTCCCGGTGCCTTTCCTGGCAGCCAGCGGGCGTTGGCGGCGGCAGGCCCGATCCGCTGGGTCCCGACAGGGGATTTGCTGCGGGAGAGTTCAGTTTCACGTAGCGGGGATGCTATATTTTACTGATCTGTGGGGTTTTCTTTCCACCCAAGCCTTAAGGGGGCTTCTCCAGAGTCTCCCCGACACTTGGTGGGAAGAGGGGCAGGACCCAAGCCGGGCCGCAAAGCAGTTGGAGATGATTTGTGGGTCTCTGGTAAATACCTGAGGGATTGTTTAATCTGTGCTTGAAAGCCAAGGGCACTGAGAGCTGTGAAAGTATCTGTACAGAAATATGGTTTCCCTAGATTCTGCTTTTTCCTGAGCTGCGAAAATGAAAGAAATGCCCCCAGTAACTAGTAAAGCACTATGCATTAAAAGCAGTATGAGTATGGCATGGATGAAAGCGAATTCTTTTTGGCTGGGTTGGGTTTCATTCAGGTCAGTTCATTCTCCGGCTGCATCATGAGCTGTGCGGGTGTTCGGGGGGTCAGGGCTGAGTGGTGGGCACAGGACAAGCCGGGTGGCAGGACAGCTCTTTGGTGGCAGGGCCGGCTTACGCTTCGTGTTGGCTGAGCTGTGTCCTAGGGCTGGCTCCGGAACCCGGAGCTCCGCCAGACTTCAGGTTGCTCACAGAAGAAGAAACAATAGCGCTGGCTACTTCTTCTGGAATGTGACTCTTCATATCGCCTTTTGAGACACTTGTCTTGTTGAGTATGCTCCACGTGCTTATGAATAAATACTTCTTGTCTGTCTCAATAGCTGCCTGAGTATGGGCAATTAAAAGGAAAGTCTCAACTGGCTTCGCTTGCGATGCAGAGCAAACAGCCCGCAGGCATGTGGTTAACTTCTCCTCTAGTCCTACATCCAGAAAATAGACCTCCTGGGTCATCAGACGTCGTTTGCTGCTGTTGCCCTTGGCAACATCACATGTCTTTTCTTAGGCTTGCCCGTGCCCTTCTTAAATTAGGTTCTGTTTTTGGACTAGGCTACTCCTGCTGGACCTGTGTTTGTCTTCAGTTGAGCCGTGCTCTGGTGCCAGAGCTTAACCTGGGCCCAGCTTACCGTCCCTTAGGCACTGGTCATTGTGGTGACAACCTGATATAATCTTGCATCTGGCATCGCACGCTCCATCATAACCACGTTGGGTTTTGTGTCACAAGGGTTTGTTTGAGATGCTGGCTCGTGCGGGGGCTTGTGGCCTTCGGGCCACTGTGACCACACCGAGCGGAGGATTCGGACGCGTTTTGGGATGAATGTAGGAGTTCTTGGTCAAAGCAAAAAGCCGTGCCTTGTGTCGGACCTTTGAAACCCCCACGCAGCACCGAGAGCTGTTCGCTCTGAGCGAGGACTGAGAACCGGGCATAATCCTGCCGGTTCTCAGGTCACTGCGGGCTGGCTGGGTGACCTTGAGCCAGTCATTTATCCTGCGCGGCCAACCTGTTCCCTCTCATTATTTTGTACTTTATAAAGATAAGTCGCGTTCGTCAGTGTACGTTCTCATGCTGTACGTGAATAATGTGCAGTGACGCTTTCTTAGAAGTGCCGCAACCTGCAAAACGCAGCGACAGATGACAGTTATTGGGTTAAGAGCATTCCTTTCTCCTTATGTCTTCCCAGTAGCTTTGTGGTTAAATCTTTCAAGTGGAATTTCGGCAATTCCTGAGTGTTAGCTCAACTGCCCCGCGTGATTTCAGAGCAAGAACAGCTGCAGTGGTTGAAATGAACCCTTTACTGCAGGGCTTCCCAAAAGTAATTTGGTTTTTTTTTTTCCCCACTGTCACAGAGAATTAATTATTAACTACTGTGAGAGCGGTAGCCGTTCCCGTGGCCGTGCTGGGCTGTACCCTGGCACAGGAGAGGGGCCCTCGCTCCGTAGGTGACAGGGGGTCGTGTCGCGGTGCGAGGAGGCACATGGGAATGTGTTTGGGCAGTCGTTACCGCTTGAAATACCAGCGAGGCATTCCTCTTCTCTGCAGGAAAGGTGGTGGGCTGTTCTAGGTTTGTTTTGCATACCGCCTGAAAGTACCTTGCATACCTCTAATAGTAAGCATACCGCAGCTCTGAGGCCCTTGCTTTTATCTGAGGAATGACACAGGAAGAGAAGAAAGCATTGCAAAGTATTATTTTTTTTAAGACATGTTTTAACCAATTACATTTAATAAATCACCGGGAAGATCTATTTTTAAATTAATCTCTCCTTGCTATCTGATTCAAACTAATTTAATCTGCAGGACTATTTAATCACAGCACTGGCTGTGCTTGTAATATTTTTTCCTCTGCTGCTCTCTATATAATCCTGTAAGCACATTATTTTCAAGCAGTAAATTGTGTCTTGGAATGCAGCTTGAAATCCGTTTGGGTATTGTTGATAACTTGCTGGGAGTTGTGTGTCTGCATAGGTTAAAATGTCATCTGTGCTTCGCAAACACGCCGTTCCCAACTTTCAGTCCGATCCGAGAGCTACCGAACCGTTCTTGGAGGCTCTGAGAACCGCGTCGCGGGTGAAGCGAGGCCGGCGGGATGTTGTGTTAAAGCTGCAAAGGGGAATCTTCGGCGTACATGGCTGAGAGGTGACAGCTCTGCCAGCGCTCGCTTCCTTTCCTGAGGCGTCCTGCCAGGAGGAACGTCGGAGGTATTCGGCCTACTGAGAGGGGTCGGGGTCTGCGCCGGGAAGGCGTCTGTTTGGGCGGCCGCCTGCTAAACCAGGGAGTTTATCTGTGTGAAAAGCATGCTTTTTTTTTTTTCATCTCTCCATATATGTCAGAGTGCGTGTGTGCATTCGGTCCTGGTCGCCGCGCGGCCACACAAATGTTCTCGGTGGATCAGAGGTGGGAAGTGCCACAGACGTTAAACTGCAGCTCTCTCGGGGGGTGTTCCTGTCCCCTGAAGGTGCCGCTTACACCGTCCCCGTGCGCGGGGTGGTGGTCGGTGACCCCCCCCCTTCACCCCCTGACCGATGGGGAACGGGTCTGCAAACGTCAGACGGTGCCCTCCGTCCCACAGGCTGGAGCGCGCTCGGCTTTCCGCACGCAAAGCGGAGGGCGAGAGGTCTCGCAGCTTCGCCGTGCTGCCTGCCCAGGCATCGCTCCGCTCCTTTCCGTGTCCCACCGTGCTCTCTCCGAGTTGGAATCCCTGCGGCGTGCGTGCTCCGCGAGCAGCGCAGCACCGACGCTTCCCTTGCCACCGCAGGGATAAACGTGGTTGCAGCCGGGAGCCCCGGGAGGCTCCGTCCCGGCCCCGCCGCGGGACGCTGGTGCTGGGCGTGCAGGCGCCTTCGTGTGCGAGCATGGGCGGCTGCGGCCGTGCAGCCGCCCTGCGTGCACGCGCCCCCGTCTGCGCGCACGTGCAGTCCCGGCCGCAGCCCGCGCGCTGCCCCGTGACCCGCCGGTGCGCTCGGGCGCCCCATGACGCGGCGGCGGCGGCGGGAGAGGGGGGGGGAGTGGGCGCTGCTAGAGTGACAGGCGCGCGGGCCAATCGGCATCCGCCTCACGACCCCTCCGTCTGTTTGAATAGGAGCCGAGCGGCCAATAGGAACCGCCGGGGCGGGCGGTGAGGGCCCGGCCGCCGCGCTGCGGAGGGGGCCGCGGGCGGGGAGCGCGGCGGCCGGGCGCCGCTCTGACCCCTGCGCCGCCTCTCAAGGTAACTTTAAAACAGGAAGTGGACGGCGAGGTTGCGCCGCCGGCGGCAGCCAATGGGCGCGCGGGGCCGCGCCTCCCCCCGGCGACGCGCAGCCAATGGACGCGGGCGGGGCGGGCCCGGCGGGCGCAGCAGGGTAGGCTGAGCGGTGGCTGTTAAAGGGGCCGGCGGCCCGGTCCGGCGGGGACGCGGAGTCCCGACAGGCAGGGGTCAGCTCAAAGACAAAGGGATGGCGGGGAGGCCCGGGGGCTGCCGTCCCCCGCCGCAGCCGCCCCCCGACCGGCAGGCAGGGCCTGTGGCGGCCGTGGCCCGGTAAGTTGATCGCGGTGGCCGGAGCCGCGCTGGCTGGGGCGGGGGGCGGCTGCGGCCTGGCCCGGTGATGGGGGAGCCGGCCCCGGCGGCGGGGGGCTGCCCGCCCGGCCTCGGGGTGTCCCAGCCTTGTGCGGCGGGAGGAGGGGGAGGTGGCGGTGGGGGGGCAGCCCGGGGGCTCCGGGGGGGCGGCGGGAGGCGCCCGGTTCGCGGCGGCGGTGGGGGCCCGGGGCGGCGGGTATGGCTGGGGGCAGCGCAGGGCCGCGCCCTGCGGGGGGGCCGCGCCGCCCCGGGGCTGGTAACCGGCGGGGGGGGACACACACACACGACACAAAATGGCAGCGCCTCCCCCCCCTTCCCCGGGGCTGCCGCCGAGCCGCGGGGGGGGGGGGGGGTCTCCCCCGGCTGCCCTTGGCGGGGGCTGCCCAGCCGGCTGGGAGCTGGCCCACGGGCACCCATCGGAAACGCGGCTTCTGGGGGGCAACGGAACCCCCATCACCCCCAAACCGCCAGCCAAACTCCTGACAAGTATAAGCAGCCCTTTGTTTTCCTTTTTATTTGCAAATAAGCACTGAAGGTCATCGGAGCCCCGCAGCCCAGCGGTGACAGGCGGAGGAACGGGGTGAGAGCGGGTCTTAGCTTAGAAGTTTTCTAGCGTAAAGGGCTTTCTCGGCCATCCCGGTGACACCCCGAACTCCGGCTGGGCTGGGCTCTCGCACGGCTCTCGCCGTCAGAGCGGTGCTGCAGCTAAAGTTGCTGGAGCTAGGCCTTCCTTCGCTAGCACAAGTGACCTTGAAATACCACTGCTCCGAGTTTCGAGAATGAAGGACAAAGTTTGTTTACGGCACTTTGCACTGAAAAAAAGAATCACAGTGGAAAAATGAAGCTGCTCCTGATGGCTGAGGGCATCGAGGACATGGAGAATAGTTTGTAGATTAGAATTAAAGTTAGTTTTCAGCAAGGAGTCAAATCACATTGCAGACATTCCTTTTCCTCCACTCCTACAGAGAGATGCTAAATGTTACTATTACCATCCTTGCCTTCTCAGGGGTGAACTGGGTGACACGGCTTGAGTGTTTTCAGTCCTGCTTTCATCCTTTTTTTTTTTTTTCCTGGTTGCTAATTGTTGACCTTAAAAGTACTGTTTTGAAAATTAGAGGTAATTACATTGTGCAACTTCTTTTTGTAGGGGTGTTAGAAAAGTGGGCCCTGGCACGTGAACCTGATCTGCACGTCGGTGTCAGCTGTTAACAAAAGACTGTCTTGGGGTTGAACTTCAACCTGAATGGTCTTTGAATTGTTATAGCCTTCAAGTATTATTTTGGGTATTTTAATTTATATTAAGACTGGTGAATAGCATCACCTTGTCTCAGGCCAAGCTTATTCAACTTCATGTGTCGTCTGGCATGTCATAGTAGTTTCAATCCGAGAAGGGGGCAGAATGAGAAACATCGCTGTAAGTCATCTATTAATAATGGTGGCTGCTCCGGTATGTTAGTGGAGTAGCAGTAACTTCTGTAGCAGACTGTTGGCCAGAATCGGGGGATTTACTGTGAATGTGAAGGTCATTGTTAGCATCTTTAAGCAAAAATGAGACATTTCAAGATTTTTGCCTTGAAATTAGGATATATTCAGCTGCTGCGTGCTTTTAAGGGGTGGCAGAAAGCAAGAGTAGTCTGCAGCTACCATAAGATGAAATAAGAAATCCTGCAGAAGTCTTCATTATACCCAATGTTTGTCATATTTCATTGCTTAAGCTGCAAGAGGTCGTAGCTGTGTACGAATAGGTACTGCTTGATCTTTCTAGGTCAAGAGCAGCAGGAAAAACCTAAAGCTTTTGGTAGCACTGTAAAGGGATTTATTAACAAATTACACCGGTTCCTGACTTTTTCTTGCAGCACCGTAAGGGAAAGGAAGGTCCTCGGATCCCATTTTACGCCGCTCAGTGAAGTTAGTTGTGTGTCCCCTCTGCCCCAAAGGTCCCTGGGGCTTTCCTAGTAGTTTTACCTGCTGGAAATGCAGGCTCAGAAAACAGGCTCATCTTTTTGTTTAAAGGACCTTTCCATGCTTGTTTTTTATGCTAACTTAACTGGCAGTGCAAGCAGTGAAGGTGTAAAGGACAAGTTTATTGTGGGAAATTGCTGTCCCTGGGTTGAGCACCTCGGTGGCTGGGGGGAGGAGGAGGAGGAGGGCGCGTGTGCGCCTCGCTGCGAGGGTGGTGGATGCCCGCAGGAGGTCACCTTTCAAGCCAGTGTATTTGGGTTGGGTTTTTTTTTTTTTAATCGGACTAGTATCTTGCATTTATATAATGTGGCGTGACATCTGTATTTTAATAGCGTTGGCACATGAAGCGGTTTCTTAATTTCAGGGCTTAGCGATCCACCCATGTTGTAAGTGAATTAAATTTGTACGGTTGCTAACTTAAACTCTTTAATTATTATGTTTTGATAAAGAAGACAGTTTACCTTATGTTTCAGAGAGTCAAAAAATGTAGCAACTGTTACAAGGGGCATGGACAGCAAGATCAAACTTCAGGATACCTGCCAAAGCTTCCCAGGAGTCACAGGAAGTTTTTTTTGTTTGTTTGTTCTCAAAAACTTAAGATTTTCTACATGCTGAGACCTCATTGGGGGGACTTTCTTCCATTGTCTGTTTATAACTTGCTCTCCTATTTGGTCACTTCCTGATAAATCAAAACGGGTCACTTTCAGTTGTCTTTTTTCATTCAATGAAGGTGACCCAGAAGGGTATAGATTTGCGTGTTTATAATACAGGATCATTTTTAAAAGAGAAAAAAATTGGAAAAAAAAAGATAGAAAGGCCTGATTAGACCATCCTGTCTGCCTCTTGAGCAGCACAGGTTGTGCTTCATTTAAGTAAGATCTGCTGATCTCAGGAGGCAAAAAGCTTATGGTTGTTTCTATGAAAAGAATTATTTTTAAGTTTTGCCAGATGCCATTTGATAATTTAACTTATAAAAGTGAGTAAAGAAAGTAATAGGGACATTGAATATTAGAATAATCCCTATAGAAAAATAACCCTGCAGCCCCCTAAAAGCCGTACATTTATTTGACTTTTCTTCCCGGAATAACAAAGTCCGCAGAAGACATGCCCAGTTATAGACTGGTACGGCCTTCCACTCTGCTTTGAAACCATCACAAGTTCTTGTGAATAACTCGCATTTGTCATTCACATTTTTCTAGGTTGTATCTGCTGCTGTCCTGCTGTGCTTTGAATCATTCTTTCTGCCTTCCCCTCTTCCCTCTCTGGCAGCACGGTGGTGGTTGAGCCTAAAAATACAGCAGAAGAGCAAAGACACACGCAACACTTACGGCTACATTCAAATTAAAGCATAACTTTGCCCTAAATGTGCTGCAGCATCTGTGTGTTAGCGCAGGATCATATGACAGCTGTCTGCTCCAGCTGCTGCCTGGGTCCCGGTGTAACCAGGAGGTTAATAGCGAGCACCCAATTTAGCTTTTTCAGCCACTTAAATTGTGTGGCTATCAGAAGGATGAGAAAATGTGAGGGCACTCATAGGACTTTTTATATAGAAACTCTTAATTTAATGCAGAGCTGTTTATAAATAATTCAAAAATATCAACTAACATAAAAATAAAAAAAGTCTCCAGGCTGAATGTCTGTTTAATCCATACTGTCTTAACAGGCATTTTCCTTGCGCTTGTACTCCAGAGCAGTGAATGTGTATGTTGCATGATCAGAACTTCTGCTGCCTAAAACACAAAATAAGAGAAATGGACAAAACAACCCAAATGCTGGTCAGACCCCTCTTGCAGGACCCCTCTTGCTTTTGTGAGCTGTTGGGGACAGCAGTCCCAGGTGGTCTCTGCGATGGGTGCCTGGGTGTTGATAGATTCCAAATAGATACCACCAAAGCTGAAAACTATCATTGGATTTTGAAATATTTGAAGTACTTTCTGAATAAATTGAGCCTATCACTTGGTTAACACTGCTGATGCCAAAGTAGTGCCTATGGTCCTGAAAATGCTGTTTTCGGATTTCAACTTTGACTTATTAATATACCATATGCTGTGTATATTGTATACATTCAGGGTATGTGGCAAGTACTTTTGTTTTGCGAGTACCTGATGTCACTACAGTTGTGAAATTTCATTCGCATGTGGTACAAGTCTGGGTGAGATGCCTCCTGCCTCTGAGAGCGAGGCACCGCCTTAGTGTTTCTCACTAGATTTTTCTTCTATAAAAGTGCAAGCACACAAGTAGTCAAGACTGAGACCATGTGTTTTTGTGAAGGTGAGTTTGCTATCACTTTTTTTTTTTTCTTGTTATCCTCATTAAGGCTACTGTTAAAGGGAAGTGAGTAAAATGCATGTATGGCAGGACTGGGAAATACGTTGTGAGGTGTGTAGCTTATAATTCCTTTTAAATTTATAAAGCTGCAATACATAACATCAATTTTATGCTAAGTTGGTTGAGATTAAAGTTTATAAGGTGAAGTACATGATACGCAGTATTGTTTTGGTGTGTGCCAACTGTTTTATCGTGTGAAGTAGACTTGACTAACTTGAACACGCTTTACTTAAAAGAGCTTTTCCATTTCTGCTGGGTGTTTAATTTAGAAGCTGGAGAGACAGCACGATTCATCTTAGACACTTGTTGTTATTTGTCTGGGAATTTTCTTCCTCTACTTCTTACTCTGTGTGCTTCCCTGCCAAAATTGCACTGCAAAGAGCCACTATTTAATAATGTTTAACTGTTGAAACACCAAATATCAAGTGTGACCCTTGTGCTCTTTCATTCAAAGAAGAAAGGGAAGTAAAATAACCAGTACAAACAGCAATTCAGATTATTTTGTTTGCTTTACCTTTTAAAAAAAAAACCTAGTCCTGTACTATTTTTTGTGGTGTTCTAATATTTGCAGCCTCATTTTTTACTTGGTGCTGCACTGTGGGGAGGTTACTTCTCGATTCTGTAGCATGGTTTCTGGTGCCATGCCGTGCTGCTGGTGGGTTTCTGATACCAGCCTCTAGTGTATTTATGTGCACTCCCAAAACCCTGTCCAGCGTTAAATATAATCTGTGTGTATCTTCAGTCTTTCTGTGCACAAATTAACATGGACTGCTGCTGGACAGAGGACTTTTAGCAGTGCTGTTAGGTACAGAAACTCAATGCTTCTCTAAAAGCAGGCATTATTCCTGATTTTTTTTTTTTTTTTTTTTTTTTCTCCTGAAGGAGTAAACCCAACTGACAATGGCCTGCCCAAGACTGCAGTGTACCATTGTCTGCGCTAGCAATTGCCTTTAACTGCTAGGTCACACTGTCTTCTGTATTAAGGTATAAAACTCAACACAGTGTCTCTGGGTGCTTGTGTGTGTGTGTTCAGTAAAATGCCTTTGCTGTGCATTCTCTGTGCTGTAGGATATTCTCTTCCCCTGTGCGGCTGAAGCAGCTTTGGAGATTTGGTTCTCATTCCTGCTGAGCGTGTAGCATGTGCCTTCCTGCGAGGCCATTCCCAGCTCAGTGCCCAGTGAAAGGTACTGGCTTGCTTGCAGTTTGATGCAGCTTTCTGCAAGATCAGAGCTGTAACTTCACAACAAACTCTGTATCAGGAAGGTTATCTGGCCAATTTCTGCTTTGCGTGAATGACGTCGGGTTGGTTACTCTGGCCCTGCCACCTCCCCTCCAGAGGAGCCGGGATCAGCTCTGCTGCTTGCGCTCTCTCCCTGTTGAGTGGGTAGTGGAGAGGCAGCTCTTACCCCAGCGTGCCGAAACCCAGGAGAAGGGAGGAGCAGAATTCCTGCCGTAGGTACTGGAGTAGAGAAGGGGAGAGTAGGAGGCATGCCTGTGTGTGATCCAGCAAAACATCGATTGCAATGCTCTTAGGAGCAGATCAGCAATGGCAGTGGTGCAAAGCAGATTTGGCCCTGCTAGCTGCTGAAACCAAACTTTGCTGGTTGAACGAGTTGTCTGTGTTGTTGGAAGCGGTAATCCAGATCCCTCTCTGTGAGTTTGTAACTGATTTGGGCTTAAATCAAATGCTGTGCCTCGCATGAATGAAAACAGAAGTAATGCATTAGAGGTATTAGGGAGCTAATGTTCAAACAGTGCTTTGAAGATAGAATAATCTACTGCTAAATATTCATAGAAAAAAGGGCTAGAAGGCACCTGAAGAGGTGATCTTGTTTATTTTTTTCTGCCCTAAGGCAAGATCAACTCAAACGCCGTTTTGCAACCTTCTCTTAAAAACCTTTAGCAATAAGTGCTCAATATCCTCTGTAGGTAATTTAGTGCAGCATTTAACTAGCCTGACTATTATGTTCAATTTTAATTTTATCAAACAAGAGAAATCTGCAAATACACACCTTATCCAACAGCCTAGAATAATTCTCCCATCAGCTGAAATCAACCACTTATGGTGCCAGCTATATGCTTAGAGGGTTGTGTGTATGTAATACCGCAAGAGGGAACAGATAAAAATAAAACTGAGGAATTGCAAAAGTTTCTTATAATAGCACATTGGAAGGAAGCGCTTGTGTTTTTGAATTATGTTGGTTTTACTGAAAGCCTCTTAAAATTGTTTTTAAAAAGTTGAAAGGTTATGTTTTCATCAAGAGCAGAACTTCAGACTTTCCTAAGTTTGTGATCATCACCTTTCTCCGCTACCTGAAAGGCTGCGTTAGATTTTATAGCACTATTTTATAGAAATGGAGGAGAGTTCCCATATCTTTTGGATAAATAAATCTAGAAATCTTAAGTCTAATATTTCTGATTTTGGCCTATGGCTTAGCTATAACTTTATTCATAAGTTGTTGCCTGTACATAATGATAGAAGTTTTTATGCCTTAATAAGAACAGCGTCATTACTGCTGTGATGCGCTGAAATAATTGTGCTGCGTATATAATGCTGTGGATTATATAGTCAGTTATGTTTCATCTTTAAAGTGTTCCTGCTTCCTTTTTATTATGATGTGGAGTATTGGGTTTTGTTAAAAGCTGATCTTGTGTCCAAAAAAACATTGTATAAATCTCTCTGAATGCGGTGTTCCCCCTCCTCCTCCCAGCGCTTGTTCGGGTAATGTTTTATAGGCAAAGCCTTTTCTGTGCTGTCTTGTTGGCATACCAAAACTGGAAATGAGTCTCAACTGGATGTGTACATTGAAGCGACTCCTCCTTTCGGAAGGTGTTTGGCACGTGTAGCGATGGCAGCACATGCCAGCCTGGCTCTCTCCAAGCCCTGTTCCCAGGGTGCATGTTCACTGTTTTTTCTCATGGAATTGTTCAAAACATCAAAAGCCAAAGGCTCGTGTGTTGTAACCCCGGATCCTGGCGTGCTACGGCTTGTGTCTTTTCTTTTGCTTCGGCAGGGCCAGGCACAAATCTTCTTACTGGTTCTTCCGTTGTGGCAACACCTTATTTTTTTAGACCTCTACAGCAAGATTTCAAACTTGGTTTGTTCAGCTCTTGCCACTGGTGGCAGCTACCAGTTCTTCATCAGGTCAGAAATGTGCTGTGGAAATGGGGCTTGTGTACGGTTTTGATGGGACTTGCAACTGCAGTGCCCCGTTTCATAGCTAGGAAACCTTCTAGAGAGGATGATACACTAGTTGTGTGCCCATCTGAGACTGTGTTCCCGATGGCCATGTGGAGACCTTCTTCACGTGCTCGCTTTTGTTGCTGTGTCAGAAGTCAGGTGAGTTCCCTCGGCAAGTCTGAATCGCTCTTACTGCTTTCCTGATCAAAGCTAGAGCTGTGATGAACAGGAGGTGCAGAAAACAGATACAACACAAAGTCCATGGCATTGGTTTGGAAGAAATATGTGTCTGCAGTGCCAGCACAACTGCCAACATGACTCAAGTTTCTCAATTGCATTATTGGTTTAAAGATTTTACATAATTGAGCGGCAAGGCCTGAATATTAAGGTAGAAGAAGAAACCATTGATCTCAAACACAATTAAGAACTATTTTTACACCACCACTGCCACCCTGCAAAGCAAGTAAAAGTAATTTTTGGCTGTGGTTCTGGCACCTTTGTATTTCCAGCCGTGCTATGCACTTGTGCTGCTTGGCCTCCGTCTAGTGAACATGTAGTTTGCAACTGTAATGGAAATAAATCTGATCTTATTTCATGAAAGGAGGCTCGGCTGAAATTACCTGTGTTGACTTGAGTAGATCCTGGAGCAGAGAAAATGTACAGTGAATCAAGGTGTGATATCTCTGTGGAAGCAATTTTAGACCATTAACATGACTTCTCAAAGGTTTGTTTTAAAATAAGGTAGCAGAGGGCATAATGTCATGCAAAACAAGTGCTGTTGATCTGCATCACAGCCACAACCTTTCAGTATGCCTTCAGTGATTCTGATTGCTGCCGAGACCAAAGATTGCTGTCATAGTCCACTTCAAACTCTGTGTATATTCTGCATTTGATATTCTGATACTGTAAATTGCTCTAATTGAAGTAATGAGAGCAGCATCTCGCAAAGGGTGCTGGTATGTGGCTTTCTCTCACACATCGAAGATTCCTCCTTTGCTCGCATTTTAAGAAATGTGTTACTAAATTCATATAAAACTGTATTTATTCTTGTGAAACTAGTTCTTGGTTGCTAGATTGTTCCTTCTGATTCTGGCAGGATCAGGTGTCTGGCGCTTATTGCTACACAGAGCTCATTCTTTAGATATGCAAGTGTGGCTCTGCACATTTTACTTTTAAATCAAGGGACAGGCTCCCAAAACAGAACGCTACAGTTTTGAGACCTAGTGCATCAGACTGAAAGTATCACAGAATGCCGGGATTAGTATTTATTCTAAATATTCACTTTTCAGCTCTATGGATCTATTTTTAATTCTTCAGACTGCCAGGGTTTTTGCTAGGTGCTATGGCACTGGTTTTTATTCTTCACTGGTAAAGATGGTATATTAAAAAAAAAAAAAAATAGGAACGGCATTGCTTTTTTTTTTCTCCTTTTCTGTAACACTACTTCCTAATAATTAACTTGCGAGTTTTGTGGGATAGTGGATGTTGTAAAACCAACAGCATCTTAGGAAGAGTTGGGGGGGTGGGGGGCTTGGGGGGTGAGGGCCTTCAAAACACTGTCGATGTGGAGGTGGTAAATCTGTATTTGCACGGTGGTAGAATCTGTCGGGGGGATTTGTTTTTGCAATGGCAGTTTTCAGAAATATTTGTGCGTTATCTTTCTTTGTAGCTATAATGTAAGGATGTTGAGGCAAAATGTTTGCCTGGGCTTCTGTCTAATTTCTTTTTAGCCTCCATCTTACTTCAGATTTAGCTGTCTTTTTAAGACGCTTGGATGGAATATGTTGCTTCTGCCATGTAATACAACGCTGTGTAAAACGGGCTCTTTCCTGTAACGTAAGTCATGGGAATGTGACTACTGCATGCAAAGAACCTGACATTTCTGATATTACCGGGGTCTGTGGTACTTGATGATGTGGCTGAGTTATTGCCTCCTTCATCGAGAGCCTCGAGGCTTTTCAGTACTTCCCTCTGGCATTCGCTGTTTGCATATCCCTTCAGATATTTGGATAAATTTCATTTAGATGTGCTCTCCACCCAGCTGATTGTGTTTGGTTGACTTCTTAGTCAAGGCCAGCTTGGGAGTAACTTAAAAGTAGGCACGTCAGAAGCTGTGACATGACCGTCGCTGGCCGGGGAGGTTGTCCTCCAGTTCCCGTTCCCAGGCTCACTTGGCGAGCAGCACCGGCGATGCCCGGGAATGTCCTGTGGCTGGCAGCTGCTGCTCTCCTGGATCTGGTGGGCTGTTCCTGGCCGTTGGTCTTCCAGCTGGAGAGCTCTGGGTACCTGCTCCGGGTGGAATTGCAAGATCAGAGATCTTGGTTTTATTTGTGGTTATACTGTAGCTTGTGTTTTCAATAGCAGGTTCTTGCTCAAGCGTGCAGATTGTAGGCATCCAGGGTGAGACAGCTTCATTTGACTGCTTCCCCCTTCCCACGGCATTAAAGAAAGAGTGCAAACTGGCATCTGTTTAAAAAAAACAACAAAAAAACAGGCAACAAAAAAAATGAACCACAGACACTAGAGGTGTCTTCGTGCTTGCTTTGTGCTCCTCTGAAGTGAAGCTCTTAAGTGTTTGTCAGCTGCCACAGGATTTTGTAAGCTTAATGTTGGTAAAAGGTGTTCTGCTCCGGTGAGCAGAAAAGCTCTAATTGCAAAGTGTTGATCTCTTAGTTTTGGAGATGTGCTTGCTAATCTGCTCTGTAATCACCTCCAGGCGTTTTCTGCGTAGGCCTCAGCTTTTTGGCCTTCAGTTTCTTTTTCCCTTAGTCTGGAAACAAAACGTTTGCCTTCATGGAGCCTATTCCAGGCCATGTGGGCTGGGTTGGCCGTTGTGATCAGGTGTATCCCAGTCTCCCCTGTTCTTACACCCTTGTTTCTTGCTGTCTGTGGTTTTTGGGGAGGATTGTTTGTTTGCTTGCTTGTAGCTAATTCAGTAACGTGTCCATGTTGTTAGTGTGTGTTTTGTGTGTGCATGAACCTCCTCATCTAGATTCTTCTGCAAGAGCATCACTGCATAGCCTGGTTTTTAGGTTGCAGGCTCCTGGGACTCAGGCTGGTAGTTAGCTAATCCGAGGTCAGCATAGCACCCCTGTTTGCTTTGCAGCATCAGGCGCATCGGTGAGATGATGGCTTTTGTTAAGTGTTGTGCGGAGCAGAAGCATGTCAAGCTTGCAAGGTACTTGCCCAGCTTCTGTGTGGAGACGCAGCGTTGCTGGAATCGGCAAGTTCTCTCCGGTTCCAGTTATGCTCTGTGGCAAGCAGGTGACACGAGAGATGGACTTTAACTTCTATTATTCAGCAACAAGATGGTGTCAGAGTAGCCAGTTTACTCTTAAAACTTCTGAGAGACTGTACCCTGCATGACGTGAATGCAGTGCGGGGAGCATGGGGATCCTCAGAGCACCTCTCGCCTTCCGCGTGAGGTTGTGGAGGAAATCTTTAGAGGAGGAAAGATGAAGTGTAATGAAGCTCTAAAATTTCCCTGCAAACTGCATATCAAAAAAGACAAACAGGTTTAGACACTCATACTGTGAAATCAGAGGAACTGCCTCCCTGTTAGCTTTGGTGGGCTTATCTTCTGTTGTGTGCTTTGGTTTGGGGTTTTTTTGTTTTTTGGGGTTTTTTTTTTTTTTGGTTGGCACTAATCCTGATATGAGGCATTCTTAAGAGAACACAGCTTCCCCTTGGGTGAAGGAACTTACCTAATTGCGCAGGAATGGTTTCATTAGTCACGTTTGTCTCACAGAGCCAACGCTGTAGGTTTGCGGGACGTCTTTTCTCTTTTCCTTACAATCCTCTTCTAGTGCTTGCAAGCACCTTCAGCGCTGCTTATGTATTTATATTTTAATGGAAAGAAATTACTGTAGTAATGTTCTGAGCGGTTTTAACCTGCTTAGGCTTTTATTTTGGAGTTTATAGTGATTTCATTCTATAAGTTTTTCAGAAAATCAGCCTATTGGTGACTCTTGTTTCTACTCTTACTCAATTTCCTACCAATTATCCTAAACAGTCACGTAAAGTAGCAATTGTCCCTTGGGTCGAGCATCAGGCTGTTCATTTTGCATTCTGAAATCAGTCCTGTGTTTACCTTGAAGATAGGAATTTTTTTTTTTATTCATCGACAGGACTTTTAAAATTATAGATAACTGGAGTAAACCATTTCTAGCTCTTTCTGAAATCTGGATGCAGAGGCATATATTTAATGCAAGAAATCTGCTTTTGTGTGCAGTAGGGAGTAAAGCAGTGGTGGTGGAATTTTCTTCCTCTTTGCTCCATTAACTTTTTTTCTCCCTTTTTTTTTTTTTTTAAAACCTGTTGTTTCTTAGGGTTATGTTGAGCATTATATTCCTGTACAGCATTTCAGTGGGTTGAATGCAAGTAATTTGTATTTTTTAATAAAGCCTTGAAAAGTGATTTGGCTTGTCTTCAAGATAAATTGCATCTCCAGTTGCAGAAAAGACCCCGTCTAGTGTTGAAATATTGCCAGTACAGAGCAGATTTCAAGGATTAGCTTTTATTTGTGTGCCTAAACTATTTTTTGTCTGCGTTTGACAATGCAGATCAAGGGGGGGAGAATCAAATGCCAATTTAACACTCTCATTAGAATATTTATCTCTCTATTTTCTTATAAATACCTGAAATATCTTAGTTTGTAGGCAGATAGTATTATAATGCAAGTAGTTGTTGAAGAGTCATCAAGTAACTTGTCAGTCACTTGTTTCCATAGGTTCCTTACCTGGAGTTCTTCCTGTCTCGAACTCTTGCTTTGAGACTGAAAATACGATCTTCTGACCTCCTCTTTGTCATCCCCTGTCAAAATCCCCTTCGGCTCTTCCCACGCCTCCTGTGTCCCCTTCTCACGTTGACGAAAGAAAAACACAACTGTTCAGAGTCTGCCTTGGGAAGTGTAGGCTGCAGGAGGTAACAAACTAATTGTCTGACGTTCATCTCTTTGATCTGTTAATAAGATTTTATGGATCATCGTTGCTTTGGAACAGTAGATTTTGAGAGCACTGGCAATTGGCCACTGCCTCCCATCGGTATTTTGGTGTGTTGTACAGTTGTTACTGTGCTTCCCTTCGGCTTGAGGAAGGACAGAAATAAACCTTTACGTGGTGGATGAAAAGCAAACGGGGATTGTGCCTGTCTGTGTCAGAGCTAAATGTGCTCTTGTGTCTTTTTCCATTACATGGCAACGCACAAGTATCTGTGTGTATCTTGAGATCTTTCCATATAGAAAATGTAGCACCCTTTCTCTCTTGCTGTAAGTTATGAGAGACACAGAGACTTACTGTTTGTACATGATGAGTGCATGTCATTCATGGAAACTTCAAAGCTGCTCTGGGTGACCTCGAGAGCGTTTAACGTCAGTAACTCGCTGGCTTCCTCTGCTTTGCTCGCTTGAGAAGTAAGCGGTGACTCTTCTGGCATTCACCAAGATGCTTTTTGTGCATGGGAAGCACTGAGTCCCGTCCTGTCGGGCTGTGTCTCGACAGGTCCTGTATGTGCGTGTGCTTTGGGCACGTCTCTCCCATCCTTCCAGGCTGCGATCCCTGTTGGGAATCCTGCCGGCACCATGCACTCCTGTCGCACAGAGGAAGCCAGCAAGGCTGGTCATGGTGTTCCAAGGGATTCCCAAGTTGTGCATCTGACTTCGTTTTAATATTAACTAGAGCTGTCTTAAGAGTTCCTTGTCAAAAAGGCAGGACTTGATCTAGGAGTTTATGGGGGGAAAAGAATTGTGTCAGCTGGAACTTGAAATATGCCTGGACAGTGCCACACGGGCTGGCACCGTCTCGGTCACCCGAGGATGAGGTTGATCGATGCTGCGTGTCCTGACCTCTTCATCATCTTCACTGCAGCGCAGCATGGCTATATGGGAAAGTCTGAACCCAGTTATTATCCCTGTATTTTCACCTTATAAGTTCCTGATGACTAGTGATACATACTGTAAATAAAGCCATTTGCAAAGATAGGAGTCTTAATGAATGCACAGGCAGCGTCCAGTATAAATTTAATAATGGCCAGACTTGCTTAACATCCTGCAGTTGCAGAATACTAAATGACAGGCATGGGGCTTTTTAAAAATTGTTTCAATTAAAAGATTAGAATTTTAAATCTTACTTTGTGCTTTTGACATTTTGCATTCTACAGACTGTTAAAAACAATTCCAGAGGCTGTGAGTATCTCTACATTGTTGCTGTGGGACCTGGACTGGCATATCTTATTTTGACAGTTTTGCAGAGCGATTCGCCAGGCTGGCCCCTTCCTGTATTCCTGGGACTTGGAGGGAAAGTCTGGGAGCCTTTGACTCCTGCCTCCCACCCTCCCTCATTGCTAATGCTTCTTTTTGTTTCTCCCAGCTACCAGAATGTCCACAGATGGTGGCTTCGGCACAGCTAGCAATAGCGATGCCCAGCAAAGCCTCCAGTCCTTCTGGCCACGAGTCATGGAGGAGATACGCAATCTCACACTGGTGAGTGTCCTCATCGGTTGTGTTATTTCTGAAGAACTGACAGTGAAAAGTGCCTGGTAATGTCTGGTAGCAAGATAAACCTCAGCTTGAACATATTCCTGCTGCTTATGGGATCCAGTAGAGTTGGCTATTTACACACTACAAGGTGGCCTTAAGAGCTGATAAATAATCATTCAGCCAGACTTCTGACTGTTGGCTACAACTGCCAAAACTTGAGATATAAATTGAATGCAGCTGATTCGTAGCATAATGAGATGTAGTAGTCATACCTTCAGCTCTTTCTGGACTAAACAAGAAGACAAAGTTGATTCAGAGGTTCTTTTAACAGGCTAAATGATGACCGTGGCTGCTTTCTAGAGAATTGCAGGGGAATTATCTTCTGTTTGGGGGGAAAAGGGAAGTGCTTTTAAAATAGCTACAGGTATAAGTGTAGTTGCCATATGCTGTTTTAGCTAACAGAAGATTGAGGAGTTTGAGAATATACCTCATGTTATACTGCATGGGCTGTTTAACTACTGTTCAAATTTTGTAATATAAAATGTGTGACCAGCACGTGAGGGAACCCTTATCCACACCAAAGGACAGGCCACATCAGCACACCCTGGGAGATGTTACCGTTCAAAATACGACTTAGTCTTTTCCCCCCTTCATAAGTTCAAACACCTGGCTATTGACAGATTACAATTTTGTGAATGAATTTTTGGGTTTAGGCTTTTGTATAGAACTATTATGCCCTCTTCCAGAACCATCTCCTTTGACAAGCCTGAAATTTTGAAAATCGCTTGAATGCCAAGTGCATCGTTATCATATGCTTTATTAATTTAAAGACATACGATTAAAAAAAATTCTGTATCGGCTGAGAATAAGAATTGGACTAAGTAGCTTCTATTTTTTTTTCCCATCCCCAAAAGAGATGTGCCTGAGAACAAGGGCATATAATAAAAATGACTTTTCAAGAGAGATTGATAGATTACTGTGATACAGCGGTCCTGAAAGCACACTCCTGTGCTTTTAATGTAACTGAAAACAAAAGAACTCCAGTCGAAGACGGGCTGTTCAAAGTGAAAACCCCAATCCACTAGTCTGAAGATAAGCTTCTTTTTTCAGCCTGTGTGCAGATACTTGATTAAAGAAACAGATGTAGAAATTTGTATGCATAACCAGAATTAATTACTTTCCTCTTTCAGCGCAGTGAATTCTTGTGTTCAAGAGCTGTAGTTTGTCTTCATCTCCACATGAAAGGGGTTTATTATGCAGCTTATCAAGTATGGGCAGCTTAATTTTTAACTGTCGTATGAATCTATTTATTGCATTGCAAGCTAGTAAGTCATTGAAAATTTAACTGAGGACAGTGAAGGGGAGTTGGAAAGGAAAAGGGATAACTGCAAAACATTCCTATGCAGTTGTCCCCTGCGTAATCAAATCCTGAAATTTATTGTGCATCTTATTGAAAGTGCTCCCATGGATGTGGACGTAAGTAAACTTAAAGCTCATCTGCATGTACTGCATAGCGGAGGTCAGAGCAGCTGTTTGGTGGAAAGCCTGCTTTGGTTGCCTGCTTTTCGGGGCTATCTCTGCCTGGTTTTGTGCGTTTGCCATGTGCCACTAGTAGCTAAAATGCAGGGGGAAAAAAACAAGGGAGCTACTTTAGAAGAACAAACCAGAGCTCCCTGTTCTCTGCCTGATATAACAGAAAGGACTGTAGCCTAGTCTTGGAGAAATAGGAAACAGGACTAGGCTGAAACTAGCATTTCAGCTCCACAGTGAGTTAGAAGAGGCCTGTGAAAATGTTGAGACCTAATTTGGAAAAAAGAAAAGATGAAGAATTGGTGTCTAAAGTTTGTTCTGCTGGGTGGTAGCCAGTAGTGGTCATGCTTCCCTTCACCCTGGTACTTGCGTATTAATTTTGATTTATGTGACGTTTGCCTGTCTGCCTTAAAGGAATAAAGGAGCTTTAATTTTTTCTAATTTCTCCCACTGTCTCTCTTCTCTAAAGATTTTAATAGCGTTGTACCTATGCATGTCTACTTGCAGTTCTGCTGTTCATAGAAGTTAAGATACTTAAGACTGTTAAGAGTCTCACAAATTAGAAATTTTGTCCTCATCTTTCTTTGAGGCTTGCTCAAAGCTCATGAGGCTCTTAAAAAAGGAAAGAGCTTTAAAAAAAAAAAATTTTTAAAAAAAACCAAACCCAAACCTCAAAAAAACCTTTGGGATATTTTTCCATGCCCTAGCAACCCCTTAACTTGTTTATGTGGCGGTTACTGGTTGAAAATGCTACCCTGAGCACATTGTGTGTTGAAGCACAGGTCCCAGCCCTGGCTGCCCTCTTCTCTCATTGCCCAAAATCCTTCCAAAACACCGGGTTCACCAGCGGGATGCAACAGCCCTCGGCACTCCTTGCAAGGACACCTCCACCCCCCAAGTTACTTCTGATTTGCAGCATATTACTAGGAGCACCAGGAACACCGCATTCACGTTTCCCTCCAGAATGAGGGCACAGAATGCTTTTTTAATACATACACATATAAAATAATGTATATAAATATACATAACTTTTTAAATATGTAAATTAAATAAAATGCCCCCTGCTGGAGTGCTGGCTGGACCACGCACAACCTCCATAATTTGCTTCAATAGAAAACAGCGATTTCAGCATTTTTTTTCCCCCTCTTTTGTTTCATTAACATGTCTTGCAGTGCTTTCTTCCCTAGAGAAATGAGTTCCCTTTTATTTTCTATGACATTTTTGTTAAGAAGGGAAGACTTTTTTTTTAGAAGCCCTTTGTGGGTAGGGATTCTGCATTCCTGATGCAATGGTACGTAACCTCAGCCTTTCTCCCTTTTTAAGAGGCTCCTGGTAGCAACGCACTGTGGATTTTTATTTTTTTTTTTTTAATTCCTCTTTGTATCTTCAGAGAAGGGAGAGCACTGTTTGTAGTGAAGCTCAGCGGTTTCCCTAACCCCAAGAGCTCTCTGCGGAGAGGATCTCTCCAAGGGACACGTTAGTGCTTCCTCTCACGCAGATACTAGCTCGGTGGTGTCTCTGCTGCTGCTCGCCTTGGGTACATGCTAACAGCTGAGCAGAGCAGGATGAGTCAGTGCAATGACAGCACTCGCTCTCTGTCTCCTAAACCATCATTACACCATTTTGAGTCAGCGGTTCTCTTTGCTGGAAAATAGTGAGAAATCCATCTAAAAACAGGAATAGAAGAGATTTTTTTTTGAACAAGATTCTTGCAAGGTTTTTAACACCAAAATTGGTATTGGGCAACAGGGAAGTACAAATAAAGCAAAGAAGATTTCATCCTGTGGCCCCACATGGCTCTTGTTTGCCTTCATTTTCTCTTGTGACTTTTTGTAAATTCCAATGGTTTCTGGGTCCCAAGGCACCTAATTGAATTAGTTGCTTCAAATATAAATAGATGCAGAAATGTGTAACGTTAGAAGCATTCTGTTCTGCAGAATGACTTCAGCTTTAAGGTGAACTACTAGATACAAGTGTCTGACAGAAGATTTAGGTAGAATTATATTAGTACAAAATACAGAAAAGCCGATGAGAATTCTCGGGCCTGAGGAAAAGCTGCCGTACCTCAAAGAAAATAAGTGATTTTTATAAATCTAATTTTAGCCAGTTTAGTTCTAGACAATACAGACTTGTTTTAACATTTCTTATCTTACCTTCGTTTTCAGTTAAGTATCAGTAAAGAGTCTCTCAAATGTGAATCTCTCTGCAGAAAGACTTCAGAGTTCAAGAACTCCCTCTGGCTCGTATTAAGAAGATAATGAAACTAGATGAAGATGTGAAGGTACACTCATGGGTTTTTTTCTTAAGTATTTATGATCCTTTTGGTGGATATTGTAGCTATAATTCCTTGCAATTCATTACTTCTTATTATCATTATTTATTATTATTTTTAAAGCACATTTTAACAGTTGCTTTGAATGCAATATTAGCTGGCCTTGTATAATTAAACTGAGCTGGGAAAGCAAAATCGTTTGGGATCTTTGCTGAAGACTTTTGCAGTTTTGCTTTCTTCTGGTAAATGTCAGTCTACTGTATAATTCTGGATATTTCCTGTTTTTTATAGTGCTTAGCTGTCTCTTCTCATGTTTCCTCCTTGTTTCTCTTGACTGTTCCTTTCACAAAGCTATAGAGTGTTTAGTGTGAAGAGTGATATCACTTAAATGTGTGCTACGCTGTTTCAAGTTTTATGAAAAAAATAAGTAATAATTTAGGTGGATAACATGGGTTTGATACCAGTATTTGAGCTGAACCCTTGACGTGTGACTGATGACGATAACACATGAGTTGACTGATGAAAACTTACTGACATAAAAGGAAGGAGAAAGGAATCACCTGCAGGGTTTGACTCTTGCGCTGCTCCGGTCCTCCCTGTTTTTTAAGTTGGAAAACTGTCAGAAACTTAACTCCTAAGAGAAGAGAGAATGATTTGCACTTTCTTCTTGTTTTTCTCAATGTGACGCCATCCTTTAAACGCCTTTAACGTTTAAATGAGATCCTGAAAAAGGTGTATGTTGTCTTCCTATACAAGGGAGCTGTTCGTTCAGCCTGGAAAGGGAATGAACCCAGGCCTCTGAGGTCCCAGTTCAGTGTCTGAACCGAATGAGTGCCGTATTTTTGATGATGAAGGGGAAGATGAGTTTTTAGGGCAGGGCAGGGGGGGAAGTCTCTGGCCTGCCTGGAACATTATTTAACAAGAAGGCTGTACTAGGGAGTAAGCATTAATGCCAAGCCAGCTAATAATGAAACTGCTTAATTTATGTAAAACTTGAGCTAGATACTTTTTAAGGAAAAGGAATTTGGTGAGGCAGAGTCTTTACTCAGGCCTCCAAACCTCCTTTGCAATTTCCACATTCATTTCAAATTATATAAATGTTACAACTATAAAGTAAGGGCCAGGTTTTAAAATGAGTCCTCAACCTGTCCTCTTCAGTTTCCGAATTGTTTATGCACATGCCAAGGCACTGCCAGGAGAAGCTGCTGGTTGAGACCCTCTCAGTGAATGTGCACCGGTGCCATTTACTGGCCTACCATAATCCAGCACAATATGGAGTTGACATCTGACTAGTCATGGAGGAAATAGACTTTCGAGACAAATTTTAGATGCCCGATACTCTTAACACTGCGTTTAACTTGAGGCTGGTAACTCTTTGGACTGTCAGAGCCATAGGTATTCTGATGTGGAAACTCCCCAAACTTCACTGTTAAACAATGCAACCATTCAGATTCAACTAACATGATAAAGTTACTCTGACTACCACTTTACATTATTAGAGTACTAATGGTAAACTTCAAAAAAAAAAAAACAAACTTTAAAAAATTGTCAATTTAATTGCAGATGATCAGTGCAGAAGCTCCTGTGTTGTTCGCCAAGGCAGCTCAGATATTCATAACAGAATTGACTTTGCGAGCATGGATACACACAGAAGATAACAAGCGGAGGACTCTGCAGGTAATGGAGCTGCTACTACCTAGCCTTCAGCTGCTTCATAAACTTGTCTCCAACTGTTTGTTTCCATAATATGAGGCATGTTTTGTAGACAGTAACTTTAGTACTTGTGTTTATCGCTACAAACCTGTATGCAAAGCACAGTGTAAGTGCGACTGAAATGCTTTTTTCTTAATTTGTTTTCAAAAAAAACCCCAACAACAGCAACAAAAAAACTCAGAAAACAAAGCTGCAGCTGTCAGCTAATTGTGACCTGCTCTAACAACTCAGGATAGCTGTAGCTGTTGAACTTCTAGCTGATTTGTTTTTCAGTAGTAGTTCTAATGTAAGCTTGTAGATGTTAGTTTGTGTCGATAAACGTGTAGAGGTGAAAACAAAAATACCCTCTTCCAGAACAGATTACTGTTTCTTCTGGATTGAGAGGCCCTCAATAATAGTCATTTTTTAGTGGTTCAAGAGTAGACTGTAACTCCTGAAGAGTTTTTTTTATGGGCAGGGGGGAAGGCATTCACTTTTTTAGTCTTACATGTTGACCAGAACTATTTGAAACTATAATAACCATCAGTTCAGGCCCTCAGATCAGAGATGAGAGATTGTGATATTTAGGACCATGTCAGCTCTCCTGTACCCTGGTGCAGAGATTGCTGTAGTGGCAAGGAGACATGTCTGATTTCCGTCCAAAGCTGTCTTATTGAATGGGCATTCAGCCACTCAATCCCCACTAAATTGGGCTAATGCTACTTGCTTAACCCGGGTTTTAATGCAGTTACTGCGGGAAGGGTGTATTTGATACACATACCATGAACAAGATAAGTACAAGTGCTGACTCAGGCATGTCCTGTTAACAGTTTTCAAGCTTGGATGGATCCGTTTATTTCAGAATCATACTTAAATCTTGATCCTAATGTATAAGACCTTGAATTGACTCAGGTTTTGTTTCGGACTGCCTTGCCTTCCACAGCAGCTGCCATCCTGGAACAGCTGCTCTCCGCATGGACAGTGCAGCTGGAGAAATGCACTCTCTGCTTATCAAGTATTTGGGAAGAAAATTTCGAGTGGAGAGGTCTGAGTTATGGAAGGCTATTCCTGAGGAAATTGGATTGAACCCAATCCTCAGCATGAAGAATGAAATATGAGATACATCTGTTCAGTAAAATTTTTCTTCCTGGTGAAGATACTTTTATAATATATGCTGCCTGCAGAACAAAAGAAATGTGTCTCTTATGCTTTCTACGTGATCATTGTTTGGCAATTAAATGCCAAGGCAGTATAAGGTTTAGAAATGTCAACTAGCCTGAAATGAGAGGATTGATAGTCTTTTAAATTTTACCTACTCATTAGGCAGCGTAGGCATCTTTGTCTCAAATCTTGTTCGTATATATGCTTTACAAATTTATCTTTGGCTAATGAGAATGAGACTTTTAATAGCTTCTTGAATTAGCCCTGCTTTTTAAGATGGCTTGCAAGAATTTTAAAATGACAGAGTACATTTTCATGTCTCTCTCTCCCCCCCCCCCCCCCCCTTCCCTCCCTCCCTCCCCCCAGCTTTTTTATCTTGGGGGTTGTTTCAAATCTTAAGCAAATACATTTAAGTGATGACTTATTGCTCTTTATTCAGATCTTTAATGCTTTGACCTAATGCCATTCTTTGGATTTCTTTTTCAGGCAAGGTATAAAAGTAAAGCTATAAGCCGTTTTGAGAAGATACTTACCTTGCCAGTTTTTCGTAGAAGCTCGTTGGCTCTTGCACATCCTTTTTTCTGATACATGTTTGGCCAGTTTGCTGAGTATATGTTTTAGTCTTCATGCTTTCTTTTAACCATTTTGCCCTTCCACATGCTGAAGCTTGTTCTCTCAACATCTCTTGGGATTCCCCTGCCCTGAATAAGATCCTGTGATACTTTATTTTTTCTTTCTTTTTAATCCCATCCCCAACTCATAGATTCTGCATATGTTGCTACTAATACATGGAGCAGTCATCCTGGTCTTTCTGCAAAGCTTCTTTTCAGATATCTTTGGGATTTTTTAATTATTTTTAATGTGCTAAAAGGCTTATGGTGGTTGTCATTGAGCCTTCTGTAGGGAATTACAGCGGTACCATTGTGGAGAGGCTGATTAGGCCTGGTGGGTGAGTAGATGACTGTAAAAGCCTGAGTTTGATAAGCACCTTCTTATCGCACACCTTGGAGGCCCCACTCAGCACGAGAGAGTGTTGTTGGTACTGAAACAGAAGTTCTCGCCACCTGGCTTGACCACTTAGGATCTGGAGAAGACATTCTCACTTGACTCAATTAAAAAGCTCTAACTTTATTTATCCAGTGACAAAACACACTTCTAAAGCTGAAGAATGGTTTTCTCTTTTTGTTGTTATAGAGGAATGACATTGCCATGGCAATTACAAAGTTTGATCAATTTGACTTTCTTATCGATATTGTTCCAAGAGATGAACTGAAGCCTCCAAAGCGGCAGGTGAGACATAAAAATGGTTGCCTTATTGTCTGTCCTTTCCTTGGTGTGATTTCAGTCTCTAATTAAAAGAGAGTTGATAAAGCAATACAGAATCAGATTTAAACATGAGGTTTGTGCCTCTCTCTTTTGCATGTTTGTTTACAGTAGTTTTCAGGTTCTTAAATTTTTTTTATGGAAATAGAGCTTGAGTGGAGATTTACAGAAGTCTGACTTGGGGATTTACTTAAGTGACAAAAACTACTAAATAGTTCTGATACCAAAGGTTGCCAGTGTTAAAAATTTAACTTTAAAAAGTGTGCTGAGTCTGCATCCTTTGACTTGTAAAGGGAGAAACAGGCTTCTTTGCTTAGAAGTACCACCCCCTGCATCCTTTGGGGCAGTCATTGCTACTGTAAACATCCTTGACTGGAAGCTGTAAGGTGTTAGAAGGAGCTTTCAGTCGGATGTTTACAGCAGCAGGCTGCTGCGGTCATCTGAGCACAAGATCTTTGAAACTTAACAGGCTTGCGTTTTACAAAGCACTTGTTTCCCTCCATATTTGAGACGGTGCTGAAAATGCAGTGAGGTGGGGTTGAAGCCCAATTTTGCTGCTTCAAATGCACAAAGAAACAGATGCAGCTCCTGGTAGACTAATTTATCTCCTTCACCTAAAAGCTTGGTGTTTTGCTGCTAAAAGTTCACCAGTTCAGTAATTGCTCATCTCTCTTTGTTACAAGTTGCTGTAGACAAATGGCTGGGCTACCATCAGTACACCCCTTCTAGGGAACAGCTCTGTTCAGACAGTGCTGCACCTTGTTCAGCAACTCCTGGAATCATTGCCCAGAACTCAACTGGAGCAATTTCTTCTGAACAGTAAATTCAAAAATTCAAAAAATTGTTATAACAATGTATAACAATTCCTTGAACTGGTTTTCTGATACTTTTGAAGGTTTGAAGTGTGTTAGCCTTTGAAAAAATCCAAGGTGGTCCTTAAAATAGCTTCTCCAGTGAGTGCTACTGGAGAGCCTGGCATACTGTAAAACATCTTTCTGGCAAGTGTTTTACTTGGAAGTTTTTCTTTGACTTTTTTTTTTAATTCCAATATAAATCCTGGATAACATGCAAAAAGATACCTGCTCTGAGTGTAGAGACCAGCGGTTCCATTGTGGACCTGGATTTTGGAGGTTGCTATTTTACTTTTTGTCTTGAAGTCCTCGTGGTGCTACTGAAGTGATGGCCAAAGGGAGGAAATACACACTTCATCCTTTGTGATGATGTCCTGAGTTGAGTTTAACCTCGCATTCTGATTTCCAGAAGCAGCATGACTTTCTAGTAAATGAGGAAAACACCTTTCCGTGTCACAATATATGCAGGAGAGTCCAACCTGCTGCTGCAGTCAGCTATGATTAAAATTAGCAGCATCCCAAGGCTTCATTACAGGTGTGCTGGGAACTCTGTATTCTGTATACATGGTAAGTGTCACATGTGGGAGCGTGGCACAGCTCCTTCCATTCCGTCACTGAGTTCCCTGCTTTATCCCTGCAGGAGTGCAGCAGAGACGATTTATCCAAAGTTCATTAGTTCAGTATTAAATAAAAAGACAAAGCAGCAGCCTGCACAGCCGCTCTCGATGCTTTGCTTAACTAGGGAAAAGAAAACCCACGTTTCAGTTTGTTGAGCTTGATAAGCTGAAATGAGTTGGCTGCAGCCTGAAGTAACACAGGTTAATTCTGGCATTGCAAATTCAGTTCTTTTTCTTTTAGGTGCCTCATTTAGTTATTCTACTTTGTAGTGCTATTTTTAGAAGTACTCCATGTTTGGGAGGGAGAACATTGCCCATATCTTTTCCTTGCTGGAGCCTTTTGATTCACATCAGAATGTTCTGATTACAGAACATTTAAGTTCTGTAATCAAATGAATGCCTGAAGGATTTTAATAGTGTGACATGCATGTAGGTTGCTAAGTTAACGTGTCTTGATGATACATCATACCAGAGCTGTGTCTTTTGGATTGCACAGCATCAACAGTGAAACCCTGTCGGGTTTTGGTTTGAAATAGGCTTTAGAGATCTGTGTCTCGCTGATACATCCGCTGCCTGTGAACACTGCTGAATCACTAGAAATACTTCTTATGGCAAGAGAAGTTTAATGGAGAAATAGCTGCCCAATAAGAATGCAGGGTAGGACTTTGCAGTGGAAAATACTCCTTTGATTCAACAGTGTTGAAAAGTGGCTGCCTGTAGGCTGACAGCCTGCACTTTTTGGCTGGGGGTACAGTCTGTATTTTATCTCTGCCATGGAAAAGACTGTTTGACAAGTTAGTGTTAGTTACGTGGAAGAGCTGGGAATGAAACCATGACTGTTATGTTGCTCTGGTAACTAAAGCTGTGGCTTGAAAATAAAAGATAGCGAACGATGTGATACAACCTAGTTCAAGCAGATTTGGATTTAAAGCCATTTTTGCCTGTAGCAAACGCAGCTTAACCTGGAATAGATACTTACAGAGGTACTCAGTTGCCTTAATTGTTTCAGGATTCAGCTAGGAATTGAGGATTGGAGTCCTCTAGAAATAACATATCTAAGGACTGGGCTTTACAGAAACAGCCACAGCTCTTCTGTGCATGTGGTTTTATGGTTAACTGGAGACATGCCCTGTTGAATATATAGTTCAGATTTGTTATTAATCCTTCCCCCAAAGGATTTGATGAAGTGAGTAGGAATAACCAGTGAACTACCGTATGTAGGAAGTATTGTAAGTGTTTGATGGCAGTGGTTTGCAGTACCATGGGATAGTGCTAATGTTTGCTCTGAGAGCCAGGCTTAGAAGTTGCTTCTTGATTACAGGCAACTGTGAACAGCTTGATCTTTGGGGGGTAATTTTCTGGTAGGCTATTGAGAAACCTCCCAACAGTAAGTCTTTTCTTTAGTTGCTGTCCCTCTGAGAGACTAGCATCTAAGTGAACGGGCTCTTTTACTCAAGCCTGATGCCCACCTAGACATACATTGATCTTGTTTAATGTGAATTTTTCTTTTCCTGTCCAGTTGGATATACCGAAGGTAATCAATGAGCAAGCCTCATTTAATGCAGGGGAGTCAAGCAGACTTGTGTAAGTGGGAATCTACCATGTTGTAGCACGTGTAAACATCCTACACTCTCAGCTGTGAACTCGAGGTGGCTGGGAGAGGATTGTTTACGCCTTCTGCCATGGAGTGAACGTCTGGTGAGCTGCATCTTCCGTAAGGTGCAAGATCTGACTGCTCCTCTGGGGAGCTTAAGAATTTTGATTCTTGAGTGTTAACGGCTTGCCACTTAACATAATCTCTGAAAATCTACTTCTTTGCCTAAAATACCGTTAATCATAAGGGGCTTTTCTCTCCTAAAGACATGCTTAGATAAAACAAAACAGCAGTATTAAAGCCTGTGCTTCTGACAGTGAGCTAGAGCAGAGCCTTTTGTTTCTTCACACTGTTGAGATATTCCTGCTACCAGCAGAATCAGACTCTTAAGCCACGGTACAAGATGAAATTGTTATCGTTCTGGAAAAGCTGGATTTAAATAAATAAATAAAGGCACGACAGCATACATCAAGTCCATGACACTTATTCCCAGGGGTTTAACATCGGAGTTAGGTTGAGATTTGTGTTGGGCACGTAGGCTAAGAAGAGGGTTTTGTTGACAGATGAGGCTTTGTAAGTCTTCCTGGTGCATTTGCAATTCATTCTGTGTTAAGATAACAGGCGATGATGGAGTTTACTGATGAGGAGTTGTGTGGATTTCAACTATGGTAATTGTACTCATTTGCTTCTCATAATGAAATTAGTGACTACATTATTATACATAGGGTATTGGAAATGTTTTTGATTTCCATATAGCTGAATAAATGAGGAAACTCGTTTTGATTTATCATTTCAGATTTAATTAGTTAAACTGTTACAAACGAGGTATTAAAGATACTTTCCCATGGAGCGTGCTTATGGGGGGGATGTTTCAGCGGAGGGGGGCTTGGATGTTGATCTGTTCCCTCCCCGTTTACCTGTCCTTTACCTGTGCTGCAGGAAGAGGTGCGTCAGGCTGTGACCCCAGCTGAGCCTGTACAGTATTATTTCACACTTGCTCAGCAGCCTGCTGCAGTGCAGGTTCAGGGGCAGCAGCAAGGACAGCAGACCACCACGTCTACGACGACTATCCAGCCAGGACAGATCATCATCGCCCAGCCTCAGCAAGGGCAGGTGAGCGATGAGCAGCGTTCAGGGGCTTCGCAGTTCAGTGGAGCCAGTGAAACCCTCAACTCGCCCGTGCGTAATGCATTGCAGTATCCTGTTCTTGCTGCTCAGAACAGTCAATAACAATATAGAAATGTGTTTTCTGGTCATGACCAGGTGTTCAGGTACCTTAGTAACAAGAGTCATCTAGGTCCTGGGTTCCCTTCGTGGTGATTTAAGCACCAACAAGTAACAGTGGGTCTAGGAAGCAGTCTGTCTATTAGAATCTTTGTATCTTGTGGCTGTTTCACCCCTGTTAAGTCCTCGCTTGGTCCTTATCCCTGTTTTGAATGCAGAGCACCCCCGTGACGATGCAGGTTGGAGAAGGCCAGCAGGTACAGATAGTGCAGGCCCAGCCGCAAGGACAGACCCAGCAGGCTCAGAGTGGAACTGGGCAGACCATGCAAGTCATGCAGCAGATCATCACCAATACAGGAGAAATCCAGCAAATACCGGTAAGATTTTACCAGTAGAAATGTGTAACAGTCTTGTGAGCAAACTGTCCGCTGGTGTTCTGGCATGAGACTGTATATGTATGCTTTTTTAACTGTAAGAGGAAGTTTGGATTGAGTGATGTGTTTCCTGCACTTAGAGAGGAAAACTAACGAGGTGTGACATGAAGGAGGAAATAAATCTAACCCAGCTAGCGTAGACTCATTGCCCACCCCCAACGCTTTCCCCTGATTGAAATAGTTAAGATTAGGAAGCAACAAATAAAATATTTCCTGGATAAACCTTAGTTCTTTACTACAGCGTGGTTTCAATAAAGCATAATTAACTTCTTTTGCCTTTACTTGGTTCTGCCTCTGCAATTTGAAGTCATGACCTGGCAGACTGAGTGGGAAGGGAGCCATCTGTGAGTTATTAATAAACTTTTATGTTATAAGAAATACGTCTACAAAATACTTTGAGCTGGTTGGAGGAATGGCTTTGCAGAACCGGAAGATATCTCCTCACTTTCACGTCAATATAGACCTGCTGTGGCCTTAAGAATGGGAGTTTGAGTACCCAGCGTCAGCAGTAATGTTCTGGCATGTGTCCTAGGTAAACATGTGGGACAAAAAATGTCACCTTCCCCCCCTCTCTGTAACTTATTATCACAACAAAGCTGGGTCTTTTGGTTCCCATCTGGAAAATTTCACACCTCTTAAAGAAAAAAAAAAATCTGTCCAGTTCTGTGTACTTAACCAGCAACCCAAAGGTCAGACTAAGTGACCAAGGCAAGCATTTCACTTTGTCTTTGATTTCTGTTATGAAGAAGTGTACTCACAGCTGTGGCAAAACGGATCTTTCACACAGGTTTTGCTTTTCAAGATTTGCTAAGCTTCCCTCTGTACGTCTGGCAAACGTTCGTGCTTTGACACAGCATCTTGAAAAAGGTTTAGATTGTGGGTGTTGCCAGATTTTTCCAATTCACTTCCAAGTTCTTTTAATTTCTTAAGTCTTCAGCTGATTCCTACTGCTTGGCTTAAGGTGTTGGTCAGAAAGGAAGTGAATTTCTTGCCAAATATGGTATTTTACTACAAGCAACCTTTTTTCTTCTCTGCATTCTCCACTACCTTTCTTTTACATTCTGTTTTTTTTCTTTCCTTATGAAAGTCTCTTCAAGATACTTGTTCTTCAGAGCATTTTGGAAGGACATCTCCACCTCCAGCCTCAGTGAATCCGTTACAACAGTACTGAATGTTGCAGCATCCTCCTTTGGTTCAGCAATAAAAGAACAGTTCAGACTTGTTTTTCCAATTGTCTCCAGTGAACGCTGTAACTCCCTACAAGAAGGGGGCTTGGAGATCTGCTAGGAAAAAGAATTCTTTATAAAGTAGCTGTGAGGGGGCCATAACCTTCTGCAGAAAGTACAGTTCTCCACATAGGTGGATCCTGTTGCAAGTGGTCCCGTGTTTTAGGAGTGTGAGACTGGAGGCTTTTTAATTAGTGTCTGGTTTTGGCCAAGCCTATGCTTCTACCTTCCTCTTGCCTGGGAGCATCTAAGAACAGGTAGCTGTGACTGGTCCTCAGAAGCTTCTTATGGTGCACATGTCAGAGAGAAACTGCCAAGTGCCAGAGTGTGGGGTCTTTTGTCTTGGGGAGCACTTGGGTCTCTAACAACTGTAAGACTGCAAAACAGAGCAACTTGGGAGCAGTGTTTTGATGAAAGAGTCACAATTCGCGCTTCTGTATCTAGCAGAGATACTGTTTTGACTGTAATTAAGAGGATTCTTCTTAATCACGGCGTGTTGAAGAATCACAGTTCGTGCTGAAGGAAGCATCTTTCCCCTTGCTCACTTCCAGTGAGTGAAGTAAAATAGAACATGCAGCCATGCTCTTGCTGCGAGAGCTTTTTAGTGCCCTAACCTGGAAAGCACTTTTTGTTTGGTTTCACAGAGTTACAGTCCTTGGTCTCTTCAGTGCTGCTGTCCGTTCTGCTCTTCTTCTGCTATGCTTTTCTCCCCCCCCCCCTTGAGTTTCCTTTCTCTTTTGATATAGTTAGTGCTGTCTTCCGCTAGTTCCTTTTCACTCGTATCTGTTAGGGTTTAGCAAAGAATCTTTCATAACACAAATATGACAGTTTGAAACACTCTCATAAAACTGGTAGTGCCTCTGGCGATTGCAGGAGTGTTGAAAGAATCTTACTAATGTTCTCTGCTGGTTTTCTACGTGCTCCTGATACTGTGTACGCTTCTCTACTGCGATTTACCGTTTGCTCTAGGACCACGGGTTGCCTGTGGAAAGGTGACTTATTTTTTTATAAACTGAGAAAAACTGGGAGGAAGTGTATACATCAATTAAATGGTAATCACTTGTTTGTCCACATTAATTTTGTGTTAAATTTAATCTGTGTCTTAGCTAGACCTCATTGGGCAGGTTCTTTGAAGCGTACTGTCATTTCTGGAAGAACGCTCTTTCTAAATCGCTTTCACCCATTCAGTTAGTCGTGTAGTTAAAATCTAAGCAGGAAGCCCCCAGTGTGGAAAACATGATCTGCCAGCTGATCTCAGTGCAGAAACAAATTCTTTATTGAAATGTTTATGCTCATGTGGAGTTTATTTGCTCTTGAAATAATATTGGAGCTTTTAGACACAGCTGGTGAAGTCAGCAGCGTTTGTGTAAATGCCAAGACCACGTTCTAGGCACTTGAACCTTTGTCAGCGAGCCGTTTTTGAAGTATTTTGTATGTCCTTCTTTCCCCTGTTTAAAAAGAAGAAAAATCAAAACATTTTTTGTATATAATTAACCTTAGGACTGTGAATCTAAATGTTCTAAAGCTAAATAACACAAAATGAAAAACTCAACAGTAGTATCAATCATACTGTGACCTTTTTATTGCTCCTTAGATGTGTATTAGCTGTTTATATCACAGGTTATGATGATGGCATTGTCTTTATCCCACAGCCCCAAGCATCTAACCTTGCAAGATCAGGGTTGTAGGAAACAAATTTGCGTTTGCGTGTTACACACGAAGTATTGGCACAGAAAGTATCGGCCTTTGCCTGGTGGGGGTTGACGTGTATTGGCAGAGAGTTGCATTAAAAGCTTCCAAATATATCCTTGGGTTTTGTCATCTCTGCTGTCTTTATTTATGTGAAAATTTCCCATATATTCTTTAATATTTTTTTGGCAGGATATAATAGGAGTATCATTATGTGCGGCTAGCTCATAACAATTTTCTTTATGTGAAATGGTACATCAAAGTAGTAACTCGATTCTCGTAACCAACAAGAAAAATAAGTGTTCTCCAGGCTCTCTGAAATTTAGCGATTAATACGCTTTAGCTACTAACTGACCGCTCCCGTTCTGGAGAAAGAAGTAATGTTGTGCTTCCTCGGGGTTTTACTTCAAGAAACCTGCAGGAGTTCTGTGGACTTCGTTCTTGCTTTGGCAGGGTCTGTGGTAGTTACTCATCTAAACTGTTAATCAGCTGAAGCTTCCCGGTGTCATCTATTACTCTGGCTTCTGTTGTGGAAACGAGAAGGCAAGTTTGTGTGTTTCAGGTTACACAGTTACCTGTTTAATTTTCTTTCCCTGCCCCCTCCGCTTGTCTCCAGGTTCAGTTGAATGCTGGCCAGCTGCAGTATATCCGCTTAGCCCAACCTGTGTCAGGCACCCAGGTAGTCCAGGGGCAGATCCAGACGCTTGCAACCAATGCACAGCAGGTATGCACTATAACAGCAGGGCTGACATTAACTGGTAAAGTGTTGTTCCCTAGCTCCTGAAACTGCGAATTCCAGTCGAATTTACCAGCTCTTGGGCTAGGATTCCTGCATTTCTTTTCTTCCTGTTACTTTCATCAGAATAATAAAGCAAGGAGCATAGCGGAAGCCTCCTTTACCTGTACGTGAAAGGTGCATGCATATATGTATGTGTGTGTGTGTCTCGCTGTATAAAGCTCATGCTGCTTCTGAGCTGATTGCAGGTAAAACTTCAGTTCATCAACCTTCTCTTTACTTCTGCTCCTTCTGGCTGGGTGAGGGAGGAGCAGCCGTGCAACCCCTCAGGAAAGCTATTGCAGAGGTGAAACATCAAGACCAGCGTTGCTGCCAGCAGGTTGTCTCATGTTCTTGTTGAGACTGGTCGCTAAGGGATTCTTCTCTGCCTTCAGAGCATAGGAAGGCTGCTGCTTTTCTGTGATCCTGGAGGCCGCTTTCTCCTCGTGAAAGTCGGAGAGGACATGCTTGTGTTTGGTTTGGAACGACTGAATCCCATGTCCTTTGTTCTTGACTTGTGGTTAGCACCAGCATGACTGCGGGCCGGCGGCATAAGCCGTATCTTACCACATGGTGGGGTAATGAAGTTTGAAAGAGTCTAAAAGCTCTTGAAAGGCAGCAGCAGCAGAACATTGTTGGTGGGGTTCTGACCCTCTCCGAAGTGCTGTCAGTGATCATCCTCCTCTTATCCTTGTAGATAACGCAGACAGAAGTCCAGCAAGGACAGCAGCAGTTCAGCCAGTTCACAGACGGACAGGTAAGAACTTTGAGTTCGTTGGCGCTACATCCCTTTGAAGTCAAGGGCTAGAAAGACTGTCCGAAAGTCTGCGTGTTGTAGCAAATCAGCTCCTCCTGATAAAACGCTGCTACTGCTAGCAAACCCTAACCAGGGGCAGGATCAGTGGATGTTGTGCCAATCCTAATTCAGGTGGATCCTTCGTGTTCTGCTGCCTTTGCTCCGAATTAATGCAGTCCCTTGCACTCTGGGTGGGATCCATTTTACTCCTAACCAGTTTAGGAATAAAGGTCTTAACACCTCGCTATTGACTGTTGCATAGGTAGCCTAAGCTCAACTGGGGCATCAGAAATTCACAGAATTACTTACGATTTAGCAACAAATGTCTAGCGGCAATTCGTGGTCTCTTTTTGGGACAGATTTTACTTGGACCTGCGAGTGGCTGTTAACGCCACCACTAAACTTGTAGGGTTCATGCACAGCGTTGTGCTGAGAGGGAGCTGGCGCTGAGTGTGATGAGAACTGACGGTCGTTTCTTTCCCCTGCTTCTGTCTCTGCCAGCAACTTTATCAGATCCAGCAAGTGACCATGCCTGCAGGCCAGGACATCACCCAGCCCATGTTCATTCAGTCCACCAACCAAACCTCAGACGGCCAAGCCACGCAAGTGACCGGGGACTGAACGGGGACGTTGTAGCAAGTTGTCTCTCTGTGTGGACACGAACAAGTACCAGCTTGACGTTTGCCATACCAACCTGGTCTGATGAATACATCTGCTTCTCTGTATCTGTACTTGATACTGAGCCTATAGTAGGCTGCAATCTCCGGTGCACTATACACCTTCCTCTGGTGGGTATGAGAGAATATCCAACAGACACTGACAAGAATGCAATATTTTTATTTTTATTTTTAGAAATCAATATTTCAGTGTATTCAGCTGCTTGTTCAAACTCATAAAACTGAAAGAGAATTAATCAAAAGTAATTTGTAGCATCTCATTGAACAACGTGTAAAACATTTTTATCTAGTAAAATTATTAAAGGGTACTGCATCTGGTTTGTTGTAAGAGCTTTATTCCTGGTATTCTGTTTGTATTTTTTCTCTGAATAGAGCTAGATTCAGTCCTCCCATCTCAGTGGTTTATTAGGGGTGTATGGGGGGAGTGTGTGTGTGTGTGAGATTTTTCTCTCCTGCCCTCTTTTTTGGTAAGCCAGAGCATTGGCTGTGTGCAGCTCGAGGGCAGGGAGTAGGGGAGGGGAATAATTAAAGTGAAAACAAAAAAACATTCCTTGTATTATGACTGTATTTTCTAAGGGCAAAATATTCTTTAATTTGGCCTGGTTTATTCCAGAAACACTAATGGAAGTCTGGACAAACCCCAGCCCTGCTGTTAACTGTTGTACTAGCTTCAGTCGATGCATGTAATATAAGCTTCATAAAATGAAATAAATTTCCTTTGTAAGATAATGTGTGTGCTTTCTTTGAGATCCCATGCCCAGTCTCAACCTGCCGAGCAAAGAACATCCTGAATCCCTGAAAAATTACTACACCTGAAGCAGTGAAACCAGCAACAGGGTTTAAGGGTGGCCTGGAGAAGGGGTTGGATGAGCGATACGAGGGGTGAGACTGGAGGGCTGTGGATGCTCGCCACGCCAAGGGCTTCTCCATGCGGATGTCGTACAGCGATGACTTCCACGGAGCGCAGCCCTTCAGCTGCGGGTACCAAGGCTGCACCGCCTCTCCCTGCAGCTTCTGCGTCCGGGATCCAGCTGAACCGGGAGGGAGGAGTTTGGGGCAGGTTTGAGCCAACTCCAGAGGTCAGGTTTAATTGAAGGCGCTGCGAGGATCCCGGCAGCGTTAGGCCAAGTTTAGGTCATAGCTAAAAGAGGGGTGCGAGTTCGTAACTGAGAACCTTTGTGCGTCCAACAGCAAGCAGCCTGACATAGTTGGCACTTTGTCCCGGGGAGGCTCCGTGGCTTTGTGCAGTGCTTGGCAGAGCCGGGGGACAGCGCCAGGGACGGTGCCAGCACTGGCACTTGTTTTTTTTCACTGGCCGAAGCGTTGACTTCGCCCCAGTTTTGCGATGAGGAGAGGCTGGCCGCTCCCGAGCGTGGCATGTAACGCAGTGCTGAGGTGCAGGCTGCTCAGCCCGTGTGGGTGCTTCCCCTGGCATCCCCTGAGTGCACCCCATGCGGGGTGAGGAGCTCGCCCTGGTGCGGGTGCCTGCCTTGCCCTGCCCGCACGAGAACTGCGGGGGGTAGCTGCTGCTGGGGAAGGAAAACTCCACTTCAGCATGTGGCTGGTGCAAACTACGAAATCTGGGCCAGGTTGTTCCAGTCAGGCAAGGGAGCTTGCTGCATTACCTGCACCTCCTGGGCTTTCTTAAATGACAATTTTCTTTTCTTTTTTAATTTTTCCAATCCTGCAATGCCTGGGAGCCAGCGGTGCGCTGCAGCAGCAGCAGCGGAGCGATGCAGCCCGGCGCCTTGCCGAGCAGCAGCCCTCTGGTACCGCAGCCTTGTGCTCCTTGGCAGAGCCGGGGCTGTGCCCTGCGGGAGCATCTCCTGTGCACGGCAAAGATGAAGTCGCCGGGGGCGGGGGGGGGAGAAGTACCTTGCGTGAAAGCTCCGTGTGTGGGACCGGCCACGAGAGGGCACCCGTGGGGCGGCTGCTGCCCGGGCAGGGCCGGAGCGGGGCGGGGGGAGCCGGGCCGGGTGGGTCGGCGGTGCCTTCCCCAGGGGCCAGCGTGCGGCCGGTGGCTCCGGTCCCCGGCAGCCTGGTTCTCTCTGTCCTCTGCTCCAAGCTGCCGTCGGTCCCGGCAGCCTGATCCCACCCGTGTAAAGTGTGCCGTGGCCGGGCTGGTGCTTCCCACCGGCCCTCCGCAGCGAGGCGAGGAGAGATGGGTTGTCTCCCAAGCAGCTCTGTTGGCAAAGCATCCTTTTTGCTTGTGCCAGGGAGCAGGGCCGGGGAATCGGCTTGTAAGGACGGAGAGAGATGTGCGGCTCCTGGAAGGGGGAGCAGGCAGCTGCCTTGCCTTATCAGCCGCTGGCAGAGGTAGCAAGCGAGGCTCTTCTGAAGGAAAGCTCTTTACCCAAAGCAGTTGTGTTTGCTTGAAGTAGTTTAAATTTGAATGGGAATAAATTGCTTAAAGGACAGCAAATGGGAGTGAGACGCTGCTCCTGAAAGGAGAGTAGTTCCCAGCGAAAGCCTCTACCTCTAGTTGAAGGGGATGCTGGTTTCGACATGCTCAGTATCGTCTCGAGGGTCACCCAAAGCCTGATCTCATCCAGGAGTGTGGGAACTTAACGGACAGTTAATAATGAAGCTGATCATGTTAATATTTAGCTAATAGTGGAGATACGACTTCATCTGCGCTCCCAGAGGAGTGCCCTAGCTGGCTTGAACAGGAAAGGTATTTTGAAGAGAGCCAACATCATTTGTCACAGGTACTATAAACCTCAGGCGTTAATAAGAGCCAAATCTTCTGTATAAGGACACGCACCTTCGTTTGATCTTCCGAGGGAGCATGATGACTAATTGAGTGCTGTGGGGCGATGCAGAAGGAAACGCGCGTTCCCCGAGAGGCTGGGTGAGCCGTGGCACCCGTGGGGAGGGACGCTGGACCCGCCGCGGGCCCCTCGGCAAGTGCCACCGGGCTGCGCGGCAACTGCGGCGGGTGCCGATGTAGGAGGGTGGCAGAGCTAATCGCGCCTCCAGGGACCCGGGAGATGAAAGCTGATGAGGAAGCAGTGCTTTCCTCCCAAGGAGAGGTTTGAGTTTCTGTTTCTCCTCGGGGGTGATGAGCTAAGCACAACCCCTGTGCGGGCGAGCGCCGGCCGCTGACGCTCGGGAACTGGCACGCTCGGTTTACTGCGGGGTTTGCTGTTCTTCCCCGGGGCTGCTGTGTCTGGCCACCCTCTTCCAAGGAAAAACTCGCTGTGGTGAAGGTCACGCTGCCGCCGTGGGGACCGGGAGCCCCAAGTGCCACCGGGTGCAAGAGCCACCGGGCACGTAGGGAAAAGTGCTCAGGTGAAGCTGCCCCACACACAGCCTCTCCCAGCGTGGGATCTGGGTTCACCACCTGCAGCGAGTGGCGGCAAACCGTGTTTCCTCGGGAGCGATGCTGGCTTTTCTCCGCTGCCACCACTGTGGGACCCTCCTCTGTCTTCGCAGGGACCCGGCACCGCTGGAGGGATTTGGTTGTGAACAGTCCTGAGGCTGCCGAGCCAGCGCCGGAGAGCCCGGGGGTGCAAAGCTCTCTTGAAGTCCTCGTCCATTCTTCCTTCCTCGCCTTCGGAGCTGGGAAAAGGAGCCGGGTCCCTGACCCGTCCTGCTCCCCGCGCAGGCAGCGTTGCGGCAGAGCAGGGCGGAAGCATCCCTGTTCCTCCCGCGGGGCCGCTCTGGGACGCGCCCCAGCTCCCAGCGATGCTGGCATCGCTCCGAGCTCGGGGTCAGGGCAGGCGAGCGCTGACGTGGCCCCACAGCAGCGCCGGGACCCGGGCTGGGGGTTTGCCCTGGCTTTGGGGCAGAGCAGCCCCCCAGCCCCTGGCCCGGAGGGGTCCCCATCCCGTGCCCGGCAGCAGGAGGGAGGGAGCCCTCCGAAGCGAGGCCGGGGTGTCCCAGCCGCTTGTTTGTCAGAGCGTGTGCGAGCACCGACGCCAGGAGCTAATTGCCCTGGGCCGAGGCCAAGCCTTCAGCAGAAGCAGGTGCTCTGCAGCCCTCCCCGCTCCCCGCGCTGCTGCCGGCGCTGCTGGCTGTCCCCAGTGCCTGCCCGGCTCCCGGGGCAATGCCAGCTCTGCGTCCCCTGAGGCTACCTGCCCCCAGCTCCGCCTGTCCCGGCCACCGAGCACCGAATCAGGCTCCCTCGCACAGAGGCGGCTGGTTGCAATCCTCCCCTCCGTGATGCCACCCCCAGCTCTGCCCAGGACTCCCCAGCATCCCCCCATCCAGGGAGCCAGGCTGGGACTTTGCTCTGGTCCCCGTGCCCGGGTGAGGAGTCCCGGCTCCCCCCCAGTCCCGCCTGCCCCTCTCCCCAGCCCGCAGCCCTGCAGCTGCATACCAGGACTGCAAAACTTACTGGAAATCCTGTAGATGCAAATCCTGGCCTCCTGTCCGTGCCAGGAACTTGAGCTGCAATCCCAAGAGGGCAGCAGGCTCCAAGCACGCAGGCCTCCCCGCTCGCCATCACCCGGCCTCGGAAATCCTCTTTAAAGTTTCATCAGGGCCGGAGGACGTGAGCGGCTCTGCAGGACCCCCATGGCCGGGCAGGCGAGGGGCAAAGCCAGCAGAGCCCGGGACGGCTTCCCGAAACCTCTGCCGGTTCTGATGGATGGGTTGGTACCGTGTTGATTCAGACTCCCTGGCTCCATCCCAAAACCTCCCAGCTCCAGGATCGACGGAGGTTTCCAGGGTCCGGGCAGGTGACACGGCACGGATGTGACCTGCCCCTTCCCCGCACGCGGTGACCCACAGCACCAGCTCAGCGCCAGCTCCGCGTCCCCGTTAACCCATCCCCGGGCGCTCAGCCCAGCCGGGAGCAACCGGCGTTGCTGGCCCTGGATGGCTGTGCCTGCAACCTTGCAAAGTTGCATTCGCTGCCGGGGGGCTGCTCGGGGTCTAACCTGCCAAAGCAAAACCGCAGGAGGCCAGAAAGCGACAGTAACGGAGAGGGCGGCTGGTGGGTGGTGGTAGCACGCCTTCTCCCCTAATTTATTAGCAGCTCACTGATTCCAGCAAACAATTTAGAGAAGTGACGTCTTTGTTTAAAAAAAAATCAGCAGTCCTTCACACAAACACAGCTCTGCCCATGCTTCCCTGGCAAGCCCGGGACATCAGCCTGGATATTCCCCACCCAGCTGCGAAGCAGCAGCGGGGATAAAACAACTCCCCACCTCCCCCGACTCCTCTCAAGCGAGCGCCCACCTTGGCCGAAGTCCTTTCCAGGTCACCTTAACTCTGCCCCCTCCGCAGCCCGGAGGCTTTAATCAATCGCCAGGTGAAACCTAAACCTTGCGACCGAGGGGAATACGCCGAACCAAACGGCAGCCGGATGAAGGTCAGGGTGCTCCTGCCGCGGCGGCTCGGCTGCGGGGAGCGTCTGCCGGGGGGGCGAGACGTGCTGGGGGGACCCTGCGTGCAGCCGGGGCCACGCTCCAAGGGCTGCGTCCCCTTGGGGAGCACGTTCAAAGGGGGCTGCAGGGGTTAGGGCTGGAGGGGAGCACGGAGGAGACACCACGGATTCACTGGGGAGAATTTGGTTCGGATTTACAGGATTTCAGCCTCCACGGACACGGCTCTCGTCCCCATCTCACTGCTGTGGGGTTTGCGTGGCAGTGGGAGGGAAAAGCATCCTCGGAGGGGGAGGTTTGCAGGCTGGCTCCTGGGGTGGGTTTTACCAGCACCATTTCCCCTGTGCCCAAGTAAATAAAATTGTCTATTTATTGTGTATGTTTCCCGAGACCTACCAAATACCGCAGTGCTCACGAGGGCCCGCGCCCGTGCCAGGATCTCCAACCGCCACGTTAAATAATTCACCGACCAAAGCCTTTAACTTGCTCTCCTCTCCAGGAGCGCAGGCCCTGGGGCACCCCTGCGGGGTGGGGAGACCCGGCTTCTGCAAAGGTGCGGAGAGTGTGGGGTTACAGCTGGGATGGGGCACCTCTGCCCCCGGCTTGCTTGGAAAGGGGATTCCCAGCAGCGTGCCTCAGTTTCCCGATCTGTTAGCGGGAGGTTGTGTGGAGCCGAGGGGAATAAGTTGGAAAAGCCAACAGCTGCGGGTGTTGGCTGGGAAACACACTTGGAGCCTGGCTCAAAGCTGAGTCTGCAGAGGATGGGTAGGTATGGGTGTGGGTGAGCTGTGCCTGCTGCAGGGACCCCGGGGGGAATGGGCTCCGGCAGGGCTCCTGGCCTGGGAGGGAGAGGACGAGGATGTGCCCTTCCCTTCCCAAGCGAGGTGAAGTCTCTCTGCAGGTATTTGGTGTTCCTCTAAACCTCGGTGCCTCCAGCAATTCCTGGACTTAGAGCAAAGGAGAGGAAGGGAGGATGCCCCGGCCTGAGGTGCTCGCTTGCCAGACAGCCGGGGAGGTTTGATGCTGGCTGGCTTGGGAAGCTCGTGCCCGGGATGCTCCACGCCTGGGATTCTCCACGCCCGGAATGCTCCACGCCCCGTGGCCAGGGACACTCACTCCAGAGATGCTCCCTCCAGAGATGCTCGATACCGTGTGGTTTGGGAGGCTGGCTCCCAGGATGCTCCACACCCCGTGGTTTGGGATGTTCGCTCGTGGGATGCTCCACACCCCGTGGCCAGGGCACTCTCTGCCCGGTGCTGTGGGCAGCAGGAGGTCCCCGCTCCCCAGGGACCTCGTGGGGAAGGGTGTTCCCCCCCCCCAGCCGGGCCGGGGGTGACAGCGGGGGAGCCAGCAGCTCCTCCGGCCCCCGGGGGCTGCTGCTGCTGCTGCGGGCGGCCCCGCGTCCCGTTCCCCCCCGCCTTCCCCATCCGCCCCGTCCCGGCGGAGCCCCGGGGGCGGGGGCCAGGTACGGCGGGGCGGGCCGGCCCCGGCGGGGCGGCGGCGGCGGCGGCGGCGGGGGAGGGCCCGGCGGCGGCGGGCAGCTAAAGGCAGGTGGCACCGGCGAGCGGCACACCGGGCTGTTCGGGGGCGGTGCGAGCCGCCGTCCAGCGGAGCGGGAGCGGGGGTCCCGCGGTGGCAGAGCCCGGGGGGGGGGCATGCGGCGGGCGGCGGGGCCCTGAGCGGGGCGGTGCGCCATGGCCGGGGCGGCGGCGGGCGGCGGGGAGCGGCGGGAGGCGGCGGCGTTGACGGCGGTGCGCACCGAGGGCGCGGGGCCGCCCGCCGGGACCCCCCCGCCCCGCCGCCGGGGGCTGCTGGCGGGACCGCGCCCCGGGGCCGCCCCCCGCCCCGCCGGGCCCCCGCGCTGCTGCCGCCGCCGCCTGCAGAACTGCCTCTACAACGTGCTGGAGCGGCCCCGCGGGTGGGCCTTCGTCTACCACGTCTTCATGTGAGTACCGGCGTCCCCGGGGGGAGCGGGGCGGCTGCCGGCTGCAGCATCCCGCCGCCCGAGGGCTGGTCCCGGGGGGTCCCGGGGCGGCTGGTCCCGGTGGGACGGCGGGGGCCGGGAGCTGCCGGTGCCCGCGGGGGAGGGAGCGCGCGCTCGGAGTAACGAGGAGCCGCGGAGCAGCCGTCGCTGCGAGCGAGCCCCGGCGCCGGGCACCGGCCCCCCCGGGCTCCGCCGAAGAAGTTTCTCCGTGAGCGTTTGGCGAGGCGGGACACACACACACACACACACACACACGCACCGGCGGTGCCCGCTCCTGCCGCCGCTCCCGGTCCCGGCCCGGCAGCGGGGCCGGTGCGATGGGAGCAGCGCGCTGGGGGAGCTCCGCCACCGGCTGGGCCGGGGGGGGGGGGGACGGGACGGGACGGGACGGGACGAGCGGCGGGGCCGGGGCCGGGGCCGCGGCGGGGGCTGAGTCCAGCGGCGGATTCGTGCCAACGGCTCCGGTGCGAGGAGGTGAGCGCATCCCCGGGGGATGGGGCTTGGTCTCCGGGGCGGCCCGGGTGCGGTGAGCCCCTTCCTGGGGGCCCCCGCACGGAGCCTGGGTCGCCGTCCCGCTCTGCCGCTGTCCCCTCGCTGTGTGCGCCTGGTGCACGGGGCCCCGCTGGGTTCTCTGAGCCCATGGGGAGCCTGAAAGGCAGGAGTCCCCTGAAGGGGTGACAGGGCAGGTCTGGATGGGACCAGGGACCCTGTCCTACTGTGTACCTGTAGCAGTGTCGGGACATAGCAGAAGCGCCAGCCCAGCATCCCCGGAGCTGTGCCTGGATGGCATGGGGGAAGGTGGGCAATGGGTGTTCTTGTCCCGCAAGCCAGCAGCGGCTGCCGTACCCCGAGAGCTGTGCCCATTCCTGGGTCACGGCTGCTGTTGATCCCCAGCACAAAAACATCCTCTCCAGAGATGGAGCCCGGGATGCTCCCCGGAGCACATCTGCTCCCTGTTCTGGCTCAGCGCGGTTTCCCGGGCAGTGTGGTGCTGCTCCGGCTTTCCTCGCTGGGCATCCGATGGCTTTTACAAAGCAGAATCTTTTCCAAGACGCGCAGGCTCAGCTTGGGGCCGAGTAACAAATTCAGCCCCTTGGGATTCTTTGCTCGGGGGGCTGTAACGGGGCTGCAGAGCTGGGGTGTCTGTAACACACCCGGAGGCTGCGGGGAGAGAGGGAGGCTCCGTGCTGGGGGGCTTGTTCTGGCTGCCGTGACTCAGGACCCCAACTCTGCTCCGGCTGCATTGCTGGGACACAGCCGGGACACCACTGCTCCCTGCCCGGCCACAGCCATGGGGAAGGAGGTGTTTTCCCCCTCTGCCCCATATGTGTGCTTGGTGTGTGCCAGGCGTGTGCACCGTGCCCCACAGCCTGGCTGGGCACAGACCCTCTCTGAGAGCATGAGCCGAAAAACTGCCTCTCCCTCCGCTTTCAGGAGCGGTAATGCGGTGCTGAGTCGTTAGCGGGGTGTGCAAGCTGGAGCTCATTAAAAGGCAGGAAAGTGGGTCTTGCCTAAGTTAGCAGATTGAGATGGCAGGATGAATTTGTCACTGGATAAGAGGGCACCTGAACTCCCCGGGGAGCCGGGAGAGGAGCCCAGGGCCCATTTGTAACGCCTGCCGACACCTCCGCAGTGTGCTTCGGCAATAATACCTACGTTGCAAATACCGCCCTCGAAAGAGCTTTTCCTGCAAGGAATTAGTAACGACGGCAGCCGAAACCTCCTGCTAGGGGAGGGGGATCTGACTTTTTTGTCGTAGGTACTCGCTGGGCTGTGGAAGAGAGATGCCCCTGCTCATCTCACGGCTGAGACGCATATGCCCAAGTGTCCTCCACCAGTTCTTCCTCCTGACCTGCACGTGTTTTGCCCCAGAAACAACCGCATCGGACCAAGCGGCTCCCCTTGCAGAGCCCACCAAGCCCTGGGTCCCTTCTCTGCCGCCCCGGCTGTGCCCGGCCCCCAGCTCTTGGGAGATGGGCTTTGCCCGCCTGGGCAAGTTGTGCAGCAGTGGATAGCAGGAGCAAAACGTCTTAAGCATTTAGTGGGATGGGGTTTGTGTTCACTTGCTCGCTTAGTTTTACGGCTGAGATACGCTGCAGAGCAGTCAGTCCTGGCAGGGACCCCCCCGAAGCCTGTGGGAAGATGCCACGGTGGGTGCAAGGTGTGGAGATCTGTTTTGTGAAACCTTTCCTGTAAATGTTGCTCCTTTCTGGCTTCTTCAAAGTTGGTTTTGGTTTGTATTTTTGTCTCTCCTGCAGCAGATGGGAGTCGCTAAACTGTTGCAGTGCTGGGTATTGAAGTTCTCAGGAATGATTTGTGTGCCTCAGTAGCTGAGGACTTTTTTAAAAAAGAGGAGGAAGGTGTTACCCCCCCACTTTGGGGGGGACTGGGGCACGGGGGAGATGAAGCCCACGGCCCAAGGTCGCCCAAGGTCAGGGCAGTGCTGGTCACAGGACCCATCCTCTGAGTCACGCCTGTGTGCTGCCTCCCCCTGAGCAGCCTGGCTCCAAGACAGGGCTGAAAACTGCTAAAATGGAAATACCCGCTGAGAAGCGAAGCGCTTCCCTCCCCTGAGCAGTTTAGTATCTGGGAGCACGTAGCAGGGCTGAGCTGATACCGTTTATTGGACAAGTTCAGTCTCTTTCTGTCGGCAAATTGATCCCAAATAGCTTCCCATCCCCAGCGCCTGTGCCGGGCTGGGCTGGTGCTGCTCCACCTTGCAGGATGCTTTGGTGGCTGCATCGTCTCTGCAGCCCCCGAGCCATGCCGGGCGCCTGCCTGCAGCCCTGCCTGACGGGCTGCAGGGGCTCGGAGCTGCCATTGGGCTCTGCCGGGGCTTCGGAGCCCCTCGGAGCCCCCCGTGCTGGGTGTCCCCGCAGGTTCCTGTGCTCCAGTGTTTGCAGGAAGGGGACGGTGTGAAAGTGGGTGCCCGTGCAGGTGTAAAGCCGGGGCTGAGGTGTGCGGTGTTGGCTGGCCAGCCCCATCCCCTCTAACCCGGTGCTGACCGTGGCAGGGCCGTGGAGGCATGCGCTTGGGCTCGGCCGGCTCGCCGGGCTTGCAAAGCTGTGCCTTGCCCTCTTGAAATGAGAGTTTCTAGCCCTGGAGTTTACAGAGCAAATCTGGGAGTGTGACCAGAGCATTAACCTAAAGGCTTTACAGCCAGAAGGCAAAATAAAAACTTCCTTTTCCAATCTCCACCTCTTAAGCAAACGGGAAGGCTGTTCTCATGCCCAGCTCGTGCCTTTTGTTGTGTGTGGCTGTCGGTGACTGCCCTGCTCCCGGGCAGAGCTGCTGCAGGCTTCTGCCCTTGGCACGGGCACCGCTGCCAGCCCAGCCCAGCCCAGCCCAGCCCAGCTCGGGGGCTGCCCCCCAAGGGGTCTCCTGCAGCCTGGAGCTGCACTGGGGAGGTTTCCAGTTCAAGCTGTTTTTCCCCATCTGCCAGCCCCTGCACGTGGCAGTGGCTCTCAGTGCTGCTGCCCCGATGGAAACCGGGGTCTGGGAGCTCGTTATCAACGGTTACGAAACTGCTGGGTGCACCAGAAGCTCAGCTCAGCGCTTTCCCATTTCCTAGAGGAACGCTTTCATAAAGAATGGTTTGACCTGGAGCAAATTAGGGAAGACTGAGCCGACAGCACCAATATCAACCCGCAACCCCCTGCCTGAAACACCGTCCCCCGTGCCGGGCCAGCCGGACACCTCCCCTGCCCGCTGCTCTTGGCAGCATCTCCCCGGGGTACTGGTGAGTTGGTATGGTTTTATTTACCTTGTGAAAGTGTCACGCTGGGGCTGGGGCAAGGAAGAGATGGAGGGTGTCCATCCCTCGAGTATGTAGGGCGGCTGTCCCGTGGCACTCCCACCTTTGCCCTTGCTGTGTTGGGTCCCCGTGTACGTTGCGGGGGGCAGAGGGGTGGCAGCTCCTGGCAGAGCCCCAGGGCAGTCCCTGAGCCCGCTCGGCACTGGGTGAGCGATGCCAGGCGCAGGCTCTCCTCGGCTCGGGGCTGGCCAGGCGCCTTGGGGCTGTGGGAAATCCCCGCTGGCTCGGGGCAGCGGGATGGTGGGGGTGCAATGGGTGCAGGCAGGAGCTGGCGGGTCCCCCCCGTGCACCGGCCAGCTCCTGGCCGGGGACCAGGCTGCTGACAGCCCGTCTCTCCCGGAGTTTTTCTGCACTCGGATCCTGTTACGGGAGAGGGCTGCGGTGGGCAGGATGGGTCTGCCGCCCCGACTCCATCCCGGCCCCGCTGCAGGGCAGGCAGCTCTGCAGGGCACCGGCACAGTACCGCAGCTCTGCCGTGCTCCCCCATTTCACCGCATCCCTCCATCACCAAGCGGGAAAGCCCTTGCCAGGGATTGCCACTGTCTTCAGTGCCCGCAGCAGCTCCAGCTCAGGCCCTTGCCAGCCCACCCGGGGCCATTTGATGGGCTGGAGCCCCGGAGGGTTTGCAGGGAAATTGCTTCATCCCCTGCTTGGTGCTGGTTTTCCACCACCTGCTCGGTAAAAACCTCTTGTATTAAGCCCCAGGGTTTTAACTTGCTGTCACTGGCATCTCCCACCGGGGCTGGCGTGGTGGTTTCCTATCCGGCTGCTGTGCTCGCATGGCCAAAATAAAAGGGGCCGGGGAGGCTGTGCCAGGCCGCTGCCGGAGCCGTGCCCTTCGAGCAGGGGCTCTGCTCCCGGGGCCGGCCCCGCTCGCCTTGCCCGGGCTTGAAACGGGAGCTGCGTTTGGGGGAAATGCCAGCGGGAAGAGAAGCCGGCGCAGCAGTTTCCCCAAGCCTGATGCGGTGTCACCGGGGCATAAAATTAAGCGACTTTGGTGCAACATGAAACTGTGCATTGATTTTTCTTCCTTTTTTTTTTTTTTTCCCTTTCCCCTCTTGCTACTCCCATCAGACCCCCCAGCCCAGAGCAGGAGGTGCCAGTTTGGGTGCCCAAGGCTGGCCGGTGCGATGGCGAGGACGGGGAGAAGCCCCACTGCCAGGGTGTGCAGAGGTGATGCTCGGTCGCCCGGGAGAGGCTTTGGTTATTTGTCCCTCCAAGCAGCGATCCCTGGGGGTGAGGGTTGGAGGGGGCTCAGTGAGCACCCAGACCTGCCCCCTCTGCCTGTGGGTGCTTCTGCCCTCCATGCAATGCATTTGGAGTCTCAGCCTGCCTCAACTTCTTGGGGCCGCTCGTGTCCCTGTGCCCCAAAGGTGCCCCGTCCCCTGCGGAGTCCTCAGGTGCTGGAGGGTGGGGACGGCCCCGATCCCTCTCCTGGGACGCAAGGTCCATCGAGCATGGGAGGTGCATCTGAAAACACACTGGTTTTCTTTTTCCCCCCTTAAGCCAGCTCCTTGCCAGATGATTCAAGAGCAAAACTATCTCGGCTGCTCCGTGTGAGCATTTTGGCACCGTCCGCAGGAGCCTTGTGACCGTGCTCCCCGTGGGGACTGTGGGGCCGGGGTGCTGGGGGGCAGTGGGTGGCGTGGGGGTGCAGACATGTGCAGTGCAAGGGTGAGGGATGATGCCGTCTGCAGGCTTTGGCTCCCGCTCGCCGAAGCACAAAGGTGTTGGGGCCCTCGGCTCCTGTGCACTGTGGGGTGTCATCTGGAGCTGCTGCCGTGGGTGCTGCTGGGTCCCTGCCGTGGGTGCCACAGGGCTGCAAGAGGAGGTGTGCAGCCTGCAGACAGGCTGCTTGTCCCAGCCCTGCTTCTAGCCAGTGTCAGGGTGCTGGAAACACCCCGTCCTGCCTTACCGTGCTGGTACCCCCGGGTCTGGGAGCAAGGAAGGCTCTCGGAGCAGCACCTTTCCTCTCCCGGGGCTGATAACCAGGTCGGGGCCAGGCTCTGAGCGTGTGCTGGGGTTTGCGGTGCCGGTGCCGCAGCAGGGCTGGCCGGCTCCTGGCTCCAGCTCCGGTTTCCCTGACCATGGGGAAATGCTCGGTGCTTTTCTGCTTCTCTTCTCTGTGGCACGGGCAGGAGCGTGGCACGGGACAGACCCTGCCATGGTTACGGGCGCAAACAGGCCCGCTACACCCCGGTTATTTATATCCCCCAGAGCAGACAGGCCGCCTGCTCCACCTCTCCTAAAGGGCTGCTGGGGCGAGGGATGGGGGATTTATAAGACATGCTGTTTATACAGCTGCAGACGGTGCTCAGGGAGCTGAACCTCGCGGGCTGGGGAGGCTGGAGAGCCCAGCACCGACCCCATCCCTGTCCCCATCCCCACCAGAGCTGGACTCGGGCAGTTTCGGTCCAAACAACCATTTCCCGCGGTGGCACAGCTGGGGGGTACAGCCCAACCAGGCACCCAGCGCTGCTGCCCAGCACCGTGATGGGGCCAGGCTCGGCCGGGGAAGGGAGCCGTGCCGTTTGGCAGAGGCTGTTTGCTCGCTCGTCCCCTGGCTGAGCTGTTTATCCTACAGCACGTGGTATTTTCCTTCCACTGAGTTATTGCCGGGCTGTCAGCGCCAGCCTCCCTGACACTGCCTGCGCCCCTGGCTCGGGGCTTCCTCGCAGGGGGAGAGCGAAGCGGGGTCCGGGCCAGCCCTGCCGGGGTACAGGGGTGCCCAACATCACCCTCCCCTTCCCAGCCTGGACACCGGCTGCTTGCTGGGGCTGGGGGACACAGCCTGGCTGGGCTGTGCCATCCCGCTGCACAGGCTCTGAGCATCACGGTCCCATTGGCACCGGCTGCACCGGGATGCCGTGGCACAGCTTTGCCCAGGCTATACTGGGGTGCAGCCCATTTGTCCAGGGGTGTTTGGGTGGGCACTGGGTGCCGGCTGGTGCCCCCTTGCCCAGCACTGCTCCTCGCCAGCCGGGGCCGACCTGGCCCTGCTTCCCCTGAGCTCAGCAGCTTTCCCGGCTCACCTGTTCCTCGGCCGGCACCGTGCTGCCGGTGCGGGCAGGAGCATATGGCAAAGTCCGCTGTAATGAAGATTAATGTGAGGAGATTCGCCTTCTCCAAGCCGGGCCCCCCGCCGGGTTTTAATTATTATTTTGGGGAGGAGTGTTCCTGCAGACAGGCTTTGCTCCTGCAGGGGTGAGAGGAGCTGGAGGGGTCCCGTCCCTGTGCCCAGGCTGCTGGCAGCGTGTCCCCTGCCGCGCGGGGACGTGTGCCAGCAGGGAGGTGTGCGGGCAGCGGCAGGAGCCCCTCGGGGAGGGGGCTGCCGGCTGGTGGGGGCTGGCGATGGAAAGTTTCTTGGGGAGAGCTGATGCACTGGCTCAGCAACAACAGCATCTGCTCCCTCCGTCCCCTGGGACCCTGGCGCAGGGGAGCGGGGAGGCAGCGAGGCTCCTGCCGGGTCCTGCCCCACCATCTCTGCCCCATCCCCGCTTTCCCTGGCAGCGCTCTGTTGGTTTTTTTTTTGGCCCCACTTGGTGGGTGGGAAGAGCAGTGAATTCGGGAGGGGGAGCGCGCCGGTGGGGAGCCTGGCACTGCCGGCACCACGCGGCGTTTGATGGAGAGGGCGGCTGAGCCCTCGGTGCGGGGCAGAGCTGCTGAGAGCAGCACTTCTGCCCCAGAGGGCTGCCCGCCCCGAGGGGGGACTGCGGGGGACGGCCGGTTCCTGGCTCGCCGAGCTGCCTGCAGGCATCTGACCCTTTCCCTAAGCCGCTTAGGCGCTGCCGGCAGCCGGGACGGGGCGTTTGCCCAGGCTTTACAAGTTAATTCCTAGCAGGTGATGTGTTCCCAGAAAGTTTCTTTCCCAGCCAGCCCCGTGGGGCCTCGCACGCCTGTATCCTTCACCAAATCCTGTGGGATGCCGGGGTGGCCAGGCGGGAGGCATCCCCACCCCAGGGTGCAGGTTTCCATCACGGCTCTGGCGGCACGGCTTTACCGACCGGCTCTGTTGCTCATGGGGACAAGTGACAAGTGGGGCTCCGGCTGGGTGCAAAGGCACCGTGACTCGCCGCTGCCTGAGGCAGGGCCACCCGCAGCACGTCCCCACGGGAGCAGCGTGTGCCCAGGCACTGGAGACCCCCCTCCCCACTCCCTGGCCGGGGCGAGAGGCACAAATCTTTGCAGGCTGGGAGATTTCTGCCTTCTCTTCTGCTTTGTGCTTCATTGCCCATGTAATTGCCTGCTAAATCCTGATTGTATAATCTTTATTGCTGATGATGCACAAAGCAGAAAGGCTCTGCCCTGGGACGCTCAGCCAGGTCTTGTTTCGCTCCTCAGACCAAACGCGGTGGCCGGGAGAACAGCGACCTGCTCGATGCTCCCTGCCCGCGGCACCGCTGCCCTCCCTGCCGGCGCAGGCAGGACGAGGGTACCGCCGTGCCCGGCTCTGCCGTCAGCTGCCGGAGGAATTAACGGCAGAACTGCTGTGCCAGAGGAAAGGGGCTCGATTAATAATTCAGAGGGAGAAGGAACTGGCTCCAGCCTTCTGCCTTGCACATGGGGCGTGCCTGGGAGAGGAGCATCGTCCTCCGCAGCGAGGGCAGGGCGGTGTCGAGGCTGCGACACCCCCGGCCCCTTCATTCCTGTAAGCTGCCGCGTGATGTGTCGCTCCAGCTCTCCCTTCTCCGTACTCTGGATCCAGCCCTTCTCCCATTCCCTGGGGTTTCTCTGCCATCGGTCCCATCTCCAGTTTCCCCTCACAGCGGTTTCAGGGAAGGGGACCTGTCCCCTTTAGGCTGGGTTTTGAGCTGGGTGCTAACCCCTTGCCCCACTGCGGGCATGGGGCACTCGGCAACCCCCTCATGCCATGCTCAGGTTTGCAGAGCCCCCAGCACTACACGGCACACACTGTGGGTTCGGTGGGTGGGTGTATGTGTCCCCAGGCCACGCTCAGCCTTGGGGGGCCCCTCGGCTCCCCCCACCCCCAGTGCTCAGTGTCTGCTCTGGGTCCTCTTGGCCCGGGTGGTCCCGCAGAGGGCACAGAGCATCATCCCCTCTCCCCTGCATCACCCAGTGCCTCCCCACCGGCGCTGGGGCAGGCGTGCGGGTCAGCTCTGGTTTCACCCCTCAGCTGCCCCAGGCAGCCGGTTCGGCTCTAAAGCTCTGCATCAGTAACAAGAGGAGACGGGAGAGTGCTCCCGGGCGGGTGTCGGGCAGCATCTCCCTGAGCCGAGCCCCCCGCGCTCTCTGGGGCACCCTTGATGGGTCCCACGGGCACTGCTCACCGTGGGGAGATGGTTCTGGCGGGGGTGAGATAGGTGCCCACCAGCTTGGGGACAGGGTGCCAGGGCCACCTCTCTTGCACTGCTGGCCTCAGCCTGGTCACCCCGGTGCTGCCGGCGGTGCCTCCCCGCAGCACCGTGGGGCCGCGGTGCCCAGCGGGGCCGTGGGTGCCCGGAGCCCCCTGTGCCGTTACGGAGCCGGCTCTGGCGGAGCGGTGGCCCTTTGCACGCCGTCACGTGGGCTGGTGGCACAAGCCCTCCGTTTTCCATTTTTAGAATTGCTGGATCAGGGGAAAAAATGTATTTTTGGAGTTTGATTTGCTTCAGCTTCAGAGTCTATTTTTTTCCCCCCTCCTTATTTTAAATGGGCCAAAGCCCCTCGTGTCTTAACCCAGCTCTTGGGGACAAACAGCCCCAGAGCAGCTCCCTGTTAACTCTTCCCCCAGGTCGGCTGTTCCCAGGTGGCCCTTGTGTCCCCGACAGGTCCCCACAGTGGCAGTGATGCTGGGGACAGTCAGGAGAAGCTCTGGTCCCCTTTGTGCAGCAGCAGCACCCGGTCGCGGTGCGGGACCCCTCGTCTCCCTCCCTGCCTTTAATTAGCGGTTGTTTTGCCCGGGCTGCGGCAGAGCCTGGCACTGAGCCCCATGGCCGCTGGAGCCTGATCCTCCTCCTCGGTGCCTGTGGGGCAGCCCGGGGACGTGCTGTGCCACCAGCCCGGGCTGGCACATGGGTGCCATGCAGGGCTGGTCCCTATCGCAGAGCGGATCAGTGGGAGCGATGTTCCCTCTGGGCACGGGGCTTGGGGGACACCACGCGATCCCAGGCCCTGCCCAAGGCTGGACAGAGAGCCCGTCCCGGGTGTGCTGGAGGGATGCACAGGGAGCAGAGGGGTCCCGCCGTGGGCTCGGTGCCCCGGCCCAGGGAGGTGCTGCCTGCACTGGGCATCCCAGTGCCACGGGCAGCCTCCGAGCAGGCAGGTTTTAGGCACAGCCCTGCCTCCGCACCCACAGGCAGCTGCTCGTGGGATCCCAGATTGCTCCATGCCACCATCTAGGGGCAAACCGTGTCCCCGGTGGCTCAGCCACGGCTGTGGAGGTCTCGGCTGGGGGGGTCAGGCTGCGAGCGGGGGCCAGCACTGCAGGCTGGGCTCCCCCTGGCCGGCCCCGACACCCACGCTGACACGCTCTTGTTCCAGATTCCTCCTCGTCTTCAGCTGCCTGGTGCTGTCGGTCTTCTCCACCATCCAGGAGCACCAGAAATTGGCCAACCAGTGCCTCTTCATCCTGGTAAGTGGGGAGCAGGGCTGTCGCTCAGACTCCCCCTCCCCACATTACACCCTAAGAGACTTGGACAAGATCATGGACAAAACCCCTCCGACCCCTTCCCCAGCCCAGATTTCACTACTGGTCATTGGCGACAACGACGGCAGCCTCTCCGGCACATTGGGGAGAAGCTGCAGTGTGGCCTCGCTGCTGTGGGCGTCCCTGCGGCTCAGGGTGGCCCATCGCTGCAGCCAGACCTCCACGGTGTGGAGAGGCATAAACCGCTGGAAAAGGCAGGGCAGGAGGGGCTAAAAAAGGCAACTTTCCCCCAAACTGTCAGAAACGGCTGACGCTGGAGTTCTTCCGAGTGATGGAGACTAAATTGGGAAGGTCCTTGTGACTTTCCCACGAGTAAGCAGAACGGGGGCTTGTTTGTGCGAGAGGTAGGAGGACAATGCTGACGGCGGAGGAAAAGGACCCAGCTCGGTGTGAGCTTGGCACAGGTAGGAGAGCCGGGCTGCTCAGACAGGCTCGACGGCCACAGCTCCCGTCTCGCTGCCCTGATTCCCCCAGGATGGCTGCAGCCAGGGCTGTGTCAGGGAGGTGGCCTTGGGGGGACACCATGCTCCCCCCTGCACCGTCCTCAGCACCAGCATTTCATTTTGCCCCCCCCCCCCCAAAGCCGCCCACCCAGGTGAGTCCCCCATGCCGTCCTGCCCCTGCCCTCCCCACCTCACCCTCCTGCCCCTCCTCTGCCCCCCGGCAGGAGTTCGTCATGATCGTGGTGTTCGGCATGGAGTACATCATCCGCGTCTGGGCGGCCGGCTGCTGCTGCCGCTACCGGGGCTGGAGGGGACGCTTCCGCTTTGCCAGGAAACCCTTCTGCGTTATAGGTACCGGGGGGCTTTGGGGGAGCACAGGGATTTGGGGACTTGCAGTGTCACCCACGCCATGGGTGTTTGAGAAAAGCCCGCGCCCCTGACCCTCGCTGTCCCCTAGATTTCATCGTCTTCATCGCCTCGGTGGCAGTCATCGCCGCTGGCACCCAGGGCAACATCTTTGCCACCTCGGCGCTGCGCAGCATGCGCTTCCTGCAGATCCTGCGCATGGTGCGCATGGACCGTCGCGGCGGCACCTGGAAGCTGCTGGGCTCTGTCGTCTATGCCCACAGCAAGGTGAGGATGCGGGGTCCCGGCACGCCTCCCCCCCCCCACCCGAGCCCCTCTCACCCCCCTTGCCCCGGCAGGAGCTCATCACCGCCTGGTACATTGGCTTCCTGGTGCTCATCTTCGCCTCCTTCCTCGTCTACCTGGCTGAGAAGGATGCCAACGCCCAGTTCGCCACCTACGCCGACTCCCTATGGTGGGGCACGGTAAGCTCGGCCGCCACGGCCCCCCAGCCCCGGGAGGGGACGAGGAGGGTGGGACGGGGCTGCGGGGGGAGAGCTCCCTCCAGGCCTCCCCCTGCTCTGGCCCCGGGCAGGTCACCCTCACCACCATCGGCTACGGGGACAAGACACCGCAGACGTGGCTGGGACGGATGCTGGCGGCCGGCTTCGCCCTGCTCGGCATCTCCTTCTTCGCGCTGCCCGCCGTGAGTAGGAGCGGGGAGAGGGTCCTTGTGCCTCCTGCCCTGCAAAAATCGGGGAGAAAGGGGCCAAATCCACCCCTGTGGCAGGAGGGTCCCTGTCTCTCCTGGCTGGTGGTGGTGGTGGTGTGGCCGGTACTCACGGACCCCGTCCCCTCCCGTCCCCAGGGGATCCTGGGCTCCGGCTTCGCCCTCAAAGTGCAGGAGCAGCATCGGCAGAAGCACTTTGAGAAGAGGCGGACTCCGGCAGCGAACCTGATCCAGGTAGCACATGGCTGGCATGTCCTGCCCCATCCCTTCCCAGGGATGCTCCGCTGTCTCCCCCCCCCGTCTGCTCTGCCTGTCCCTGCCTGCTGCAGGCAGGACCCAAACGCCTGACCCCACATCTGGCAGCTGGCTCCTTTGGGCCAGACTCTGCCTGTGGTGGCCAAGGGGGATGGAGGGGGCCGGCACGGGGGGTCTCGCCTCCCGACCGCCACAGGGGCTGATCCCGAATGCTCACGGGCTCTCACTCCCGTGCAGGCTGCCTGGCGCCTGTACTCAACGGACATCAGCCGGGCGTACCTGACAGCCACGTGGTGTTACTACGACAGCCTCCTGCCCTCCTTCAGGTAGGCAGGGTGCGGGCGAGGGCTGTGGGGCTCCCAAGGGGTCCCTGTGGGGCCCCGGGCTGACGAGCAACCTGGGCAGCCCCTGCCACAAGGGGCCACGTGGAGCCGCCGAGGGCTCGGTGGGGCCGAGCAGCACGGACGCCTTGCTCAGCCCCGGGAGCCCCAGAACAGCATCTGCCGAAATGCCCAACACCCTCCTCCATCCTCACCATCCCCCCAGCCCACAGCGCCCAGCACCCGTCCCACCCTGTCCCCTCTCGCCCCATGCATAGCCTTCCTCCAGCACCGCCGCGGGGAAGAGGATGGTGCCACTGGCCGCGGGGACCTCGTGGCTGGGGCGATGGAGCTGCAGCCAGCCGGGAGCTGGCTCCGAGCGTGGCAGCAAAGCGGAGGGACCAGGAGGGGTCCGGCGGGGAGCCCCATGCCCCATCCCTGCACTGCTCTCCCCTCCCGTGGCCCCTGGGATGTTGCCACCACGGGTGGATCGAAGACTCTCCGAAGCTTTTCTGGATGCCCCGTGTGTTCCCATCACATCGAGCGCACCAGGGTTTGCTGTGCGGTCCCCATGCCTGAGCCCTGCTCCGGGCCGGCAGCGCGGCGTGCCGCAGCCCTGCCCTCCTGCCTGCCTCTGCCCGTGCGTCCTGCCCCCGCTCCGGCCATGTGTTCCTTTGCAGTGACAAATTCATTGTTCTGTTTCACTCTTTATTTTTTCAAAGACAGGGCTCTTAACAGCCACGGCAGCGAGTCCCTCTGGTCCCCAGCCGAGATCCAGCTTCCCGTGCATCGCCGCCGAGCATGGTGCTGGGCTCTCCCGGCGCGGGCATCACGGGGGGCTCCGCCGGTCCCTCCTGCTGTGCTGGGAGCCATTTCTCCTGCAGCAGGGAGTTGAGATAGGGCCAGGCTCAATCCCTGCCAGGTCTGAGCTTTCCCCTCCTGGCTGCTCCAGCAGTTCCCACACCCCCAGATCAGATGGTGGCAGGTCCCCCTGTCCCCAGCCTGTGGCAAGGGTGGTTGTCCTGCCTGTCCCCTGCCTGACCCAGCCCTCTCAGCACCGGTCCAACGCCTCTGCCAGTGGCCAGCCTCTGTGGGACCCTTTCCCAGCACCCCTTTCCCAGCACCATCGCCCTCAGGTGCCAGCAGCACCCGCTGCTGCCTCAGCCCACTGCCAGCAGTGCCCGTCGGAGCTGTTAAGAAACTGTCTTTTGAAAGAAAGT